>NC_085843.1:246044379-246713435 GCF_035594765.1 Anolis carolinensis | reverse complement strand
ACATAAACCAAATTATATTGTTATGTTAGCAAATTAAATACATTGTCTGATATATGCAACATATTATATATTGTTTCCTTTGGGAAGCCAACATTTTAAAAAAGTTTTCTATTCAGACAAAATAGCTTGACTACTGATATCAATAAAATTAATCCCAAAAAGGAAAAAGAACACAACACTTCACCTCACATTCAGTTTAATGTCATCCATTACGGTTTTTTTAAAGTATTATTTTGTTTGTTTTATTCTAGTATTCTTTTTATATTTAATTGGGTAGAATTAAGTTGCATTTTTTGAAAAATCAATAAAAATTAAAATAAAGGGGGAATTAAATTTTATACTCAAATATTTATTTAACTTTCGGGGCTTGGATTCTTTTATAAATGGGAACAGAGGTGCTGAAAGTGTAGAGTTGCAGATTGTATGTGGGAGAGACCTCCAGTAATTAGAATCCCTATCCTGACTATTTAATGTATAAGATTGTATCATATATGTGGAAGGTAGTGGACTAATTTCACCTACTTTCAACCAAAACTATCCTATCCCAACACTGCTACAGCATCCCTAGTGGAGAACAGGGGAGGATACAGAGGAACACTCAACTCTTCTTATAACCAGATGGCTGGAACTCAAAGTTGGAGTTTGGATGACAGGTACCTTTATCCCACTTCATCTTTAAGGTACTTTGTTCTGTTTCAAGATATGTTTAGGATTAAAGGTAGTTTTCTCTTTCTTGACAGCACTGAAACCACACATAATATAGCCAAGAGCCGAAGCATAATGTTTCCCAGTTTAGAAGCAAAACTGTCCTAAATGGTCCAAAACTGCACAAAGCTGCATCTGAGAAGCCTATAATCAAGAGTGCTCAGGAGAAGCATATTCAAATGTTTAAACTCTTTGTGTTATGTTTACATTTAGCAGAGGCATATGCATCTAACAGAGACAAAACCAAAGGGAAAAAAAACAGCAATAATAGAATGTGTGGTCATTTCTTATCTTGAAAGTCAGCATTGAATAAATAGCTAGAAAACAGCCTGCTTGCTTTTGATTTTCTTAGTAGTAGACACAGCAGGCTCTACTTTTTTATAAATAGAAAAATTGAGCATCTGGACAAAGAACTGCATTTAACACTTTTGATTGTCTCCTTTAAGCTGCCATATGAGCACATTAGATGTTGCATGCAAGGAAGAAACAGGAACTATCTATTCTTTTGATTTTGTGTATAACTAAAAGTAATTGGGCTCTTTTTGACAGAAATTATATGATGCTTCTAAGAGTATAATTACTCCCAGCAGTTTTCAAAATTTGGAATGACCTGGAATGTCAACCAGCAAACCCTCCCCTAAAATTGTAGTCATTTTCTCTGAATGCTGTTGTATGTTTTCATATATTTCAAAGTAAATAGATATTTGCCTTACATTATATTTGTCCTGATGGTATCACACTACAGTACTTGAAAATCTTGATTGGTTTAGCATCTGGAATTCCAAAAGCAGAAATACTCCAAAATTATTCACATGGGTTACTGAAATAGTGACACCTTGTACTTTCTCATGCTTCAACATACATACATTTGTTTCATGCACAAAATTATTTAGAAGTGTATAAAATTACTTTCAAGCTAAGCGTATGAGATATAATTAATGTTTGATTTAAATATGGGTCCCATTTGTGAGATGTCTCGTTATCTATGCACATGGAAATACAAGTATTCCAAAATCTTGGGGGGGGGAGGGATCTGAAATTGAAAACACTAAACACTTTTGCTCAGAATAATTCCTGAATTGTAAAGATTCTCATCAGTCTAGAATTCCTTTCATCAGGTCTTTTAACAATAATGGTACATATTTTGACTATTTTTTCCATTCCTAACCTTGGGTCTTTCAATTTGGCACATTTTAAAGACTTTAAAAAGACTTTATTCTATCACCATCAGTCATGTTTTGTCACTGGGTGATGCAAAACCTTCTCAGTGGTCATTACTTCACAATTCCTATGTCTTGTTCTTCTACATCTGTCAAACATTTAAAAAGAAAAAGAAACAACACTCCATAACTAGGCAGGAGGTCAGCATTTAAACAGGTTTGTTGCCTGAAAGAGGATCTTAACAATGTGGTTTCTGTATTTTTCTTTTACTTCTATGTATTTTATATTTTGGATCATTTTAATTATTGTACATTTATTATTATTATTATTATTATTATTATTATTATTATTATTATTATTACTGTATTATTGGACGTTACTTTCAGTGCCATTTTTGGTGCTGAAACAGTCTGCAAATGTAACTAATTAAACAAATAGTTAGACTGCATGTATGCTCTTTTTGTAAATATTTCCTGTTTCAAACTTTTTTTTCCATGTTCTACTGACCTAAAAGAAGCGAAGCCCACCAGGATTGAAACAATGATTCTCCGCCACCCGCTTTGCTGGACTCACCGCATTGTCCGAATGTACAATCACCATCTCACACAGCAGTTAGTTTATTCTCAACTTAACAATAGAAAACAGAATGTCAGACAAAAAAAGAGATTTTAAGATGGGCTTAATGCTAACCTAAAAGCCCTGGCACTCAAGTGCTGTAACTGAGTGTCAGCTGTTACCAACAGTGCTAGAGGCACAAAGCGGCAAGAATACAAGGCAAAAGAGAGAAACATGCCAAGAGGAAAGTACATCAAGCAAAACCTTGTTGTGGCTGTCTTCCATCTAGAAATCTATGCCCTCAATGTGAAAGCTTATGTGGATACAGAATAGGTTTTCACAGTCATTTACAGACCCAACACCAAGACTCTGGCTCTGGAAGACAAACACACTTGGACACAAGTATGACTAAAACCCACTATTCTCTTAGCTATCCCTCAGCTGAAATAGCATAGTAATCCTAATGATGTCATCATATTCTAATGAGTGTCATCTTATGCAAACTATGCTGTATATTGCTATATAATGAAAACCATTTTCAAGAACAGTAGATGGATTGTTCCTTATATCAAGCATCAGAAAGCATTCTGCAGCTATTTTGTCTTTTTTCCTTAAGAAAATTTTTCCAATTTTCTCTAAGAAAAAGACATAGTGATGAATGAAATGGAAAATGTCATATAATGGCCACATGAAATTGAGTGAACAGGTCAGTAGTGTGACCTGGTCAATCACATATGGAATCGCTAATTATCTTGTAAAGATTTTTCCCCTCTTTTTTATATCTTATCTTTTCCCAGCACAGGACCCAACTCTTATGCACAACCTTGTGCCAACCCCTTTTTAGTTTGACTATTTAGTAAGAGAACAAAGAATCCTGTTTGCTGAATAAATTTTTTGTTCAAAGTATGAATTAAGCAGCCGTGTACAGATATTGTGTAAATGCTACTTTCAAAATTGAAAGCAATGTCAGTTCGGTGTGCAAAAGTCCTGGGCAATGGTGCTTATCTTTGAAACTTACCAGACAGGCATCTCTGTGGAATAGACTGAACTCTCAGGATCCATGGATATACTGAAATATAAGGAATCACATTCATGGCCATAGTGACTAGGATGAAGACTAATTTTAGACAATTGCATAGATAACCTTTAACACCCAGCAAAGGAAGGTCTCAGGTGTGCTGAGTGTAGAAAACTACTATGTGTTCCGTTGTATTAAGGTAACAGATGATGTTCTTTGGAAGAGTCAAAGATACTTATAATAAGCTTCCTCAGAGAAGTAGCAAAAGGTCAACTATGTGGATAAAACCTCAATCTTGATCAAGCAATATCAGATTGTAATCAGATAGGTTTGTATTGGACATGTGATGTCTCTGGAATCCTTTTCCACCAGAGTGCTTAAATAAGTGACTACTTCAGCACTAAATAAAAATGATCCCCTAACCTGAGGAAATTGATTGGGGACTGTGGCTGTTCTCATGGACTTTTAAGGGGCTGATAGTAAACCACCCCAAATATTTTTGAGTTGAGATGTTGCATAGAAAATTAATTTATAAAATATTGGGCACTTTGGTATAGGTTAAAGAAGGTTATCAAAATTTTATGTATGAAATATAAAAAGCAAATTCTTGGGGGACAAGCCTGCCAGGCTATTGTATCTTTAAAAAAAGCTAATGGATATCTTGACATACGTCTTTGTGAAATTATTTGTGAACTGCAATCAAGTTAACTTCAACTTATGGTGACCTTATGAATGAGGGATCTCCAAATCACTTTCTCATCAACAGCCATGTTCAGGTCTTGAGTCCATTCCTCTGTAATGCAGTCCTCCTCTTTTCTTACAGGATGTCTACTTTACCAAGGATTATTGTGTCACTTTTCTGGTGAGCCATGTCATCATATGGTTACAGAACAACTGTGTCAGTACAGTCATCTTGGTACTAGGGAGAGTTCAGGCTTGATTTGCTCTAGGCTCTATTTATCTGTCCTTTTAAGAAGTCCATGGTATTTGCAGAAGTCTCCAACAATGCTACATCTCAAAAATGTTGATTTTCTTTCTATCAGCTTTCTTCGCTGTTTAATTTTCATATCCATTAATAGAAATTAGAAATATGATGAATCATAGAATCATAGAGTTAGAAGAGACCTCAAGGGCCATCTAGTCCAACCCCCTGCCAAGAAGCAGGAAATCGCATTCAAAGCACCCCCTTAGAAACCCCTGACGACCTTAGAAACTTGGAAAATCCTCACTTAAGTATTCAATAATACATCTGTACACTTCAGGATATTGTTGAGTTCTTTCACAGCTGCCCTTCAAAGTCTTAGCATTATTCCGATTTCTTGACTGTGGTCTCTTATTCTGATTAATGACTGAGCCAAAGTATGGAAAATATTTAACTCTTTAAATGACTTCATGATCTACATTAACATTATAGAAATCTTCTGTGATTATTATGTCATGATGGCAGTTTGTCAGTTAATTGCATCAAGACACTAAAATATTCACAATCAAAGGTTTTGTTAAAATTTATAAACCAAAGATGGCTGGTTCTTGGCATCAAAGCCAGTTAACACAAAAATATGTGACCCTAACCTTAAATATTCAAGGACACCAGGAGAACCTGCAATTCTATCATAAAATAATCCTTCATTATCCTCCTCTTCTTGGCATGGACTAGTTCTCTCTACATAAACCTCAGATCGCCCACTCAAGAGATAAGGTGCTCTTCTCAGAATACTGTCAGTTCCACTGTTGGCCATCATCATAAACTTGAGTATGGTCACTGTTATACTGTTTATTTTATTCCCAGTTCTGTTCTTAGCAACTCACAACACAATGTTTGTTTGCTGTTCTGCTGCAGCACACCATGTCAACATCTTGACTTCCTCATGCGTCAGACAAGTGGACTGGATTATATGGCAATGTAGATTCATATAATCCAAGTCTACTCCCTCTTCCTTATGACATCCTTTCAGATATTTAAACATGGCAATCATGTCTCCTCTCAACCTTCTCTGGTTACTCAAGCAAATGTTAAATATTTTATTTGCTATAGTTTCAAAACAGGAAATGGTGATGCTTAACATTTTCACTCATACAATCATAGAATCATAGAGTTGGAAGAGACCTTGTGGGCCATCCAGTCCAAAGAAGACAAATCACATTCAAAGCACTCCCGACAGATGGCCATCCAGCCTCTGCTTAAAAGCCTCCAAACAAGTAACCTCCACCACACTCTGGGGCAGAGAGTTCCACTGCTGAACAGCTCTCACAGTGAGGAAGTTCTTCCTAATGTTCAGGTGGAATCTCCTTTCCTGTAGTTTGAAGCTGTAGTTCTGCATCCTAGTCCCCAGGGCAGCAGAAAACAAAGCTTGCTCCCTCTTCCCTATGACTTCCCCTCACACACACATATATATACATGGCCATCATGTCTCCTCTCAGCCTTTTCTTCTGCAGGCTCTTTAAGCTGCTCCTCATAGGTCTTGTTCCCCAGACCCTTGATCATTTTAGTTGCCCTCCTCTGGACACATTCCAGCTTGTCAACATCTCCCTTCAATTGTGGTGCCCAGAACTGGACACAGGATGCCAGATGTGGGCTGACCAAGGCAGAATAGAGGGGTAGCATGACTTCCCTGGATTTAGACACTATACTCCTATTTATGCAACTTTTTTGGTGCCACATCACATTGTTGGCTCATGTTTAACTTGTTGTCCACAAGGACTCCAAGATCTCTTTCACACGTTCTCCTGTCAAGCCATTATTGTGAGAGTGCTTTTCAATCAGAGGCATTTTTAATAAATAAATTTGATTAATTTCATGCAAATAGGCATACATGGTTGACCATGCACATATCTAATAAATGTCAAAGCAAAATACAAAGACTTCAAAAACTGTTGTAAGATTTCATAATTACAGATTTGTAATGTTATGAGTGCATCGTACTTAATTATGTGTAGGTCTACAATAATACATGCAGTTTGAAGTGGGCAAATTGAAGATAATTGATTATTTATTCGACCACTTACTCTCTTCTCATTTTCATCAGTTCCTGTTTCACAGGGAATTGTGCCACCCTTCAAACATCAGACAACTGCGACTGAATTTTAATTTAATTTTTATCTCCTTTGTTTTTGATTTACTTTCTTCTTTTTAATATAATTTGCTATATTTTTGCTGTGTGACACATTTCCTTCTACCCATCATACTATTGCAATATAAATTGTTGCATCTATTAAACTGTACCTGCATCTGCTCGAATGTTGCTGAACTCAAACTACCAGCAGTTTTCACCACTGACAGTTTTAATCAGGTCTGTGTATAGCAGTCTGATATATAGATTTTGTTTATGCATTATTGATTTCTTACATAATGCTAACAAAATTAATAATGACAAGTAACACACACACCATAAATATGTACTAGTCAATATTTTAAAGCTCTGTCATAGTTCATTATCATGCATATGCAAAATATTCATATGCTTATAATATCTTATTTGCATGCTCTTTTGTGGTTAATACGAACAAACTTTGCCATTTGTATAACTTCAAAGTATCAACACATTAATGAAGCAATCTTATACATGACTACTCAAATACAACTCTCTTTGAATTCAGTGGCTTTAGTCCTGTTACCAAAAAGTAAAACTCGAGGTTGATTTACTGGATATTGAGAATCAACTAATTTCAGAAAGTACCCTAAAAAGAAACAGTAAGCTAATAAATCTAGAATGCCAAAATTCACACAATAACAACTTTTATTTTATATAGCAAGGGAGGAAGTTGACACATTCTACCTTATCTTTCCAACAGCAAGATAAAAGGAGAGGAAGATCCTGTATTATTGCCAAAAGATAAGTGTTTGAATAAGGGATGATGTTGACAATGATAATTTTACTTCATTCCCAGGACTGTGAATAAAAGCAGCTAACAATTTGAAAGAACAATATAATTTAAAGCATACAACGCCCCAATCCATACACATAATAAAAGTGAAAATCTGTAGGTGCGCATGTGGCACAGGTGTCCGCTCACACAGACAGCCTCCAGCCTCCACCATTCGGCTATAGTTCCCATGCTGAGGAGCCATCAAGTCACTCCCTCCCAGGACACTGCAAGTTACAGCGAGCACATCCCAATGTTCCTTTCTCTCCCATTTGCATGACCCCACCCACTGCCTCATCCTTAACCCTTTCCTACCCTTTTCTATTACACAAAGCAAATAGAGGAATTGATCAGCAAGTGAACATACTGGAGAAGTTTGGGGAGAATTCACCATGATTTATAGGAATTGTAGGGACTGGGATTTATAGTTCACCTGCAATCTAAGAGCACTCTGAACCCCACCAACAATGGACCTGGAACTCACTTGGCACACAGAACCACCATGACCATGAAAAAATACCGGCGGTCTTTGAAGGGATTTATAGGAGTTGTAGATCACCTCCATCCAGAGCACACTATGAACCCCAGACAAGGATGGATCTGGACTAAACTTAGCATGCATACCCAATATGCCCAGATTTGAATACTGGTAGGTTTTGAGGGGAAATGGCCTGGATATTTTGGACTTGTAGGTCCTGGGATATATAGTTCCACCTGCAATCAATGAGCACTCTGAACTCCACCAATGAGGGAATTGGACCAAACCTGGCACACAGAGTCCCCATGACCAGCAAAAAAATACTGGAGGTCTTTGGGGACAATTCACCTTGATTTGAGGGAGTTGTAGTTCACCTACATCCAAAGAGCACTGTGAACCTAAACACTGATGGATATGGACCCAACTTGGCACACAGACCTGATATGCCAAAATTTGATTACTGAAGGGGTTTGGAAGGAACTGACCTTCCTTTCTGGGAGCTGTAGTTCACCCACAACCAGGGAAACTGTGACCTCCACCGATGATGGACCTGGACCAAACTTGCACACAGAACACTCATGACTTACTCAACCTTCTGGTGGTGTTGGAAGGTGCTGACTCACAATAGTGGGAGCTGTAGTTTACCCGGCAGCCAGAGAGCACACTGAACCGTGATGAATCCAGAGCAAACTTGTCCAACAGAACAACCTTTAAGTACTGATGGAGTTCCTGGGGGTTCACCTGGCATGATGTGAGTTGTAGTTCACCCACAACCTTATGCATTTGGACAAGTAAAAATTGACTTTTTGAAATAATCCAACTATCCAAGCTAGTATTTAAACAGAATTAAACTAATTACAATATTAAAATAAATTCAAATTGAAATACAATAATAAAATGCAATTTTAAAAGATAAAAACATGTCAGAACCCTGCTACTAGAGCCTGGATGTGGCTCTGAGTTTCAGGGTCACTGACATTGATAAGACACCTGCGTCCCAGGACTCGGAGGAGAAACGGCTGATGGACTTGGCGGGGAATTTGCGCGGGGTTTTACTGAGCGGGAAGAGACTGTTCAAATGAGGGGGAGGGTATATAAAGGAGGGTTGGCCGGAGCCTCCCATTCTTGGCTTTTCTGATGTTCATGTTTCCTACAGTAAAAGTTCCTGGTGATACCACAGAGAGTCTCGTGTGTTCATTCAGGAGCGGCTGTGGTGAGCTGACACTAAGCCAAGAAGACGGACACCATCCCGCTGTAGCGGTGAGGTGTAACATGCAAGTGGAGGATGAAGAGCTCTTGGGCGCCGGAGGAGGAAGGTCGGAAAGGGCCACTCCCGAGACGGACGCTGAGTTCCACCAGCTGGCGGCCCTGGCGTCATCCACCGCTTATGCCCAGCCAAATGGGGTAACCCAGAGGCGCGGAGTGGTGCGGGGAGATAGCACCGGAGGAGAGGAAGGTTCACCTTCCCCAGGCCCGCAAAAGATGGTGTTTCTGGAGGAGAGGATGTCGGCGATGGAGACCACCCTGGCAGTGATGTCGAGGGCGATGGAGCGCCTGGCGGTTTTGGCGGAGCCGGAGCGAGGAAGGGAACTCCGGGCTAGCTCAATGTGGGACGTGAGCATGGGAAGCAGCCAGGGCTTTGCAGACCTCCCAGCACCGAAGGGAAGGGAAATGCGAAAGGAGCCCGGTGCCCGGCCCAAGATCCAAACGAGCCTGACGCGGGTGGAGGAGAGTGACGACGAAGGGGAAAAGCCTCCGAGAATCCCGGCTACGCTCCCAACTGAGACCCTGGTGCCCCTGGCGAATGCCGGGCGTGGCACAGGACAAAGGGAAGCAGCAGCGGGGCCCACTGGCCCGCAAGGGGGCTTGCGACGGGCGGAGAATTGGGGATTGCCACCACAGGGACCCCTACCGAGACGAGAGGAACTAAGGATCGAGTTTGGGGGAGAGTCCTCTGAACTGGATTTTTTCCTGACCACGGTGAGGGGCTATATGGAGGACAATGCCCACACTTTTAGAACGGAATCCAGCCGGGTACGGGCCATTGGTGCAGTGTTGAAGAAGGGAGCGGCCAGCTGGTACGTTCAACTACACGCGCGGCGCGACCCATGTCTGGGGTCACTCCGACGCTTTATGGGGGCCCTGGAGACCCGTTTCCGAGATCCACTGGAGCAGATCCGGGCGAGGGAGGAGTTGAAGACCGTCTCCCAGGGGCAGAGGTCGGTATCTGAGTATGCGGAGGAGTTCCAATGCCTCGCTGAAAAGGTGCCGGAATGGTCTGCAGTGACAAAGATAGAACTCTTCAAAGAGGGGCTCAGGCGGGAGATCCTCTCCTGGGCGGTGCATCGTGATGAGCCTGACACACTGCGCGGATGGATTCAGCTGGCGGGGCGCATCGAGACATCGCTGGCCCAGGCGAGGAGGCACCGAGGAGGGCTACAGCAGCGGCCGCAGATGAAAGAGGGGAGCCGGAAGGAGGGATCAACCCCAGCCGGGAGGAGAACGGAGCCGACAGGGAACGTGAGCACCAGCAGGAGGGGCTGCTTCGTGTGCGGCCGTTTGGGCCACAGGGCTGCCGAGTGCTGGCAGAGAAAAGGGGAAGGCGGAGGCCCGCCCAAACCAAGAGCCGTGGCAGGGAAACGCGCCGAGGAAGAACCACCGATGAGGCACCACTCGGGGGGGTTGGTAAGTCAGGACAAAGCCATGATAGTGGTCCCCATTCAGCTGGAAAGTGGCAGCAAACAAGCAACCTGCAAAGCATTTGTGGATTGTGGATGTTCCAGGAACATCATCTCCCCTGAATTAGCCGAGGGATTGGGATGCGAAAGAACGAACCTAGAATCCCCAATAGCTTTTTCGCAGTTGGACGGATCCACAGCATCGGGATCATTAGCTAAGTACAGTGCCGAAGATGTAAAGTGTAAGATAGGGAGTTGGGAAGGAAAGGTGTCATTTGTGATATCACAAATAGCCAGCTATAATGTTATACTAGGCATGCCATGGCTGGGGCAGGCCAACCCGCAAATCAACTGGGAGGATAAGAGCATGATCTTCAGGATGAAGTTGGAAGGAGGGAGCCAGGAAGTGGAAAGGGAGCCGGGGAAAAGGGGGGAGGAAGACTCTATCAGGATAGCAGAACTGGCAGATAAATTACCCCCAGAGTATCGGGATTTTGTGGACGTATTTGATGAGAAGGAAGCAGACAGTTTCCCACCGAAGCGGAGAGTTGAAGTGAAGATAGAGCTAGTCCCAGGAGCAGAGCTTCCTAAGGCAAAAATATACCCAATGTCGGCTAGGGAAAAGGAGGAACTGAGAAAATACATTGATAAAAACCTAGCGAGGGGTTTCATAGAGCCTTCAAATTCCCCTCTAGGGGCGCCTGTGTTGTTCAGGCGCAAAAAGGACCAAACGCTGAGGCTCTGCATTGACTACAGGGGCCTGAATGCAATCAGTTCTGGAAATAAATACCCCCTACCTTTAGTGAAGGACTTGATCGCCCAGTTATCGGAGGGACAGATATTCACTAAATTGGACTTAATTGAAGCGTACCATAAATTGCAGATTAAACCAGAGGACAGGTGGAAGACGGCCTTCTCCTGTGCATTCGGATTATTCAATTATCGTGTGCTCCCTTTCGGTTTGTGCGGCGGAGGCGCCGCGTTCATGCAATTAATCAACGAAGTGTTGCATCCATTGTTGTACAAGGGAGTCTTTGTTTTTTTAGATGACATATTGTTAGTATCTCGGACTAAGGAGCAACACATAGAACTAGTCAGGGAAGTCCTGCAAAAGTTGAGAGAAGCAAAACTGTATGCGAAGCTTGCCAAGTGCGAGTTCAATAAAGACCAGATAGACTTTCTGGGGTATAGGATTTCCTCCCAGGGAGTGGCGATGGACCCTGCGAAGGTAGAAGACGTGAGGGGGTGGGAAGCCCCCAAAACACGGAAGCAGCTGCAATCCTTCCTAGGGTTCGCAAACTTCTATAGAACATTTATCAAGGACTTTGCGCGCCTCACTTTGCCATTAACGGATTTGTTAAAGACTAAAGGTAGGGGAGAAACAGCCAAAGTGAAGGCCCCAGGGGCCAAACTGACCTGGACAATAGAATGCCAGGAAGCTTTCGAAGCCCTTAAAAAGCGTTTTACTGAGGAGCCTGTCCTACAGCACCCTGATATGTCTAAAGCCTTTGTATTACATTGCGATGCGTCAGACCGGGCATATGGGGCAGTTCTGCTACAGAAAGACGAGGGGGGGAACCTGAAGCCATGTGGCTATCTGTCAAAAAAGTTTAGCGATACAGAAAAAAACTGGCCGATTTGGGAGAGAGAAGCCTTAGCGATTCTAAAAGCACTAGAGTGCTGGAGACACTTTCTGGAAGGAAGTGGAACACCGTTTGAGGTGTGGACTGACCATAGAAATTTACAGTATCTAAGATCCCCTCGTAAACTATCAGCGAAGCAAATTAGATGGGCCCAATATTTCAGCCGTTTTGATTTCAGACTCAGATTCTTCCAGGGGAAACATAATATACTCGCTGACGCTCTCTCTCGGATGCCTCAGCACGGGGGAGGAATTCAGGAATCTGAAGGGAGTATTTTTCTTGATAAGCAATGGGGCCTGGCAGTACTAACTCGAGCACAAGCGGCCAAAGAAAACAAACGTGCTGCCATTTCCACGGGGGGAGGAGAAATATGGGAGGAAGAGTTGAAGCGAGCGTATGGAATGGACAAATGGTTACAAACAAACAAAGAAAAGGGAGAATTGTGTGGGGATTTGGTGTTTGTAAATAAGAAATTGTATATTCCTGAATGTTTAAGACGAGAAATGTTAAGGAAGTACCATGATAACAAGGGTGCGGGTCATCTAGGCCCCACCAGGACTATTAAACTGTTGGCCAAACAATGCTGGTGGCCCGGAATGAGGAAAGACGCCAGGGGATACGTCACGCAGTGTGAATTATGTGCAGAGGGAAAAACACCACCGGGGAAGCCCCAGGGGCTATTGCAGAAGGTGGTGGAGCCCATGAGGCCATGGGAATGCGTAGCCATGGATTTTGTAGGCGAACTACCCCCCAGCAGAGGCCACAGATACATTTGGACAATATTGGACCTATTCTCAAAACAGGCACACTTTGTGGCTCTGCCAAAACTCCCTTCAGCTGAAAAACTTGCTGATTTGTATGTGAAGCATGTATATCGCCTACATGGGTGTCCCGACAAGATAATTAGTGACCGGGGAGTCCAATTTACCGCAAAATTTTGGGGAAAATTCTTACAGCTGTTAGGAGCAGAAAGGAACCTGAGCTCGGCCTTTCATCCCGCGACCAACGGGGGGGTCGAACGTACCCAACAGACACTGTGCCAATTCTTAAGGATGTACACCAATTATAGACAGGATGATTGGGCGGACCTTCTTCCGTTTGCTGAGATGGCTTTTAACGGGGCCGTACATTCGGCCACAGGTCGTGCCCCATTCGAAATAGTATACGGACAGGAGGTGGCACCTTTCCCCAGGCTACCCGAGTGGAAGGAAGGGGAGGGCCAGACCGACGAGGAATGGCCGGCCAAAATCAAGCAAGGGTGGCAAACCGTGGTAGAGGCATTGCGGGAAACACAAAAGAAGTACAAGCTCTTTGCGGATCGTAGGCGCCGAGAGGGGGACAAATTGGGCGAAGGAGATCTGGTTTGGCTGAGCACAAAAAACCTGAAATTGGGGTTCCCATCCAAGAAATTGGCTCCACGCTATATAGGGCCATTCAGGGTAGCAAAAAGAATAAACGAAGTGACCTATGAGCTGAGGCTACCAAAGGACCTAGGAAAGGTACACCCGGTATTCCATTGCAGCCTGTTAAAAAAGTATAAAGGAACTCTGGACAGCGGAGAACAATAGTTGTGTTTAATCTTTTCCTTCCAGGACGAAGGGGAGGAGGACGCCATGTCAGAACCCTGCTACTAGAGCCTGGATGTGGCTCTGAGTTTCAGGGTCACTGACATTGATAAGACACCTGCGTCCCAGGACTCGGAGGAGAAACGGCTGATGGACTTGGCGGGGAATTTGCGCGGGGTTTTACTGAGCGGGAAGAGACTGTTCAAATGAGGGGGAGGGTATATAAAGGAGGGTTGGCCGGAGCCTCCCATTCTTGGCTTTTCTGATGTTCATGTTTCCTACAGTAAAAGTTCCTGGTGATACCACAGAGAGTCTCGTGTGTTCATTCAGGAGCGGCTGTGGTGAGCTGACAAAAACATATTAGAAATAGATTAGTAAAACAATGCAGCATCTCCTAAACTGTTATTTTAAAACTTTCTGTTTTAAATGTTTGTCTGATTTAATGGGTTTTAGCCTGTCACTGAAAGGACAAGGACTCTGTTAGCGTTGACATTGATTGGATTAAGGCTCTTGCATAAGATCTGATGGATGACTGGCATATATATTCGGCGTTGCATTGTGTTAAATCTTTTATATATTGTATTTTACTATGTTATTTAACTATTTTAATTGTTTTATTATTTTATTGTATTATGATATACTGGTAGTGATCCTGCCAGTTGTGTAAGCCACCCTGAGTCCCCTCGGGGAGAAGGGCGGGGTAGAAATAGCTGAAATAAATAAATAAATAAGGACGGAGCCATTCTGGCTTCCATGAGAAGGGAATTCCAGATTCCCCCAAGAAGGCTCTCTTGCATCCCTATCTACCACATTAGTGATGGTGGTGGGACTGACGCCTCTTCTATACTGCCATATAAAATCCAGATCATCTGCTTTGAACTGGATTATATGGCAGTGTAGACTCATATAATCCAGTTCAAAGCAGATAATGTGCTTTGAAAATCTAAGCTATATGGCAGTGTAGAAAGAGATTACTATATAATCCTGTTCAAAACAGATAATCTGGATTTTATATCACAGTGTAGATCCAGCCAAAGTAGCTTTAAGTACAGTGTGTTACAGTAACTCAAAAAGGAGATAACTATGGTATACATCACTTTAACCAGGCCTGGCATCTCAAGGAATGGCTGGAGTGAAACATTATTAACATTTGGAAAGACTTTACAGGTATTCAATAATGAATAAAAGGGTTTGTTTTTGTGACTTGGTTTCTGTCAAAATACTTGACCACTCTTTGTTTGTATGCCCCAAATACGATAAGATACGGATTAGATATATGAAATTCCATTTTTGCAATGTTCTCAATGGCAAGAGTAAAATATTCCATACCTCTTGAACAACTCTGATGCACTCTTTCATGAGACTGTTGCAAGTTTTATTCTTGAGATTAATAATGTTTAATCATCTTTCTTTTTTATCCATGATTTCCTTGTGTCTGTGCTGTGATTTTCTTAGTATATGTCAATAATGGCCATAGTTGTTTTATTCAAAAAAAATGAAAGCAAGGTGTGTACTTGTGTCCTATCTGTGAACTCTGAGAATTTGTGTAAAGAAAAAAAATGTGAAGCAATTAATTTCTCATCAAAAATAAAACTTAGTTTTAAAAACTCCCTTAGAGAATAGCTGGTATGCTATTTGTTATCCCTTTTAAAGCTACCAATATTTTTATTCAACACTTTCCTTGAAACAATCCAAGATAATGGCACATAAAAAGTAATTATTTTATATATGTTGTCAAGGTTCACCAGGGACATCTGGCCTTTGATTACTATCATGTGATTACAGTCAGCTCAGAATAGCTGCACAAGATAATAAAATTTGGCTCTGAATTGGTGCCAAAATGTTCACTCAACTCACCCTAGTCATTTTGCCAAGAAGAGTTAACTAAAATAGTCCATTTGCTCTCAGCTGTCCCTACTGCACATCTCACTGAATTTCAATGAGCAGAGATATTTTAAAAACCTTCATTTAAGTCTCTGCTGCTACATAAAAGGGGAACAAATGGTTTTAGAAATGGATATTTGAAACTATTTATGGGAAGCCTCTTCATATGTGT
Source organism: Anolis carolinensis (assembly GCF_035594765.1). Taxonomy (NCBI): domain Eukaryota; kingdom Metazoa; phylum Chordata; class Lepidosauria; order Squamata; family Anolidae; genus Anolis; species Anolis carolinensis. The sequence goes on along the minus strand of NC_085843.1, from coordinate 246,697,712 downwards.
ATTCTTCCAGTTTTTCCACAATAAATGGTGCATTACTTAAACAGTATTTCTAAATGTTATGATTCTTGGGTTGCTGTGAGTTTTTTGGGCTGTATGGCCATGTTCCAGTAGCATTCTTTCCTGAAGCTTTGTCTGAATCTGTGGGAAGCATCCTAAGAGGTTTTTTCAGAGGTTTGTTATGATTCTTAATTCTTTACGAGACTGTCAAATCTGTGCACAGTTCATCAAATCAATATTCCCTTCACTGTGTTGTTGAAGGCTTTCATGGCCAGAATCACTGGGTTGCTGTGAGTTTTCCAGATTGTATGGCCATGTTCCAGAAGCATTCTTTCCTTTGAAAGAATGTTTCTGGAACATGGCCATACAACCCGGAAAACTCACAGCAACCCATTATCTTCACTGCTTCTGTGCTCTGCAGAGATTGGGAGTCGGAGCCCATATATCATCACCCTTTGCATACAGCTGTACACACTCTCCCCAAAATGAAATTGCAGTTGTCAAGGAAATACAGTTATGCCACTCCATTCTACCCTGTTTCCCCGAAAATAAGACATCCCCTGAAAGTAAGACCTAGCAGAGGTTTTGCTGAATTGCTAAATATAAGGCCTCCCCTGAAAGTAAGGCCTAGCAAAGTTTTTGTTTGGAAGCATGCCTGCCAAACAGAACACCGGAACATGTAGGATCAATAAATGTATGTACCATAGATTGTCGTACATGGAAATAATGGCAGTAACAAGAAATTATTGATAAGATTCACAGTTTGTCTGGTTATGCTGGTTTGTGATGACAACTACTGTACAGTATACAGTATATAATAAATGTTCATTTTTTTGTTCAATAATAAATGTGAATTTCTTCTTAATGGAAAAATAAGACATCCCCTGAAAATTAGGCCTAGCACTGTCTTATTTTCGGGGAAACAGGGTATGTCCTTCCTCTATTGGATGTAATGTTCTAAGGCCAAGTTGGTATGTTTGCACTTCACCTACCTCTGAAGAAGGTCTTTTTACTTAAGTGGGATGAAGATGTTTTGTTGCAAATGAGTGTCAAGAATTCAGCAATATTTTAAATCATTAATTTGGTGCATTTTTTCAGATTATAGTTAATTAGAGGAATTAGTCCAGGAATTCTATTAAGGGCTATGTTGGTAAGCATCCATCAGCACCTTTATGTGAATGGACATACCATATCTTCTAACTATCTAGATTAATCTATCATTTGCTTTTTGACTGCTTTTAAAATACCCTGGTTTATCTTACCTCCTCCCACTTCCTCCTTTTATTTCAGTTGTTTCAAAATGAATTCGAAGTGCAAAAGTAGTTCTTAATTAATTATTTGGGGAGGAGAGGAGAGGGAATTTTGTCCTTCCCAACAGGCTCAGGAAAAGTAAACACTGCAATCTCTCTTGTCTTGTGTGTTCTCCCCCCCCCTCTCTATTTCTCCCTTTTGCCATGTTCACCATACCCCTGATATTGCTTGGACACATGCATCCCAATTTTCATCTGTGGAATGTTAGGGAATGTGTAGCAATAGCTTCTGGAGCAGCATGATTTATGAATCTGTCATTCAGGGCTCTAGGCTTGCTGAACATGTATTATATGGGGACTAATTTTACTAATCTTCTTGGTGTTTTGAAGCCCCAGGAGAGGATGAATTGTTAAGATCCTTTCTTTCCTACAATGAAAATTATGAGGACCATAGGAACAGTGATCTAAGCTTGTGGTTCATCCGAACACAGACTTCTAACTCTGGTGAAATCTATTTTCTCTTCATACTGTTGATACTGTTTATACTTCTGTTAATACTGTTAAATAAATATGGCTCAGGGAGGTTTTTTCACCAAATTCAACTTTTTAAAATATGATTTCTATTTTGGTGACCATGCTTCTTTTAATGTGTCGGGAGATGCTAGTGAGGCAGACTTATCTGCTCTACTCTTTCCTCTCTGTTTTGCTGTTCATGCATCCTTAGTAAGAGTCTCTGGAGTAACCTGATTTTTACCTTCCTTGATGTAGTCAGGAATACACACCAACAATAGGGCTGGCTGGAGTAGGATCTTTTTCTTTCCCAGCTCAAGCTTTTTCATAGTGTTTACTGCAAACACACTGCTGCATGGTCATGATGTTGAAAGAATGTGTTTCTCAAGCGCTTTCATAACCATTCCCATTGCAATTCTGCTTAAATGTCCCCCAATTAGACAGAAGAATATTTATATATTGGTTTTAGATATTTTAAAGATTTAATATTGGGCTCTATATCTTCCTTCATGTGTGTTGTTGCTTAGACCTAAAAATGGAGTTTGGTATTCAGAAATGTCATTAGTAAATACTGTTGATTTCTAAAAAGACTGTGTAAGAAGGCTTACACAGAAAGAAAACATCAGGCCAACCATGCCAGAATTCCATGGGGATCAACATATCTTGAAGCTAATTGTCCAAGCCTTCCAGTTCTTTCCTGGCTCAGCAGTCCATAGCACTTTAATTTGGCTATGTTATATTAGCCTGCATATTAGTACTTAGTTGGAGTCTGGTGCTTTTGTTTTGTTTTCTGCTAAGTCACAATACTTAAATGTTAGTATTAAAAAGAACATTCAGAGCTATCTCATATGCACAGAGGACACAAAAATAAGTCCCAGAAATCTTCAACAAGTGTATGTATGAAGTAAAGAGCCCAATTCAAAGTGCTGGTCTTGACCTATAAAGTGCTAAACGGTTCTGGCCCAATTTACTTATCCGAACGTATCTCCTCATATGAGCCAGCTAGATCCCTAAGATCATCTGGAGAGGCCCTGCTCTCGGTCCCACCTGCCTCGCAGGCGCAGCTGGTGGGGACAAGGGACAGGGCCTTCTCGGTGGTGGCTCCCCGGCTGTGGAACACCCTCCCCACAAATATCCGACAAGCCCCAACTCTTCTGGGTTTCAGAAAGGCTGTGAAAACATGGCTGTGTGCACAAGCTTTTAACGAGTAATATGATAACGTCGACATGGTCCGATTAAAGGCTGAAGCATGAGGTTTTTAGACAAATGGAGCTAATTTACATATGTTTTAATTTTTATAATGTATTTTAATGATGTATTTTTTATAGTTTTAATTGATTGTGTGTACTGTTTTTGTTTTATTGTTGTGTTCTTGGCATTAAATGTTGCCAACTGTGTAAGCCGCCCTGAGTCCCCCCGGGTGAGAAGGGCGGGGTATAAATTCTGGAAATAAATAAATAAATAAAGAGGTTTATACACTTTTCATGCTTATGCCACATTGATGCATATGCCTCACATGTCATCTCACCAGAAATAAGATTTATAAATACGGTTATTCTTGTTGTTTGCCTTTAAGTCATTTACAATGTATTATAATCTTGGTGTGAACCTATTATGGATGTGTTATGCCAAGATTTGGTCAAATTGAGGTTTTTTTATGAGGCGGATACAGGCTGGATCTACATTTATCTATATTCCAGGATATGATGCCAAATTATCTGTATTGAACTGTATTATATGAGTCTACACTGCTAGATAATCTGGGATAAGCAGATAATCTGGGATCAGATACTGGAATGTGAGGAAGTGTAGATCTAGCCAGAGTGTGATTTGCATAAAGTAATAGACTGGACTTTTCATGGCCAAGCAAGGATTCCAACCTTGTTTTCCAGAGTTGTAGTCCAAACTCAATTTCCAGAGTTCTAGTCAACGCCCCTAGTAGCACAGTGGGTTAAGCCACTGAGCTGCTGAACTTGCAGACCAAAAGGTCAGTGGTTCAAATCTGAGGAGTGGGGTGAGCTCCCGTGGTTAGCCCCAGCTTCTGCCAACCTAGCAGTTCGAAAACATGCAAATCAATAGGTACCGTTCCGGCGGGAAAGTAACGGCGCTCCATGCAGTCATGCTGGCCACATGACCTTGGAGCTATCTACAGACAAGGCCAACTCTTCGGCTTAGGAATGGAAATGAGCGCCAGCCCCCAGAGTCGGACACAACTAGAATGTCAAGGGAAAACCTTTCCCTTTACTTTAGTCAATACTCTAACCTCTATACTCAGTGTTTGTCATGTTCACAAGACTCCTCGTAGAGAATCCAGGACAATCAGGAATTTCGCTTTTTTAGGGAAACCTTATGAATATCCACTCCTTGAAGCAAACATACATTCGGTAACTGAATTGATTATTTGCCATTGCTCTCAACTTATAAGGAATAAGTTGAACTGGAAAGAAACCAAGTGACTTCATAAAACAGTATTAGTCATCATTTGAAAATGTCATAGTCCTTCATATAGCATGCTAGATGTAAATTCCAGGAAAAAAGGATACCATGATATTTCTAATGCTCTCTACCTGTCACGACCCAGGCTACAGAGCACCAATAACCATACGCAGAGGCCAGATTCTATCTAATATCTTTATTAAGGAAATATATAAAGTTAGTAAAAGCAAATGTAAAAGATAGTCCAGAAGCAGACCTTTCAGGAAAGGTCAAAATTAGTCCAAAGAAATAATGTCCAGTATGAAATATTAAGGTCCAAAGTTGTAATCCAATAACCGAAACACTCACTTTGACAAGCAAAGTGAGGGGAGATGACAAGGTCCTTTAGTCCATGAAACTTGAGCGAGTCTGGAAAATAACTTGATACTTGGAACAAGGCTTGAACGTGGAACAAAGGTAACTAAGAACAAGAACAAGGTCCGTGGAATAACTTGATAAATCCGTGGAACAAGGCAAGGATTGATCCTGGGAAACTAGGCAAAGTCCGTAGATAAACAAGGCTGGGAAGCAAGGCGAAGGCTGGATAGCAAGGCAAGGCTTGAGCAGGAGCGAGGCTTGAACCGGAGCGCGCTGTCCAGACACAACTCGCTCCGTAGGCTGACGAATTGACTCCGCGAAGTTACTTCGCGGGTAAATCACCTATATAGAGTCTAACTTTTCCCGCCGAAGCAGTTCTCTGGGAACCAGAAACGAAAGCTAATCTTTGAGACCAGATGTTTGACTCCTTAAGGATTCTCACGAAAAAGGAGACTTAATTGGCAGAATTCTTGGCTGCTATCCTCGCACTCCTGCGCGAAGCAGCTTCCAAACCTCTCTGTTGTTTACAAAACTCCCGGCGCAAGAACACGGGAGAAGTAGGCTCTGGGCTTGTTTGACATACTTCTGGGAGACAACTTTCTTGCAGGTGCAAGGTTCCCAGATCTGCCTGGGAAAGATCTGGCTGAGAGGAATCCAGTTCAGACTGGGAAGGTAAAAACCCCAAGTTTTCATCTTCATCAGGAATTACCATGTCCTGAGCAGGACTACAAGGCCCATGGGTCATCACACTACCTAATATGTTTACAGAAAACATTCAATAACTAGGTATCATGACCTGTATCTCTGCTTCTCATTTCAGTCAGAGGTGGGATGATTGCTAGCAGGGGAGAGACAGAAATAAGTGGGTTGCAGAATCCAGAATTAAGAAGAGTAGAACTGTAGTCAAAATGGCATACATTGTGAAATATTTTGTTACCCAAGAAAAGCTAGCAGGGTCCAACTAGCACCATCAAGCTTATGCTTGAACTATATATGGGCAGTATAGGATGATCTATTGTACTTGTTGGTGTGAAGTAGGTTACCTCATAGAGCTAGTTAATAGTTTTCTGATTATACTGTCTTTCTTTCTTGTCTGGTCCTCAGTTTATACTGAGCCAAAGCAAATGTAAATATTCCTTTCCCTACTCATGTCTCAAAGCCTCAGATTCCAAGACTCTGAATCTTAGGTTTCACAATATCTCAGGTCAAACAATTCAAAGCTTAATGTGTAAATATTGTACTGCAATACAGTTTGACTAAACATTGTTCATGTTTAGTGTACGTCCTTCTGTATTGCTGTTATGTAGCTTGAATTTGATTCTAGCTTTGGTGACCTGTGTTCTAGGTCTTCTTGAGAAGATTCAGTCGAAGGAGGTTTGCCACCCCCTTCCTTTGAGGCTGAGAATATGTGAATCGTGTAACCTCACACAGTGAGCTCCAATGGCTCAGCAAGAAGTTGAATTAAATGTTGGACAAATTTCAGAGTTCTAGTGCAACACGTAAGCCACTACCACCATTGTTGATAAAGTGCACATAATTCATTTGAGAACAGATTTTACAATTTAAAAGGTTCCCATGAATTTAACTGATATAAAAGGAGGGAATTGAGAAAAACAAGAATAAATAACAATATAACTCAGCCTTTGGATCTGTTTAAAGCACTATGTTCTTACTGAAAATTTTATTGCTCTATTTTTAACACTCTAGATATAAAACATGCTTTGCCACTTGTTTTGCTTAATAGCCTAGGTTTATTCCAGTATGTCAATACTGTGCTCTCTTTCCATATTAATTGAATAAAATTGCATTTGCACAGCAGGCCTAGTAATAAAATATGGGATAATGAAGCAAGCCCTTTTGTTGTTCTTGTTGTGGGTGAACCAATGGTGAGAAGGTTGCTTTCAAATATATGTTCCAATTACACTTTAGCTGCTGTTGCTGATGTTTCAGTTGCTTTGTTTCTACTTGTTCAATTGCTTTGTCTTGTCTCTTAGATTCACAGGAAATGCAGGCAGGCAAGGTTGGGATAATCAAACCAACATTTTATTGAGTACATCATGGACATTTTTGGTTGCCAGAATATGCAGTACAACTCATCTATTATAACAACATTTTTCAGGAGCATGCTTAAATATGCTGCCTGTGATAGAATGATAAAATCCAGTTCTGCCCTCCACATTTCTGCATGTAGCTACATCTGGGTAGGACTTTTTGTTTTGTTTTGTAAAAAACAAACATGAAATACCTAATTATTATAGGACTTCTACTGTGGGTAGTAAGTGACTATGATTTAGATCATTTGTCCAACATGGCTATAACTTTGATTAGTGGTTTTCAACCTATGGATCTCAAGATGTTTTGGCCTTCAACTCCCAGCAATCCTAACAGTTGGTAAACTGGCTGGGATTTCTGGGAGTTGTAGGCCAAAACACCTGGGGACCCACAAGTTGAGAACCACTGACTTAGATCATCTGCTTGTAGTTCCCTGCCACAGCAAAAGCTGAAATCTTCACTCCAAACTAGAGTCCCTAAAAGAACGATATTTCCTGTACTTATTTCTGAATTTGCCAGCCATTTCTGAGAAAGAATATACTAGTATATATTACATATTGAAAGGAACAAAATTTGACCCTTACTCTGACATGTATAATAGACAAAGTATCGTGAGACTGGTTTACTCGCTGCACTCATGAGATTCCAATGGACTTTTCTCATGATCTAGATTGATTGATTTATCTCAGTGTTTTATTTTTTTCTAGCATATGTTTTAGTTTTTAGGGTAAGCTATAAAATATCTCCAAACATTCACTGCTAGATTCATGTAAAAAGAATCCCTTTTGCTGGGGATTATAGGTTCCTAGTGCTATAATGCGAACAGTTCTGATCCTGAATCAGATATCAAGAAGAAAAGAGGGTCACCTATACTGCAGAAAAATATCTCAAGTTAGACAAGCTGGCCAAAGAAGAGAAATCTGTCAAGGTGGTGGTGTAATGTAACAGTCTCCTGCAGCCATAAAATTCTCACATTGAGGGAGAACAGCCAAGATAGGAGCTTTATACCAGGTGGTGAAACTGATTGGGTCTCTAGTGTCATCTAAATTCTAAAATCAGTAGATAGGTTTGTTGTTTATTAAATGTCTCAGCTGCAATTACTTGTTCATGGTGCAGACAGAGGAACTCATAGAGGCATACCTCAGTTAACAAAGACTGTGAAAAATAAACTCCTTTTAATACAGTTTTTGTAATGCTATCCAGCCCTCTTTTCCTCATATTACTATAGTATGCTTTCTAAAGAACCTTATTATCTTCATATATGATTCTGTCTTAATCAGCTAAAAATGAGCCAGGCATTTGGGACAATTTCCTCTTTTCCTTTTGAAAGAAAGGCCACATAAACTAGGTAAGTTAATTTTTTGAGGACCTTGGATTTCAAGGAACAGCCCTAAGAACAATTTAGTGAACAGGGAAAAGAAGTAATTACCACAGTTCATGGAAATCAATGAAATTATCACCCTCAGCACAAATTCAGGTTCAGTTTTACTGCATTTAATGTGATGATTATTTTTCCCAGCACAGAAAGGATATTATGATTCTCTAATTATATCGTGCATATGATTCTCTACATTCTGTGTCCTTGAAAAGGACACAAAGCTAACAAGGCGCATAGATTACCAAAGCTCCATTATCTCTGAGATCTTAATGCATACGATTCAAGATCTTAAGCTTTTAAAACCATCTAAATGTTTCACCTCCCTACAATGAATGAGCGGGTTCATTAGAAATCCCCAAAGCACCTGGCTTATATTAACTGGAGAAGGCTTTAATTTAACCCACTTTAGCGGTGTTACTAACATTGGCAAGAATCCCACAATTTTATCTCATGAAGGAAGCCAATTAACATCTAGTGCAGCAGTGTCTTTTTAAGTGTTTTGTTGCTATATGCTGACAGCTACTCTCCTTGAATTCAAAGAAATTTTTAAGACTGCTTCTAGTTACACATGTGTATTTATTTATTTATAACCACTTAGCTTTTAGACTATTGATCCTTAATTTGATAGTACTTTACATGCAGACAAACTCATGAACATTAGGTATTGTTGAATCTTAGAAATAAATCTGATTTTTATCTGTCATTTTACTCCCCGCCTCCCCACCTTCGACTGGCCTTTTAGTAGGAAAATTAACAACTTCAAGTTCCACACATTCTCTCTTCTGTTTGTAAATAATAAAGGAAGAATAAAATTTCTACTCTAATGGATTATATTTTGATACTCTGTATCCAGACATAGGACTCGTCTTCCACTCCTTTTACCATTTTCACCTTTCTCTGGATGTATTCCCACTTAACAATATCCTTCTTGATTTGTGTAGCCCAGAACAGGACACAGTATTGAAAATTGTCAGATGCGAGTAGTTGTAACCACAGGTACCATTCCTGCAGGTACAGAGATTATACTGTTAAAAAAAAAAGCCAAATACATAACTAAAATAATAATTCTCAAATGCATTATGTCTCTCTAAATACCACCTGCATTTCTTTTCCTTTCCTTGTGTTAGGATTTAATTCACTCATTATTATGATTTTTTTTTGAAGTCAGCCACTTTTGAGACTCCTTTGGCAGAGAAAATGCAAGGCTTAAATACTATTACTACTACTAATAATAATTCTTCCCCTTTTCATATCAAGTTCTGAGTCTTGGGGGGGGGGGGTTATATGGAAATTCTTGCACAATTTACATATGGTACATATTTACACATCTAATTTAAGCCTTTTCTTGAAAGACTGAAGAGTGTGAGCATTTTTCACTTTTCCCCTTTTAGAAGTGCATCAATTTTTGTACATTTTATTTCTTGGAATGACCCATATGCTTTACAAATTTGTGAATTTTCACACATCTCTTCTCACAACCAGTGAGAAATGCTACCTTTTTGGGACTTCCAAATCGAATAAATGTCTTTTTCCGTTATAGTTTGGTTGGAATGTTACCCCTCAGCCCAGAATTATTATGAGTTCTCAGTTCTCATGTTAAAGAAACACACGCCCAATCCCACCACTGCCCCCAGGAGCTCAAATGAAAAGTACCAAATTAATACAGTTGCTTCAGTAGGTAAGATGAAAGCTCTACAGCAGGGGTCCCCAAACTTTTTAAACAGGGGGCCAGTTAATGATCCTTCGGACCGTTGGAGGGCCGGACTATAGTGGGCCGAGCAATAATAATAATAATAATAATAACAACAACAACAACAACAATAAAAAGAGGTTTGGAAGAGACCCTTTGGGCCATTGAGTCCAATCTCCTTCTGCCTTTGTGCACCGAAAGCACAAGAAAAACACCCCTGACAGATGGCCACCCAGCCTCAATGTTAATAATAATAATAATAATACTCAATTAAAAGACAAAGTATGGATTGTCGATGTTGCAATCCCAGGGGACAGCAGGATTGAGGAGAAACAATTGGAAAAGCTGACACAATATGAGGATTTAAAGATCGAACTGCAAAGACTCTGGCACAAGCCAATCAAGTTGGTCCCAGTGGTGATCAGCACACTGGGTGCAGTGCCTAAAGACCTTGGCCTGCACTTAAACACAATCGACACTGACAAAATTACCATCTGTCAGCTGCAGAAGGCACCTTACTTGGATCTGCCCGCATTATTCACCGATACATTACACAGTCCTAGACACTTGGGAAGTGTCCGATGTGTGATCCAATACAAGAGCCAGCAGAATGTCTGATGTGAACTCACCTTGTTGCGTTTCAAATAATAATAATAATTGACAAAATTACGATCTGCCAACTGCAAAAGGCCACCCTACTGGGATCTGCGCGCATCATCCGAAAATATATCACACAGTCCTAGACACTTGGGAAGTGTTTGACTTGTGATTTTGTGAAATGAAATCCAGCATATCTATCTTGTTTGCTGCGTCATAATAAAATAATAATAATAATAATAATAATAATAATAATAATAATAATAATAATAATGGTTGTAAGAAGGGGGTTGGGCTAAATGACCTAAGGGGTCTCTTCTTCTCTTACAACCCTATTATGTCATAATAAAATAAAATAATAATAATAAAAGGGTTGTAAGAGAAGAAGAGACCCCTTAGGTCATTTAGCCCAACCCCCTTCTGCCTTTGTGCCATGGGGGGCCGGATAAATGGCTTCAATGGGCCGCATCCGGCCCCCGGGCCTTAGTTTGGGGACCCCTGCTCTACAGTGTCAAGGCCAGTTGCAAAGTGAGCAAAATGTGATCAGTCCCATTAATGAGCTCTCAGTATACATCTCTTCAAAGTCAGAAATAGCAACAAGGCTTCCCCAGACAAAGGCGATAAGCCTAGTCTAAGGGAGAGTTTATGAAGCCTCCATGGAGAGAGGAGAGGCTGGTAACACTTGAAGCTGGCAGCTGAGCCATTCTTGGCCTGCACGAGGGGCATGACTTAGCCTATTTAAAGCAGCCAGCCCCTCTTAACAAACTCCCTTTTCAAAGGCAAGGCCCACCCTCCCACCTTCAATTCAGTGGGGGCTGGGTAAGAAATTTTCCCTACTTAAAAAAATAAAATAAAATAAAAGGTGTTGGGGTTTTTTTGTTTGTTTGTTTGCTTGCTTGTTTTGGTTTGGTTTCTTGCCTACCCTATACTGTATTTGCCAGGGAAAGGAATTTATGAAGATGTCTTGTAGTCAGGTACTCTTTGACTGAAATTGAGGGGGGTGGGTAAGAACTGGTGTTCACCTTGGTACCCACTTTGAGTGAAGGCAGGGGGCGGAGTAGTGTCCCTGGAAAGGTCTACCAAGTTTGTATGGCCTGGATGGCTAGGAAAGGAACTACTATCCTTGGGGCTTGAATGGGTAGGTGGCATTCCTCCTCTAAGACTGTATTACCTAGAGAAAATTATTCTGTTAGCTGGTTGATGCCTTTTTATATATGTTTATAATGTTGTTGTTTTATTTATAGGGGTGGTTTAAATGTCATTTTCCTGCTTTTTGGCAGGGGGTTGGACTGTATGGCCCATGAGGTTTCTTCCAACTCTATGATTCTATTCTGTCTCACATTGTTAAATTGCATTTTTATGTAATTACATTTTAAATTGGGTTGTTCAGGATTGGCTACCCCGAGTCACTTTGGAGAGATGGAGGTAGGGTACAAAAATAAAGTTGTTGTTGTTGTTGTTGTTGTTAGGAGGGATCCTCCTGGGAAAATCTTCTTGTAGGATCATGCCACAGTAGCAAACCACTAGGGTTGGGTCTGTAGCCAGAATCTGGTGATCTGCCCAGAGTGCTGAGGAGATGATCATGGGTTGACATCTGGTCCTCATTATCAGACCCACTTTTGGTTGCTCCTCCCCAATTACTTGGCCCAGGAAAGTTTGGTTTACAAGTTGGGTCAAATAAAAGGCCTATTCTTGATCCATTTTTTGGGGGGGGGGCGCGAGAGCAGGGGCTGGCTTTGTTATTTCGTGGTGGGTCTTCAATCATTGCCACATGGGGTGGGAGCTTTCATTAATGCCTCAGAAATAGATGGACAAGTGAGAAACTGGTATTGGAATATCCTCCCCTCATAGGCCCACTGACGCCAAGGTTGCTGTCACTTGGCACCAAGGGAAAATGATGTTTCACTAAAGGTTGTATGGCATAATTGTTTTACATGAACGCTTGCATGCACATCATTTTATTTTTTAACTATTTAAGTTTTTTTAAAAAAAAATATGTTTATGGTTTTTAAAAATATGTTATCATATATATTAGCTAAAATTTAACCGAATGGTTTTACTAGACACAGTCCTGAGATTGCTGGTTATGAAAATATTGAAAGAATGACAGACTCTTCATCATGTTCCACCTTCAAGAACTTCTGCCACAAATGTTGTCAACAGATCCTAGACTCCCTACCATCATCCTGTGTGCCTGCATGTCCTTATCAGCCAGCAACTACAGTAAACAAAGACAAGATAACTTGCCCTCTATTTTCATGCCATTCAGAATGCCAGCATGGCACCTATCTAAGAAGTGCCCGAGTCTATTATTTCCAGAATAGGAACATTCTGTAGTCACATAAAAATTGGTTGTGACAAAAAGTCAATACAAAAATAGATATGTTTCATTTGTTTATATCAGAAAAATACTTATATTTTTTCCTCTAATAGTGTATTATGATATTCAGCAAAGAATCAATAGAAAGGGCGATGAAATGCAGAACACATTTCAGGTATTGCAATTGAGGTTAAGTGGCCTCATCAATTAACTGTGGGGGAAAGAGAACAATAAAGTGAAGTTAGAATTTAATGATTATAAGGCACCACAGTAAATCAATGAAAAGAAGAACTCAAATGAGGAGGGAAACAGTGCAGGAAAAGAAGGTTTAGCATAATGTAGGTTGGAAACTATGAACCCTTCCCATATATTTACAATCTCCATTCTTATGAATAATTTACGCATACACATAAGTACGAAGACAGTTATGGCAAAATAAAAACAACAATTTAAACACAATCTCACTGCATTAAGTAATTTCTACCATCACATTTCCTAAAATAAACTGTTTACACAGTATATATATTTACAGTCCTCTAGAATGTACCATTAAGTTCTTTAAAATGTCAAATGCAATAACCAAATAGGATGAAATCCTACTTGGCTCTTGTGGTGTTTAATGCATTCTGCAAGAGCAATTCCATGATCTTCTCCAGAAAGCAGCTTCCAAGCCCTGGAGCAAACTGCCAAAGCCATTTTGAAACCAAGGAGGAGAGGGAATAGCCTTCACAACACCTGGCTACAGTTCCTCAACCAGATGATTTTATGTCTCCATCTAAGATTTGCAGTGAGTGCTCCAAATACAATAAATAATTCTACCATTTATGAAATATGATTATCTTCTGACATCATTTGTAAATTAGAAGAAATCTAACCATACAATCCATAAAAAAAGAAAAAGTTGAATCACCCAGCTCTTCTGGGTATTAATTTGCATTTTGAAGCAAAGCAATACAAAAGGCAGCAGAAACTGTACTCAGTACTTGATGTGCAATTGGTCATACACAGACTGTTTTATTTTTATAGCAATCCAAACTAAAAATTAAAAAGAATATGTATATTTGGTTGTACTTCAACTGTACAAGCCCAGAGCATACACACCACAATCGGGGGAAAAAAATCCAAGAGCTATGGCCAGAATCCTAAAGGGCTGGGTCTGCTGACATAACTTCTACCAGTGAAAAATGAGGAAGATGATGTTTTTTCATTGCTGTCCCCGCCCCAGCACCCCAAAGATCTGCTCCAAAAGGGCTAGGAAAGCCTCTAGAGCAGGGGTTCCCAAACTCTTAAAGCAGAGAACCAGTTCAAAGTCCCTCAGACTGCTGGGGGGCTGGACTATAGTTTGGAAAAAAAAACATGAACAAATTCCTATGAACACTGCAGATACCTTCTTTGTAGTGCAAAAAAAAGAGAACAATACAATATTAAACATGAACAATTTTAATCAGTATTTCCCAGTATTTCTATAGGAAGTGTGGCCTTGCTTTTGGCTGACAAGATAGTAAAATTAATTAGGATTAATGTTGTTGTGTGCCTTAAAGTGGTTTCAGACTTAGGGCGACCCTAAGTCTAAAGTTTAAGGTGCAGGCTGGGTAAATGACCTTGGAGGGCCGCATCCAGCCTGCAGGTATTCATTTGGGGACCCCTTCTCTACAGCCATTTGCAAACATTCTGGGAGAGGAAATTGATTCCATTAAATTAGAAATCAATTGTTAACATGATATTGGTGTGAGGCCTATAACAGAACAACTGCAATAAACAGTGCAAATAGGAGATCATTTTTGAAAGGTATCCTATAGTTGGCATTCCTATAGTTGAAAACTGAAAGCAATGTAGATCCTCAAGCTAAACTGCACATAATGTCATCTTCAATGCTAATTAAATAATTGTAATATTTCTTTAAATGTTTTTGTTCTCTTCTTTAATATAACAAGCAAGTTAAAAAAGGTAATCGAAATCAGGAACCAGTTATTTTCTGATAAAGCTGTTTATAATGTGGCAGACTGTATTATAATATTGACTGAAATGGTAATCTTCTATTGACAGATATCTATCATAAACAATCTTAACGTGAATCAATGAAAATTTCCTTCCTAGAATTCATGCAATTAAAATAAATCTGAACCACCATAAAACATGTTATAAAAGATTGTAAATATTCCATAAGTAGTTTGCCAACTAACAAATAAAACTCTAGGCATTCCTAATTGACAATTTTCATAATAAATAAATAATAAAATCCCTGAACTCCATTGCTTACAGACAAATTTATTTTCAATACTGAATGCAAAACTTTTCTAAAATATGTCTCACTGCAAAGCCTATGGAGTCAGACTCCAAGTTAGATGGTTTTGTAAATGCTACATGAAAGCATAGCATTTACGTAATGCACTACCATTATATTTATACAAATTTTGTACCGTCTCTTGCATACATTTGTCATGAAATAGCTATAGCAATTTAGAAGACATGGTTTTTTACCAGCATATGGAACTGGGGCATCTTTATCCAAAGCAACCAGTGGTGGATCCAGAATTACGGTGTCGTTGTTTTCAGTAATAACTCCATGATAAGACGTTTCAATCCATGGCTTGTGTTTGTTCACTGGAAAAAATTCAAAAAGATTTAATTAGTATATTTTTTCAAATTGTTCATTATGGTTCTTTTAAAATTGGAAGAGATATATATGCAATTATTTTCAATAGAAAATTATGAAGTAGTTGTCTCTCTTTGACCAAAGGTAAGCTGTAAAAAGAACTGGAATTAAATTCTGGAATACTGCCATCACCAGAATTGCATATTTTCTTATACCTATCTTCCAGTTGACTAGAAAGTCTAAACAAAGTGTTGGAATATTTATTGTGTATTTCAGCATATATTTTCCTGTCAATAACAGGAATTATAAAATAAAATGTTGACCAGACATATACACAAGGAAAGGCATTACAGTACAGCACATAAGAGAAAGCACTGACATTTCAAACAACCTTATCCTTTGTTGTTGTATGTTTTCTGGGCTGTATGGCCATGTTCTAGAAGTATTCTCTCCTGACGTTTCACCCACATCTATGGCAGGCATCCTCAGAGGTTGTTAGCGTTTTAGAAAAACGTTGTTTCAAAAGAGACCTCATGGGCCATCCAGTCCAACCCCATTCTGCCAAGAAGCAGGAAAATCGCATTCAAAGCACCCCCAACAGATGGCCATCCAGCCTCTGCTTAAAAGCCTCCAAAGAAGGAGCCTCCACCACAGTCCGGGGCAGAGAGTTCCACAGCTGAACAGCTCTCACAGCGAGGAAGTTCTTCCTAATGTTCAGGTGAAATCTCCTTTCCTGTAGTTTGAAGCCATTGTTCCATTGTGTCCTAGTCTGCAGGGCAGCAGAAAACAAGCTTGCTCCCTCCTCCCTATGACTCCCCCTCACATATTTATACATCATGTCTCCTCTCAGCCTTCTCTTCTGCAAGCTAAACATGCCCAGTTCTTTAAGCTGCTCCTCATAGGGCTTGTTCTCCAGATCCTAGATCATTTTAGTTGCCCTCCTCTGACCATCTTGACCAAACTTGACCATACGGTATGTGAATTCTTGGAAGGTATGAGAAGTTTAGAGAGAGAGAGGGAGGGAGAGAGGGAGGGAGAGGTTTGAGTGTTGGATCCGATTGCGGCTTGATTCCCCACTCAGCCACCCACTTGGGCAAGTCACACACTCTCAGAAAAAGCCAATGAAACAGGAAATAGCACTTTCAAACCAGGAACTAATTTCCTTATTCAGAGGCTGATGGCCATCTGTCAGGAATGATTTGATGGTGTACTATGATTTCTGTTCCTGGGTGATAAATGTCATTTCCTAATTGGTTCTGTCATAGAAACATGGCAAAATTTATAACACTTCCTGAACTTTGTCTTTGTGCAAGGGACATGGAGCACATTATGGTTTCCTGAGTCCACCAATTTAACAAAATTTCAGCCACAAAATCAAAGTTTCTGATTAAACAGGAAATAAGACTTTCAAACCAGGAACAGATTTCTGCAATTATTAAAAAATTGTTTATTATAAAAGCTATGAAAATTTGCCAAAAATCAGAGAATAAGGGAAACGTTAAATGTCTTCTACCACTGTACCAAGTTTGAAGAAGATAGCACAAAAGATGAGGGTGACATCAGAAACGAAATGCTAGTGCCCCCTACTTTTGAAGTGAGTTTAGAATCAATTTTTTCATGGATCACTCAAGCCTACTAACTATCACTGTCCTTTTTCTCTCTGTCTCTGGAGTGCTGGTGTGCATCTTGCTCAGAAATAGAAAATATGCTTGAATTCTAAATCTGGTTTGAGGCCAGGTTCAGTGGCTAATGTCATCTCCATCCTGGCCTCGCGTCTATTCCTATCATGGCAATCTAATAATCTGCTCAGAAAAACTAGTTTCTCCAAAACTGGTACAAAACCAATCTAAGCTGTCAGAGTAGACATGCCCCCATTCAACAACATGACCACAGCATTTTGGAAGTTTATCAACAGTTCCCAATGGCAGACATATGCAGAGGGTTTTGCAGTAGTTCAGATGAGATGCAATGAAAGCATGTGTCATTAAAGCAGTATTTGACTTCTTAACAAACAGATGCAGCCAGAATACTACTTTTTATCATGCAAATGCACTCACTGTGATAACTGAAACCTGGAGTTTCAGGCCCAGGCCCAAGTCCAGGAACACACCCGAGCTGAAAACCTGAAGAGTGTAATCCCATCCAGCACAAGGTGAATCCCTATTCATTGATCTGCCTTCTAAATGAGAAGTAGCACTTCTGTCTCGTATGGATTAAGTTTTAATTTGCTCACCTTCATCCAACTCATTACTGACAGCAGGCATTTGTTAAAGTACAGAAATAGCTTCCTTGGAGTCAGATGGAGAGATAGAATTGTGTGTCATCTGCATAAAAGTGCAATTTTGGAAATTGTCAGTTCTGAAGGGCATAGTTCAAACCAGGAATGTACAATGCTATAGAGTTGCCTTGAAATATCTCCAGATAAAGGATATGCTTATTTAGCTTTGTCCCTACAGTTGTCCATTTCTGGAAAATAGGCAGCCATGGGGTAGAGCAAGTCATGATAAGAAGTATCCCCCACATTTTTACACTGGAAAAAATGAAAATTTACCCTTGGAAAAATACTTTCCTTCCTGAATGTTTTTAACCTCCCTCTTCACATTTTTAATGTTCATTTCCATGAGGTGTCACTTTAGAAAACCACAGTGACAGGTCCATTCATTGTAGTCATAGAGCAAACTCACAACAATATTTGTAATGTTGATATAGAATGATAGTTATGTGTACCCTGTGATAACATATTCCATATTTTTTAATACACTGGTGAATATAGTCTTCTCTTTTATGTGTCTTTCCATTTTTCAAAAAAAGCTATTTTCTTCCCCACAATCCATGAGCAAACTTCAAAACTAAACTGTCATACACCTTAAATGGTTTAGTTTTTATTCAGAACTGTGTGACCTTTCTTTCCCAGCGCTGTACTCAGAAAATGGTTTCTTATCTCCCAGTACTTCTTCATCAAATTCAATCCCTCTCAGTTTCTGGATAACGTACAATAGTGTAGTCTATTTGCATGGAAATTAGGGTTTGTGCAGTTGAGTTATGCAAAATGTTGCTGGGGAAAGTTTTTTCACTTCCCGTACTGTATTATCTAAAGTTTATTTCTGAGCACTTCTAATGATCATGAAAGTAAAAGTTAACAAAGTCTGAATGGCACAAACCTTTCCCCATCCATTCATCTGTAATTGACAAAATGATTTCTTGCTATTAGTGAGAGAAAAGTGTGCTCCCTAATTGGCTATATCAAAATGTTTAATGAAAACTAATGACTTTAGAGTAAAAGGCTAGGGTCGTTTGAAATGTCAGTGCTTTCTCTTATGTGTCGTGTTGTCTTGCGTTTTCTTAATCTCAACAATTTTCTTTTTGTAATTCCTGATTTTCACAGGGATTCATTGGATAACAGTAACAATAATTCATAACAACACAGTAGTTATTAAGCTTTGTATTACCAATTGGTTTATGTTCATAAAATAAAATTCTTCAGTTTATACTATTTGTCATCAGGCTCTGATGTATTAAACTACATCCAAGGTAAAGAAAAAATCAGATAGCAAATAGGTCAGCGAACTATCTGAAGATGTATATACTGCCTACATGGAGACAGGAAATGACCCTGTCTTTTCTTTGTTCTCTCAACCATGACACATTGGCAGATCAGTTTTATGGTGACCCACTCCAACTTACAGACTAATCTCTATGTGATGGTGTTTATGGCACGGTGTCCCACAAGATTCTATTATTTCCTCATGTTCTTTTACATTAATACGTATTAAGAGGCCCTGAGACCTGGTGTGAGGTGTCAACAATATACTTGTTCTTGTCATCATATTAGGGGAAGTCATGCAGGTGCTGGCTTAATGCCTGGAGGCACTAACTGATAGAGTGAGGCCAATAAACCTAGAGTTAATCCCAACAAATTGGAGATTCTGTGCACAGGGCACTTTAAAACTTGGGATTTTCTGAATGGAGCTGGACTCTCCATGGAAGCACACAGGACACAAGTCCTCTCCCATTTCAACACACTTCTAAGACATTTCAGAGACACAGTGTCATGGAGGCCTTCACATGATGTAAAATTACTTCTGGTTGCAATCTGTTGACTTTCAGGAGAAATTGGGAGGGGGGGACGACACATGGGATGGGATCTTTCAGGTTCCTCTGGTCATTGTGGTTCAGTGACATTGAGCAAAGGGCGAGCGGTCTGCTAGTGCTCCTTCAGATGGTGCGGATCCCACTGAAAGAAGTCTTCAAAAAGGGTGCCTTAACTCTCCTTTAGTGGAAGGGTCTTGGGTGCAAACAACCCCATGAAAAGTGGTGTCTTAAGAATGATGCCTTAAGAAAGGTGCCTTAACTGTGCTTCAGTGCAAGGATCCTGATGGCAAACAATGCTAGAGAAAGCGCTGCCTTAAGAAAAGTGCCTTACCCCTGCTTCAGTGGTAGAATCTTGAGGGCAAACAACCCCAGGGAAAATGGTGTCCCAAAAAGGATGTCTGTTTAAAAATTTGTACTGGTATTCTTGAAATGGAAGGAGACATCACCTATCCGTGTGATGGGCATTAAGTGGATGATTGCAGTAAAAGGAGCTGATGTTTTGTGATGGGGGTGAGCAAATTCATCTTCTTTAAAGACAGAACCCCATGAAACACTACGCAAATAATGTTTTTAACCTCCCTCCTCACATTTTTAATGTTCATTTCCATGAGATGTCACTTTAGAAAACCACAGTGATGTTGTGTGATGGGGGTGAGCAAATTCTTCATCTTCTTTAAAGACAGAACCCCATGAAACACTACGCAAAGAAGATTATTTTCCCTGTTTCCCCCCGTTTTCCTTAGATCCGTCTGATGAAGTCTAGTCTGAGTAAATGCTTAGATTCAGGTTTGTCATGGCAAGCCCAAGTGACTTCACTGGGCATAGAAAACTTTTGTCTAGCTCCAACCATTTCTGGACATAAATGGTTTAATAATCCCTTCTTTAAATTAATGCAACATGTTTTATATGAGACTTTGTTAGAAAATGATCTGCAATGAAAATCCCAGTTATGAGGTTGCCAGAGACAGCTGCCAGAAAACATATTACTGACCTGGTGGCCTAGGTATATCTGGCCTGAATTTATGACCCAAAACACCTGAAGGACCACCTTTTCCTGTAGGAGCCTGCCTGTGCTCTTCTATAGGATTGATACCTAACTTTTCATCTCATCATGGTCATTCAGTAATCATGCATGCCTAAATAAGTACTAATCCTGAATGCATAAAGTAACTTGATCAATGGAATTAAACATATAAAAGAGAACAACAGCATTAAAAGAAATTGCTCATACTCTTCTAACACATACAATATGGTTCAATGCTTTAAAATAATCCCTAATTATTCTGATACATTTATATTTCACTAAAAAACCTGAGCACTTAATTAGTTTGAAAATCCAATTGCACACTAACAGTAAAGAAATAACCCTTGGCAGATAAGCTCCCACAATGTCCTGGTTTATTGTACATTTATTTGTACCCATAAGCTGACAGCTCACACAGTGTATTGATAATAGTAATGCTAATGGCAGATATGAGGCTGCTGCATATATTGCTTTTGTCAATGTTTATATTATAGCAGTCTATTAGTGCTACAGGAGTCAAAATTGTAGAAGGATATCTGCATGTGATCAGAGTTTCAGGTGCTAACATTTAGTATTCTCTGATAAAATCAAGCACAATGGAAATTGTAATATTATACCTTAAGCACATAATAGAAAAAGGAAAGCAACATATAAATACAGACTTTTAAGACACTTCTGGGTACTGCATCTCAAGCTGATGGATATTCCAAATCAGAAAGGAATTTACAGTATATTCTCACTGTAACAATGGATGATATAAATATAGAATCATAAAATCACGGAATTGTAGAATTTGAACTGAGGTATGATTATCCAATGTATGTTTTAAAATATCCAATAAGGAAAGGATTTGTTTTAAGATAAGGTAAGATTATAAGATTGGGTGGGGGGGGGGGGGTCAAAGAAAAACCAAGATCCACAGGCAACTGCTTCACTATAATAAAATAATAATAAAACTTCATTTATAACCAGCTTCTATCTCCCCGAAGAGACTCAGAGCAGTTCACATGGGGACTAAGTCCGATCAACAGATAAAACAATATGATGACAGCATATATAATAAAACAATAACAGTAAAATAACGTTCAGAAAATGCATAGCGAGCATCATGACTAAATGATGGGACTATTAAGAAATTACAGAGAAGGCAGATTACTAGAGTGGGGTCAGTCTCTAAACCAGAAATGGGAGAGTTAGCAGAAATGGGTTAATTGGTAATAGACTAACATCAAGCTAAATTACATTTACATGTAAAGAGGAACATTTTACTAATTAGTTTAATTTTGATTTTCCATTACAATGACTAACCTTTTAGTGTTCCTTAAGCTCTATCCCTGTTTTTGAGCTCTGAAGAAAACATGTTAATCTATCTAAAATGTTGCATAATTTTACCTGTCTTTCATCTAACCAAACCCACTTTGTTTAGTTAGTCTCCCATGAATCCCAGAAAAAATTCTCAAGATTAAGAGAATCGACTCTATTTTATGGGATAGATAAGAACCTTTAATGTTATGTTTGATGTGCAACACAAGAAAACCATCCAGATAAAGAGAGTAGCACCCACTTCCAAACTCTTCGTACTATTTATTGGTGACAAATCTTTTAACCTTGGAATTAACTAAATGATAATACTGTAAATATAAACAAAAATATCCAAAAGCCATTTGGGTGATTTAAAATACTAGATGGTGAAATTAATAGGCATGCGTTTATAGTTTCTTTACTGGATATTAGGGTTGTCCATATGTTCGTAAAAATTCTCCTACAGTAATTATTTCATATTGTTCCCGTTTTTTGAAACGAGTATTGAAACATTTTCCCTGGGCGCAACTGGCAATGTAATACGATCCATCGTTGGCCCATTCTGTAATTGTGTCTTAAAATTTTCATTATTTTTTTTCCTCCAAAAATTTTTTTTTTAATATTTTTTAAATATTATTATTATTATTTTTTGTTTCTGCAACCTAACATGAACGGGAGCCTAGCGCAGCCTAACATGGCTCCCGCTCCCTGCCAATCAGAGTCTTCCACGATGGCTAAAAAAGGTGGGGGCTAGCGTCCTCCGCGTCCACGTGGAGAATTGCTATAAAAATCGCCTCCACACGGAGCCAAGCCATTCTGGGTTGGGATACTGAGGAGAGAGGGTGGTTCGTGCGCGCCGTGAAGCTGAGAGGGCAAAGTGACTGGGGGTAGAGGGTTGTTGCTGCTTAGATATTGTGTTGGGGGGAAATTGGCTTGGGGCTTGGGGCAGAGTCCTTGCTGTGGATGTTGGGAATTTTTTTTCCAAAGGAGTCTGCGTCCCTCCCTGCTAGTGCTGAGCTTTGGGTTGGTTCCTTCTCCTGAGGTAGACCTTTTGCCTTTCTATTTTTCCTTTTTTGGAATAAAGCAATCACCCCATAAGCCTTTCTTTCCAAGCCTTAAAAGGAGGGAGCTTGCTTCCCTGTAACCGCTGAGCTTTGGGGTGTTTTTGCTTTCCTACTCCTGAGGGAAACCTTTTGCCTTTCCTTTTTTACTTTTTCTGGAATAAAGCAATCACCCCATAAGCCTTTCTTTCCAAGCCTTAAAAGGAGGGAGCTTGAAAATTATAGTTTTCTAAGCACGTCTGCTTCCCTGTAAGCGCTGAGCTCCTGAGGGAGAACTTTAGCCTTTCCTTTTTAAATTTTTTTTGAATAAAGCAATCACCCCATAAGCCTTTCTTTCCAAGCCTTAAAAGGAGGGAGCTTGAAAATTATAGTTTTCTAAGCACGTCTGCTTCCCTGTAAGCGCTGAGCTCCTGAGGGAGAACTTTAGCCTTTCCTTTTTAAATTTTTTTTTGAATAAAGCAATCACCCCATAAGCCTTTCTTTCCAAGCCTTAAAAGGAGGGAGCTTGAAAATTATAGTTTTCTAAGCACGTCTGCATCCCTGTAAGCACTGAGCTTCCCTCAAGCTTCGTTTATAATCTCAAGCCCCCGGGCTGAATGTTATTGCATCAATTACAAAGACACACATAGCTTTCAAACTTAAAAGGGTACATTGGAAGTAATAGTTTCCAAAGGACGTGTGGCACCCGCCAAGGCATTGCTTCCCTCACGCTCCATTTCTATTCCCAAGCCTTGGGCTGAGTTTTATTTCTGCAATCACAAAGTCAGACATTGATTTGATTCAATAGAGGGTCCACAGCAATTTATAGTTTCCAAAGGACGTTGCCAATCCTGTCAAGGCATTGCTTGGCGTGTGCTGCATTTCTAATCCAAAGTCTACACAAGTAGAAGAGGGACTTTTACAGTGATAAGAACCCAATTGAACAGGAAATAAGACTTTCAAACCAGGAACAGGTTTCTTCAAATTTTGAAAAATAGTGTATTATAAAAAGTTATGAAAATTTGCCAAAAATCATAGGAGAAGGAAACATTCTGCAATTTGTTGAGCAATGAGTGTGGAATGTGTTCTCCCACTGTACCAAATTTGATGAGAATAGCTCAAGAAATGAGGGCGGGAGACCCCCAGAAAAGTCCCCCCCCCAGTTTCCTGTTTTTTGGCGATTGCGCATGCGCGTCCGCCATTTTAGAAACATTTTAGAAACATTACGAATTTTCGGAAATATCCGAAAATTTTGGGTGAAACATTTAGAAATAATTTCTACATAGAAGAGCCGGCACCCCCTACTTTAGAAACGAGAATTGAAACATTTTTTCCATCGATCGGACATGCCTACTGGATATACTTTTTAAATTTCCAGTTGATGCTGTGGTCTATATTAGCAAATATTATTGCACTGAAGTCTTCCTCATGCTTTATGGCAGTGGTTCACAACCTGTGGGTCCCCAGATGTCTTGCCCTTCAAAAATCCCAGAAATCCTAACAACTTGTAAACTGACTGGGATTTTTGGAAGTTGTGTGCCAAAACACCTGGGACCCACAGGTTGAGAACCACTGCTTTATGGGAAGAAAGAAAACACCTTCTCTGCAGAAAGAAAACACACATTTATTTAGTTGTTTGTTATTTACATGTATGCCCAGCTTTTACTCAGATGAGGTTAGAGTGGTATGCATGGCTATCTCCCTACTTAAGTTTCTCAAGAATCTTGAGGTATAGATCAAACTGAAAGATAGTGAGCAGCCCAAAGTCTTCCAAAAGGTTTCACAGCTGAGCCTGGATTCCAATCCCAGGCTAATACTCTAATCATATTTTTCCTCTACATCAGATAAACACATTCAAAATCAAATGTGTAGCTACTAGTTCATGACATGTGTCTTATGGTTTAATCATGTTACAAAAATACCTCACTGTCATGTTGCAGGATCACTAAAAGTAAAGACACCTTAAAATATTAATATAAGCATTTCTTAGTAAATATTTACTTCATTTTTGGTAAAGCTTGTGAAATCCCTTATTTGTAGAAACTAATTTGAATGGCAGTGGCTCAGCATATTTGGACAGACGTTATCTTTAAGATGAAAGAGTATTTTGAAATTGTCTTGAAATTCTATCTTTAAAGAATTTGTTTTCTTGGGTGGGGGGCTTTGCTTTACATAGCATTGAAGTGTTTCTAAAATCATCCAATATCCTTCAGATTCAGATAAATATATGTGGCTGAAATATGGTTCCCTTATTATTTTTCAAAAAGAGGCAAGGGAAACTATTAATGCCAAAGGTTCATTCACCCAATTCATGACATTGGAATAACTCGTGAGTAAGTGAGTCTTCTGACCTAACATGGTAATTTCCCAGTTCTGAAGAACAAAAAAAAATCCATAAGAAGTAGCTTTGCAAAAATCATAAAGGCTTTAGTTAAAAGACCCAACTGGGCAATGTACTGTATATAGATTCTCTAATACTTTAGGAAGTGATGAATATAGAGGAAATGTATCTATTATTCAGAAGGTTTCATCCAATAATGAAAAGCAATATTTTTCCTATGAATAATACAATTATTTTATAGGAATATGATGAATGCTAACTGATATCAGTACTCTGCACAAGCTGTATAAATTCATAACTAATTTCCATGCAGTTCTGTTATTGAAACAATTTTTGGTTGACTTCATTTCGATTGAACTATTTTTATCAGCTTTTCTCCCAGAACTCCAGGAATTAACTTTCCATTTACAAAAATTATAAAACATAAAAAACGTATCACTTCTGGATGACATACAGGACATTATGTTCAGATATGTGACACAGTAAATTACATTTTGACAGGTTTAATTAAACTATGTACACTTGTGTTGCATTCTACCATGCAAGCTTATACACAAAGACACTTAATACAGACTTGCCAAACAACTTTTAAATAAGCTTAGGGGACCAATGTAGTGTAGCAGTTTTGGCATTAGACTGGGACCCCAGAGATCAGGGTTTGTATCCCTGCTCAGCCATGGAAATCTGCTGGGTGGCCTTGGGCAAATCACACTATTTTAGCCTCAGAGCAAGGTGACAGCAACCCCCCCCCCCCCAAAGAAATCTTACCAAGAAAGCCTCATGTTAGGTTACTATAACAGTACTACAAAAACAAGGGTGGCTGAGTGAGATACAAACAAGCAAACAACACCTGTGAAATTCCTTCTTCTTTGCAACTTTTAAAGATACAGAAGCTCTGCCCTATATTTCCCTCACAATCTTACTATGCCTAGAGTTGAGCCTGGGGACATTACCTTGATTTGTACCTACCTACAACTTGGATGTGATCCAAACAATACATGTAGTATTGACCAAATTCCATACAGTCAGGCATGTAGCCGGGGGGGGGGGGAGCCTCCCCCCCAAATTCTCAGGGTGGTCCGCGAGAAGGCTTACATTTATTATTTAAACTGTTATGTTTATTCATATCATGATCTGATCACCATGCTGACTCTGGGGGGTTGGTGCTCATCTCCATTTCTAAGCCGTAGAGCCGGCGTTGTCCGTAGACACCTCCAAGGTCATGTGGCTGGCATGACTGCATGGAGTGCCGTTACCTTCCCACTGGAACGGTACCTATTGATCTACTCACATTGGCATGTTTTCGAACTGCAAAGTTGGCAGGAGCTGGAGCTAACAGCGGCCACTCATGCCACTCCTGGTTTGAACCTGGGACCTTTCGGTCTCCAGCTCAGTGCTTTAACGCACTTCGCCACCGGGGCTTTTTTGTGTATGTTAAAGAAAAAGATGTAGAAAAGGAATGGGGCAGGAGAAGGAAACAGCTATTCTATCCTGACATGAGATCAACTCTGTCCATCACTTTTTTTCTGATTCCACTCTACTCACTACTGACAATAATTTCAGCAAGTACTATGGGAGTATGTGTGTCTTCTAAGACTGCTTTTGAGGTCATCACCTTCTCCAGACTCCTCCTTTATCTGATTAATGAACCTTTAATTATCTTTCTTAGGAAACCTCAGGAGCAGCATTTCATCTTGTAAATAGCTATCTGCAGTTTAACAACTTTTTTTTCCAAAACCAAAAGCGGACTTCCTACTACCATTAAATTTGATTTGTGGCTGTTTACGTGGCCCGGTAGTTACAGGAACACAAAGTCTCTTCTTTATCTTCTTTTTTCCATGTGCCATAATTCTACATCAAAAAATGTTTTTGACCCCAATCCACTTGTTCAGCTATTGTTCATAAACTACAATCTTAAACACAGGAGTTAGGCAGTATGTTCACTGGACATAGTGGGAGTTAATTCTACATAAACTTACACAGAATTGCACTGTTAATAGCATAATATTGCATGTGAAGTTAGCATATTCCAAGTTACATGCAACACATAGCATTTTACCTTGTGTGCTAGTATATTAGGCAGGATACAGCATATAACAAATTTTAGTCCATGAGTCATTCTAAAAATGACTGAGAACAAAAGATAATTACATATTTTACTGTTGGCTCGCTGCAAACTTATCATTTAGTTTTCATTATTCTAGTCCAAACACAGTCTGCTAGCTTTTCCTTTCTACTTATGTATGGTTTTATCTGCATTTATTCAATGTTTTACTTTTGAAGTGAGTAGCAGAATTCTAAAGGAAGAATTCAACTCGCTTTCAGTTTAAAAAGAGAGACCAGTAAAAAATGGGGGGAAATGTCAGCTTACCTTGTTATATTAACTTTAGTAGCTGCTGTCAAAAAAAAATAATTGGCAAAAATCACATTTCACATCTTTCTTGCAACTGGGTTCAGAAATGCAGTCATAAAAAGAGATAAACTATATAAATCACACCTACAAAAGCCAGGAGAGGTTAAAAGCACTTCAATGTATTTTTACAGAAATAAACTTTGACTCCAATTTTTCACAGTATTTCTGACTTTGGGATTGCTGTGCACTTTTGTCACAACCGAGACATAATTCATTTTTGGTACACTGGAAGACCATGCTACTACTTTGTTGATGTTTGCTGTAAAATTTATATATTTAAGGGTTATTTAGCTTTCTTTGATATTTCTTACCATACCCAGACAATCAAGAACACAGAGAAGATTCCTTAGAAAGGGTTCTACAACTCGGGATCTATGTTAAAGAAAATATTAAAACCCAAGACCAGATAAATCACCCCAATGACATGGAAGACAACAGCCACCACTGATATAGAGTAGAATTGGATTTTTTCTTCACCTACGAAGTGGTGGTTTAGCAAGCAATTAAAAAGGAAAGTGTACTTTACCATCAGTGGACAGAGAATAGAATTGTAGTAGGCAGGTGACTGAGAAAAGCTTGCACCTGCCAAGACTACTTTACTGTTTGGCCAGTAAGAGTGCATCTTTCTTTGTTGCTGATCATCCTTTGCTGCTGATCATCGTATCAGTCCCAGGGATAGTTGCTGCATGTGCCCTGTTTCTATTACACGTGTTTATGTATGCTGAATGCATCCTGGTATTTGCCTTCTGTACCTATTACTTCTGAAGCTGCTTTGTTGCCATTTTTCTGTCATGAGAATGTTGGCTTTAAAAATCCTTGGTGCAGAAAGCATTAGATAGGGAAGAATTCAATGTGTGAATGTGAACATTGAATATGTGAATGTGAACATTTGTCAATTTTAGTATAAAGTTTTCACCATGCTGCTCCAAAAGCTATTCAAACATAGCCTTCAACTTCCTACAGATGGAAAATTGGGGAAATGTAGCCAAGGAACATCAGAGTGGTTAAGATGGTAAAAGTTACTAATAAGGTCAGACATACAAGCTGTGAGAGGCTGTAGGAGTTTGATTTTATACAGGGAAGACTTCATCTTTTCCTTTTAACACCCACCTCACCACTAAGTTAATTTGGGTGCAAACTACTTTTGAAATCTGAACTTCATGTGCAGTAATTAAAGCTGAGGAAAAAGGGGATAGATATTAAGAGGATAGACATTGCTGTTAACTGCTGTCAAGCTGACCTTGACCTATAGGGACTCCATGATTGAGACACTTCCCAGGGCCTAGCTACATCCTTGTGATGACCCATGGGCCTTGTAGTCCTGCTCATGACATTGCAATGCCTGATGAAGAAGAAAACTTGGGTTTTTTACCTTCCCAGTCAGAACTGGAATCTTCTCAGCCAGATCTTTCCCAGGCAGATCTGGGAACCTTGCACCTGCAAGAAAGTTGTGTCCCAGAAGTATGTCAAACAAACCCTGAGCCTACATCTCCCGTATTCTCTCGCCATGAGTTTTGTAAACAACAGAGGGGTTTGGAAGCAGCTTCGCGCAGGAGTGCGAGGATAGCAGCTAAGAATGTACCCAATTAAGTCTGCTTTTCGTGAGAATCTTTAAGGAGTCAGACATCTGGTCTCAGAGTTTAGCTTTCGTTTCTGGTTCCCAGAGAACTGCTTCGGCGGGAAAGTTAGACTCTATATAGGTGTTTTACCCGCGTAGTAACTTCGCGGAGTCAATTCGTCAGCCTCCGGAGCGAGTTGTGTCTGGACAGCGCGCTCCGATTCAAGCCTCGTTCCTGCTCAAGCCTTGCCTTGTTTCCAGCCTCCGCTCCTGTTTCCCAGCCTTTGTTTACCTACGGATCTTGCCTTGTTTCCCAGGATTAACCCTTGCCTTGTTTCACGGATTTTACCAAGTTATTCCACGGACCTTGTTCTTGTTCCTCGTTACCTTGTTCCACGTTTCAAGCCTTGTTTCAAGTATCAAGTTATTTCCTAGCCTTGCTCAAGTTCATGGACTAAAGGACCTTGTCATCTCCCCTCACTTTGCCTGGCAAAGTGAGTGTTTCGGTTATTGGATTACAACTTTGGACCTTAATATTTCATATTGGACATTGTTTCTTTGGACTAATTTTGACCTTTCCTGAAAGGTCTGCTTCTGGACTAACTTTTACATTTGCTTTTACTAACTTTATATATTCCCTTAATAAAGATATTAGATAGAATCTGGCCTCTGCGTATGGTTATTGGTGCTCTGTAGCCTGGGTCGTGACAATCCTGAAACATGCCAGAAGTCATTCCTGTACATCAGATGAGTTTAAAATGTAGGGTGACTGTGCAGTTGGGTCAAACCAGGTTTGGCCCTGCTAGACTTTCTGGATTTTACTTTCACTGCTGCCACAGTTCAAATGCTTATCTAGTTGTTGTTGTTTATTCGTTCAATTGCATCCGACTTTTCGTGACCTCACGGACCAGCCAATGCCAGAGTTCCCTTTCGGCCGTCGCCATTCCCAGCTCCTTCAGGGTCAAGCCAGTCACTTCAAGGATACCATCCATCCATCTTGCCCTTGGTCGACGCCTCTTCCTTTTTCCTTCTATTTTCCCCAGCACCATTCTCTTCTCTAAGCTTTCCTGTCTTCTCATTATGATGCCAGGTCCCAATTCATTTTGTTATCAATAGTTCTACTCAGGTCTTTAAAACTCAGTTCCAGATTATCTACCTGTAATGTGGTCTTCTTTTCCTACTGCCTTCTACTTAAGCACTGTTGCCTTTTCTAATGATTCATGTCTTCTCATGGATAGATCCATACTTAGTATAACAGTCTCAGTTTAGTCACCTTGGCCTCTGAGAAGAGTTCGTGCCTTATTTATTTTAGGATCCATTTAATTGTCTTTTGAACAACATATGTAAGTCTTAGTGCTTGTTTTATATGCATTCAATTATTTCTCTGTTTATTCTGCTCTAATGAACATATTTATTCAGATTTTGGTTTGCTTTGGCATAGTATATTATTATCAAATGAATGAGTTAAAACCAGGAATCTTGCATGTGTTTTACAAGCCTTTTCTCTGACAGCTGGATAAAAACTGTTCACTTTTATTACCCCATGGGTAATAAAATGCACAAGTAAAATGCTCTAACTTGACAATTCTCTCAGAGCTTGGCACTAAATATATTACATTAATTCTTTTAGTCCTTGGACAAGAAATCATTAGGTGTGGGCTATTACTTGCATTATCATTACATTACTGGATCATTATGAAAAATAAAAGTTCTAATCAGTATGGACATTTATAAAGTGCACTGGAGTGAAACCACCAACTTGGAATGCTTCAAACATTAATACAAGATAAAATGAATAATAGTTCTTGAACCAAGCAAGGTTAAAATAAGGATTCATTACAACAATAGGAATGATTGCTGGTGGCTCATAAATAGCATAATGAAATCCAATGAACCTCCAAAATGGAAGCTACAAAGTCATTTGATTGGGGCGGGGGATCTGGATTTTAGCAACTGCTGTTCCTCCAAGAATAAAGCATAGAAAGATTACACAATCGTACCATTTGCATTTAATTCAAGATCTGACATTATTACAAAATGTACTTTTTTAGGATTAACTCTAAGAAGTTCCATTGCCCTAGATGCATATTATTGTATTTAATTGCTGGCAGCATCCCACCTCTAAAATTAGTCAGATTGGCCAATAATGTGATCAACTTTTTTCCCTCCTATGGATTTATTTTGTTAATGCAATGTTTTCTCCTTGTGGTCTGCAAAGGGTTTTGGAAGGGGGAAAGGGAGAAATAAAGGGAGAGGAGGGAAGGGATAGGGAAGGGTTGGAAATAAAAAAGGGTTATTTAGTGTGTTGTCGAAGGATTATTTAGCTTTCATTCTTCTTCTCTGCCGGTGTACTGTATATTGTAACTGCTAAAATAAAGTGCAAACTGCATTGTAAGTGGCCTGTGGTTTGCTCTCCTTCACACATATCTTACAATGTTTGACTGTTTGTTCAGTCAGAGTGTGCAAATGAGGATAAAACGAGCTGTGAGTATTTGAAAAAACATATCTATATTTCATAGCATGCTATAGAACATTCCATAACTTTGTATAATTACATATCATTTATCTCAAATGATGTCATATCTTTATATATAAAGTACACATACATTTATATCAGATAATAATGTATTACATGTCATGAGTTACTTTTAATTTTGTGGACAGAATAGGGCAATATATGAAAATGAGAGAAAGAACAACTACCAGTAACCTGATATCTTCTTCAGAGGCCCATGTTATCATTAGTAGTCTACTTTGGCTTATTGACTCTAGTAACCACAGTATGTACATAGTTTAAAAATTAGAAATGTTTTAACATTCTTAAAAGTATTCAAAACTATTCAAGGATATGTGAGAAATATCCATATGGTTTTATAGGTTAAGTATCCCCTGCATTTAGATTTACTTGTTTGTTTGTTTGTTTGTTTGTTTGTTTATCACGTCATAAGTGAACTGAGGGTACAGTTGTAATGTATTTAAAAACACAAAGTTAAAAACTTGGCATTATACTAAATGTCCTTTGGCCAGGAGCTGGCCACTTGGAGTGACATGAGAGAAGCCTCCCGGGTGTCCCCTGGGCAACGTCTTTGTAGACTGATGATTCTCCCACAACCAGAAGCAACTTACAGCATGCAACCAAACAGGCTTTCCTTGTTAAAACACAGAAATAGTTTGTTTAAAAACTACGTCTTCCATTCTTCTTAAAGCTTAGAAACAGAAGGTGGTATAAGAGCCCATTATATCTCTTAGCCCTCTTATATCTGACCTTGGGCAACCAAAAGGTAAACCTGTCATGTGGTTTTCTTGACAACACTTGTTCAGGGGAATATTTGCTGATGCAGTTTGGTGTTGTGGTTTGAATGTTGGATTAAGACTCTGGAGACCAGGGTTCAAATTCCTGCTCACCTTGAGCAGGCCACATCTTTTTGTTCCCAAAGGCAAAACTCAGAAAAAAAATGTTTTCAATAAAATATTTGTTCAATCAGCAATCCAAGTCCTTAAGACTCTAGCAACACTTTCTCAATAATTGTCCTGGATTTATATGTCCCCTCACTACTAATTTACTTTTCAATAAAAAATCCATTTAAGAAAAGAAGTGCAGGAGATATGAATTCAGAATAATTTAGAAAATGAATGCTGTGTATAACATAGACATAAATTGGGCAGCTAGCCTTCATTTATTCTGCAAAAGCCATGTCATTCATGTTTCTTTCACTACAATTTCTTTTCTCCACAATATAGCTTTGTTCATTCTTACAAGTAATTTAAAATGCAGAAGAGGTAAATTATTTTCTTTCTTATCACTAGAGAAAGTTTATTGTTAAAAATAAATTACAGAAGGTCCTAATACCCACTGCCCAATTACATTACAATGTCTAAATATTTCAAATGGGTTTTTTTTAAAAAAAAAATCATGGGACAAGCAAGCCATTAAATTAAAGAACATTTTCTTTTTACTTAAAAGTGACCATTTCTTCAGAAACATCTATGATAGCAGAACTTTATGCATGAAAGAAAAAAAGGGAAGGAAAGCATATTTTAAAACTAAATTGAAAATTATTTCTTTAAACAAATTGTTAAAACAGTTTATGTCAAATTTACGAAGTAACATCTTTTATGTATTAGACTTCGTAGAATGACGAGCATTCCGGCCTGGGTGTAGTGACTGCAGAGACTGAAAAATCATTTTGGGAGGCAAACATTTGTAGAGCTCTAATCTGGAATTACTACTCAGGTACATCCACACTGTAGAATTAATGCAGTTTGACACCACTTTAACTGCTATGGCTCACTGCTATGTAGCCCTAAACTACATGAAAAACATTAGTCTAAACCAGGGGTCCTCAAACTTTTTAAGCCGAGGGCCGATCCACAATCCTTCAGACTGTTGAGGGGCCGGATTATCATTTGAAAAAAAATACAAACAAATTCCGATGCACACTGCATATGTCTTATTTGTAGTTCAAAAACAACAACAACAACAACAACAACAACAACAACGAAAGAACAATGCAATATTTAAAAATAAAAACAATTTTAACCAACATACATTTATCAGGATTTCAATGGGAAGTGTACTCCTGCTTCTGGCCAATGAGATAGTCAAGTTAATTAGGGTTGTTGTTGTTGTTGTTGTTGTTGTTGTTGTGTGCCTTCAAGTCATTTCAGACTTTGGGTGAGCCTAAAATTTATTTATTATTTATTTACTGCATTTATTTAATACATTTGTATCACACCCTTCTCACCCCAAAGGGGACTCAGAGTGGCTTACAAATTATATGTACATACAATATATTATATTATTAGCATAGCACAATATTAGCATTATATATTACTATATTAAACTATACCACTATACTGTAATATTATTAGTAATATTATATGTAATGTAGAATATATTATTAAGATTATTATATGGTATTATTATTAGTGTTGTATTGTATTACATTATAATATTATTATCAATATTATATGTATATACAATATATTATATTATAAAACTGAGGGCGGGGGCCAGGTAAATGACCTCGGAGGGCCGCATCCGGCCCCCGGGCCTTAGTTTGGGGACCCCTGGTCTAAACAAACTTGAGTAATAGTCCTCAGCTGAATAAAAATTGCACCTCTAAGTAAAAGTCTCTGATTTTCTTACATAAACATATTGAGACACGAAGTAATATGAAATAGGTACATGGATCAATGTAAGCATTTATAAGTGAAATGAACAACACCAAGTGCAGATATTATTTTTAAAATATTCACCTATTATTTATTTTTAAAGCTCATTTTTCCTATACTCCCACTCATTAAGAAATTAGCTACAATTTGCAGTTGGCATTCAAATATTTTCCCACACTGTGGCTACTTTGCAATATACCACAAAAGGATTTCTTTGTACCTTTGGTTGGACTGGATGGACCTTGTGGTCTCTCCCAACTCTATAATTCTACTTCAAATGAAAGCAATTAAACAAACAAAAATAAATTATTTAGGCCACCCTGAGAGTTGTTAAAAAATTATTCTCATTCCTGGCATATTTAACAACACATATTTAAATCCCAAAAGAAAGAATCATTTCAGTTTATATGCACAATGGCCTCTTACCAATACCTATGATTAAACATTTTCTACAATGGCCCAAGTCACAGTGAGGTGAGGGGAGACTTTTGAAGGCCCACACAAAGGAGGCCAGATGGGGTTTGGGGGGAGAGTGACTGTCAGATTGTAGCCTCCCCCCCCCCCTACACACACACACACACACACACAAGGGGCGGAGAAATCTATAAATAGGAACCAGCCTCACAGTCTTCCTTTTTCAGTGTGTGTAGGAATTTTTCTTCCCACGTTTAATTGGGGGGGGGGGTCTACCCCATACTGTTTCTGTTGAAAGTGGAAATAGGCTGGATGTGGTTTTAAATAGGTTGTCACTGGCATGTGAAAAGTTTAAATTAGATGTGAAAGGCACCACAACATCCCTTTTGTGGGTGAAGTGTGAGCTTCTGGAATTGTCTCTTTGGAGTCTGGGAAAAGGCCCCCCTTGCAGCTAGAATGGGGGATTCTCACTCTTGTAAAACTCTGTAGTTTGAGAAAGAGTTCCTCCAGGATGGCTTTCCTGCTAAGACTGGCTGCAGCAAGCAACCAAAACAGTTTGGATGACCCTCAGGCTTGAGGTGGGTGCTGGCCCACGGTGGTCTGTGGAGGTATTCAAAGAAGTGACACCTGTTCCTTGACTATGCTCATCTGGTGGATTTAACCCCCTTTCCCCTCTACAGGTTGCAGAATTTCCACAAATAAATAAATAGGTCAGTAATGGTCCCTTTACACCATATGTTTGTTGTCTGGCCTCTGGCTTCAAATAGAGATTCAAATGTAGAATAGGTGAAAAACAGTTGTCTAGTTTTAATGAATCAAGGAAAATTGTGCCGTATGGAAGTTCGAATTAATCTGTCTTCCATAAACTTTATAAAACTGAATGCTGTGTGACACAATTATTGAACAGTTCTGAAAAAAATGTATACTAAGAGATTTGTAGCCTTGAACTAAAGCTTCAGTGAATTAGTTTTCTATGGCAGTAACTGAACAAAGTAGCACATAAGCATCTGCAGAAATACAAACTGATTTTAAAGGGTCTTCTGACCTGCTAATCCAAACCAAGTCTCAAATCCTTGTGGAAATAAGAAGAAGCATACTAAGCTTCAACACAGACCATTCTTCTATTCGATCAAGTGGGCGAGTGGGAATCATCAGTCCATGTTTTGCTTCTTTAATTGAACTTTTTAATTAAAAATAAGGAGTGCCCCTCCTGGTGTGTGGACACTTACAACCAGAATGAAAAGGGTCTGAATAAATCTTCTTATCTTTGCTTAGCACAAGGCCTGTGACTTCTCTTTATCCTAGTGACATCCCAAGAGTACTAGAGAGAAGATTTATCAATCATTCTGTGACTTACATGAAGGTCACAAAAAATTGGCAAGCTGTTGTTCTCTCTTCCAGAGTAAAATGATCCAGCTTCAATCCATGCATCTCCTCTCATGTTCCAAGTATGCAGCTACTCCAGTTCCATAATTAAGCTTTGTGCTCCTTTTTTAAAAAAAAGAATGCTTGGAAGTTTGTTGAAGAAGCAGCTTGAAATAGAACAGAAATCATAGTTCCAGTTCAAACTTAGCCATCTATTTCCATCTGGGTTCAGCTGTGGTTTGGGAACTGAAACAGATATAGTCACCTTTGTAGATGGGTATGGGGAAGGGATAAGGGGAAAAGGGGAAAGCCACAGAATGTTTCTAAGAAAATGTAACATTTTATGCAATCATAGAATACTCAACATGTTTTGGTACAGAGGTTCCTCAGGGACATATGAATGGAATATATTTCTGAGAAATGAAGAAAATGTTTTATTTATGTGCCCCAAAAGAAGACTTTAACTAAAACACTTCGGGTATTTTATTGTTTAATGAAATCTGAATTTGCATGTGACTTCTTCTCTTTATTTTAACCGCTAGAACTCACTGCATCATTGATATTATTCAATAAAGGATTTTGCTCTGCTTTTCTTTAGCTATTTGCTGACAGATATCTCTTCCCTCTACTTAATTTGGTTAGGCTTCAGCTAATGAGACGCTAATGGGGCAGAGGTAGATGAACTTTCAAGTACTCAGACTCAAGCACATGAAAAGTAAGCCCCCAAAGTTTGAAAATGGAACAAATTGCATAGAAATGGAACAGACTAATTGCTTAAGTGTTGTAAAGGTGTGTTCTTCCTATCTTCCCCCAGAAAGCAGCCTAGAGACAACTGTGAAATATATACTGAATTTTTAAACAGTATTGACTGGCAATTCAACATACACTGCATCATGGCAGCCAATGCAGGCAGTTACAAAGATGGGTAAATAACAACACCTAGGCAATTCCTATCCAGAAAAGGTTATAGATGTAGGTGAACTAGGAGAAGAGAACTAGCAGAAGGCACTCATATAGTTAGAGGCAACAATTTGACTTTTCAGTAAGATCTCAATTAGAAAGTCTACAGGTCTAAGGAAAAGGCAACCCTGGCTATAGCCGAACACAACTTTTCTGTATGAATAAAAGGTTATGTGGATTGAGTCAATTTTTTCTCATGAAATCCATTATGTATTTCCATTGATTCATATGACTTGAATGTAAATAAGAAATAGAACTAAGTACTGTTGACTTACAGCATCTCAGAAACACTCACTGAGGAACTTCATGTAATTTTCATCTGCCCCAGTAGAGGATGCTGGAAGTAACTTGCAACTCAACAGTATCTGGGGAGCCGCACATTTAACAATGTAGACAAGACAGAGACTTGTCAGACAATGGGCTTTCTCAGGGCAAAGGAACTTCCTATGTTTGTCATTTAGCCCTTTTGTGTAAGAACAGGCATATTGGAATTCAACCCTATCCAGAAAGATATCAACACTAAGAAATTCAAGAAAATTGGCAAGAACCACCATAAGAAATGCCAACTACATGATTAGTAATTGTATGATTGGCTCTTTATAAGTTTAAACTGCAAGAAAGAGGGGCCAAATTGCATTAATTCTACTGTGTAAATGCACCCATAGTCATCCACATTGGCATGATCAGATTTGCAAGAACACTGTTTTGCACAAAGAGTCTCTCTTGAACACTGCAAATATAATCTACAAAGTGGAGTGGTAATGGTAGAAATAAAACACTATGATACTCTTCAAAATAATCAACTGCTATACATAGCTCCATCCAAAATACTACAAACAATCTTCACAGCATTTTTTCCAGATCACTTAGATTTCATCCAACAGAAAGTACTCTGATTATACTGAAACATGAATAAGAGGTACTTTAGAGTACTCTGAATTGCTTGACAAAATGTGGGTTGTTACTTGTTATAGTCCCATAAGGGACACACAGAGAATGTTAGCTAATTGCTTGTACTTTCAGCAGTATCTAATGTTAGAACTAAACAGAGTTAAAAGAGAGCTCCCAATGAAATGTATTTATTAACTCTTTGAGGATTTTTTAAAAATATACAGATCCACCATGTATCTCTCTAGATATTACCCTCACTATTTTTCATAAGACAAGGGAGAGACAGCAGGATGTTGTTGTCCATGCTAAAAGTGTTAACTAACACTACTGAAAGGTTGTTTTCACATCCTCATGCTCTTAGCTGTCAAATAAATCAATTTGGCTGCACGACAGCATATGGTAAATGATACCAAGTACTACAAATCCTATGGACAAGAAACGGTAATTGCACACAATCATTCACTGTCCTTTAGTGACACAACAGCTTTGGGTTTGCACCTGTCTTCTCTATGACTTAAGAGAAGCAAAAAACAGACTGGACTGCCACAACATACATATGAAAAACGTTATTAACATTTAGACTAATACATATGTCTAAACCAATCGTTCCAGGGTTTTTGGTTTCTACAATAAGGCTCATTTCACCTGGTTTCATGAATTCCCTGAAACCTACAAACAATCTGTAGTTATTTGTAATTTTTTCTAAAGTACATTGATTTTTAAAGTATACATATTTGCACATGCACATTGTATATTTTGCCTGTTTATAAAAGTGTGCACACATGTTGTTATGCACCATTTCTTTATTAATTCCCTAGCAATGCTGCTACTTGAAATCTGAATATCCTCTACCTTTCCCCAGATTCAATGTGAGTAGAGGTAAAAGAAAGGGGTGTGGGTAAAAGAAACAAGTCAATTTGATGAAGTCTTGAGAAACAAAAGCAGTTCTCAACACCTGTGTATTTGTCATTTCAATCAGGATTTACACACTTATAACAATCCACCCTCTTTATTTGATCAAGAAAACATCAGTCTGGGGGTTCTAGAGGTATTGAGGGCCAGAAAAAAACATCCTTGGGCTACATTAGCCTTACTTTATCTACTACAGATTTAGGGCAACATTCCTCAATATGACTCCCTGCAAAAGCTCTTCTGCAAATAAAAGCCCATCCATGCCACCCAGGAATCCCAGTGTTTTGTGATAATGCAGGTAATAATTCAATATTAGAAGCACCATATCTGAAAAGCTTTTATAATTTCCCCTCCCTCCAAAACCAGGAAGTCCTGTAAGAATATAAAAGTGTCACTGCTGTTAACACTTCAAATAGGGTTGAGAGTACTTCAAAAAGATGCCCAAATAGGACTTTCACTTTAGAAAATTGTAGAGAGGAATGCACAAGTGGAACAATCTACATGAAGATTCAATCTGTTGAGAGGAAAATTTGAATGAATCATATGGACTGCATGAATCTATGATGATTCTCATTACAATAACCCATACATTGTAACTGTTTTAGAATTACAGAATCATAGAATTGGAAGGTGCCTCACAGGCCATCAAGTATAAACCCTGCTCAGTACAGGATCTCCAACTAAAGCATCTTTACAAGGTAGCTGTCCAGCCTCTTTTTGAAGCTGTGTCAAGGAGAGCCCCAATTCTCTCCAGGCAATTGGTTCCACAGCTAATCCAGTCTTATTGTCAAGATAGTCCTTCTAATGTTCAGTCTACCCTCTGATCACTTAAATCCATTAAATGTGGTTCTATCCTCTTAGGCAGCAGAAAGCAGACCTGTCTACTCTTCTCTGTGACAGTCCTTGATGTAAAGAATGTAATTGTGTCACCCATCAACCTACAAAATGATCTACATTGGTCTAATAGAGCATTTTATCACCATAAATCATCAAGGGTATTAATTATTTTTGTTACTAAATAGTAGCTACTCTCTACAACTTACGGAGTAACTTTTGTTCCATTTTATTTTTCAAGAAGTTAAACCTTTGTTCTGCTATGATCTCTTTATTAAATTGTATTCCTGCAGGTGACATTCTCTGCTTACAATTTACTAGCACAAGGTAATAAGCACCATCAGAATTCAGTACTTTCTTTAACAGCCTCTTCTGTATTCTTTACCGCACCAATGAGATGGATATCACTTTTGGGATGAAACATAATCACGGCAGTTTCCCTGCTTTAGGCCACATCCAGCTGTATAATGAACTCAGTTTCCATCACCACTAAAATTTACCAACAAGCTGGTGTTGGACTTCTTGACAGCCCTTTCCATTAGCCCTCTAGGCAAAATCTGTGGTGGAATCTGTATTGATTGGCAAAGTTCAGAAACTCAGGGCAATCCAGGAAACAATATGTCTTCTCACTGTGTACAAAAGTAAACATCATAGGAAATAATTGGGGCTGCTGGATTTTTTTAAGATCATATTTCCCTCAAAAGAGATCATTACTGGAGAGACTAAGTTGTCATTAAGTAATTATTTGCTATACACAAATGCAGATCCATAACAATTGAGATTATGAAAAGTCCATTAGTTAATTCCTTAGAGTGGATGTTGAGCAACCCTTATCCTCAATACTGATTTCTGTACCCTGATTTTTTGACAGACTGTACAGATTTAGGCTGCTCTTTTTTCCTAAACAAGTACCTCTTACCCAACATTCTTGGAAACAGAAGTGTTACGTATTTAAGGGTTGTTGCCTTTTTCAGATTTTGGAATACTTGCATATACCTAATGAGATATCTTGCGGGTGGGTCCCAGGTCCACCCAACATTCATTTATGTGTCATAACTTGTAAGTTCTTTATTCATCTATATTCATCTTAACAGGAATTAATATTTTCATTACATTTGCAAAATGTCTAGGTAGTACCACTTGCAGTTCAAAGACGTTTTACAGTTTGTATTCTATTTTGAAGTCAAATCACTTCTGCAAACTGAGATGTATGTCTAATAATACTATAAATAAACTAATTTGTTGATGGCATTGTTCGAAAAAGTAGGGCTTCTCTGATCATGGTCTATACTGCCATAAAGTAATCCTGGTAACGGTTGCATTTCACAAATATTTTAAAGAATTTATTTGCTAGGAGCCTCACAAAGCCAATCAGGGTGAATTTAAACTAAATCTATCTGGCAAGAAGACAATATTTCAGAAGATAGATTAACACAATGTACTGAGGACAACAGCATCATAAATGCAAGGGAAATTGGGGCAGTCACACTTAAAATGATGAAAAAAGAACAAGAAAGCAGATGTCCCTAGTATTGAGCATCGGAAATACATAATATGTATTTCAGAAAGATGGTAAAGATCTGGCTGTGGGACGAAGCCTTTGGGGCAGTGCAATGAGACAATGAGGCAATAATAGGAAACCTACTCCATTGACCAGAGCCAGCATGGTGTCTTGAGTTGGTTTAAACAGCTGATTTTAAAGTAGATATAACTGATTTTAATGTTTGTGTATATTTATAATTATTTATGTCCTGGCATGGAATACTTGCTGTATATATGTTGTGATCCGCCCTGACTCCCTTTCGGGGTGTGAAGAGTGAACTATAAATGTTTTAAAATGAATAAATATATTTGAATTTTAAGACCCTTAAGAACTCTTAAGGCTGAAATCTTGTGTGATTAGATTAATGCTTGGAAACTAATAAGTGTGGTTTATAGCATTTTAAAAGGAATTGTCCAAACAGAAATGGAGGAGGAGCATTATTTGGGAACTGGGTGGAAATGCTTATATATCAGAAGACAGAATCAGGACTAAAAATTATTTTAGCAGTTTGGAAAATGTGGCTAAAAATAAGATATAATGAATATGTAAGATATGAGATTTAGGCATTAGAAATGAAATGTAGAAATATAGCCGTGGCAGAATTTGGAATTTTAGGTTAGAAAAGTAATTTGATAATATTGTGCATTAGAGCGTTGATGTGAGTTTTCCAGGAACATGGCCAGCCATACAGCCCGAAAAATTCACATCAACCTAGAGATTCAGGCCATGAAAGCCTTTGACAATAATATTGTGTATAAGAAATTGGAAAAGTAATTAATTACAGTATTACCAGCACCAACAAATTCGTGGATAGGCAATTGAGTTAACATATAACAGTATGGAG
The DNA here is from genome assembly GCF_035594765.1 of Anolis carolinensis. Taxonomy (NCBI): domain Eukaryota; kingdom Metazoa; phylum Chordata; class Lepidosauria; order Squamata; family Anolidae; genus Anolis; species Anolis carolinensis. The sequence goes on along the minus strand of NC_085843.1, from coordinate 246,655,821 downwards.
GTTGAGAAAAGTGATCCCACATTTTCTTACTGGCAGTGTCCAATATTCTTTTGGTTGTTTTAAACGTATGTTTCATAAAACTATAACCCCCCTCCTTTATGGATTATAAAGATCAACATAAGTGCATTGGTTGGTGTTGGAGGAAGTTGCTAATGCATTGGACCTCTTCTTCACTACTGGGATTTTTTTCTTTGCCCAACAGAGGAAAGAGTGGTTATATGCCTGGTCTCTTACAAACCCTTCTTTTATATACCTTCAACTGTTCCCCAATCTCAGCTCTTCAATTGCTTCACAGCTCTTTTTCAGCTGGGTTTCCAGAAACATCTTGATATCATTAATCAAAGCAACAATGATGAACCAAGTTAAATACTCTTCCTAGCAACACAGCCATGTAATGAACTTTGTCCAGTTGTAATCTTTCTTGTCCCTAGGCCTTCCTACATTAATGAATCTGCTAGAGGAAAATTCATTCATTTCAATGAATACTAAAATTCTAGCATGAATTAATTTAAGCATTGAAGTAAGTTCTGTGAATTACAGCACACCACTATAAAGATCCAACAAAATAACACATTATTTCAGAAGTTATTATAAACTTTTAGATAGTTATACATGTGCAAGGGAAGTATGGATCTTAGTGGACCCAAATAAAGTTACTGTAAAAAAAATTGTTATTTTGGCTGCATAAAAGGAAATATAGTGCCCGGCACAAGGGAAGCAATAATGTCAGGAAATCCCTCCCCCCTTCCTGTGAAATATTAGATATTAGTAAAGATTTAATTTACTAACAATATCTCCACTACCCCATCTTCCCTTTTTCTTTCTTACCAGAAATTTACACCTTTCCCTTGTATGTGTGTGGAAAAAATGGAACTATTGAATATATCTATATATATAAAAGCAGGGATCACCAAACTTTTTAAACAGGGGGCCAATTCACGGTCCCTCAGACCGTTGGAGGGCCGAACTATAGTGTTTTTTTTTAACTATGAACAAATTCAGCAGCGGCGGGAAAGGAGTGCGCAGGGCGAGCGAGGAGGCGGGGAAGGCAAGTGCCTTTCTCTCCTCGCTTGCCCCGTGCACTCCTTCCTCGGCGGCAGCGGCAGGAAAGGAGCGCGCAGGGCGAGCGAGGAGGCGGGGAAGGCCAGTGCCTTTCTCTCCTTGCTCGCCCCGTGCACGCCTTCCTCGGCAGCAGTGGCAGGAAAGGAGCGCGCGGGGCGAGCGAGGAGAGAAAGGCACTCGCCTTCCCTGCCTCCTCGTTCGCCCTGCACGCTCCTTCCTCAGCGGCAGTGGCAGCAGAAAAGGTGCACGCGGGGCGAGGGAGAAGGGAAAGGCCTTTTCTTCTTTCTCCTTGCCACACGCACCTTTCTTGGCGGAGGAGGAAGGAGCTACTGCCCCACGGGCCGGATAAATAGCTCCGGCGGGCCGCATGTGGCCGTAGTTTGGGGACCCCTGTATAAAAGGGTAATGACATTTTGGCCTAGGACAAAACAACAAAACTACACATCCCAGAAACACTAAACTTGGCAGCACAACCCCTCATCCATGCCTCTACGTTCATACAACAAAAAGCTCCAGCTACTCCAGAAAATGGCCACGCTTTGAGACTGCAAGGCTATTCACTGCTATTCCACCTGGCCAACAAAGGATTCCCATAAGCCACAGCAACGCGTGGCTGGGCAAAGCTTATATATATATACACACACACACACACACACACACACACACATACATACACACACACCAAACAAAACAAATCTGCTTTGATCAGATATTTTGGAGAGTACTGTGTCCAGTTCTGGGTAACAGAATATTAGAAATGTATTAACGATTCTAAAATGTTGAATGGACATTTATGAAGTAGAAAAAACTCTTCAACAGTGATATGGATTATTTCAGAAAGAAATGAAATCTGCTGTGTAGGAGGTAGATGACTATTTCTCATGGATGCTTTAGTCATGGATTCATGTACTAGAGAAGATGATCCCTACAGCTTTATGAGTATATGGGTATGGTTCTATGTCCTTTCCATGTAAGGAAGAGGCTTCATAACCTCAAATGTAAATATGAGAAATACTATCTCCTGAACAGAAAATTCTATCTCCTATGTAGAAAATGTATACATTTGGCATAGAATAAGTTCTGAACTGTGAACTAAGTAGCTTTGAAGATCTTCTAAGAGCAGAAAGAAAATATCTAAAATTAGTTGTTGCTCCCTCTCTTCAGGAAAAGAATTAGTGAAGAATTCTATTCTTAGGTTTGGCCCTGGAAATATAATATGGGGTTTCTTTCTACTGTGGAATTAATTAATACAGTTTGACATCACTTTAAAGTCTATGGAATCATGGGATTTATAGTTTAGCGCAGCATCAATGCTATTTGCCAAGAAGGCTTGTAAAACTACACCTTCCATGATTCCATAGCACTGAGCCATAATAGAAAAAGTAATGTAAACCTGCATTGCTTCTATAGTGCAGAAGAGATGCACCCTAAGTGCCATGGTCTCATTCTTATGGTTTAGCAGCATTTACCAGCAATCCCAGACAACTGGCATTAAATGGCAAGCAATCACAATGAAAAGAATCACTTGTTCCAGAAATACCGAGATTTTTCATGTCAAGGACAGAACGCCACAAGATAAGATATAACAAAGTTTATTGGAGTAACAGAACCAAAAATGCCCGTAAAAGACAAGGGCTAGGCAAACATTGGCCTTAAAAGTAAAAAGACACAAGGAAAACGTTCAAAAGATAAACCGGATTAAACCGGAGTTTAATCCGGGTTAAACCAAAAAAGCTTACTTCAGCCTGGGACTTAAACAAACAAAGCTGGTGAACAAAAGGTTCAAAGAAATGCAAATAATTGGCAGCAGATACTTCTCTGCTGCCAAAAGCTATGTTTGAGTAACTAAGAGGTTACTCCTCCACGCAGCAAGCAATTTCCAGATACAAACGCAGCAGACAAGGGCAGAAGCGGTCAGCGAAGTTCCAATCCGGTCCGAAGGTCGTAAGGCAGGTATAGACGTTTGTAGTTCACCAGTTCCAAAGATAATCACAGGAAGGAGAGTCCGAGGCCGTAGTCAGTCAGTCAGTCAGTCAGCCAGTCCAGAGTAAACAGATGGCGTTCATCAAGAAGACGACGGAGGTCCAAGCTATTAAGATTAAGCACAGGTTGCACAACAAAAGCCCACACAATTCCTCCCGCCGTCTATGCCCAGTGTCCTTGGTAACTTACGTAGTCAGCAAACGAATCACACCCGTCTTCAGGAACTTCCCACACAGAGCCCAAGCGTTCGTCCAGATTACCTTGCCCAACGCAATTAGCCATTGCTTCCAAACCCCATTTTATGCCAGTTTACAGCTCCTCATCGCTATCAGCTGTTCCCCTAATTCCGGGCGTCTCCTCATCACTTTCCTCATCAGAACTGAAACACCTTTGACTACGCCCCACAGCATCCCCAGCTGTGGATCCCGTTCCATCCCTCCAGCTTGTCCACGGGTCTAATCCTGAAGGTCCCCAATCGCCTTCCATACTATCATTGCCAGTGGCACCCAAATCCTCCCTCACACGAGTCCATTCCATGTCATCCTCCTCTGAGCTAACCATCTCTTCCTCCATTCTCTCAGTAAAACCCTCAAAGGAGTCCTCGTCAGATGGTTCTGCAAATAAGTCCCGCAGCCGCTTCCTTTCTCGCTCCTCGAGAGTATCTGACTCCCGAGGAGTCTTACGACCACGTCTCCCAGTATCGGAGCCACAAGGCTCAACCATAACATTTCATCTTTCTGTAATGATCTCTTTAAGGATTTTTGCTTGGCAGTTACTTTTATGCACATAATAAAAATACAGATATGCTGAACCACCAAATTTTTAAACAGCAGCGAAGTCTACAGACCACTGGAATAGAATGCAAAGTCTATCATTCATGACTGGTATCCATGAAGAGATATATTGCTATTTCCTTTATCATACTTTGAAAAGCGGTGTTTCAGTCCCTCATGTAAATGCATTTTGATCCTCATTTATCATGCAGCAGCAATGCCCTCTTCTGCTAAACTAAACCACCTAATATTCAGTGAACATCCGCATTCTCTGCAGAATTCTGAACAACTGTTTAACCAGAGCTTCACATACTGAGAGATTAGATAGCATGGTGGATAAAATATTTATCTTTGATGCTATGATGATAACACGTTTCTTATATTAGCATGACATTATCAGTCAGTTATACTAATAAAGGTTGTTTTGTTAATTTCCTCCAACCTACCTCTCAGTTTAGACAAAAAATGGAAGATTCATGGAGGTGGGGGTGATGCAGAGCTGAGATAATGCAAATAAACCACCTTTGTTAGTTTAAAGCTATTGAATTGTTAGATTTGTAAATAGAATGTTTATTTATGAAGACAAAAACTGAACATCCACTGATTTTTAAGTGAGAAGGCAAATACCTTTTACATTTTTATTGTCAACAGCCTAGTATTAAAATAATCATATATCAGTATATCTTTTTAATGCCCTCCATTACCGCTAAATGTGAAGTCACTTTTGTTTTTAGTTTCTGAAAAACCTATTTATATTCTCACATAATGTATGAACCTGTTACTCCAGCATCTAGACTAGAATTACTATGGACTTTTGTATAGAGAATATAGGGGTTTTATTGGGGGGGGGGGGGGGCAAACAAATAGGAAGGTCCAAAAGGAAAATTTGATCCTATATACACATAACTGGGAGACCTCTTACACACAGTAGCTTGTGCTCAAAATTGTAATCTCATACATAATTACTTGGGAATGTTCAAAGAGATAGGAACTTTAGGGTATGTATATGGCCAAAACTTGGATTTGGACCACAAGTCACTCCTGGATGTCCAAACAATGTCCAAGGACCTTTGGTCCTTGGTAAAATGAATTTTGGTGAAATTCTGGTGCAGCACTGCATTTGAGTGTGGAAACTAAACCATCTCTAATCTGACTGATTTTACTGCCCAAATGAGTGGTGTTGCTATCTCCTTTTCTGTGTACTTTGCAGTGTAGGGAAACAGGGACAGATCAAGCCATATCGCTCTTCCATCACTGCACCAGGAGGCCACAGAGCTCCAGCTGACATCACCATTCCTTTCCCCTGGTCACGCCAAAATGGCCAAGAGCTCCCTCAGAGCTCTAAAGCTGTCTAGCAGTGATGACAGGATCAGAATGTTGGGCCCAACAGATTAGCACAAGAGTTCAGGTTAGTAAGTTTCTTCTTTATTTTTTTAAAGTATATAGAAAAACATCTTAGTCGCGCCCATCACAATTCAATAGTTTCACCCTGCCTGTAAATTGTAGGATTACATTTTAAAAGAATGCACATTTGAACAAAAGAAAATATGACAAATTTCTCACTTTGGTAATAGCCTCTTTTACAATAGTGTTAAACTATTGCTCATGGACTCCCTGCTTTTCTAAAAATCTGTTGGCAATTTAAATCCTATTAGGCGATTAAAAAAAAAGCACATCTCTACCAGAATAGCAGGATAAAACTGCTATTTTTTGTGCAAATTCATGCAATTTACTACAATAAGATACTGACAAAAATAGATGGACTTGAAGAGCTATTATGAAGTGTTATTATTCAAGCATTTTATTTGAAAGGATCCCCTCCTCTCCCCATTTAAAGGATCCGCAGAATATGCATTTGTACAAATATTAGGGTGAAGTAGACTTAACTGTTTTTCCAAACATTTTGAAGATAGTTATCAATTGATATTCAACACTAAAAGAGATAATATGACACTTGCTGAGTTACTTCATTATGGATTTCTCTAGACTCAGCAGAGACAGAACCTGGCAATAAATTGTGCTGTTCACATCCTACTGTTCACAGGTAGGGGTTAGGAGAGCAACATTTACACAGCAGACAAGATACATGAGCTGTCATCTCCTAATCAGGATAGGTGCATCATGCTCATTAAGAGATCAACATCAAGGTCCAACTCAAGCAAGCATTGCGAGACTACATCTCCAGGATATTTCCAAACTCGACCAGTTGCTTCCATATGCCCAGATGTTACAGCATATTCGATAATACATACAAGTAGTATTTTAAAAATGATAATGTGTAAAGGGGGAAAGTACTTAAATAAATGTTGGTCTTTACAAATAAGCTACAAAGTAACATTTAAAATGTTTACACTTACACTCAGGATATAAGTCAGTGATGTACCTCTGCTGGACATTGCTCCTTCTCTCAGAATTAATGATCCCTTCTTCCTCCTGTAATCATGGCACCCTGCCACACCTCACACCCCAAACCCAGAACTCTTTTTGATGTCGGGGAGAGATTAGCCAAATACATTACAATTCCTGTATCTATGACAACATGTCCATAAATGTTGTGTGGACACATGAAACCATGGATAAATATGAACTCTACTGAAATAAAGGATTTTCCATCAAAGTATAAAATCAAGTCATGTTGGAGGACCTAGAACATGTTTGGAGAGGATATACATAATTTTGTCATGTGTGGATAAATGAAAGTATAGATACTGGTCCCACAGATAATATAGGTCATACTATAACAACTATTTAGTACACTTCTGATTGAAAATGATTTAGCGGGCTCTACTATATAGGAGTTCTGATGGTTTCATTTTACCAGATAAGCATCCCTAGCACTTAGGCTTTTTTAAAAAAAAAAAAAAAAGACTTTATTGTTGCCATTTTGAAATTTATAATGGTAATATCAACTATCTGGTGCCACAGGTGCTTTAGAAATACAACACTGGCTCAGATTTTTGAGATACAGAACATATGCCATATACTACTCTTCATCTAATTGAGCTTAAAAAATCATGATAACCATATTTAAGAAACTAGAGCTGATGCGGTCAATTCAATGCAATTTTCTGAATCAGTGCCCCAAATAACCCCAGGAACAGGATTAAGGATTGACACTTTTTGTTGTTATTGGGCTGTGTAATTAAAAGTTTTGACTGATGTGCTAAAGCATGAATATGGAAAGTACACTTCATGTTCTGATTTCAGACCCTGAAGGGTACTTACAAATAGTAGTGTATGGAATATGGTACAGCGAGGAACAGAAAAATGACAGAAACCAGGAGACATTCTTTACATAAACACAAAATGCCCAGATCAGTTAAGCTCTTCTCTTAAATCCCAGCAAATGATTTTTTAAAAATGTTTAAAAAGGAAATACAGATTTTATGAATAAACATGTGTAACAACACAGTACAAAGAATGCTTGCTGACATCACAATCCAAAAATGCTGATGATAAAGAACTGTGAGTCCTGAGTATAAAAATACAACAAAGTATGATTAGAAGGACCTGTTGTATAAACAGGTTAGAATCATAATTTTCATCTTCCAGTTTGGACTGAATAAAATCTACAAACAAACACAACAGTGGATTTTTTTCTCCTTTTCATACCAATGAGATATTCTGTCAGTAATTCCCTTACCTTATTAGTATGCTATGTCAACTGTTTCTTCTAAATGGTGTTTTACAAGGAGATTTGGATAGATTACGACACTACAATAAAATCACTAAAAATTCTATTAAGGGTAAAAATAGGATTTGGATACTCGCAGTCAGAAGCAAATTAGGCATTTTTTTAGGATTAAAGCTCAGCTTGACATGAGTCGATAGCGTTAAATAATAATAATCTTACAACATACATAGTTTTCTACCTAAAAATTCAAAACATAGGGGTTATTGGAAATACACCAGGAATTGTTCAAAAGTATTACTACTGAATATTTCTTATTTCTTGAATAGCAAACTAATTTACTCTGTGCTACTTATACAAACAATATTTATACTGGAATCTAGTTTGGTTCCCCATGAAAGGAAGGGAGATATATGGCATCTTTTTTATTGTATTAAACACCTGCATTTGTTTCTAAAAGTTGGAAAAACTGTATACTTAGAAGCAATTCAGAGTACTGTATTTCAAATTCTGACTATTCACTCGGAATGATTTTTTGTTTAAACTGCTCATTTTCTTTCTTCCTATCACGTTTCACTTTCACAGATCAATGCAAAATGTACAAGAGCCCAATCATCAATTGGAGGGTTTTCACATGTATTTCAAAACCCATCACGTTCAGAAAACATATCATGTAATTTATATTTGTGTCCCATACTTTCTACCATGGTTTCCAAAACATTTTGATTTTGATACTCTTGTTTAACATAATAACACATCCTGAAAGTAACAATCCAGCCTGAACTAATTGTATGAAGTATGGTGATGACTGCCCAATTTACTCAAATCCAATGTTCTCCTTTTTTGGCTAAATGACCTTCCCAAAATTAGGGTGTACAATTAGATTTGTGTAATATGGTCATTTTAGTGCTGAGCCAAAGCAAAAGGGGAAGCTTCTTCAGAAGCACCTGAAGCTCCTATTTGGGGGACATCACCTCTAATTTAATTGCCATGGCTCAATGCTATGCAATCCTGGGATTTGCAGTTCGGTGAGACATCAGCATTCTTTGACAGAGAAGGCACAAGGCCTTGCAAAACTTGCTTTTCCATTGCTAAAAGCTTTGGTGTCCTAACATGTTTGTTTTAAAAGAAGGATTTCTAAGCAGACAGCATCTGAAATGGCCTAATTACAAAGAGTTCACTTTTTGCTGCTCCACATTACCTTCAGTAGCAAGTACTTTTTTTGTTTCAAGGTTTTGAAAATTGGGGTGCACATTCCATTTGATGACACATTAGACCTGACTAAATGCAGGTATTTTGAAACTGTTTATAATTGGCAACAGCTCTATCTCCTTCATTCTGTGAATTAGAAGGACTTTGTTTCTTCAACCAGCTCTCTTGTCCTTACACAACTCTGGAATCAGCAGCTGAGTGTCCTGTTGTACAGAGGAAAGTGTCACATGAGGAAAGCTATTCATCCAAAATTCTGCTTTTATGTTATCCTCTATCTCAATGGTTTTCCAGGCAAAAATCTAAGAATCATAAGAAGCAAGAAGAGTGTCCTTGAAAATGACCAAATGTCAGAACAAGTAGTTACATAGATCACCATGCCTCTCCATAGAGGTATGCAAAGTAATTTATAGTAATTGTTTCTAAATATTCATCTATACATATACATTAATGCATATATTTATGGAAATATATATATATAGTATATCTGTGGGCTCTGAACCATGGATTCAATCCACCATGGATCAAAAAATTAACAAACATATTGGAAAATCTTGCTATAGCCAGTGAATTCACAGTTGTAGGAAGATGCGTGCTTTCTGGGAGTGAGGTAGCATGACCAACAGACACGCAATTCCTTTTGAGTGTTCACCTTGCCACCATTTAGTAATATGGAGCTTGACAGTTCATATTTTTCCATATCTGTGAGGGCTTTTGGAACCAAACCCCCATGGAGATTGAGGACCTACTGCTTACTCATTTGGATGATTCATTTCCTCTTCTTAAGAAAGCATGACATTAAAGAAATCTCTGTCTTTCTATAATTCTTAATTGAAATACACAAAAATGTTCTCCCTCTCTCACTGACATCAGGAAATTTCATGAAATCTAAACAAGAGTTCGATACAAATGGAAGAACAGGTTTTCAGAAAAATCTGTAAATACAATTTTCCATTTAGCCTCAGTTTAACCCCATTCTGGTTATCTCTGGGAAAGTATACACTTCCCTTCAAAATGCCTGGATCCTTAAAGATATATTTCATTTTTATTTATATATTCTGAGTCCTCACTCCTAGGATGAAAGGTAGTCATCATTGAAAGTAATGCAGATTCAATAATTTTGTGACAAAGCTCTGCAACACACCAGTTAATGTTGAGTGCTTGCTGGGATTTTTGCATTATAAACATTCATAGTATATTAACTTTACTACTGTACATATTCACCAACAGTTACAGAACACAGTATGCAAGTTTAATATAAAGTCAGTCAGGAATAAATGTCCTGTTGCAGAAAGCCTTTGCAATCCCAAAAACAAAACTCTCATTCATTTTAGTGAAATCAGTGCCACAGCCTGTATGACTGAAAATACCCATCAAATCTGCAAATAGTGTGAGAGTTGGAAAAGCAATTCCATTAACAATCATTTCTATAGTTTGCACGTTGCTTTCTGGAATATTCAAAATGGCATTTATATTGCAAAAATTCCAGATTCATGCCAAGGTTTAGTTTCACCCAATAAGGTAGCCACCTGAGCAATCGATTTCCATGTGTTACCCAGACCTCCATAAAATAATGTTTTAAAAGCTTCTCATGCATTTTGAAAAACATAAACCTTCTACTGAAGCATACACACTGGCCGATGCACATACAGAGATGTTAAGAATCAACATATATATCACTGCTGGCTACAAGAACAGATGCATATCTCTGAATGCAGCTTATTTCAAACTGTGGCCTGAAAACTGCAAGTAATGCTGCTGTTGCTACAACTGTAAAAAAGAAATAAGAAATTGTGATAGGAAAGGCTGGAAGAAACAGAAGGGCTGGGCTACAGAAGAGAAATGGGGATGTAGAACAAACACATATGAACGTGAGAAGCAGTCCCTTGTTGGAGAGGACACTCCCTGATTTGGATTCTATTTGTATGATATCAAACAGTTTAGGAATTTCAGGAAGGGTTTCATTCTTTTTGTAAAAAGAAAGGCATTCTTTCACACACATACCCCAGCAGATGATAAACTGAACAAACATTGGTTTGGTTGGTGTCCCCTTTCAAACCAGTGAAAGAAACACTTATGTTTATGACAAAAAGCAATTAAGGCATCACTAAAGAAGAACACCAAGGGCGCAATCTTATTCTGATATAGACAGAAATGGAAAGGATACTAACTAAGCTAGGGAATTTGGAGGGGGGAGGGGTTTGCAGGCATTGTTTTTCAGTGTGTTCTAAGAAAGCAGAAGTATCCAGACCTGCCCTTTTAAAATAGTGTTCTTTAGATATACAGGCTCTTGATGGGATCATCACTTTACTTTCCAGAAAGATAGCCATGTTAGTATGCCATAGAAAATAAGTTAAAACCTCTAAAGCTTTAAGACTGACGATGTATTTAATCAAGTAGGCCTGACCCTCACCTTTTACTCTTCACTTCGGCTCTGCAGGCATCAAAGTGGGGAGAACACATTCACCCCAAGGGTAGCAAGCAAGAAGAATTCCCAGAATTCTTCCTCACAACCTCTGAGAATGCCTGCCATAGATGTGGGCGAAACGTCAGGAAAGAATACTTCTGGAACATGGCCATACAGCCCGGAAACTCACAAAAACGCTTTGATCCTGGCCATGAAAGCCTTTGACAACACAGAATTCCCAGAGTTCTATCTCTAGCACCACCATAGCCAAACAAAGTATCTTGAGTATGAGATGATATAAAATGATAGCTGCAGCATACAATCTTGGACATTACACACTGTGTTTCATGCAGTACATTGGTCAGACATAGAGGAAGGGGAAAAGATAAATTTACTCCAAAGGTAGACATAAGGCTTTGGTCAAGGATCTCTTGATCTTTCCTCCCACCCTCACAACCATCATGTGAAGTGCTTTTATCTAAAAGACAGTGACTGATTCACAGTTTTCAACATAAAAAGACTCACACTTGTGTATATTTTCAGCAACTGTTTTTTATGCCAAGGATCGTTGATTGAGAATCCTTCTACATTCTTCTCTAGCTTTTGCATTGATTTACTTTGCAACAACCTATATTATGATGAAACAAAGGGCCCAGTACTACATAGGGTCCTTCCGCACAAGCCAAAAACTCAAGAGAACCCAGCATTAAAAATGCTGTTTTCTCTTGGGTTAGCAGCCAAACAGAGGCCCGAAGCCCCACAATTTTGGAGTGTGTGTGTGTGTGTGTGGCCACATTCCCTCCCATGCCAAACAAGCATCGACACTGGAGGGGGGAGGGGAATATGGCCACCAACCCCCTACCCTCCACATCCCCTTTCCTGCCTTTAAACAATTTAAAATGTGTAGTAGTTACTAAGGCTGGAGGCTTCTAAGATTCAGTTGCGCCTGAAAATGATGCAATTGAGTTTTTTGAGGGGAAGCTTCCTCCTCCCCTCTGGAAAGCTCAGTTGTGTCATTTTCAGGCACAGCCTCCAGCCTTGGTAACTACACAGTTTAAGTTGTTTAAAGCAGGAAAGGGCACGAGGGAGGGGAGAATGGCACTGCCATTCCTCCTCCATGGGCTGCTTGAGTCGATGGAGGTGGCATCACTGTGGAGACTACTCCAGAGATCATGGATGCCGATTTCAGGAGCAGTCTCCACATTCACTACATCTCCAAAGATCCGGACCTTATTGAGAGGTCCAGATCTTTATAGGTGTTTTTTTAACTTGGAGTAAACTGAGAAATCCAGGTTTACTCCAGGTTAAACCAGATTAGCCTGAGGTGTTATTTGGACACAGCAGACTACTCTGGTTAAAATCCCTGAACTTTAGGCCTGTGTGGATGAGCCCTTAGCTAACTTTTAATACATATTTAAGCACCAGTTTTCAGGCATCAAAACAGTTCCAGATTGGCTCTGTAGGCTGAACCTATTTCCTAGTGCTTTTTAACATCTTCATCCAATCCCTAGAAAAGACTGAGTGGACCAGTCGTGGGTGCTTTGAATGCGATTTCCTGCTTCTTGGCAGGGGGTTGGACTGGATGGCCCAATTAGGTCTCTTCCAACTCTACTATTCTATGATTCTATGATTCTATGACCATCTGGTCTGTGGGGCATGAATATACATATGCCACCCAATCCTGCTTTATTTTTTAGATAGGATCAAAGGGATGATTTCCTTTTCTAATGCTGTACATACTTAAGTAAATTGGAACACAAGATAGAGGAATTCTGAATTGAGGAAAAATGTGTAAATGTACAATATGTCCACTTGTCTTACAATTCATGGCCTAGATGGCATCCAATGCACCTTGAAAAATATAATGAATGTCATATATTCACTAGTTGCAAACACTGCCAGGAGTTTTATTTGGCTAGATGTTGTAACTAGGAAACTCGATGTATCCTTCTGTCAAGTACTGGAATTTGACCACTGCTTTTCTTTGATATCCTAAAAACTATAGAAGTTCTGGTCTGCCCTTGCTGACTGTTCAGAAACAGAATTTTGCAGACTGGCTGTTGATGAAGATGTGCCTTAGAGAACAAGTTATACCTTTCTTATCAGAGCTGCACTGGCTGCAAATTAAATTTTGGATCCAGTTCAAAAATCTGCTTGTTACCTTTAAAACTATATTCATCCTGAACCAACATTCCCTAAGGAGCGTTTTCCTCTATATATTTCTCTCTGAACACTCAGAACTACTGATGATACTGTTGTGTGTGCCATCTGTATGTACTTATAGAAATGGGAAAGCTGTGATCTTCATCAGGATAGCTGTTGTGGGTGGGGAAAGAAATTAATGTTCCCCTCCCAATAATCCTTGTAAGCACCCACAAAAAAGGTTGCCTGTCCTTATGTTAGAAGGATAGATTTTATCAATACATGCAACAGAAGTTTCTTGATTGGGAATTGTCTTTCAGGCAGCCTTTTAAAGAGGGTCATCAGTTCTCCTTTTTGACTTAATCTGTTGAAGATACACTAGTAATCATTTTACCAGCCAATACTCCCGCTATGATTTTCAGAAGCACTACACTTTTAGTCATTAATGTATTGATAGCTTTGTTAATACAACGTATTTTTTAAAAAACTGGATTCTTGGCTTGCATTTTTTATTCTGTTTGCTTTAACAGATAAAAGATTTTACTGTAAGCTATTAAAATATCTATTTAGGTTGTTCCTTGTTAGTTCGGAAGCGAAGCTTCTAACTGAACAGAGGACAACAAAATTCCTGGATAGAAGTACACATATCTATTAGCATTTTGTAGTCAAGAGAGAGTCCCCAGTGGCGCAGTGGGTTAAACCCTTGTGCTGGCAGGACTGAAGACTTGAAGGTTGGGTTGCTGACCTGAAGGTTGCTGGTTTGAATCCTACCTAGGGAGAGCGTGGATGAGCTCTCTCTCTCAACTCCAGCTCTCCATGTGGGGACATGAGAGAAGCCTCCCACAAAGATAGTAAAAACATCAAGACATCCAGGTGTCCCGTAGGCAACGTCCCTGCAGACGGCCAATTCTTTCACACCAGAAGTGACTTGCAGTTTCTCAAGTCACTCCTGACAAACAAAAAAGTCAAGAGAAAAAAACTTTTCAGATTAGCTTGTTTGGATAAGCCAATGATAAGAGAAGGTTACAAGGAAAAACTATCCTATCATGCTTAAGTAGTGATATACACAAACACTCTCACTTAGCTGCAAGTGGGAACGGAAAGCCAATTAAAGTCACGGTTTGTGTTTGGCTTCTAACTGGCTTTTTGGGGCAGAGGAACAAGTTCTGTGTGTGTATCAATAAATAAAGAAAATGGTAATTTTTGCTATTAAGTGAAGGGTTAAGAGGGGAAACTCAGTCAATATGCACTAGCATAATGCACACTGCGGATAAACAAGAATTCTTGTCTTATCACTGTATCTGAATATGGATATAATGGCATTTTACTATAAAAACAAAAACATCATAAATACGAAGAAAAAAAAGATTTACACTTAAAGTTGTGATTTCTGCATCCATTGTGCAGGCATTATTACTTTTTGTTGTTGTGTTTTACTTTAGGAAAATATGGCACTTAAAACATTGTCATTCCCCACTAGTAGTTCTGTAATCTATGCATTATATTTTCCCTACAAAAATGGCAATTGGAATCAGAGTTCACTGTTTGGACTGTTATAATCCAGATTACATCTTTTCCTGAACCTCTAAAAGTTCAACCGTTAAAGTATTTGTAATATATGAAATTCCAATTCCACATCTAACTGGATTTTGATAAATAAAATCATTAATCTGTGTTTGCAAAAATGACCTTTGATGCAACAGTAATGAGAAATTTGGAAGGACATGCTAGAAAATGTTAGGATCTGTGGAACGAAAGAGACACAAATTACTTTTATTGTCTTGTCATATTCAGCAGCTCTGCTTGGTTATTTACTACAACAGCTTGCAAGCTCCTGTCTATACTCTGTGCTGGAGGCTTCAATTATAATAAGAGTCTTAGCCCCAATTACTCTTGCAATTAGGTAATTAAAACAATTCACACCCCCTATAAAAAGTGAACACATAACCAAGAATGTCAGTGTACCTGCTTAAGAAATTCATCTGAACAGAATGTGACTAGCAATGACCTTGGGAAAGATGCTGAGCTTACCAATCAACGGAGGGGGGGGGGGTGTTGGTACCATAAGAAAAAGAACTGCAGAGAATGAAGCAAAGCTACTAACATAAGTTGACCTCTCCTTAAGATTTTTTTTTACAACCTTAAGCTATTTTTTGTTTGCTAAAACAGTGGTATGAATTCATGTAACAATCAAAATTAAGGCAATGATCAAATAAACAACCCTTAGTATAATTCAATATATGTCAATAAAGAACGTCTATTAAAATATTTTTCTTATCAATGATGATATACCGTATTTACTCGATTCTAATGCTCACCCTTTTTGACTAAATTACCTTCCCAAAATTAGGGTGCACATTAGATTCATATAATATGGTAAATACATTTTTGGGTTTTTGGGTTTTGTAAATTTAGGTGCGCATTAGATTCGATGGCGCATTAGAATCGAGTAAATGTGATATAAAGGATTTTCAGTGAGTTTTCATCCCAGTTCTTTCACAAGAATCCTGTAGCAGTTAACAATATGCATATTAAATGAACATGAACTCAGGTTCCTCCTGGACTAAACCACTAATATATTTTCTTTTTTTATTTTCTAGTCATTTATAGAAAAACCAAAAATGTAAGTAAAGAAAGAAAAGCATGGCATATGAATTTCAGTTTTGGTAAGAAAGAAATTCAGCTTTCCTTTTCCCAAAATAAGGACTAAAAGTGTAACAGAATTTGTAGTTTAAGAACTGCATTATATTCAATCTTTCATCAATATGCTTATTGATGGAGAGTAAATCTAATAATGCCAGCAGCATCAAAACTACAAGACGTCTCTGTGAAAAGTCTGTTACAAAGACCTCAAAATCCAACTT
The DNA here is from genome assembly GCF_035594765.1 of Anolis carolinensis. Lineage (NCBI taxonomy): Eukaryota > Metazoa > Chordata > Lepidosauria > Squamata > Anolidae > Anolis > Anolis carolinensis. The sequence goes on along the minus strand of NC_085843.1, from coordinate 246,639,750 downwards.
CAGAGCATCTCTAACAGCCTAACCAAATCTGAGATATTACCACATTGGCAGAACCTTGTCACACTTTGGACTAATTGAAATCAATTAGGCTTCACTAAGGCCAGATCTACACCGATCAATTATCATGGGACCAATCCAACATGATATATGCCAGATCACCCCAGGATGGTTACATAGACACTCATCCAGCTGTTGTGGAAATAAAAGTGGGTCCCTAACAGGGCCGGCCGGAGATAAATTTAAATATTAAGCGGGGATGGGGAAAAGCGCCCCCCCCGCTGGCGCCGTGGGAGGCGTGGCCATGTGCCACGGGAGGCACATGGCCACACCTCCCGCGGCGCCGGCGGGCCCCGCCTCCCGCGCCCTGGCCCTGCCTCCCGTGCTGCTCACCCTGACCCCGCCTCTCACGCAGCGTGGGAGGCGGGGTCATGGTGAGTAGCGTGGGAGGCAGGGCCAGGGTCGGCCCCGCCTCCCGTGCTACTCACCCTCGCCCGTCTGACCTTTTCCAGCTGCTCAGACTGCAGCGGAGGTCCCTCCAGGCCGCGATCGCGTGGGAGGCGGGGCCAGGGCACGCTGGGCGGGAGGCGGGGCACTGCCCTGACGGTGCACCGCCTCCCGCCCAGTGTGCCCTGGCCTGGCTGGCCTTGCCCAGCCGGCAGCAGCCATGTGGAGCTCGCTCGTCGCCGAACAGGCCTTCCTGTTCACCGGTGAGCGAGCCCATGTTCCCCGCTGGGGCGGGGAAAGCCTGACGGCGCCCCCCGGGGACCTGCGCCCAAGGCGGCAGCCTCACGTGGCCTCCATGGTGGGGCCGGCCCTGGTCCCAAATACCCAAGGAGTGCCAAAATCAGTCAAGTGCTGTAGGATGGCCACTCTTACCATCCCCTCTCATTTTCCATATCACAGCAGTCTCTGGCATGATATGGGCCCTGGAAGTCATATGTCACCTGTAGTGAAATTGGCCAGAGCAAAGAGGCAACCAGGGAATCAAAGGAGGAATTGGGCCTTCCTTTCCCCCCTCCCTTCACCAATCATCCCTTTGCTCCAGCCGCTGAAGGGTGTCACATATTGAGATGGATTTTATAGCCAATTATTGGTTGAATCACATATTGGTTGTTATTGTGTGCCATCAAGTTGTTTCCAACCTATGACTGCCCTAAGTTGAGCATATCACAAGGGTTTTTTGACAAGATTTGTTCAGAAGAGCTTTGTCATTGTCTTCCTATGATGTCGAGAATTTTAAAACTAGTGATGCCTTTTACAGCAAAATATTCAGCGATGGAAATCATAGCCATCATTTTGCAACCAAATCCTTTCCTTTTCCTTCTCAAAGCTAAGAGTACAGTTAAAAGAAAATAGCAAAAATGGTAATAAGCAGGCCAAAAACACCTCAATGCCTCTTATGCATTTATTTCCAGTTTTGAAAAATGATTTTGCCTTCTTTGCCTTAGAGGTAATAAAAGAGGGGAAAACCTAAAAGTGGGGCTATCGAGGGAGTGGGGGGCATGGTTCTTCATACCCCAAGGTGGCATATGGAGCCCCCAGATGTCTAGAGCTTATACAGTCATGGTCTAAATACTATGAAGCAACACAGGACAAATTGTCCATTGGCTGGTTCAAAATTAACAGTGCTACTTCTTGTAAATAGTTGAGATATTAAACCGGATTATGTAAGTTCCATTCCTGCAGTTTCAACTTTCCCTTTGGTAAAATGGAAGCATATTTAATGTTCCATTGGAACAGATATGCCAATGTTTGAGAAATTGGAAATTTGAATATTTTGCTCCTGTGGAGAAAATTAAGATTAATTCTTTCTTTGCATAATGATTCATAGATATGTGGAAAATGAACTATATTGCACTGTTTAAGTAGAATGTTTTGAAATTAGCTCTGTCTTTTCTACATTGCTGCATAAGCAAGATAAAGGAAACATTACCCCCCAAATTGAGGTCTTTCTCCTTCAGAGTGACTGGTCATCAATATCTGACAAAACCATGGTCTATTTCAAGTCACAGAAAATAACATTTACTATGAAGCTGTGACAGCAAATGTCATTTCTGGCATGAACATAGTGGAAGAATTTTATTTAGAATAGATTGTGAATAGAGCTTGGAGAAGGTTGTGAACCCTGTCTGATGTAGACTGCATGTCCATAAGAATGGTGACAAAAAGAAAGAAAAGGAAAGAGAAAAGAAAGGCATACCTATTTATTAAATATACCATTCTGAAATTGTCTTACCTTCTTCCTGGAGGTACATACGGATATGGCACTGGCACTTGGTTTCATTTAGCCAAGTCTGACAAAATATGTCTTCTCCAGGCATTTCCTCAGTTCTCCAGTGAGACTATGGTATTATTTGGCCAGAAGTCCTGAATTTCAGTAGTGTTCACTATAATCCATGGGTTATCTGTGTAAATACCAGGAATATATTCCCTGCAAATATGGAGGTCCTACTGTATACAGAAAAACATGTTCTGCATGTTTCAGAAGATCCAGATTGAAGCTATTTGGTTCTCAGAGAGAATGCACAGCGTAGTCACAAAATGCAAGAAAGATAGCTGAAAACTAGTAACCGGTTGCAAATGATATTCATTTCAAGGAATCTGTGTGCTTGTTTTCATTTGCTTTGAAACTATGAGCAAATCATTGCCCTTTTGAAAATACTAGATTGTAACATGCATCTCCCCTCCTCCCCCCCCCCCCCCGGCCCCTCTTGAATACATAGTTGCAGCATAACAACATCGGGAAGGTTGCTCACTGAATTGTAGAATCTGGCAGAATCTGAATTGTAGAATTTGTCAACAGCTACTAAACAGTCTATTTACAACAGTTATATTGTATGGTTTCAAAACACAGACTTTATTAAGTAAAATTAAAAACAGGTCATTTTTCCTTTTCTTGTTTCTTATTCCTTGGATAGCTATATATATCTTAAGTTGTCTTGCAACATCAGTTTTGGAAAGATACAAAGAATCTCTACCACAGCCGGCACAAGGGTTTAACCCATTATGCAACCAGGGCTCCTACTCCTAAAGTGTTGAATGTCTAGAAACCTGCTTTTCCCCTTATCCACCTTTTGGCACTTGGAAAGGAGAGATACAATAAAAAGCAATAGAAAGCTTAAAAGGAAAATGTTGATTGTGGCACAAGTTTCCAAGTGATTTTCTATATTCATACCCATTGTAATGACTTCTTTCTACACCTATGTAGAAGATGGAGGGGCCCCTTCCATATCAAATGGCTGTCCTGGCTTCAAAGGGAAAGAAAATGCAGGCACAGCTCTATCATGCCTCAGCTTCAGCAGCACATGAAAAACCCTCCAGCCATCCCTACATGTACTGTCCTGACTTTGAATAGGGAGAATCACAGAATCATAGTTTTGGAAGAGACCATACCGAGATCTCTTCCAACACACTAGTGTTGGAAGAGACTACAGCTATCCAATCCAATCCCCTGCCATACAGGAAAACACAATCAAAGCACTCACAACATATGGCCATCCAAACCCATTTAAGCCTCCGCAAAAGAATATTCCACCATATTCTGAGGCAGCATATTCCACTGCTGCACAGCTCTTACCACCAAAAAGTTCTTCCTAATGTTTAGATGTAATCTCTTTTCCTACCATGTCCTACAGCTGTAGAAAACAAGCATGTCTCCTCAATGTGACATCCTTTCAGATATTTAAACTGAAAGTGCCGGGCTGTGGCACAGCTGGTTAATAGCCAGCAGCAATAAATCACTACTGACAAAAATATCATTAGTTCGAAGCCCACATTGGATTAAGCTCCTGACCATTTAATAGCCTAGCTTACTGTCCATCTAAGCAGTTCAAAAACAGCTGCAGCTGTGAGTAGAAAATTTAGGTACCGCTAAATGCAGAGAGGTTAATATAATTTAATTTATGACACCATAAAACTGCCGGTGTGCAAAGAGCAAGGAGGAAGTACTATGATCAAAGGACTCGGTGTCACAGTGGATAAAGCTGCAGCTCCCCCTGTGGCTGGAATCGAGCATAACCTCATGAAACCAGAAGTTGGAAAATGTTAAATTGCCTCTACTGTCTGTCTGTATGTGCTGTATGTCTAATAATGGCATTGAATGTTTGTCATGTATATATGCATTGTGATCTGCCCTGAGTCCCCTTCAGGGTGAGAAGAGTGGAAAATAAACACTGTAAATAAATAAATAAATATGGCTATCATGTCATCTCTCAACCTTCTTTTCTTGATGGTGTTCATATGTATATGAACACCATCAGAGCTTCACAATTGAAAGGCAAAATGTAAATGAGCTCTAAACACAATATTCATCTTTTATATAAAGAATATCGGAAAAATTCAAAAATGTTTATAAATAATTAATTTGAGTTATTTTATCATATTTTGCTTTAAAAGACATTATAGAATGGGTTAACAACTTGATTCTGAAAGAAATGGCATTGTAATTGTGGCTATTCAACCAAGTCATGATAAACTGTTTTCTAACATTTAAAACTAGCTTATTAAGCGGAATAAAAATGAAATATAGCCAACTGAAAGTTTAATTTCAAGGTATCTTATTCCACCATTTATTAGTTGAATCTATTATTTTAAAATTAAAATGTATACTCAATATTTGAAATTTTCTATAATTAACATACCCAGATCAAAACAAATTCTATCACAAAGTCTAACATAAAAGAGATCCCTTGCAGAGTCCAAAGGCACTAGTAATACATCATCCATGAAAAGTTTGGCAAGGGTTTTTTTTTGTTCTTTAATAACAATACCCTTTAAATCCAGACAGTTCTTTAAACTATTAGCCAACCATTCAATAGATAGTGCAAACAACAATTGAGATAGGAGATACCCTTGTCTGGAGTCCCCACTGATTTGAACAGCCTTTGAGTCAAAGTTATTTGTTCTGAGAATGGTAAGATTATTTTTATAGTTTAAAAAATATAAAAGAGTCCTGCATAACCATTTTCTCAGCAGCTGGTCTCTGAAGAAATAATACCACGTACTTTTCAATGGACTAAACTGAGACTCAAGTGGAAAATTAACTGTATGTGTTCAAAGGAAAGGGCTGGGGGTTAGTGCCTTTAATGCAAACAACACTTTAGGGAGGAAAAAAGAGCAATTTGCTGTCGAAAGTAAATGTACTGTCCTGATCTAGATTGGGAGTATGTTATAGACTGAACCTCAAAAGCTGTTTTTGCTGCAAAACAAAAGAAGCATATTAAGCATACAAAAGCATATATGTTTAAACATGTGACATAGTTTGATGATTGATCACCTAACTGAATTAACAAGGGATATATTATATAATACTGGTGTTTCCTCTTTAAAAAACAGATTCTAATTTGTTCTTTTAAAAACAATTTAAAATGCCTATTTTTAAAAAATGTTCTGTTTTAAAAGATTACTTGAACAAAAAGGTTTTAATCTGACCCTGGAAAAACAACGATGAAATGATCATTCTGGCCTTCTTAGGAAGGGAGTTCCAGAGCCTAAGGGCAGTGTCCAAGAAAGGCCTCTCTTCTTCCTCACAATGTGTTCTTATAATAGTGGTGGGACTAAGAGAACAATAATAATACAATAATAAAAAGAAGGTTCTCACCTTATGATCTCAGAGACCAGCCTGTATGCCAAGTAGCCCAGATGTATGAATTATACTGTTTTATAGATCATAACTAGAACTGAAATGTGCCCAGAAACAATCTGCCAGACAGTGGAGCTGTTGCAACAGGGAAGTTGTGTGATCACTGTAGCCAACCCTAGCTAACAATCTAGCTGCAGATCTTGGCCTTTACAAAGCAATACAATGATAGGTATTCCGTTATGTTTGATTGGTTGTTTTTCCCTTCTTTTGTTTATGGCAATAAAATACTTTGAGGAAGTTTTGATGGGATTTTTCATGTTTTCTTCTCTTTTTAAGTGAATACTTTTTAAAAGAAGTGAACGAAGTAGAACACCACTGGGTGGCCTTAAGTGAGTCATATATATTTTAAGACTTCATCCCATAAGGGTAGGAAAATGGGGGGTAGGGTGGGGGTGCATTATTGGTGTCACGCTTCATGATGCCCTTCAGCTAAACAGATAATTTGCTAACCTCCATCACATGTTTTCATCTGATCTAATTTCTTAATAAATTATCTGGTTGCTGTGCACACAGGAGAGATTTTGTCTCCACCCACTGTCCCCACCCCCGTGTTCTTCCTTCCATTGTGTCCAAATGGCAATAGCGGAAACAGGAACATCAATAGGCATGTCAAGACTGCCCACACAAAAATGTCACCAACATAATTAAACATGGACAAATAAGACAATTGACATCCCACTTGATATTTGCTACTTTAACCCATTTCTATGCGCGGAGAGAACAATGAAGCTGCTTGCTATCCAACTTGAAAATCCTTGCGTTTCTAAACACTTCAAAAACTTGGAACCCACAGAATGATCTTGCATCGTCTTGTGTTGTTTGTATTTTAACTGTGTAGAAACACTTCAAATGAAGCATGTGATGAACTCCCAGTCTCTGAAAACCCTGTGGTAGGTTCACCATAAGTCAGAAATGACTTAAAGGCACAACAACAACACCAACAACAAACAAACCAATAATGATGAAACGTGAGTACTAGTTTTCTTTTTTTAATCCTTTTAAAAAATAACTTTCTAAGCTCCAGACCATAGAAATCATCTAATTCTAACTTGAAATAGATGTGGCATCTCAAACTCTAATTAAAAATAGCAAAAAATATATCTAAAAAACAAGTATTCTGAGTTTTCTCCCCTTTTCTCCACCCCCTGCCCTCGCACTAAATAATAAAAGACATCCACTTGGAGTAGGGCATGCCTCAGTTTTACAGTATTTCCATAAAGTAATGAATATTCCTGCCTAGTACAAAGCAAGCCTGGCATTTCCTTCTGATTTGAATTATCAAATGTATTAATTGTATCTCAAAGCTTTTCGGGCAGCATTTATTGTTTTTGAATTACAAAGCAGCAGTCTTTGCAGAAGACCCTAGTTCACTGACTGTACCTAACCTTATTTTCAACATGGTGATCAATAAGAAAAATAATTAGAAGGAATTCAAAGAAATACTTCAGTCTGCTAGCAAACAGTCACATAAAAATATCAAAGCCTTAGCAGAACAAAAAGCACCAGTATCTTCTAAATAGAAAAAAAACCCTATTTAAAAGGATTCATTTTACTTCAGAACATTTCCTTCACCATTTGTATCTCATACTTTGGTCAGGAAAAGCATTAAATGATTTCACAGCATTAGATGTCATGTTCTCTGTTTCCAGATAAAATGTAACTGATCTGTAATTTGTATGTCTCTTATTCCCTATCTCAAGTAACATAAGTGAGAAAGCTTGATACACTTACTATGGAAAATGTCATGCCCATACAGAGGATTTTATTGTTTCTTTGTCAAGCCTCAGTAGTCTCCTTAGGTAGAATGGAATCAGTTACTTTTGTGTAGTTTTCTGTGGGAGGGTACTTTTATAAGACCCTGTCCCTTTAAGCACACCCCACCCCTTAAGAAGGAGCCCCCCAGTGGCGCAGTGGGTTAAACCCTTGTGCCAGCAGGACTGATGATATGAAGGTTGGGTTGCGGGCCTGAAGGTTGATGGTTTGAATCCAACCCAGGGAGAGCATGAATGAGCTCTCTCTATCAGCTCCAGCTCCATGCAGGGACATGATAGAAGCCTCCTACAAGGATGGTAGAAACAAAACAAAAAATGAAACACCCGGGCGTCCCCTGTGCAACGTCCTTGCAGACAGCCAACTCCCTCACATCAGAAGCAACTTGCAGTTTCTCAAGTCACTCCTGACATGGAAAAAAAAAACCTAAGAAGGAGATTGCTATCGTTCTTGGCAGCTCTTTTGCAGCAATTTAGTTAGTCAAAGGTGCCAGGGGTTTAGAGGCTGCCATCTTTAAGATTTAGGAAACTTCTTTTTAAGGTTTAGGAAATTCCAATTTAAAGGTTACAAAACTCCAGTCTGAGGGTGAAGAAACTAAGTTTAAGAAGTCAAAGGTTAACAAGGATACTCAGAAGTAATCAAAAGAGTATCAATTCTAAGCTCCCATCTGTTCCTAAAGTATTTTGTTCATTAGTCAGACCTTGGGAGGAATTAAGGTACTGATCTTTCATACAATTAAATTATTTTTGTTTATTGTTACACATTTTTGTTGTGAGTTTCCAACTTTGTTCTCAGGAGCCCCCAGATGGAGTAGTGGACTAAGTGACTTGAAGGTTGGGTTGTTGACCTTAAAGCTGCCAGGTTTGAATCCCACCCGGGGAGAGTGCGGATGAGCTCCCTCTATCAGCTCCAGCTCCATGCGGGGACATGAGAGAAGCCTCCCACAAGGATGATAAAAACATCAAAACATCCGGGAGTCCCCTGGGCAATGTCCTTGAAGATGGCCAATTCTCTCACTCCAGAAGCGACTCAAGTTGCTCCTGACATGAAAAAAAAAACCTCTGTTCTCGCCAAGAATTGGAAATCTGAAAGATAGCTCAAGGGACAAAACAGAAAAGCATAGCATAAGGATAGGATTAACAGTTTTACTGATCTTATTTGTGGACTTGTGTACAGATCTGAGCAAGTTAACCCATGGTACAATGATGCTACAAATAACCTGTTTCCAAGCTGTTTGGAGCATCTTTTCAAAGTAGATGCAGAAATTAAATGGCAACTAGTGTAACTGGTACAGAACATATGTTAAATCACAACTTACTTAGAAACTGTATTCTCCATAGAAATATAAAACTTGACTTTGGTCTCATGTATAAGAACAAATTTCAATACAATTTATTTCATACTTGGGAAACATCTTTTCAAATGTTCAAAGATTTCAAATTTTCAAAAGAAATCATGCAATGTTTCTTTCTCTACCTCTTCTTTATTGTTTTCTCTGTATCGAAACAGTTAGGGTAAGGAGAAATTGAGGCTGGATCTACAATGCCATATAATATAATTTCAACTGCATTATGTGGTCAGTGTAGACCCATATAATGCAGTTTGAACTGTATTTAATTGCGTGATATGAGCCTAACTGACCAGTAGACCTATATCATGGAAGTATAGATTCAGCCTAAGTGACTGCCTGCACCAGGTCCTTGGGTCACAGACTGGCCATATCCAAACTCAGATAGCATAAGAATGGTATCAAAATATCAGGCCCATCATGTTATATGAGACCTAGCATGCTATATGTTTCGGCAATTTTGGTAAAATGGGTGTTCACCCTTGGTATGTTTGCATTCAACATTGCTGATTGTTGACTCTAAGCCTACTGATAAAAACATGTCATATTTTTTTCACACACACAATATGGGATAAAAGTGGAATATTAATTAATTTTATTTATTTTTAGGTGAGAGGTATGCAAAAGGGACAGCAGATTCTGTTAAAACAGACAACATGTAATCAAATACCCCAAGTTCATAAAATTGCTTATGTCTCCCAATGAAGTTTATGTTTAAGCATCTCACTATTGCAAGGAAGTGATGACCTTATTTATTATTTATTTATTTATTTATTAGCGACATTTATATCCTGCCCTTCTCACCCAGAAGAGGACTCAGTCTATTGAAGGGGAAATCATAAACACACATGTGTGTTCCATTTTTGTTATATTTACACAGAAGAACAAAATTTGAGTTGAAAAGCATAATTAAAATACAACTAAAGTAATTTCAGCCTGGATCTAGTATTTTAAGTTATTTATTGAAACCAAATTAATTTAATTTATTATATTTAGTGTAAAATAATAATCCCAACGCAGATTGAGATATTGTTACCCTAGAAATACATGTTGTTACTTTTTATTAAAACACATTTTATTTAGTCACCAATGTATTTTATGACTCCTTTCTTTCATTATTGAAGATACGTTGTAATGTCAAGCTATTTAGTTGTGACAGCTGGCGAGAAATCAGCCTTAAGAGTTTTCTCATTAAAAGTAATGCTATGTTAGTAGCCAAATACTTGAAAATGTGAAATGTTAAAATTTAATGATCTGGAAAAGCCATTTTGGCTTTGTCAATTTCAGCTTGTCAGCCAAAGTTTGTGAAAAACACACAGGGTACACATTAAATGTCTTCAAAAGTAATCAGAAAGGCAAACGAACAAACGAGGTTAAGTTTTAACATTGTAAGTGACTATTGTACAAGAAAATCAGAGATACATCATGTTCAATGTTGAAAATGTTGGGTATGTATCTTTATATGTATCAAGATGTGGATGTCAGGTCATTAAAATCTTATAGAATCCTGGTAGTAGCAATTTATGGAAGGGCAATTTAAATTCTCAGCCAGAGAGACCTCTGTGTTTCTACAGGGTGTTATCGTGACAATTCAAATGCAATATAGCACTGTAAGAAATTACAGTCAGCTCTCCATATCAACAAGAGGCAGGGGCACAGAGCCCTAACGAAACTGGGAAAACTATAAATAACTCTAGGGATTCCAAAAATTAACTTTCAATATGTAATATTAACTGCCTGTTTCTGCCTTTGGAACAAATGAGCACAAGTACCTTTGCGACCCTACTGTTGCGCTTGTGCTTGAATGTTCCAAAAGTAGAAATGGTTGGCTGGTGGGCTCAAGTGTCTCCAGGCAGCGCAGCAACTAACCTTTTGCTTTTGGAATGAGCAAAAACAAGTCAGTGAATATCAATTTTCCCTGAAGGGCAGTATGGATACTGAGTTGCTGTGGTTTTTGGGCTGCATGGATAAGTTCCAGTAGCATATTCTCCTGATGTTTCACCTGCATCAGTGGCTAGCATTTTCAGAGGTTCTGTTGGCAGTGAAGCAAGTGGAGTATCTATATATCTGTGGAATGTCCAGAATGGGAGAAAGAACCCTTGTCTGTTTGAAGCAAGTATGACTGTTGCAGTTAGCAAGGTTGAATTAGCATTGAGCCACCTTGCAGATGCAAAGTCAATCAATGAGGGTATTTGCATAGAGGTAGCATGGCTGTTGTTGCCTAGAGGCATCTTTTGAGAGGTGTTAACTGGCACTTGATTGTTTGCTGTCTGGAATTTCCATTTCTGAGTGGTGTTCTTTATTTATTGTCTTTATTATGGTGTTTTAGTATGGATACTTCTCCCTTTTGCCTTGGTATGACTGAAAAGAAAGGAAAGGTGTTTCTCTTCACTCTTTCCAAATGCAGAAGAAAATGGTTCAGCTTTCCCCACTTCTAGATAGCATGACCCCTTTTGATTGTGGAATGGGTGCTGGGGAGGAAAGCTGATGCCCCTTTTGACTTAGAATGAGTTAATAGAAGGGAAACACGCACGAAAGTTGAGGACTAGTAATTTGAGGGCCCTGTTACTCTTAATGTGCTACATGACTGTACAGTGTTCCCTCACTTATTGCTGGGGTTAGGTTCCAGGACCACCCACAATAAGTGAAAATCCGTGAAGTAGGGACACTATATTAATTTTAATATTTATACATTATTTTAGTAGTTATACACCATTTTAAGTCCTTATCAACCAATCGTGTGTTGATAAATCGCCTCCTTCTCCTCCTGTTGCCACTTGGACTCCTTTTTTCTACCTTAGGCTTCTCCTTCCTCCCTTCCTTAGGCTGTAAATTGTAATTTTTTATGATTTATAATAGTCTTTTAGAGTTCTTGAAAAACCGCGAAACAGCAAATCTGCAAAAAGTGAACTGAGAGGTAGTGAGGGAACACTGTACTGTACTTTGCTGTGACAGAATAACGTTAGTTTTTCTTTGAAACTAGGTGTATAATCTTTTATACAAAAAGCCAGGTACGTGGTGATATATTACAGGTCAACAAATGTCTCTGTTCTCCATACTTCAGTAAGTAAAGGTCAATTACATACATAATTCAGTAAGAGAGGGTCAGTTCTAAAGTATACATTTCTAGCCCATCACAAATCAAATTATAGTAATTAAGATGCAATTGTAAGACCATGTAATGTTTGTACAAAGGTCATATAAGGGATTATGTACCTTGGCATATTTCTGCCATATAACAACAAGAACACTGAAGCAATTAGTGCTTGAAATGAATTGCCTGCTATTATACATCTCCAATGGACATCTGTTAAATCTTCACTTTCAATGACTAATGCTAAATTTGGAAGACTCAGTGTTACACTAACATCATTTATTTGATGATAAAGTTCTCATTCCTATTTTAACAAAGCAATGCTTTCTTATTTTCATCAGGGAATAAATGGGAAGTATCCAAAGCAATACGGAAAAATCTATGTAATAAGTATTAATTGGTTTGATGCCACTCTGGCATGCAACCTCAAGTCTACTGAGAGAAAGTGAAGCCATTATGCACTAATCAGTCCTGACACAGGCTGAGCAGAGATCATACATTAACTTAAATGAAGAAGTTAAACTGCAAAAAGGTTTGAAAGCCTAATTGAACTAAGGTATTTTACGTCGTCAATTCAATTTAAAAATACAAAGCAGGTGTGCCAAATGGACTGTTATCCAACTAACAAAGAACCAAAGTATAGCACGCACTAAAATGTATCTAAAAATCTGATCCAATCACCACACCCCAAATCACTTTGTTAATCTCATCTAAAGTAAGCCAACACACACAGCAGTAAAAAGAAAGCTGTCAAAAACAAAGTTTGGTGGTGGGGGGGGGAGCAATCTCAGCTAACTTACAATAAGGTAAATTACAAAACAATGATTCCTAATACCAAACATCTTTGTAGAAAACATATTTTCTGTCTTTGGCCAGGATTTGTTTATCCCTAAATTTCCCTGTATAGCTGAGAGTTGGGGTTTAGAAATTCAACCAAATGTTCTGGGTTCATTGAGGAAGGTTATAGAAAAGCTGGAGCAGGTTCATAGAAGGACAACAAGGAAGATCAGAGATATGGAGAACAAAGCAAATAAAGAAACATCAAGACAATTGAGCATATTCAGGTTGGTGAAGAGAGGCTTGAGAGATGACAAGATCACATTCGTAAAGTATCTCAATGATTGTCACAGACAGGAGGGGACAAGTTTATTCTCTGCTTTCCTAGAGGATAACACCAGACCTAATAATTTTACCATGAAAAAAAGAGTACAGTGTTTCCTCACTACTTCGCAGTTCACTTTTCACGGATTTGTTGTTTTGCAGTTTTTCAATAAACTCTAAAAGACTATTATAAATAATAAAAAATTACAATTTACAGCCTGAGGAAGGAGAAGCCAAAGGGAGAAAAAAGGAGCCCAAGTAGCAACGGGAGGAGAAGAAGATGATTTATCAGCACACGATTGGTTGATAAAGACTTAAAATAGTGTATAACTACTAAAATAATGTATAAATACTAAAATAAATATAGTGTCCCAACTTTGTGGATTTTCACTTATTGCGGGTGGTCCTGGAACCTAACCCCCATGATAAGTGAGGGAACACTGTAGGTTACGATTGAGAATTCGAAGGAACTTCCAGTTAGCAAGAGCTTTTCCACAATGGAGCCAATTAACTAGAGACTTGGTGGAGTCCTTTTCTCTAGATGTCTTTAAAAAGAGGCTAATTTGCTTGATTTCTTGCATTAAACTGGGCTAGTGCTGGTTGAGCTTGATAGCCTATAGGGCTCTTCCAATTATGTGATTCTATTATTTATTTTCACTTCTGCAAACATTTCAAGTTACATATCTGGCTATATTTGCTCCTGCGATTATCCTGTACTCACTCACTTACAGAAATACCCACTGATTTCAGAGGCTGTCCAATATGTATGTTTCATTTTCCTGGTCTGTTTTAGCTTTTTAATACAAAAGGAACACAACTGACTACAAGAGTAAGTTTTGAAGTATACCAAACTTGTCTTTTCATCCATCTTGCTTGTGGGCTTGACCTAACAGGTAGCAGCATGAGAGAAAGACCAGAAAAGAAAACTTTTGACACTTTTATGATGAATGTAAGGATAGTCAATCCATCTAACTTTTTGCACTTAGAATAGTAACATGAATGACCTGCCATTTCAGTACAGCTCTGCCCAGAAGGAAGAACACTAAAATGAATTTTAAAAAAAACTGTAAAGTTCTGAAGCTATGGTGAGTTTTATTACATTTATTTTATCTTCAGGTGCTGTTTTTCAGCTTGTATTTAGATTTTATGGTTTTATCTTTGACATCTCAGTTTATTTCTATTATAAGCTTTCCATGGAAGATTTGTTATTGGATGATATTCTTGGATGTTATAAAATAAATATCCAAAGTAAATAAAGTTAAAATTGGCAGCAGAGCAATTAGTTCTCATTAAATCTGTGGGGAAGTCAAAGTCACCCAGAACAGTCTATTTCAGTCAATTCATGTATAAGTCAAACATCAAGTAAGCAAAATAATCAAATGGGTATTCCTTGAGATGTTTGGTTCATTTGATGACTATCCAAATAGAAACATAGTTTTGTCAGCTAGGAACCAGCTTCACGCATGAGAAGAAAGTGACATGATGCTGAAAGAATAGCTTCTGGTTAGAATAGACACAAGCAAAATTATATCAAGCAGCATGCCTTCATGCATTTATTTGGTAGAATCAACATCGGTAACACAAACAGCACTACATTTGGAGATTGCAGGATGATGACCACGTGGACGGCCATAGAAAAGATGGATGGATACCATCAATGAAGACATGCGTACTGCCAACCTGAGACCTGAGGATGCCTAAAACAAAGTCCTGCGGAAACATCAGTCACAATGTAAACCCCTCCTTGGGAAAATAGCTTAGAAAGAAGATTAGAAGGAAATCTTAACAGTAAGAGATTTGGCAATTGAATCAATTGCTAGTATGTGTGTGTGTCCTCCTCTGTCCATCTCCAAAAAAGAAGTTGGACAGCTATCTGCTGGGTATGCTTTAGCTGGAGATCCTGCATTGAACAGGGACTAGACTACTCTGGAGATTTTTGAGCAGAGGCTGTCAGGAGTGCTTTGATCGATTGTTCCTGAATAGCAAGGGTTTGGACTGGATGGCCCTTATGGTATCTTCCTATTCTATGATTCTCTTATTCTAGATTATCGATGAGGTCCCTTCTAACTCTGATTCTATGACTCTGTCAACCACAATATTAAAAAAATGTCTGCAAATTTCTGATTTCTGGTTAAGACAACATAAGCCTTATGTTGTTCAGGTCCAGACTATCTGAAGAGCTGTATCTTCTTGTAGATAGTTTGTAGGTTGTGCTTCTTCATCAGTTTGCCTATGTGATCAGTGGTTCCCTTGAAGTATGGTAAGAAACCATTCCTCTGGGTGGATCTTTGTCTTTATCTACAGACCCACAAAGAAAATCCAACAAATGCTACGGTCAGCGAAAGGCAAGAGGGATCCTCTCTCCTCTGCAGAAGTCTATCAGATACTATGCAACTGTGGACAAGTATACATAGGGACCACCAAACGCAGCGCCCAAACAAGAGTCAAAGAATATGAAAGGCACTGCAGACTAATTCAACCAGAGAAATCAGCCATAGCAGAGCACTTGATGAACCAGCCTGGGCACAGTATATTATTTGAGAACACAGAAATGCTGGACCACTCCAACAGCTATCATGTCAGACTACACAGAGAAGCCATTGAAATCCACAAGCATGTGGACAACTTCAACAGAAAGGAGGAAACCATGAAAATGAACAAAATCTGGCTACCAGTATTAAAAAAAAACTCTAAAATCAAAACAGTAGATGGGAACCAACACTCTGAAGGAAGAGGAGCCCCAAGGATGGCTATTGATTGAACAAAGGATCCCCCCAGGCAAGAGACAAAAACCTTTCCAATGCTAATTAGGGTGATTAACTGAAACATTAATGATGGCTTCCCAGTAACAAAGGACTCTTGCCATACCCTGGACTCTCCACAGATATATATTTTTTCATTTCCTAGTTTATCCATACCTCACAACCTCTGAGGATGCCTGCCATAGATGTGGGCGAGACGTCAGAAGAGAATACTTCTGGAACATGGTCACACAACCCGAAAGACATACAACAACCCTATGAGCTTCTTGCCTCTGCCTCTTGTCTCTACTTCTTGCTGGGCCCCAACTGTGGCACTGAACCCGGTATAAGTTGACTTAAGTTTTTGCAGCTGATTTTTTTAATCAAATACAGAGTTATATATGTTGATACACTATGAGGTGAATTATTTTTTAAAAGTTAGCCATTCCAAGGAACAGCATCAAATTACTAGGCAATACTATTAGGTCCCAGCCATTGTATTGATTGTAATACAATCAGATTTTTTTCTGTCTAATTTGATAAACCAGCATCTGCCAATAAGGATGGGGTGATTTTTATTTCAGTTTGCTTCTAATGAAAAAAATCAAATGTGAAAATTTCTCCATATTTGATATAGAAAAGTTTAATTTTTAAGGGATTAGAAATTAAACTGATTAATTCATCCATTTAGGCCTCTCTTTTTTTGTTTTTAGATCCCAAACATCCCTCTATTGCCAAATATCTGAGACCCAATTTTTTATAATTATTCTACTTGTGATGTTTGAAGCATTCCAAACACCTTAATAGTATTCAACCGTTCTAGTGCTAAAACAGGCTTGTCAACTTGTATATTCCCCCAAGATGGTAATTCCAAACTTGATATTTTTTAAAGTTATTGGCTATTGCGACTTACCATTTAGCAGTCATGAGAATCTCCTATCTGAAAGGATGGGTTCATTACGTTGTTACATGATGGCTATGATGAATTCCTTGATTTAAAAAGTCACCTTTAATTTTGACTCTTGCTGCAGCACGATACGTTTTTCCATTCCAGTTGTGTGACTAAAATGACTAATGCATAACCACTCCTCTTACATAAGCCTTACTGAATCAGTTAGCTTTATCAAATGTGATGGCAACTGGGGCTTGTCTAATATTATAAAAACATCCCATATTAATCATTGTACTGAAAATATCATTAAGGTTCCTTTTGTAAGAAAATAAAATCCGGCATGGAAAGAATTACTGGCAAAGGAATAGACTTTGAGTGAAGAAATAATAATAAAAAGACTGGACATTTCACATGAGTGAGAATGGGGAACAGGATACAATATAATGTAAAAGAATACATTTTTAAAAAAGATACTGATTTGGCAATATATAAAAAAAACACATTTGAAACTATATGGATGTTATTCCAGCACTTTATTTCCTCCCTATTTATTCTACCCTGCATTACCCCAGCCATCTCTCTGACACTTGTCTATGCACTTTATCAATAGCCCTTGGAATCAAGTATTTCTTACGCTCGACCCTTTTTACCCATTGTGGTCGGTCAATGCGACTTAAGCAATGTGCAGTCATTGAATTCTTGACAGCAGAAGGTGTCACCCCAAAGGAGATTCCTCAGAGAATGCAAGCTGTTTATGGTACTCGTGTTGATGTGAGTACTGTGCGTCATTGGGCGAGTAAGTTTAAAGATGTTGAGGTGGGAACATCTGACTCGCATGACAAACAAAGAGTTGGATGTCCTGTGGCAGCAACCACCAAATTTCACAAGCAAAGGTTGACAGATTGATTCAGGATGATCGTTGTATCACTCAGAGAGAAGTTTCAAGCATAATCGGCATTTCACAAGAACGTGTGGATCACGTTATTGCTTTTCTTGGATATCGGAAGATGGGTACTGTGAAACGCTGGTTGCAGAAACAGTGTCGACTTCTGTGACAGCATCAGAAAACTTGTTCATTGTTGGCAGAAATGTATCCAATTATCTGGTGATTATGTGGAAAAGTGAATAGTGGTAGTTAAAGAGCACATTCTAAGGATTATTTCTGCGTTTGATTTATTAAAATATTCCCATCCAAACCCAAGTAACGAAGGTGGAGGCATTACTTTTCATTCAACCCTCATACATATAGTTAAGTAGATCAGAAGAATAAAAATGACAATATGCAGTAACCAGAATAATTATATGTAATCAGAACAATCATTTTATCCTCATCTCATCATATAGCACATTAGAAAATGCCTGTATTCAGGTTTAAAGAACTTTCCTTCCAGGAAGTTCAGCATGGTTTTATATGTAAACCTTGAGAGACACCTAATTCATAAACTTCCTGCATTGGAGATGGGTGTCACTTGTTCTCATGAATTTTCAATGTCAGTTGCAAATTTTGTCCATTAAGTTACGTAACTGTGCTAATGACACATGCAATATTAGGTAAGTATCTCATTTAAACAATTAAGTGGCAATAGCCAACATGGAAACCCAGGTGATTCAGAGTGAGTCATGGCAAACTACTTAAGAACAAGTAGGTGTCTATAAGGAGACTACTTGGAAGCTGCCTTCTAACAACTCAGAACATCAATCCATCTTGTTCTACACTGATGGGATTTCAGGGTTCTAGAAAGCTGTATCATCATGTCCTACTAAAGATACAAAATACAAACTTATTATCTCTTTCATGCAAAGGATGTACTTAACTACCAAATGCCAATCCTGAATATGTACAACTAAAGAAACACACTCAAAGAAAACTGGAGTAGAACAGATTATTGCCAACATCAGAAATCATCTACAGACACACTAGGTCTTCACAAGTTCCAGGGAAAATCCTTTAGGCCTCTTTTTGAAGCAAAATTTGGCAAACATCTACATTCAAGAGCAATTGTGATACAGTATTTCACATTATCAAAGGTCTTGTTCACATTAAGTGAACAAAACTATAGAAAGAATTGCATAATCAAAGCTTGATTTATATGACATTAGATACAGGGCCCACCACATGTCTTCATAGTATCAGTTCCTTTTGGTTTAAATGAATATACTAAAAATGTAGTACGACATTTTTAATCCTGATAAATTAGAGACATAGATCTGTAAAAACAGATGGATCCATGTCAGGTTTTGAAATAACTATACTATGGAACAAAATTCAAAACATTTTCTGTTCCTGGTACCCTGTTTCCCCTAAAATAAGACATCCTCAGAAAATAAGACCTAGTAGAGGTTTTGCTGAATTGCTAAATATAAGGCCTCCCCCGAAAGTAAGACCTAGCAAAGTTTTGTTCGGAAGCATGCCCGCTGAACAGAACACCAGAGCATGCAGGATTGGTAAATGTACGTACCATAGAGTATTGTACATGGAAATAATGGTAGTAACAAGAAATTCTTAACAGGATTCACAGTTTGTCTGGTTATGCTGGTTTGTGATGACAACTACTGTACAGTATATAATAAATGTTCATTTTTTTGTTCAACAATAAATGTGAATTCTTCTTCATGGAAAACTAAGACATCCCCTGAAAATAAGACCTAGCACATCTTTGGGAGCAAAAATTGATATAAGACACTGTCTTATTTTCGGGGAAACACGGTATGAAAGTGTCGTTTCCTGTTTAATGGGTATGGTGGTTATTTTAAAAGGGACCATGTTGGTGCAGCGGATTAAACCACTAAGATGAAGAACTTGCTGGCTGGAAGGTCAGCAGTTCAAATCCGCAGGACAGGGTGAGCTCCCGATGTTAGCCCCAGCTTCTGCCAACCTAGCAGTTTGAAAACATGCAAATGTGAATAGATCAATAGGTACCGCTTTGGCGGAAAGGTAATGGCGCTCCATGCAGTGATGCCAGCCACATGACCTACGAGGCATCTACTGAGAACACTGGCTCTTCAGCTTAGAAATGGAGATGAGCACCACCTCACAGAGTCGGACTCAACTAGACTTAATGTCGAGGGGAAACCTTTACCTTTACTTACTTTGAAAGACGTTATACTCCAAAAAGTTTGTTTTTGTGGCTGCCACAAATTATGTTGAATTAGTTGAGACTGTGGCCCCTTCCACACAACGGTATAAAATCCACATTGAACTGGATTATATGGCAGTATGGATTTAGATAATCCAGTTCAAAGCAGATATTGTGTATTATCTGCATTGATTTTCTGGGCTATATGTCTGTGTGGAAAAGCGCCCTATGAGACATTCATTGAAAACTATGGCAAAATATACTGCACGATGTTCTGCCAAAACAAAGTTTTTGCAGTTTAATAAACCATTTCCATGTTTTTATGATAGAACCAATTAGGAAATTACATTTAAAACCCAGGAACAAAAACCCGTGTTACATAATGTTATCACACCATATGATTCACACCATTTTTAGGGTAATTTTTATATCTTGACTCAGTGGGTCTGTAAGAGGTTGAGTAATGTCTGAAAGATTTTTAAAACTTTAATGTTTGAAAGATTTAAGAAAAACTCAGCTGGAAGTCCTTTAAGACCAGATAATATGGACATTTTAGGAGCTATATAACTGCCCCTAAAATAACTGAATTATTCTGAGGTGCATATTTCCAAATCTGCCCATGGCTCTAGTGCATTCTTTTTTGAGATTACAGTCAATATCTCATCTATCCCAGTAGTAAAACTATTTGAAGGGATTTTAATAGCCATTTCTTGTCTTTTATGCTAAGCATACACTCATATGTCAGATGTTTTCCCTGCTTTTCATCTTTATCAAAATATTAGCATAAAGTAATATTTACTGAGTACTTTGAATGTCCAATAAAGATGTATTAAACTCAAGTAAAATTAATGTTGTGAATGGTTTTTTCCTTTGATGACTAGAGACAGCTCTTATTTTTATGATAATAAAACTTACTGGTAGTTCTATGACAACAATCATAATAATAATGATTTATTTAACATATAATGGTGGTTCTAAAAAGATTTTGCTGACCTACAACTGAGCCTAAGTTTACAAAAAGAAACTGCACTACCATTTTTGTCAATGTATCAGTCTAAGTTCTAATGACAGTGTGAACTTTTTCTTAGTTTCAATGAAACTGATAGAAATCATGCCACATTAGTTTGGTTTAGATCAGGCTATATTATTATTATTATTATTATTATTATTATTATTATTATTATTATTATTATTATATTGTATGACACAGCAAACAAGATAGATATGCTGGATTTCATATCACAAAATCACAAGTTGAACACTTCCCAAGTGTCTAGGACAGTGTGATGCATTTTCGGATGATGTGCGCAGATCCCAGTAGGGTGGCCTTTTGCAGTTGACAGATCGTGATTTTGTCAATGTCTATTGTTTCCAAATGCCGGCTGAGATCTTTTGGCACGGAACCCAATGTGCCAATCACCACCGGGGCCACCTGCACTGGTTTCTGCCAGAGTCTTTGAAGTTCAATCTTGAGGTCCTGATAGCGGCTGAGTTTTTCCTATTGTTTTTCGTCAATGCGACTGTCACCTGGTATGGCGGCATCAATGATCCAAACTTTTTTCTTTTCCACAACTGTGATGTCTGGTGTGTTGGGTTCCAGAACTTTGTCAGTCTGTATTCGGAAGTCCCACAGTATCTTTGCGTGCTCATTTTCCAATACTTTTGCAGGTTTGTGATCCCACCAGTTCTATTATTATTATTATTATTATTATTATTATTATTATTATTATTATTATTATTTTATGACACAGCAAACAAGATAGACATGCTGGATTTTGTATCACAAAATCACAAGTTGAACACTTCCCAAGTGTCTAGGAGTGTGTGATGTATTTTCGGATGATGCACGCAGATCCCAGCAGGGTGGCCTTATTATTATTATTATTATTATTATTATTATTATTATTATTATTATTATTATTACACATCTCCTCATGGCTCGAGGCGGGTTACAACATCATTTAAAACATAGCCACTTACTACTGCATGTAGTACCACCACACTAACATCCATTTTATACCTATAAAATTAAAATTCCCAGTTTGACTAGAATACCCCTGAATTTCTGCCATTTCACTCATCTCAGTCTCTATCCAGTCTCTATTTGCATTCATTTGCTACATTTGTTGTGTATGAAATATGAAGCTGGAAAGAGACTGGGGACCTGTGAAATGGCAAGAATTAAAGTGTAGTACTCGGCATGAATCCACACCTCTTCAACCTCTCTCTCATTCTCCAGCTTTGCAAATGCAATGCATACTACACTACTTTCATTCCAAAAGAAAAAAAGGCAAAATAAAATACATCTGGTCCAAAGCATTTTGCATAACACAAGGTTAGCTGGTAATATCCAATTATCTCACAGTCCTTAGAACAAGGGAAGTATATATTATCAACCCAGTATGTAGAAAGCTTTGATTTGTAGCAACTGGCTTTATAATAAGAATTATATTGTCATGGGAGAATTTTTGAAATGTTCATATCACCACATCCTTCCATGCCATCTAGAACAGTGGTTCTCAGCCTGTGGGTCCCAGGAGTTTTGGTCTACAACTCCCAGAAATCCCAGCCAGTTTACCAGCTGTTAGGATTTCTGAGAGTTGAAGGCCAAAACATCTGGAGACCCACAGGTTGAGAACCACCAATCTAGAAGCTGGCTTTGGTCAGTTTTCTGTTGTAGCCCAGCCTCCATCTGACCTATCAGGTGAGCCTGAGTTTGGGCCTGTTCAGCCTGCGGTTGTTCCTGCACCTGCCTTGTCAGAGGACTCTGGGTTTGGGCCTGAGATACAGCCAGAGTTTGTCCCAGTGGATTCTGGGACCAGCAACATAATGGTTTCAAGCAGGCAGCTTGAACCGCATTCCTCAAAGGAGTCACGGTCGGATCTCCTGGTGCCAGATGGACATTCTAGATTGGATTCTGGAAGTGATAAGGCTAATGTGCTTGACAGAAGGAAAGAGATAACTCAGCAGAGGAGAGAAAGTGAGTGTGTCGGACGATGTAAATGATTGCTATTGAAACTAAATAATGGGCAGACTTCTCACGGGAAGAGACCTTGAGTTTCCCTTAAGAAGGGTTGTTTTTTTCTGAAAGATTTAGAGGTGGTAACTTTGCTTATTCAAGAGAGGAAGATCTCTGCTTCGTGCTCCTGTGAACTCCATGTTATTTCCTGCAGCTTTGTACCTTGATTCTAGTTCCAGCCTTGTTCCTATTTCTGGGGATTTCTGTGTATCCAGTTGAATGTTCCAGTAACCTTACAGTTTGAATTTCTGCTCCAGCCAAGATCTTTGCCTTGTGTTCCAGCATTGACCTTGTACCTTGGACTAAACTTGGAGTTTTGTTCCTGCGTTCCAGTTTGACTCATGCCTTGGATTAATCCTTGATATCTTGTTTGGACTATTCTTGATACCTTTCTTGGGACTTACTTTGATATCCGGTTTGGACTATGTTTTTTTAGTGATTTTTATAGACTCTTGCTTCAAGATTTTGAAGTACTTTGTTCTTGTGGATTTAAACCCATTCTATTGACTTTGAACTGTGAGTTGCTGTTGCTTGCATA
The DNA here is from genome assembly GCF_035594765.1 of Anolis carolinensis. Classification (NCBI taxonomy): domain Eukaryota; kingdom Metazoa; phylum Chordata; class Lepidosauria; order Squamata; family Anolidae; genus Anolis; species Anolis carolinensis. Next base: position 246,616,529 of record NC_085843.1, on the reverse strand, counting down.
TAATCTTCAATAAACAGCTTCCTTGCTTATATTCTGGGACTCCAGTGTGGTTTTGAGGTTGCCACACAGCCTAGGGGTGCAACATTTTCTGAGATATACAAGTGTTACATTGGGAACTGGGTTAACTCTCCAGTGCCACTGGATTCTGCATTCTGTCAGTGAATGTCTAACATTGGATCCTACTCTACACATGAGTCCAAATATTCTAAATGCTGATCATTCACCATTTTACTGATGTTTAACAAAAGCATTGGATGTTCAATGCAAATCAAACAGTTTTCATGGTATGATGAAGCTGTTCTCATTACAGAACTCCAACATTGTAATTTAATGAAACAAAGAAGAAACTGGCAATATACAACACGCCTTCCCTTCTATACTATAATTTGCATGTGTTGATTCTTTCAGATTTTAAACAAAATTGTTTGTAGTATTAAATGTGCACACATGCTAATTTTGAAATGTACATCTTGAGCAACATGAACAATCAGCATCACATCTTATAATTGTCTTTTAAAACAATAGCTTTTTACAGAAAGCAATCACTGTAATCAGTAGTCGAGCAATTAAAATATGTTAATAGACTCTTGTTGAGAGTGTAGCCAGCCACACTTCAGTAAAGACTTCTTTCCCCATTTCAGGAGTACATCAAATCCATTAGTAATCACACTGAAGATTGGTTTGCTCTTACTTTTATTAGTCATAAAAGTTCCTCCCTGGCTTGAAGCACCAATCTTCTTTAGAGGCAAGAGTGCTAAACAGGTATCAGCACCTCAATTTGTGTATTTTAATATATTTAGATATTTACAGGCATTGTGTTATGCTCTTACCTGTCTGCATAAGGAAAAGGGACAGACATCGTGTGAAAATATTGCAGCTCCAATTACTGAGATTGTCAGAAAAATTCTCCCAGATCTCATGACAAGAGTTTTTTTAAGCTTAAGCAGCAAACTACAAAAATCCATTAGGAAGTTTTGAACCAATATTGAAGAAAGTGGTTTCACTGTACAGAAGATTACATAGCTGCAACCTGTTTGAGGCCAGGATGGTGATTATAAAAACCTCAAAGAACTGATGTACAGTAAGGGTTTTTTGTGAGTGCTTTTGTGGGATTTTGTGGTCTAGCCACCACAGTCCAAAGCCAGCTTCAATTGCATTAAATGGTCAGCAAATTTCAAGGTGAAAAGGCATCTCAAAACTCATATCCAGGCAATATCTGAGTTACAAACATCCGACTTACAGACAACTCATAGGTAAGAACTGGGGTGAGACAACAGGAAGTGAGAGAAATCTACTCCTCAAAAGGGAAATTCGCTCTTGAAAGATTTATCATGGGGAAAAAGCATATCCGCTGAAGCTTTATCAATTCTTGTTCCTACAACAGGTCAAATTTCTCAAAATCCAATTATCACGGGACAGAAAATGAGGTGAAATCTAAGGGCACAGGCAGCAAAACAAATGCCACGGGGGTGTTAATTCTTCCCTACGTTAACCAAAGCATATGCACATGTGTGTGTGTGTGTGTGTGTCAAATTACACTTTAAAAATGAACCTGTTCTGACTTATACAAATTCAACTTAAGAGTAAAGCTATAGAACCTATCTTGTTCGTAACTTGGGGACTCCCTGTACATGATATCCAGTACACATGAACATATGGAAAGCTTATATCTACAAGATCATGTGCACATGGAATTCTTTTTCATAGTTTTCACCTACAATTCGAAATGGTACAGCCAAGACATTCATGAAATCCAAGCCTGGATACAGAGAAATGAAGCTAGCGGATATGAAAGATAGGACTCCTTATGACAGAAAATTAGTAATCAAAACTAATATTTGAAATTACAGTCTGCAATGGAATCAGAATTGTAATTATTATTATTATTATTATTATTATTATTATTATTATTATTATTATTATTATTATTATTCCCTGGTGAAGAATTTTTTTTCAATTGACAGGAAATTCAACTGGAAGAAAATACACAGGTGGGAATTCACACACGTTTTCCTGGTATTCAACAACAAAAAGTGTTGTAGAAAAATTATTTGGGGGGATAATACTGGGGGGGGGGGGGTGTGGTTGCACAGAAATTGGATTGCCTGTGCCTGCCTGTCATCTGTTTCAGAGATACCATGCCTACTTCCAGTTTTTAAAAGCAAAGGAAATTCCTGGAAAGGAAAATAATATTGGATTTTTGAAAGAATATCAGTGAAGTATATGCTTCCAAATCAAACATCCATCAGAAGATGTGTTAGTCGATTTCCAGCTGCCATTCTCACTCTTTCTAAACAACACATTCTCTGCTTGCATAAAAGGGGGGAAGGGCAAGCAGTACAGACTGGAGGCAAGGTATGCCAGCATGACTAGTGCTGAAAAGTAATATGACCCAGTCTTTGTGAACTGTGAAAAACACCTGAAGGTGTGCTTCTAAGCATAAGGCATACAATTCTTTTGTAAGCAAATACCTCATTCTGTTTTGTTTATTCTTTCCTAAATGATTTCTGTCATGCTGAGCATTACATTTTATCATCCTTGAAGAGCAAGTTCACACTGTTTATCTTGTTGACTTCACAAGATGGGGAATTTAAAAATGAATAGATGCTGTAGGGCAGACAATTGTATTCAGAGGTTGAACTACATAATAATCAAAGGGATAAGACATTAATACTTCAGAAACCTCAACTTGCTAAGCTTGTAGAGGAAAAACATTTCATAAAATTTATTTAGATACATTTTTAGGTGAATTAATGTATAAAAAAGTAATGATGTTATGAAACGTGCAAATAAACACAACAATTGGCAGAAGATGGCTGACAGTTGGGGTCTTTTGCCATCTGATTACCTTATAAACCAGATAGTGCCAGAACACTTTACAATACTATACTCTCTTCACACTCTCTTATACTCAACACTGTTCTCTCTTACACACACTCTTGGGCCATATCTGCATCGGCTGGTTAATCCAGGGCTAGTCTAGCAGAAATGCTTTAGACTGGCCCCGGAAGAGAACCTGCAGAGGTGGCTGGTCAAAGATGGATGGAGAGTGCATTGCCCCACTGAACCATCAAACTTCCTCAGACATCCAAGATAGCTACTAGTAACTGAGACTCCCCCTTCTCCCGCCTCCATATTGACTTCAGTAGAAGCACCCACATGACAAAGAAGGAGACTGATCCTTCTTCCTGGTCACACAGGCAGTCTTTTGATGTCAGCACAGGGTACCTACAATGGTCAGAAGGTCTCATGAAGCCTATGAAGCTATCTTGGAGCTACCACACTGAAACAATCCACCCCCTTTTCCTTGTGCTGATGGATGCAAAGAAAAGAAGATGGGGATGGTACGCTTTGTGGACAGTGGACCTGTCTGAATTGGTCCCAATTCTGCTGTCCACACTGCACCAAAGTTGTTTCAGTGTCAGACAAATTCTAGAATATCCATCTGCTTTTTGTATTGCAGATCTAAATTGGATTAATCCAGTTAACCCTGTAATATTTACCTGTTAGGATCCAGGGCTCTGCCGGTGTGCAGGCAGAGATTAACTAAGGCAAACTCTTGTGTGAACTATTTTATTTAAAGCAGTAAACTTAATCATTTGGTTGTTTCAAGGTCCAAGTTCAAAACATAAAGATAGTACCCAGCCACAAATACAAAGCAAAGACTTATAACAAGGAGCAGACATAAAACACCAGTTCACGAGCAAGAGTACACTATAGTCAAGGTTGCAGTCCAGGAGTCAAATGCTGAGGGTTCAGTGATTGATGTTCAAGGTTCAAGAGACCAAAACGTAGTCGTAGTTTCAAAGGTCCAGCCAGAGAGTCCAGTGTTCAAGGGTGATCCAAAATACATAGTCAAGAGTCAGTCCAGTGATTCACGGTTCATCAAGGTCCACAGCAAGATACTAACACAACGGAGTTCACCAAAAACAATAATTTTCTCGGTTCAAGGTTCAACAAGGTACAAGGATTACAAGTGTTCATGATACAGGTCTGGATATCAACCCAGGGGAAACCACCAGCCTCCACAGCCAATTATAACAGATACTTTTCTCCTAAAGAGCAGTCTCTAGCCTGATTCTTTTTATGCAACTAATCACAGCTGCATCCTATCTTTACAGGCCTACTCCCTGATCAGTGCCATCTGTGAGTTCTTACAGATAGCTCACTCTGATCTTTAGAACCACGAGAGAGATTAACCCTTTCCATACCTTGCAGCATCACCACCTTGCTAGTCATGTTCCTGACAAGCATTCTATATACTAACCACGACCAACTGCTAGGTATTCCATGACCAACCACCATCAACTGTGGGACATGACACTACCAAACCAAATTTCAGTCTTGTCTATATTTATATCATTCTCCTTAGTACCCCCTCCCCCTAAGCGACTTCTTTTTATATCCTCTGTCAAAAATTTCATTTCTTCTTGTGGAGGTAATTCTTCATTCTTCTTTTTAAATCCTTTTTCAATGAATTTTCCCCAAACTTCATCAAAATATTTTTCCATATTCCTCTTTTAACTTGTAAATTGCATGTCAACTTATCATTTATTGTAAATTTCCATAATTCCTTATTCTACTTTTCCATTTGTATGTTTATTTCCCTTTTCCAATTTCTTGCTATAAGTAATCTTGCTACTGTTAATAGTTTAGATATTGCATCTTTTTCATCGTTTTTCAACTGTTTAGTATTATACAATAATAATGAAGCAATACTAGGACTTCTTTCCAATTTTATCTTCGTAATATCTTCCATTTATCTAAATACTTTTCCCCCAAAATTTACTTACATACGTATTTACATTGCCACCACATATGTGTATATGTTCTCACTTCTTGGCATTCCCTCCAGCAGTTTTTTGATAATTTTTATTTATATTAGATATTTTTTCCTGCCAACCTAGCAGTTCGAAAACATGCCAATGTGAGTAGATCAATAGGTACCGCTCTGGTGGGAAGGTAATGGCGCTCCATGCAGTCATGCCGGCCACATGACCTTGGAGGTGTCTACGGACAAAACTGGCTCTGCGGCTTAGAAATGGGAGATGAGCACCAACCCCCAGAGTCAGACATGACTGGACTTAACGTCAGGGGAAACCTTTACCTTTACCTAGCTATTTTTACTGGTGTTAATACCGTTTCCATATTCATTTGAAATAGTTTTCTTTAACACATATTGATAGGTTTTTAAAATGTCTTTGCTCCCATAGTTGTATCCACTCTGTATCACTTATTTTAACCCCTAAATCTTCTTCCAATATCTTCTTGAAAATATTGTTCTTTGTTTTTTCCTCTTTAATTTCAATTATTATCTTGTACATTTTACTAGTTATTCCTTTCAAATTTTTATGTTCTTCCATATCTCTTTCATTCTGTACTATTTGCTCAAATTGTGTGAGTTTACTTCCATTTCTATTATTTTTCAACCAATTATTAAACCATTGTTCCAATTGTATACAATGGAACCAAGATAATTTTATTTCACTAAATTCTTCAATCATAATTTCTTTCGTCATTCCAACATTTATCAAATCTCCTATTTTATCTATAAAAGAAATCCCTTAATTTTTTATCCAATATATTTTTTCCAAATTTTGGGAATTTCCTTTACATTATAATTGAAGTTATTATTGAGCCTTCTGTCATTAACATTTTCCCATATTTATTCCAAATTTCCAACCCATTACTTAATACTGGGTTTTCAATTTCTCTAATTTCCTTTCTTGTTAAATCTCTTAAAATATATTCCATTTTTTTCCTCCCAATCCACTTTTAACCATTTTTAGTCCTCCTTGTTTATAATCTCTTCTATAACTATTATCAATTTATTTGCTTCATAGTACATTTTATATGAGAAGTGCTAATCCTTGTACTTTTTGGGATCTATATCATAATTGTTTATTCAATCTATTCTTTTATTGCCATTACAATATTTATTTATCATTTGCTGTCCTTTATTCAACTTGTGTTCTGAAATTTGCAATAGTAGCATTCTAAATATAAAATGTATTTTTGGAAGAATTTTCATTTAAACAAGTGCTATCCTTCCAAACCAAGATAGTTGTAGTTTTTCATATTCAAGTAATTTTGTTGAATTACTTTTCTTAATGCACCTACATTTACCTCTTCCATTTGTTTTAAATATTTGGTTATAATTAATCCCAAATATTCTTAATTTTTATTCCCATGTTCCCATTTTATAAAGTCAATTTCTATTTATAAATCCATTTATAAATGGTCCTTTATTATATCTAGTTTACTAACCATATTTTAAATAGTTAACAATTTATCATCAGCAAATGAACTCATTTTCTGTTTTGTCTTTGTACCTATGGAGTAATGCTGACAGGGGATAGGGAAAAGGCAGAACTACTTAATGTTTGGGGTTTTTTTTGCCTCAGTCTTCTCACAAAAAGAAAGCCGTCCTTAACCTCAGCAACATGGGTGGATGAAGGATTAGGGAAAATTCAACCCCAAATAGGGAAACATGTCATCCAGGAATACCTGGCTGCTCTGAATGAATTCAAGTCCTCAGAGCCAGATCAACTACATCCAAGAGTATTGAAGGAACTAGTGGAAGTTATTTCAAAACCACATAAAAGTGGGTAAATGTCTAATTTGAAAATAGCATGATAATGGCAGTAAAAAAAGAAAGTTCCTATGAAATGGCACAGGAATGAAAGCACGAATTTCGAAATCTCACGATTCCTACAAGACTGGGTTTGTGGTATTTCAATATCCTATTAGACCATGGTGCAGTAATCTTCTAAGAGAGATATCATACAAACTGAATATGGGGAAAATGAGTTTTATTCAGCTGTAATAAGGATATAGTAAATAATATAGTTGCATTTATTCTCTTCCTAATATACATGCAACTATAAACAATAATATGATCCTGACAGCAACAGGGGGAAAAGGTTTGTTTCATTGGATTGTATTTTAATAGTCACCCAAAAACAGACTATGAGCAAAATTGGACTTTAAAATTGATGCCTCTCTCCCAGCTTCATTTAATTTGACATACACGGTACTAAACTAGCAACAACCAGAGAAGAATAAATTACATTCTGAGATAAAATTTATGAACTATATAAATTCATTTACAGTATTGTTTCAACTATATCCGAGGGAGAGAGTCATCCTTCAATGAAAACTCTGAACATCTGACATATTTATTGTTTTTTAGAGTGTAATTCAGAAGAAACAACACCTGAAGAGGGCTCTTTGTAATTTGAAGAGGTATAACTTATCTCAAGATCCTTAGCATTCACACATCTACTTTTTCATCATGTAAAATGAATGCTTCCGAGTCCAATGGGTTTTTCTACAAATGTATAGGGTTCTCATTTATTCACAGAGAATAACCAAGTTACAGTAAATATCTAGACAACACTGTCACGATTATTTCTTTTCAATACTGGGGCATGATGATGGTCCAATGGGAAATACAGTGGGCCCTTGGTATCCACTGGGATTTGGTTTCAGGACCTCCTATGACTATCACAATCTGTGGATTCCAAAATCCCTTTATACAGAATGGCATAGTAAAATGATGTCCCTTATATAAAATTGTTAAATTGAGTTTTGCTATTTGGACTATGAAGCTATGGTTAGTTTAACTCCATAAATACATAATCTGTGCATACAGAAGACCAACTGTACCTGTTTCATAGAATCATAGAGTTATAAGAGACCACATGAGTCTTTCAATCCAACACTATTTTGTCATGCATGAAGACACATCAATTCACTCCCAACAGATGGCCATCCATCCTTTGTTTAAAAACTTCCAAAGGAGGAGACTCAATCATACTCCAGGGCAGCATATTCCACTGTCGAACAGTTCATACTGTCAGATATTTACTACTGTTTAGATGGAATTTCTTTTCCTGTAATTTGATCCATTGCTTCATACCCTAGTCCCTAGAACAGCAGAGAATCCTCAATACAACATCCTTTCCAATATTTGAACATGGCTACCATGTCCTCTCGTAATTTCTTCTCCAAGCTAAACAAACCCAGTTCACTAAACTATTTCTCATACGGTTTGGTTTCCAGTCCTTTTACCATTTTTGTGGTCCTTATATACAGGCCCAGTCCAACGTGGAGGCCGATGAAGCCACCACGTTGAGCGCATGTCCAGAGGGGGCGCTGTTGAGGCCTCGACAGTGCCCCGTGTAAATTTACCTAGGAGGGAGGTGCTGGCGGCAGGGACCATCGCCTCCCTCCTTGGCGAAGGCCTCAACTGATGGTCCTCCCTGCCACTGCCGCCAACAAAGGAGGTATGTGTGGGGCCTTGGGGGTGGGGGTGCAATGTTGGGGGGGGGCGGCCACTAGGTTCGCTTACAAGACAAAATTACCTAGGGCCGCCCCTGCTTATATACTATCACCGAGTTCATGACATTTGACAGTCCTTTCCTCATAAGGCTTACAATTTGCAATGTGGCAAAAAGGAGATAACAACAAAAGAAAAGTTATTGCTAATTTATAGTACAGCACATATAGGACATTTTATCATGATGGGGGTAGAAAATAGTGGAATTTATTCCTAGCTCTCCTGAAAAGCTGAATAACAGAGAAGAAAAACAGCAAAGAAAGTACAGAGAATTAATCAGCAATGTGTTTAGATTGATTTAGTTCTTCCACTGTACCATTCACTCTACTTTTCATTTGAGACAATGAGGGCACATCTACACTGTCCACTTAGGTTAGTTTGGAACGATTTTGGGGAGATAAATTAACCACAGAAGCTGGCCTCAAACTGGTTACAGAATCTGTAGTATCTACAGCTTCACAGGCTGTATTTTTCCCATTTCTTGTCAAAATGTGCATTAGCATTCTGGAGGCATAAGAGGTGGGAGGGAGGAGGGAAAGTGACATTTAGCAGTGAAGGTAATCAATTACCTGCCCCAGGGAATCAATTAGCCCCCTGCTGCCCTGCTATGCCCTTGGAGTATTTTTCAGCAGCCCCCCCCCCATTTTTAATTTTTACAAAGCACAGCTGCTTTTGTTGTGCAATGTGGTTTAGGGCTCACTGGATCATATTCAGAGCCTTAACTCAAACTTTTCCCAGAATTTGCCCTGAGAGCCCCTCCCCCTTGTCGTCAAGAGAATAACAAGTAATCATTTACTGTAATAATGAATTTCCATCATGTTTTTAATTTTAAAGAAAAGTCATTAAAGGGAGCTAATGATTAAATTCTTCACATTTGATTTTTCTAAAGGGGGAGTATGCCAGTGTATTTCTCAAGTTATTGCAAATTGCTTATTGCAAAATCATTTTGCTGAGTGAGCAGTTAGTATGTCTTGTCATTTCACTATTGATTAGCAAACCATGTTGTTCCTAGTTACCTAAAGTTATTATTATGAATTATTGCAGAATCTCAAACACTGAATAGTAACACAGTGATTCTGTGTTACAAGTCCCAGATAATGTGAATGCTTTGATACTTATTCAAAGGTAGCTGTGTTGGTCATACAGTAAATACATTACCACTAAAATCTAGAAAGTAATGGGCCAACTAAACAGCACAAAATACATCATGCAATCTTTTAGAAGTTTCACTGGCTTTTTCATCAGGCAAATATGTGAAAAATCATATAGGAAAAAGGTGACCGTGTTAAATAAACTATGAAACTCATCACATTGTCTTCAGGAAGCGTCCTAGGATACTTCCAGGGTGCTTTCTTGACAGAGCCCAATGGAGCCCAGCATAGAATGGAAGTTGACTTCCGGTGGGGCTCTCTACAGAAGGTGTCCTGACAGCGTCCTAGAAGAGTGTCCAGAGAACACTAGACGCTTCCCGTGTTCTCACCAGATAGAATGGAAACAGCGTGGAATGTCGCTGAGTAGCGACGCTGTCCCTCATATGAAAGCGGCGCAGCAGGTAATGTGGGGTGTGGGGCAATGGTTTTCCCCACTGCCCCATGGATTAGCCACACTACCTGGTGAATCCCCCAGCTGTCACCCAGTTTCAGGACTTCAGTGTGATCAGGTCCTATCTTTCTCTCAGATATTATTTCTGTTGTCACCTTTGTCACCTAAGATGGTCTGGATCCCAATTTATGGATACGTTACTCCCCTTCTTGGCCATTTGGCAATTGGCAACGAAGGGCAGTAAATCACATCCAATAACATTTCAGATCCATTAGCAGCAGCAAAATAACTTCCAAATTGAAAATGCAACTTACTGAAATTCAGCAAAAGATAATAAGCAATCTTGTTACCAATTCTCTCTTCCTTTCTTAAAAGAAAAAGGTTTATCTTGGAGGAAAGAAGTAAAACCTTACTGGATGACATTTAAGAGACACTGAGCTGCACACAAAGCTTATTTTGCAATACTTTGTATCTATTTACACTTCTATGAAAGAAGCCGGCAAAATAAATCTCCTAATGGAAGCAAACTTTGGTTTATTAATAGAGAAAGATTCAATATTAATTTGTATGCAGTAAGCTACCAACAGGTAATCACTTTCCTAGACCCCTCTGTCTAGACAAACTTAGTGTCTCCTATTTTTTGTCAATATATATGCTAAAAAGGTTGACTGCTCTTTTAATAATTCTTTATGGTTCTTTAAAATGTTACTCTGATCAATGACAAGTGTTGAATGCAGGACTACAAATAAGAAATGACATTTGCAAAAATGGCTCTAGCTTTTGACATCCCTCAACCAACAATAAATGTGATGTTTCAATTTGATCTGCATTTCCTTTAATACTACAATAATATTTGTGCAAAGATGTTTAACCTATCTGCTTTACCTATGTTAATAAGCAATAGTACCAGCTGTTAAGACCATGGTATTCTAGCATTAGCTTCTCTGAGCTTTTATGAGGAAGACTGAGGTATGCATTAGATAAATAATATAAGGGACATTCCTCTATCTAATATCATTAATGGGTTTGAAATGCAAGAAATCACTAACAGTATGATTCATAAGAAGGCTATGTAGTTACATTGGCCTTGCATTCGTTTCTAGATTTTTGATTAATGGATTGTGCAGAATCATTGTCAGCTGATATAGTTCATAGTTCCACAAATCTTGAGGCACTATTTGCTTCAGGCTTGTGCTACTTGTTATGAGCCACAGTCTTTGTATCCCTGGGAGAAAAGGAAGGACATGTGTGTGAAAAGCAGCAGAACTTTGCAGTATTAAACCTCTTCTTCCCAGTTTTGGCTGATCACTTTGTGCTGATTCAGACCACACTAAAGCCCCAGGAGGAGGTGATGTATGCCTTGTTGCTGACTGGTGACCCTATGAATGCAACCCCTCCAAGTCAATCTAATATCAATAGCCCTGCAGAAGTGTCCATATTCAGGGCCAAGACTTCCTTGATTTGGTCCATTCATCTATATGGTCTACCACTTTCCTTATTGCCTTCTACCTTACCAAGTATTATTATCTCTCTTTGTACAATATGGTTCTCACAATATATGAAAAGTATGATAATCTCAGTTATCCCAGTTTCTAGGAAAATTTGCTTTGTTTGTCTTTTGAGCAGCCCACAGCATTCACAGAATTCTTCTCCTACAGCACATTTCAAATGAATCAGTTTTTTCCTATTAACTTAATTCATAATCATACACAGAAATTGGGAATACAACGACATGGGAAATTGTTAAAGCACTACTCCACAAATAGTAGAAGCTATCTGGAATTAGCAGAATCTTCTGTGGATGGTAATTATTTTCATTTCCATAGCTTACCTAATACTGCTACCAAATATAAAATCCTGAACATTATATGAACTCTCCATTTAAAAACATAAACCTACAAATTTAAAGTCATTTCCCCAATATTTAATATTTTCAATGTTTCATTCCAACAAGTCAGTTATAACTGATAGTTAGACTAGAGCCACTGTCCTCCTCTCCTTCTTAAAAGCTGCCTTTTAATGTTTCATCATTCCAGTTATGCTCCATTTTTGGCTTTTGAATTGCTTTAATTCCTTAATTCCTTATTTGCTCTATTATCAGAGAAATCGACTAACTCAACTAGGTTGCTATTCTGTGCAAAATTTGCACATGTTTATGTCTGCAGAAACAGTGTTTTTATAACTGAATGGTTTTCACAAGCTACACAGTTTGCAAGGATTTTAAAGCAGGAAGAAAACTGCTAAAATTGCTCATTGCTTTCTTTGAGAACATAGACATTGAAGAATTGCATTCATAACAATTAGGCATTCTTCTAGTCTTCTCTGAGCCCTCATTTCAGTGGATTGAGCATTTCAAGACAATTATGATATAGATTGGCACCCAGTCACAACATCCCCTCATAGAAGGCACAGAAATATTCCATTCTGCAACCTGTATCACTGGTTGTCTTCTACTCTGGATTCTTCCACTATGACCTCACTGTGAAGAATCTAGGCTTCTCTTATCATTCTCTACTCCATAAAGATAATTAGTGTAAAAGTCTAAAATGTGCCTCATACTTTTGGCTCTTAAAATATGTTCTGCAATATTTTAACAGAAACCTAGGACCACACACACTATAAATGTCTACTACAGGAATGTGTAATAAACACAATGGAATGCACCTATCATCAGTCTTCCCAATGTGGTCCCTGGGATAATAAGTGGCAAATTGGCCACTTATTTGCATAACCCTTCTTAATAAGTTATTTATTTTCTATTTTGGGTAATGCCACATGTAGAAATCTGCTTTACCTAGAGGCCAACGCATACAAATGAGTTCTTGATGAAGGATGTAATTCTTGTTAGGCTCATACAGCAAGAGGTATTCTTCAGATATCCTAGACCCAACTATATCGACACAGAACAACCCCCTGACAGTTACACAAGTAAAAAGTACCCTAAATAAACCGCCCCAACCAGAACAGACTCAAGAAATCAATGTAAACTTTGGAAGGCAACAGTTATGCAACTTCCATTGATTCACTGGATCTATATATGTTGAAAGTAGCAATTGGAATTAGGACAATGTCATAGGTTCAAATATTATTATGCAACAATTACTATGTGTTGATATTCTTTGACTGATCAGTCATGCATAGTTCACATTATGTTTTCAAATTCCCACTGCATAATCTTACTCAAACAGAGCAAACCAGTTTTTTTTTAATCATCATTTTGTTGCAAACCTCATTTATAACACAAATGATGAATTCAAAATACAGCAAGGTACACAAACGACCGCATAGGAAGTCATTTAATGGTAAATAACAAAAGAAAGATAAAACCTGTAATGTTAAAAATTACAGATTTCTTTCTGTTTTTCCCCCAAGATATGAACCTGAGTATGAGGAGGAAAGAACCCCAACAACCACTACTGTTATAATTTGTGCATATAAAAATATTTTGTTCATTCATAAATAAAATTGGGTCAGTTATTAAAACAACCACAATAAATATACCTTTAATATTATTGAGAATATAAGGATTCAACAGTGATTTTTATTATGTGATTTGATTAATGTAACCACATATTACCTTCTACTCGACTAATATCCTTCTACTTAAATTTTCCCTAAGCATATAAATGTCACTCTTCATAACCTTAAAATAATCTTGTATTTCACAAACATTTAGTGAACCACTCTCTTTCCTCCTTCTTAGATTTTGCACACTAAAACCTACTGAATATATAAATGCATTGCTATACACAGCCAGGGAGTTCTGATATTCAATCACCTTTTAATCTCCCAAACTGATTATTTTTTATTTTAGAAAATTGGGGTTAATGTAATGGCTTTTTATGCTGCGAACTACAGAGCTGACTTCAGATACATTTACTCAACAGGCAACTAGAAATATGAGATCTTGCGTGAATATCAATAAGCCTATGATAGGCTGGAAAATGAAGATTCTTTCTTGGTGTGAGAAACAGCATTTTAAGTGTGTTTGTGCTGAACGACTATTACATTTTAATCGGTTGGAATTCATTCTGTTGCAATCAAGTGAATTATTTTCTGCTTCTAGGATAACTAAGTGAACTTTAAGGGGAAAAGACATCATATATATGGATTGCCCCAGAATTGTTAGCAACTAGTGATATACTTGGTTGCAAATTTAGTACAATTTATTTGGTAGAAATCAATGCCACAATAAATGTGTTTGTTTTCAATATCTGGAATTTATTGCAAATAGTAAAGTGAAGGCTCCATAATTGTCGGATCATTGCCTACGTTGATATAAAGGAGTTTATTCTTGGTGTCACATTTGTACTAGCTGTAATAAACCAGTAACGGAACAAACACATCATTAACAGAGAGGCTTGGTGCAATGTTTCTGGCCTCATGTGAAAGCTAGTTCTAGTGTCCATCTCTTCTTCTTGATCATCACCATCTAGTGGCCATAGGATTTACATATCTGATATCACATAACATTCAATCTCAAGTAGACCAATAACATGTCATACAAATGTCCTATCCCTAATCTAAGGAAGCAGTCTGACCCGTGAGTGCATGCACTATGTGGCAATTACACCATAAAGTACCCTGGCCAGGAAGGAAACATTCGCAAGTGGCCAATAATAGTTAAAACCACTTTAACCAGATGGTTTTGTGCAGGAACAAATACAGAAGTGTCATTCAAGGCAACTAGAAATCCACCACCATTCTTTAGTAGGAATGTCTAAAGAACTTCTAAAACTACAACGCCTATAATGCCCTATCCTTGATTCACATCAGTTAAAGCGGTGTCAAGCTGCATTCATTATACAGTGTGCATGCACCATCTATCTAAAGGTGCATCTTGACAGGGCAGAAATGGTGATGCTGATCTGGAATGGAGTATTCCGAATCAGCATCACTGGAGGCTACACTCCAGGCCTCTGAGACCCCTTCTACACAGCCAGCTAATCCAGGTTTTCAAAGCAGAAAATCCACATTATCTGATTTGAACTGGGTTATCTGAGTCTACACTGACATATAATCCAGTTCAAAGCAGAAAATGTGGATTTTATACAGCTGTGTACAGCCTCAGTTAGCTTGAGATCTGGATGGAGGCAGATCTCCATGCCTGTTTGTGGTGCGTACCAGACATGAAAATGGCACTGTTTATCACTCAGCACTTAACAGTGATGATATCCAGAGTGCCACGGCAATACAAAAGATAAGGGAGAAGGAATCACTCCATTATTCTTTCCCTTTTCCAATTGCTTCAGCGCTCTGGATATCATCAGTCAAGTTGGCATTTTTGTGTTGGGTGGACCCTGCAAATCCCAAATCAAAGAGGTAAGGAGCCATTGGTTGTACCCTGAGCCCAGAGAAAACGGTATGGCAGTGTAACTAACCATGACCTCTTTCCAAAGAGGAAGTGGGACAGTCAATTATATGTGCTTGAAGTTGTGGGTTATTCCTGAGCTTTAGGAAAGTTTTGGAGTATCCTACATTTACTGTTAACATGGTTAAAGTTCACATTATGCTGAATCAGCTCCATGGATCATGCAACACCAGGGTCTACAAAACAAGGAAAGTAGCTGAGATTTTCTCTGTTTGATCATCGAGATTTCATTTGCAGTAGTGATGGCCACAAAGACCTTATTTATATTGCTTAAAGGAGCCCATTCTAGGCCCCTTCTACACTGCCATATAATACAGATTATCAAATCAGATAACCCACATTATCTGTCTTGAACTGGATTATATGAGTCTACACTGCCACATAATTCAGTTCATAGCAGATAATCTAGGTTTTATATGGCAATGGAGTGGCAACCCCAGACTTCTTGAATGTAAAGTTTCTTACAGTAACAAGATCCTTAAGGAAAATAGCAGATAAATTGTTTTCACATAAACTAGGTATATATTATTTGAGTTACATTTCATTCTATCCTTGGTGTAATATTACAAAATTCCAAGCAGATTTTAAGAAACAGGATATATATCAAATAGATTGTTTCAAGACAGGCAGAGATTAAAGACCAGCTCAAGGCAAAGATAAAATCAATCTGTAAACAGTGTTCTAACAAGTGAAGATTTTGTTAAATGCAATATACTTTGCAGACATATGTATGATCCCTCAGCAAGTAACTAAGATTTGTATTCTTATTTCATACTCTATATGGTCAAGGATAATTATGATTTAAAGGATATAAAGGATTTATTGACCATTCTGTATGGCTTTCTTGGGCAGTCAATTCACAGAGAGATCAGTGCTCTCAGTAAAAGGAGTAATTTAATCTGCTTGAGGAAAAAGAAAAAGGATGTTTTCAACCCTTGAGACTGTTGTCAACACAAGTTTTAATATCAAACTCCAGAAGTAATGCTACTATATTTGTTTGTTCAAAGTCAGTAAAATATATTCAAATATCCAAAACATTTGAGTAAGTAGTTGGAAAGGGTAACTTTCGCATCCCAGCAATGGGAATTTAGTATCCCAGGGCATTCTGAGAGCTACCAAAGATAGAGGTAGGCAGTAGGTAGGCAGGGAGGAAGGTAGTTAGATAGATGTGTGTTTGATGTTATTTATTTTTATTGATTTAATTTTTCCCGCTTTCTTCCCAGATGGGAGTCAAAACAGCTTATGACAAAAATTAAAACAGTGCATCTTAAACAATAAAGTACAAAAGTTTTGAAAGCATTAAACTGTACATTCAGCTGAAAAACCTTTAAAACATTAAAATTACAATTTTTAAACTGGTTAAAATACACATTGCATATTAAAAACACCCAGCTTCACATCAGTCCACCCTGGTCTGTCAAGGCTGAAAGTCTGTTTAAACAAGGAGGTCTTTCCTTGCTAGTAAAAGAAAACCAGTAGAGAAAGGGCAGACTGAACCTCCCTTGGGAGAAGCAGCCACCGAGAAGGCTATTTTCACTGACTTCGGCAGTTGAACGGGGGGGGGGGGCAAAACCCCTCCCTCCATGAAATTTGTAAGACTCAGGTTGTCTCATATTGGGAGATAAGGGCTTTCAAATAGTTTGGTCCTAAGCCATATATGGTTTCATGTGTCAAAATCAGCATTTTGAATTATACCTCAAACGGACTGGCAGCCAGCGTAGATTTTACAGCAAGGGAACAAAATGTTAACTAGAGCAGAGGAACTGCAATCTATTTAAGAGATAAATTGCCACTCTTTGAGGTGTTCAGGAGAAAGGGTTTTTTTTTTAACAATAAATTCTACCAAAGGGGCTTTTTTTTTTTTACAATACATTCTACCAAAAAAAAAGGGCAGTGTTGCAGCTGAAGTAATCAAAGACGGTTGAAAAAGCCTTTGGGTGGTCAAATGCAGACCCACACCTACATATTGTCTATCTCGATTCAAAACAGCAACAAAAAAGTCCAAATACAGCTATTAGAAGATAACTGTGATAACTGCTATTGTTTTAAACATTTACTGTTTTTACTGCTTAAGGATTTGAATTGTCAGCCTTGTTCTCACAGACTTTTGCCTTGTCCCAGTGGTATTGCCATTCCATCTTCATTCCGCACTAGATTATGTTTTTCCCTGCAGCAATATCCATGTCATTTTTGTGTTCATTTTTGTGTTCATTTTCTATTGTTCACATTAATGGTATTAAGTTTTCCCACTGAGTAAAGTGTACTGGTGTAAAATTTCAATTGTATGTGGTTTTCTTTTTAAGTTGGCCACATCACAAATGCAATCATTGTTTTACATGCGTTTTCTCCTGTGAAATTCACTGCATATCACACCACTCCAGCCATTCCCTGACAAGCAGAAAAAATAATCTGCAAACTAAATTTTCCAGATAATGAATTGCTCATTGTTAACCCACATTTACCTTTGTACATTATTATTTCAGCATTATCTTCAGCTTCCTTTGAAACAATATTAATTCAAGCTACTTAAATTTTGCAACTATCATTCTAGGTCCTTCATTTGAGAGGAGGCCTAGATCAGAATGTATGTTATCTGCAGCAGGTTCAATGTTTAGCCAAAAATAGTTTTGACTGAAAGGATTTCAGACAGCAGAGCTGCAGAAGGCCTTTGCTTAAGATCTTTGAAGAACCACTCTTATTCAAAACAGACAAATCGCCAATAGATGCACTAACAGGCCTGGATAAGGCTATGTTATGGCAAAAAAACAGAATTCCACCAAGTCCCAGCACACTTTACAATGAATATTAATTCACATACTAAGTGTGATGTAGTCACTAGAGTGGTTTGGATGTACAGATCTATGACATTTACTGATAGACTTGGAGAATCAATGCCATAGCTCTCTTTTGTTTTTTGATGCATTTTGAAAGCAGCTCTCATTGATCATGAGATACCTTGAATATCTGCTGATAAATCATAATTTGAACAAAAGCCCACACATGATTTGGTGTAGAAACCTCTATCAGACTAGTCATACTGACATTATACTGAACCATTAGCAATGGGCATTTTGCATGCTACCATGCTGGTATTTTGTAGTTCTACATTTTCACTCAGTATCTACTCTCAGGCTGAACCTAGTCCAATCCAGCTGTACACATCTCAAAATACTGGGATTACTCAGGAGTTTCCTGGAAGATTTGGAGTAAATGGCAGTTCCCCTTTTGCTTCAAAACCTGTCATATGCCACTTGGACCCCTCATAGCATTTGCATAGTGAATCCATTTTATTTGGCCCATATAGGCATGGTGTATAAAAGTGTCTGTTATAAACTTCTTTCTCTTATTCTCAAAGCTCATACAAGATCCCATTGTATACTGATAAAGACTGGCACAACAGTCTGAGTAGAGAACACTACAACCAACCCCAAACTATATCCTGGTAGACTATCCTATACTAAGCACTAGCTGTGCCCGGCCACGCGTTGCTGTGGCAAAGTGGTGGTGGTATCGGTTAAAACTTGTTGTGGAATTTTTATTTGACGTTATTTGTATTTTTTTAAATTAATTTTATTGTCACTTATCTTTTTTATTTATTATATTTTATTATTTTGTTGTATTATTTTTAGTCATTTTGTTATAGTATTTTATTGTATTAATTATTTTAGTGTTTTTTATAATTTTTTATTGTATTATTTGTATTTATTTTTTTATCATTATTTTATTAACACTGGGCTGAGTGGGTTGCTAGGAGACCAAGTGGGCGGAGCTTAGCCTTCTAACTGGCAGCAATTGGATAAAAGCAATTATTCCTCTCCCTCTAATTAGGAATTTATTTTTCTTTTCTTTTTGTTGTATCAACCTAGAGGCATGGATGAGGGGTTGTGATGTCAATTTTCGAGGTTGTGGGGTGTTTACTTTTGTTGTTTTGTCCGCTGCCGTGATGCCATCACTCTTTTATATATATAGATTTGCAATTATTGATGGATTGTCACCATTTATCAATGATGAGCCATCTGCACACTTTACAAGGCTCTTGTCCCATGAAGGCATAGTAACTCTATCGCATCTCCTAGATTTAAATGTAATCTTTTCCAGGAAAGTCTATTCATTTCTCCACAGGAACAGTAACATGTTTGTGCTGCATAACAGATCCCCAAAGAACGGGGATGGCAATTGGTATTATTTATTTATTTAAAATATTTATATTCCGCCCTTCTCACCCCGAAGGGGACGCAGGGCAGAGCACAACATATATACGGCAAACATTCAATGCCAGAACATAAAATAAACTATAAATACATAAACACTAACATCAGTTATCTCCACTTTAAAACACAGTGCCAGAAGTCAATCCCCATAGGTCCACACCTGGAAAAATCTGGACCTTTCCAGGCATTAAATTAATATAGAGTAAACTGGGAAATCCCAGTTTACCCCTTATTAATTCAGGTTTCCCTGAGGCATTCTTTGGCCTCTGATAAACCTGGAGCATTGTGAGTTATGGGCCTGTGTGGAAGAGCCCAAAGAGGTACAGTAAACATTTTGGGAGGAAAGACAATTCAGTATTAGGATTTTAATGACAATTCAGTATTAGGATTTTAATCATTTCACTATTGTTAATATTCTGTCCTCAGATCTTATCCCATTGTCCTTGGACACTTGGTACCAGCCACACTATTGAAGTTAAAGTAAGTATAATCTAAACAGATAGATTTATGGCTGTACGGCTCTATGACAACCATCAATTATATTTTACTGAAATGTAAATACCTTTTTTGAAGGCAAGCCCCCACTGTGCCGTCGCGCCTGGGGCTGTACTCTTAGTGAAAGAGGCATGGACGTGACATCTTTCCCCAGGGGATTGCTTCTTGCCCTCCTTTAGGGAAACTGGAACTCCCAAGGACCAAAACACTGTAGTTAACTCAAAAACTGGGTTTATTGTTCACAAAGGGGGGTAAAAGAAAACATACATTACAGTCTTTGATTGTTTAAGTCCATGAAGCTTGTCCAGATCCCTCTTTCTCTGGCTGTGAATGCCGGAGCAAACTCAGCCTCAGTCCAATGACCTATATCTGAAGACAAGAGTCTTCCTCTGTTGCCAAAGGACTGATGTGAAGGCGCTTGAGGCTCCTCAACGTTGTTCAGGTTGGCCCTGAACATGATGTGTGAGTCCCAAGGGTAAGAACCTCAGAATTGGTGCTGAGAGGTAACTTTTGAAGGGCTTTTAGTGCCAAGTCTCTCTCTCACGTCCATCCGATAGAGAACTTGCTGGTGGAATGAAAAGGAGGAAACACAGTCCTACTCCAGGAAGAGGTGGAGCCAAACAGTTTTGCTGAGTGAGCAATATAACAGGTACAAACAACATTGATTGACAGATATAAATAACCAATCCAAATACATTTACATGGTAAGGGCAAAATCAGGCATGATACAACAATTCAGATCTTGAAACTTATAGTTTGACATATAGATGGCGCCACTCGCGCCGTCACACCCACCCAAAGTATATTCAACATTAAATTTAGCCAAAATGTCTTTTTAAGCCCACTGAGTTGGTCCTGGTTTTATATATTATAGGCAAAAATGATAAGCAGTTACTAGAAAATTGCAATCAACTAAGATGCAGAAAAGCAAAATGTTTTTTGAAATATTGCTTTATTTTTTTCTTCTCATTTCTTTGATGCATACTTCCATAGCTGCTATTACCTAAAGGATATTGAAGAGCTAGGTATTTTTAAAGTATGATTCTGGACATCTGTGAGAGACTAGCTACCTCTTTATTTCATTTCTTTTTTTTAAAAAAAATCTAAGAGCTTTATGATATAATATTTTTGAAGCTAAAAGCAGTGAGATAAGAAATACTTTCTGGGTGGTACCCAGCTAGCAACTTCAAAAAACAAAATGGCTGCTCATACTGGAACAGATTATCTCTTTTTAGCAGATGTCTTCCAAATTAGTTGTAGAAAGTTTGGGAACCCCTTGGTGGGGGTGTATGGACAGCTTCAGGAAAGGAGAGAAAAGTTCTTGTGCACTGATCTGCTTGTGCAGATTTGGAGATTTTAATTTGACTACCTATGATAATCTGCAAAACTGCTGCAATAAATATTTTGCACACATATTTTAACTATACCTACATAAAATCCAAAATGTGATGACTATCCCCTAGTATTACTCTGCTGTCAGTTATGCACCCTGACAATGGGGTGGCAATGGGGATTGACCCCCGGGATTGCGGAACACGGTCCTGGGAGTCAATCCCACACTCACGCATACTGCTTCACTATCTTAAAATATTTTGGTGCTCTCTCACATTTAATTACCATATAATGCATAAGTCAACTTCACATAGAAATGGAGGAGAGGATTTGGGTCAAAATTATGGATTTTGATATGACCCATAGATAAGTCAAGAATCATTCCATGGAGAGACATTTTTTAAAAAGCCAGAAACAGTGCCATGGCAGAGAGTGTGTGTTGGTTTTTCTTTTAGGTTATTCTAGGATGCATTGCACACTTGCATTCTGGTATTTTACTCAGAGAAGGGAATTTTCCTTTTTTATATAAGACTTAAGGTAAGGTACTCACATTGACCCATGGATAAGTCAACCCAGGATTTGGGGGTTGATTTATTGACTAAAATATTAGATTTATACATGAATATATAGGATACATTAACCCTGAGAGTAGCACACTGCTGTAGATCAACAGTGGGGATCATGTAGCCCCTCCAGATGTTGTTGGAACTCCAAATCTCAAATGATGAACTAAATCTCATCATTCTTCATGATTATGGTGGCTAGGAAAAAATGCAGTTTCCAATGCCAGTGGAATGTATGATATACTTTTTGATAGAGCTATAAATGCATCCAGTTACACAATGTGATCCTAAACTTGAAATGTATTTCTAGCTAAAACATTGCTTCCAGGTTCCAGGCTTGAGATTTAAAAAGTAGTTTCAAAGACCGTGGGCAGGAATGATTGTGTAATGCTGACCTAAAAAGACTCTTCTCCAGTCCTGTTTTGAATAGAAAAACTCAAAGGGTAATAGATTTCAAAGTGAAAATTATTCTAGTGGCATTCTATTGGCCCCCAGATTGTCAAAGTATTTTGCACAGAAGCTTGAGAATTATGGGAAGGGATATAATTTATTTGCACAGGAACCAGTGGTACATTTACAGAGACCTATTATAGTTAACTGCTTGGAAGCAGAGTGGAAAATGTAAGTGGAAGATGTTTTAATGGCATCTATATCGAGTCTACTATCAGTAAGTGTATTTGGAGCCCTGGTGGCAAAGCACTGAGCTGCTGAACTTGCAGACCGAAAGGTCCCAGGTTCAAATCCCAGGAGCGGAGTGAGCACCCGCTGTTGCTCCAGCTTCTGCCAACCTAGCAGTTCGAAAACATGCCAATGTAAGTAGATCAATAGGTACTGCTCAGGCAGGAAGGTAACAGCGCTCCATGCAGTCATGCTGGCCACATGACCTTGGAGGTGTCTACGGACAATGCCAGCTCTTCAGCTTAGAAATGGAGATGAACACCAACCCCCAGAGTCAGACATGAATAGACTTAACGTCAGGGGAAACCTTTACCTTTACCTTATCAGTAAGTATATGAAATTACATTGAAACAGCCACATTAGTTAATTCTTTCTTAAGATTCTTCATGCACATTTATATAATTCCCCTTTCCTGGCAGATTACCCCAGCAAAATAAGAAAAAGAAATGCTAGTTATGTTAGCTTCAGTATATATTTCCTGTTGCCCTGCGACCAGGCATATTTGCCTATTGGGCATGTAAGCCTTTTTAAGTTATCATTTGGTACAGAAAATCTGGTGTGTATTTTTACTTAAACCACTAAAACACAACGAAATACAAAGCATACCCTTATCCTTTGCAATCCATTCATTGCAGATCTCATTTAAAACCTTTCTAAGGGGAAATGTCTTTGAACAACAGTTCCTTTCAGCTGAACAAGTATTCTTTGCAAACCATTGACAGAAAGCTGTCAAGCATAACCTGGCAAGCAATTCACTGGGACTAATAGCTTACACAATATCCCGCAAGTGTTCTGCAAGTTCCCACTTGCTTTAATAATTGTTGACACCCCTTGACAAGGGTTTGTTAATGACCAGAACAATTCTCTGTGTCTGGGCACAATATATATCTCAAATAGAAGTCCTTCAGCATCCCTGGATTAAAGCTCTAATACCTGTTTCCCACCTGCTACCTTACGTTTGAACTAAAAACATCATAACTGCTAAGCACAATTGGAGGCCATCAGATATATGGTTCTGAGTTAGGGGACTAACTCTTCATTATTTTAAAAATGGTTCAAAAAGTGACATGTACTATATTTAAAAAGATGTAAGATCAGATACAATGAATCCTTTCATATTTAGTCCTTCTTTAAGTATATTGTAAATTCTAGATCAATGCATGTTGTTCATAAAAAAGAATGAAGAGAATGTTGCCAGACACCTAGGAATTTAAAATAATAGGCCTTCAAACTTAGTCATTCGTAATTAGTATTGATGAACATGGATTTCAATGTAACAGCTATCTCACTGAAAATGAATTTCAATGTTGTTTTCCATACAAACCTCAGAAGCATTCAAAATGTTTTTATATGTTGGCATTCTTTTTGCCAATGTTGTCAGGCTATGAAAGTGGGCTGCCTGTAGCAGAGTGAGTTGCATATAGGTCGTCGAAACAGTTCCCTAGCTGTCCAAATTGCCTGCTGACTTTATTGTAGTGGGAAGGAGCTGGTGATTCTAAACATCAGATTGTGATTATCATTCTCTATTCTGTATTATCTTTTGAGTTGTGGTTCTACTTAGAAACTAATTTACCAGGAAGGTGTGCTGTGTTCAGAGAAAAAACACTGTCTGTTTTAATTTCAAATTCAGCATTAGTGGTACGAATGCAGTCCCTTCACTCTCCAAAACTGTCCACCCCTACATTAAAATATAGTTAGCATTATGTCGAAACCAGGTCTTATTTGGGACAAGCATATGTTCACAATTAGTTTAGATTCATGTCTTTTCCGCTCAACCCACTCAATCCAGCAGATAGAGATTCAAACTTTGTTCGAGAAAATTTCCAAGAGTTTAGGCATATTTTACCTCTAATTCTTAGAGCAAAGTTACAGAAAAATTAAAGTTGACATGTACTTTCAAGTCACTTCAACTCATGGCAACTCTAAGTTGATACTATCACAGGGGTTTCTTGATGTTTTTGTTTTTTTTTCAGTAAGGGATTGCCTTTGCCTTCATCTGGAGCTAAGAGAATGTGACTTAAGTAATTCAGTGAGTTTCCATGGCTGAATGGGGATTTGAATCCTGGTCTCCAGTCAGCACTCAGACCATGCTACCTTTGTCACTGATGTATGGATATGTAAATGCAGGTGCTTGGATTTGATTAACATTATTCATCAAAAAGAGCCAGTGTCATATTACAATCTTTTATAAATATGTGTAGGATGTAGAAAGTTTCCAACAATTTCTGCATAACACTTGAAATTTTAATTAATAGAGTTCTATCACATCTTCATGACATAAATCAAGAGAAAATTCATATCAATAGTTATTTCATGTCTTTCTAGATTTTTTTTGTATGCAGTACAGCATTTTCAAATCAAACATCTTCTCAATAAATTTATATATTGTGTTCAAGAGGTGTATTGCCAGAGGTGTAAGATATGCTCTCATCATACCATAACAGAAAATTGCAAAAAGATTCTCTCTATCCCAAGACTGAATGAGTATGGCGAGAGGTGAGAAACTGGAAAAAGAAAAATCTTTAAAGCACATAACTTTTTTCTAAATTTCTATGACTAATACCTCCACTGTTATTTTCTAGGGTAATATAAAGTCCATTCAGAATGCACATTTTAAAGTGAAAGGTCTAGTGTATGTTCTCTATCAATATTCTCACCTTGGCTGAAGATGTGTGTATGAATTAGTGTAGAGAGAGGGTTCCCCTGTTCAAACATGCCCTACTTATGAGAAGGACACAGACTGTGCAGATGCCAGCCCATTTCAGCTAGAATTGGAAACACTGGCTCAAGATGCTTCCCTATTCCATCTGCCATTTGGCTGAGGACCTGCTGACATCATGGGATAAGACCCTTTACACTTGACATGAAACATGATTTTGACCAACATAAACTTAACAGTATTTCAATGGGAAGTGTGGGCCTGTGTTTGGCTGATGAGATAGTCAAGTTCATTAGGACTGTTATTGTTGTGTGCCTTCAATCATTTCACACTTGGGTGACCCTATGTCTAAAGCTTATTTACCTCTATGTACAATTGTCTGTCTTGTCAATGTATAAATAAATGGCATTTAATGTTTGCCAAATATGTGTGTTCTGTGATCTACTGGGTCACCTTCGAGATGAGAGCAGCGAAATATAAAAACAATACATAAATACATAATTTAGAAGAACCATATCCAGACTGTGTGCCTTAGTTTGGGGACCCCTACTCTAACCCCTAGGTGAGGCTAGCTAGGTTGAACAGTTGTCTGGCAAAGAGTCAGTGAACATCATCCAACAGGCTGGCAAATACTTACAAAAATAATAATCATTATTTTATAGCTGATAAGTCCAAGAGCAAAATAAGTGTCTCTAAATCCTCCCATTGTTCTGCATCATCTCTCTTCTTCTTGGCCTTTTGGCCTTTAGGGTTTCCTTTTTCAATACTTCTTCCTCAGACCCATCCTCTCATCCCACATTCCTCCCAAGTACTCAGCTGTCCCTTATCAATTTGCCCTGTAGCTCATCAGTCTTTCAGCCTACCACAGTTTTCTTTCAATGTAGGAGCTGATTGTTTAGTTTCTCTAAAACAGGGGTTCTCAAACTTTTTCAGCCATAGAGCCCTTTTTGTAGCAAAAGTTTTTCATGGAGCCCCAAGAAATGTTTATCTATTATACTGTATTATATATAATGTGTGTATATATCAGGAATGGGCCGGGCCAATGACAGATGGGTGGAGAGTGTTTGTGTGAACTAATTCACTGTCAAGAGTCAGACGCCAATTAGCAAACAAAAATAGAGTTTATTCAGCAGATAAGCCAAAAAGTAATGATAACACAGAAAAAACCTTGAAACACTTCACTATCAGTGCTTCAAGAGCAGTTCAAACAAAAATATAATTCAGCAACACAAGCAGGTAAAAACAAAGCTAAACAAACTTAGTCCAAACTGCACTTTCTGAGTCCAAGCCCTGCCAGCCGGCTTTGTAGTTTTCAAAGGAACAGTTCCCAAAAGAAAACACCAAATTGGTCAGGAAACAAACTAAGAATGCAGTAGACTGCTTCCACAATGTGGATAAAGCCGAAGGCTCCAAAAGGATGGTGAAAAGACATCGTCCGGGATTCCAAGGTCAGGTCAGGAGATAACAGCGGTGTCCAAAGAGCAAGCCAGGAGTCAAAAGCCGATAGTAGTCATCAATCACAGGGCGAAGGCAGTAGCAAGGTCAAATTCCGATCCAAGGTCTGAAGAGGGTGCAGTCATCCAAAACAGGTCCACGATAAGACACAGCGAGAGCCAAGCTAGGTGATAACAGCAGATTCAAATCATAGTCCAAGTCCAGTCTTCATGGAAACACAGAGATCCCAATGGCGCCTCAGCAACACCTTGTCACACGCAAAGTGCAGTGGCCAAACATTCCCATTTTATTCCCCTTCCTCCTGGGTGACCAAACACTCACACCCAAACACCAGGTGTCCCAAATCTACTCAGAGTCTGAGCTCCACACAGCTAGAGCTCGTGGATCTGGAGTACCTAGCAATTCGTCGGAGTCCCAATCATCCTGCCCACACTTAGCCCCATGAACACTTGAAGAACCATCCTCCCTTCTCCAAGCATCCCAATTGGGATCAGCTCCTGCAGAAACCCCAGGTTCAGAAGTATCCATAGACCCCAAATCCCCAGACATCTCCGGTGGCTGTGCCCATTCAGTGCCCGCTTCCCCAGCCACCACCTGTTCCTCAGCATCCATCTCCCCATCTGAATCTTCCTCAGAAGATCCCCCATATAGCTCTCTAAGTCGCTTCCTGCGCAACTCCTCCAGTGAACCCTCATCACGAGGGTTTTTTCTTCCTCTTTGAATTCCATCCCCATCAACCATAATCCCCGAAGGCGCAGTCACAACATTCACAGAGTGCAACAACAAAAAGGGAAAGGAAAGGAAAGAAAGAGCAATACAATATTTATAATGAAGAACATTTTTAACCAACATAAACATAACAATATTTCCATGGAAGACCCCCACGGCCATCCTCCTTCTGCCATGCAGGAAAAGCATAATAAAAGCATGCCTCAATAGATGGTCACCCAGTCTTTGTAATAGTAGTAGTACAACAACAATAACAGAAACCTCAGAGGCCATAGAGTTCAACCCTCTTCTGCCATACAAGAAAAACACAATCAAAGCACCTCAAGCGATGGGAAGAAAATAGGATTTTGGAAGCAAAGAAAAGGTCTGCACGACAAGGAAACAAGTCTGGGCAGTGAGCGAAGTGGGGGAAAAGATCTGGGTGGTGAGAAAAAGAGTCTGAGCAGCAAGGGAGGTGTCACGACCCAGGCGGCAGAGGCACCAATAACCATACACAGAGGCCAGAATCTAACTAATATCTTTATTGAAGGAATATATAAAGTTAATAAAAACAAGTATAGAAAATAGTCCAGAATTAGACCCTTCAGGAAAGGTCAGAATTAGTCCAAAAAAGCAATGTCCAATAAGAAATATTAAGGTCCAAAGTTGTAATCCAATAACCGAAACACTCACTTTGCCAAGCAAAGTGAGGGGAGATGACAAGGTCCTTAGTCCATAAAACTTGAGCGTGGCTAGGAAATAACTTGATACTTGAAACAAGGCTTGAACGTGGAACAAGGTAACTAAGAACAAGAACAAGGTCCGTGGAATAACTTGGTAAAATCCGTGAAACAAGGCAAGGATTAGTCCTGGGAAACAAGGCAAAGTCCGTAGGTAAACAAAGGCTGGGAAGCAAGGCGAAGGCTGGATAGCAAGGCAAGGCTTGAGCTGAAGCGAGGCTTGAATCGGAGCGCGCTGTCCAGACACAACTCGCTCCGTAGGCTGACGAATTGACTCCGCGAAGTTGCTACGCGGGCAAAACACCTATATAGAGTCCAACTTTCTCACCAAAGCGGTTCTCTGGGAATCAGAAACGAAAGCTAAACTCTGAGACCAGATGTTAAACTCCTTAAAGATTCTCACGAGAACCAATGTTAATTGGCAACATTCTTAGCTGCTATCCTCGCACTCCTGCGCGAAGCTGAATCCAAACTTCTCTGTTGTTTACAAAACTCCCGGCGCAAGAACACGGGAGAAGTAGGCTCTGGGGTTGTTTGACATACTTCTGGGGCACAACTTTCTTGCAGGTGCAAGGTTTCCAGATCTGCCTGGGAAGGATCTGGCTGAGAGGAATCCAGTTCAGACTGGGAAGGTAAAAAACCCAAGTTTTCATCTTCATCAGGGATTACAATGTCCTGAGCAGGACTACAAGGCCCATGGTTCATCACACTATCCCCCTCCTCAGGGCCCCTCCCAAACTGGGGTCCTCTCCCCGAGGCGCGAGGTCGCGGTTTGGTGGGATAGGTCAGATGGAAGCGACGGGTTAGATCAGGAGCATGGACTGTGGAGGCGTCTTCCCAAGAGCGTTCCTCAGGCCCAAAACCCACCCAGTCAATGAGATATTGTAGGCGGCGGCGATGAAAGCGAGAATCCAAAATGTCCTCAACCTCGAACTCCTCCTCCCCATTCATCAAAACAGGAGGGGGGGCCGGTTGGTCTGTATCAGGACGCACACCATCCGCCGGAAGGAGCAGGGAACGGTGAAACACTGGGTGAATGCGCATTGAACGCGGAAGTTGGAGTTTGAAAGTCACGGGGTTTAATTGCGCCACCACTGGATAGGGGCCAATGAAGCGGGCATCTAACTTCCGGCATGGGCGGTGGGAGGGCAGAAAGCGAGTGGACAGAAAAACCCGATCTCCTACCTTGATTTCAGGGCCCGGCTGGCGGTGTTTGTCAGCGTGGCGTTTATAGTCCTCCTTGGCTTGGTCCAGTTGCTGGAGCAAAAGTTGTTGCACCGCTGTGAGTTCCTGCAGCCAATCCTCTGCTGCGGGAACTTCTGAAGTTTCAATGACAGGGGAAAAGAAACGTGGATGGAAACCGTAGTTTGCAAAGAACGGCGTTTCTTTTGTAGAAGCTTGAACTCCATTATTGTAGGCAAACTCAGACAGTGGTAACAGAGAAGCCCAATTGTCCTGTTGGTAGTTTACATAACAGCGAAGATACTGCTCCAAAGTGGCATTGGTGCGCTCCGTTTGCCCATCTGTTTGGGGATGATGAGCTGAAGATAAGCGAGAGTCTATGCCCAGTAGTTTTTGTAGTGCCTTCCAAAAACGAGAGGTGAATTGAGATCCACGGTCTGTGACTAAACTCTTGGGCAATCCATGTAGTCTGAAAACATGCTGAAGAAATAGATCCGCAGTTTCTTTGGCCGTGGGGAGGCCTTCGCAGGGAATGAAATGGGCTAACTTGGTGAATAGGTCCACCACCACTAAGATCGTGGTGAATCCACAGGAAGGTGGTAGGTCAGTGATGAAATCCGCGGAAATTATTTCCCATGGGCGAGATGGGGTAGGAAGGGGGTGCAAAAGCCCTGAGGGCTTCTCCCTTCGTATCTTGGAGCGCTGGCATACTGGGCAGGTGTTGACATATTTTTCCACATCCTTGCGGATCTTGGGCCACCAAAAATCTCTTAGGATCAAATGCATGGTTTTAAATAGTCCGAAGTGTCCTGCTGGTTTGCAGTCATGACACAGACGAAGCGCTTTTTCCCTGCCCGGTCCGGGTGGGATATAAACATGATTTCTATAGCAGAGCAGCCCATCTTTAAGCGAAAAGGGAAAATGCAGACCTTGGCGAAGTTGGTCCTGCGCCCAGGCATCTGCTTGCTGACTAGCCCTGATTTCTTGAGCACAGATGGGTCCTGGAGTAGGGGAAGTTGAACCAATGGGACTGGATTTGGTGTTCCCCACTGTGAGCGTGGCAAAGTTCTCAGGTTGTAGCAGTTGGGATTCAAAGGTCTCCTTGCGTCCTGCAGCGTATTCCGGTTTACGTGACAGGGCGTCTGCTTGCTTGGTTTGAGCTGGGGTCACATAATGGATCTGGAAGTTGAAACGTTCAAAGAATAAAGCCCAACGTTGCTGCCTCTGATTTAGTTTGCGGGCAGTTCTTAGATGTTCTAGATTACGATGATCAGTGTGGACTTCAATGGGGAATTTGGCCCCTTCTAGCCAATGTCTCCAAGTTTCAAAGGCTGCCTTTATGGCCAGTAGTTCTTTTTCCCAAATGGTGTAATTCCTCTCTGGTGTGGTTAGTTGACGAGAATAAAAGGCACAGGGGTGGAGGTGATCTCCCACCGGTTGTAAGAGTACAGCCCCAATTGCCACATCAGAGGCGTCCGCTTGCACCACAAAAGGGGTTCCAGGATTTGGGTGCTGTAGAATTGGCTGGGAGGTGAATAGTTTCTTCAGTTGCTGGAACCCTTTCTCTGCTTGATCAGTCCAGCGGAAAGGCTGCTTTCCACGGATGCAGCTAGTGATGGGGTCGGACCAGCGGGCAAAATCTGGAATGAACTTGCGGTAGTAGTTCGCGAACCCCAAGAAACGCTGCACCTCTTTCTTGTTAGTTGGCGCCCGCCATTCCAATACTGCTGAAACTTTGGCTGGATCCATGGAAAGCCCTAGAGGCGAGATGCGGTAGCCAAGGAAATCTACCTCTTGTAGATCAAAAGCGCATTTTTCTAGCTTGGCATAAAGTCCATGATCCCGCAGTCGTTGCAACACCATTTTGACGTGGTTCTCATGTTCTGATTGTGATCTGGAAAACACCAAAAAATCGTCCAGGTAGATTATCAAGAATCTGTCTAGATAGTCCTGAAAAATATCGTTGACAAAATGCTGGAACGTTGCGGGAGCTCCGCATAAACCGAAATTCATAACTCGGGACTCGAATAATCCGAATTTAGTCTGGAAGGCGGTCTTCCACTCGTCCCCTTCTCTGATGCGAACTAGATTATAAGCCCCCCGTAGATCCAGCTTGGTGTAGACCTTGGCTCCTCGAAGTCGGTCCAGTAGATCCGAGATTAAGGGCAGGGGATAGCTGTTCCGCTTGGTGATATTGTTCAATGCTCTGTAGTCCACCACCAAGCGTAATTCCCCTGACTTCTTCTTCACAAACATCACTGGGGAGGCGGCTGGGGATTGAGAGGGTCTGATGAACCCCTTGCGAAGGTTTGTCTCTAAGAATTCCCTGAGAGCTTCTTGCTCTGGTTCAGTCAGGGAGTAGAGATGCCCTCGCGGGATCGGGGCCCCCTCCACCAAGTCAATGGCACAGTCATAAGGTCTATGTGGGGGTAATTTTTCGGCTTCTTTCTCATTGAATACATCCCAATACTCGGAGTACTTCTTTGGCAAGGTGATGATGGGCTCGGAGTCTGTGGCATGGCATACCTTGGCTACGAGGCAATGGTTTTGGCAGTACGGTGACGCAAACTGCAGTTCTCTGTTGGACCAGGAGATGTTAGGGTCGTGGAGTGTCAGCCATGGAATTCCCAAAATCACAGGGAAATGGGGAACCTCGGTAACAAAGAAGGAAATCTCTTCCATATGTTCCCTTATCCACATCCTGGTGGGTTCCGACCACTGGCTTACGGGGCCCGTCTTGAGGGGACGGCCGTCTATGGCTTGCACCACACGGGCATTCTTGAAATCATGATATTGTAATCCCAGAGAGTCGGCATACTCTCTATCGATGAAATTGTTGGTAGCTCCAGAGTCTATCATGGCGTGGATCATGACGGGTCCCCTTTTTGCTGACCATAATGTGACCACGAGAAGGAACAGGACCCCGGTTGGCGGCTCTTGGATGGATTTTTTGACCGGGTTGGCGAGCCTCTCTACACCCGGTCGTTGGCTTCCCCCGCCGGCTGTGTGCCAGTCGGCTCAGACGCCTTCGACTCCGTGGAGGACGCCGCCGCAAGACGGGCGGCAGGCTTCCCTTTGGCTGGGCACTCTCTGGCGAAGTGGCCCCCGTTCCCGCAGTACCAGCAGAGGTTCAAGCGTTGACGACGGGCCTTCTCGGCGGCATCTAGTCTGGGACGCACATTGCCCAACTGCATCGGCACCTCCTCGCCTCCTCTGGGGTATGGGGTTGGCGGCGGGGGTCTCCACACCGGACGTGGCTGAACACTGGCGGGAGCGGGGGGTTTTGCCCCGGCTCTACCGCCCTGGCCTCGAACCCATTGTTTCCTGTTGGCAATCATGACTTCAGCCCGTAAACATTGATCAATGAGTGCCTCGAGGGTCTGGGGAGGATCCACCTTGGAGATTTCTTCCAGCATTTCAATGTTGAGACCCTCCCGAAATTGTCCTCTGAGGGCTACATCGTTCCAGCCGGTGTTGTGGGCCAGCACGCGGAACTCGGCTATGTACTGAGACATGGGTCTGTCTCCTTGAAGGAGGCGCCGGAGTTTGTGACCGGCTGCCTCCAAATTGTCCTCGATTCCCCAGGTCTCCTTAAGGTGATCCAAGAAGCGTTGTGCTGAACTTAGGTGGGGGGAGGCTTGATCAAACAGGGCCGTCGCCCAGCTAGCCGCTGGTCCGTCTAGAAGACTGTAGACCCACGCCACCTTGATGTCTTCTTGGGGAAACTCGGCATCACGGGCCTCTAGATAAGCTTGACATTGGCGGCGGAAAACATGAACCTTAGCAGCTTCTCCAGAAAACTTGGTAGGCAACGCCATGGCCGGGAGGCGAACTCCGCGCTCCCTCAACCCTTTTATTTCTCCATCCTGCGCGTTGAGTCTGTCACGGATGCGGTCCACTTCGTCCTTGCTGATGGTGTAGCTGAGCGGCTGTCCAGCCGGCGCGGCTCCGGTAGACATCCTGGCCTCGGTTAGTTGGTGCTTATGGGTGGCGGAGTCAAACTGTCACGACCCAGGCGGCAGAGGCACCAATAACCATACACAGAGGCCAGAATCTAACTAATATCTTTATTGAAGGAATATATAAAGTTAATAAAAACAAGTATAGAAAATAGTCCAGAATTAGACCCTTCAGGAAAGGTCAGAATTAGTCCAAAAAAGCAATGTCCAATAAGAAATATTAAGGTCCAAAGTTGTAATCCAATAACCGAAACACTCACTTTGCCAAGCAAAGTGAGGGGAGATGACAAGGTCCTTAGTCCATAAAACTTGAGCGTGGCTAGGAAATAACTTGATACTTGAAACAAGGCTTGAACGTGGAACAAGGTAACTAAGAACAAGAACAAGGTCCGTGGAATAACTTGGTAAAATCCGTGAAACAAGGCAAGGATTAGTCCTGGGAAACAAGGCAAAGTCCGTAGGTAAACAAAGGCTGGGAAGCAAGGCGAAGGCTGGATAGCAAGGCAAGGCTTGAGCTGAAGCGAGGCTTGAATCGGAGCGCGCTGTCCAGACACAACTCGCTCCGTAGGCTGACGAATTGACTCCGCGAAGTTGCTACGCGGGCAAAACACCTATATAGAGTCCAACTTTCTCACCAAAGCGGTTCTCTGGGAATCAGAAACGAAAGCTAAACTCTGAGACCAGATGTTAAACTCCTTAAAGATTCTCACGAGAACCAATGTTAATTGGCAACATTCTTAGCTGCTATCCTCGCACTCCTGCGCGAAGCTGAATCCAAACTTCTCTGTTGTTTACAAAACTCCCGGCGCAAGAACACGGGAGAAGTAGGCTCTGGGGTTGTTTGACATACTTCTGGGGCACAACTTTCTTGCAGGTGCAAGGTTTCCAGATCTGCCTGGGAAGGATCTGGCTGAGAGGAATCCAGTTCAGACTGGGAAGGTAAAAAACCCAAGTTTTCATCTTCATCAGGGATTACAATGTCCTGAGCAGGACTACAAGGCCCATGGTTCATCACAGGAGGTGAGGGGAAAGGGAGGATGCTGCTGTTGCTGCTGTTGTTTCTAGAAGCCCAAAATGTTAATTTCCCTGCATTTCTCAGGAGGAGGAAAGAGGACCCAGGAAGCAGCATGGTGCTGTGGAACCCCTCACTATCACCTGTGGAACCCCAAAGGCTCCACGGAGCAGTTTGAGAACCCCTGCTCTAAAAGTATTCTGTGTAGAGGAGAAAGCACCAATTCTGTGTCATGGGGCCAGTTGCCCCTGGCCGCTGTTGCCATTTCCCCGTCCCAACTGTTAAAAAGACCAAAAGCAACATCATGGCAGAGACAATAGAGGGGGTCAGTACTTCTTTTACATTCCCCTCAAGATGGACTAACATTTTGACACTCTATTCAAAGAAGGGATCATTCTTTCTTTTCTTTTTTTCTTTTTTGGTTAGAGAGTACAGTACTGATACTGACCAATGGTTTTTGATTAAAATTTCTAAGGTAGATATTTTATTGTGTTCAACTGTTTGTGGTTTTCTCATAATTCTGTATTAAGTGAGAATATTAAAGGCTTGTACACACAAAACTCTTTCCTGTGGTATAGAAATGCTCTCTCAGGATGGAATTATTACTAATTGTGAAGCAGTCATCCATTTAATATTCATGCAGCATATCATCTACATGCAGTACGTACCATACAACATCCTTACTACAGAACAGAAATGCATTGATCAACTTTTTATTTTAATAAAATAGCGTAGCTGTTTCTCGAGGAGAACAAAAAGCTACCCAAGATACAGCAAGATTCAATTTATCACCTTTGAAAATGACAGCAGAAACAGTGTGGTGCCTCCGCTATTCATACATATATAGATAATAAATGTATAGGTAAAAGTAAATGTATACTTTTAATATATTCCAAATCAAATGAACAATATCCTTTCATTTCACACCTGCTTTTTCAGGATTACTAAAAGCTATAGCTTATCAGTTCTATCACATAAAATCATTTTATCATTACAATAGTTTTTGGCATTCTCTGCAAAACCAGTTATTTGATTATGATTTATCAGGCTATAGCATAGTTACTTGAATAGAGCTTGCAAGTGGTGCATAGACCAGTTAGCATGAAACTCTAGCCAGACCTACAATAAATTATGTGGTCATGATGTTGAAACTCAAAATCAATGAACAATCAGATCTCGTAAGCTCATAATTTCAGAACATAGAATGAGCCCAAAGTAAGGTTAATATTGATTATAATTAATATTTCTCCAACTAAATTAAACCTTTTTTGTGCATACTCAAATGTTGGTTACTGTATTTTATTTTCCAAAGAAAAACTGATAAGTTCCATCTGAAATGTCTTTATATACAGAACAGCTTTATTTTAAACCACTAGTAAATTTTTGAGAAGAAAATCAATATGTTCAGAAGTTTGAACCCACTGTTAAACAACATGTGCCAGTGTGAGAGAGAGCAATGTCACAATCTGACATAGTGAAACACAGATTAGAAAATATGCCACATTTTCTGAAAGCGTAAGGAAGAAATATGGCCATTTATTGAACAAAACTGTTGAAAGTTCTATATGCTTTGCATATGTTCATCAAAAGAGACAGCTAAAGGAAAGAATGCTTCTGAAACATGGCCATACAGCCTGGAAAATTCACAGCAACCAAGACAGCTAACTGCCTTTACCATTTTTCACATGACCAAAAAAAAGTATCAACACAGCGTTATTGTGCATATTCCGGGCTGTATGGCCATGTTCCAGAAGCATTCTCTCCTGACGTTTCACCCACATCTATGGTAGGCATCCTCAGAGGTTGTGAGGTATATCAAAACAGCCTTAGAATTTCTTACAGCAACTTTGGATTTTTAAAGAATGTCCCAAATTCTTTGCATTTAAATAGTACATTTCACAAATTCATTGAAGCACAAGTTCTTTGAATTGACACATTTCCTTCTGCGGTTAACATGGAAAAGTAAATATACAAGTGGGCCCTTAGTATCTGGAATTTTTTGATTCCAGGATTCCACATGCATATCAAAATCCAGGACCTCAATTCCCATTATATACAATGGGGTAAGATGGTGTTCCTTCTATAAAGTGGGAAAATCAAGGTTGCTTTGTGGATTTTTAAAATATATATTTTCTTATTTTCAGAGGGTGTCTTATTTTCGGGGAAACAGAGTATATGACCTTTATATATTTTAAAGTTTGGAAAGAAACATCAAAAAAGTGCAGTGCTTTTATTTATACAAATATTAACATTTATGGATAAATCTAAAGATCTAGAACAAATAAAAAATATCTCTGCATTTCACGGTTGCCAAAAGCTGTTGCTTGCCATTTCTTTCACATACAAACATTCTGTCATTACAGTACTTCTTGGCAGAATTCATGAAAACAATATTGCATTCAGATTTATCAAGAGGTAGCATAGTTCCATGAACTGAACTCAATAGAGGTGTGCATATCAGCTAGCATGAAACACTACATTTATAAATGTCTAGACCTAAATCTAATTATTAAATACTTAATAGCAGTAAGATGCCACACAGAAGATCATAGATTGGATGAACTGTAATTGTGCTTTATCAGTACTGATTGGCCATCACTTTTCCTCATACTTTCTCAAGACCTAAGCGTTTTGCTAGTCAGTGGATATTTCAAAGCCCCAGTTACTTTGCCCTGCATGTCAAACCATCCTTCCACTGTATACACTTCAGGAAGAAGAGGCAAGAGGGGAAAGAGGCTAAATTTATTCATGGAAATGAGGATCTGGTTGATTGGATCCACCCTCTTAAGTTTTACCCTGGAAATGCAAGAAAGCTTAACTAGCTGAACCATTGCCATTGAAGTCAGTGGGTATTTCATAGAAATTGCCATGATCATCTATTTCAATATTTTAAAAATGGAAACTAAGAGATTGTTTTAGACTAAGATTTTATGAGTTAGAATCCATTTTCTCAGATGCACAGTGAATCTGAGGAAATAAATGCTAATCTATGGAAGCCCAAGTTTTACCCCAAACAAGCAATAAAACTATTTCTATATAGAATTTCTATAACATGAGATAGATAGAAGAGCAAAGAGCTATAATAAACATAAAACTTACCAAGAAAGAGCAGACACTATTTTCAAACTGTGTACATCCCATTTTTTGTATTCTACTCCAACATTTTATCACATCAGCAGAACATGTTGAGCTATTATACATATTATCTGAACAAACTGTTTTCCTAAATGCGGTTCTAAATCTTGTTTTAATTTTTTCCTCTTCTGTTTTTTAAAGATAGAAAGTTATTTGGCTATTAAATAGGGGTGTGCACGATACAGTTTTGTGATAACAAATTTGAAGGATTCAGGCGATCCAGCAGCCGGATCCCCAGAAACAGAATGGGGGAGCAGCCAAAGGTCAGCCATTACAGACCACGCAGTAGTCAATCTTTGGCTGAATCCGGCTGCCAAGTGGAGGGGTCCCTATGTGGGATTCCCCATTAGCCTTGATAAAGCCAATAAGAATAAGAAAGTGGATCACATGTCTTTTTGCAAAGCTGATCTGTATATACCAGAGCAAACTCCTCAATTTTTCTGTAGCATCTTGGCATTTGAGAGAGAGAGAGATTGTGTGCTAGTTAGCTCCATGTTCTATCTCAGTCGCTGCTTAAGATCACTTTTTGAGAATTCCTGCCTTTTTCTTCTGCATTATATCATTAACTTGACTGAGTATGGGATAGGATTAGGAAAGGGAGGGATAGCCTGACTCCCTTGAGTTCCCACAGAAAGAATATTATTTTAATTTCAATTCCTCCCCAGCCTACCTTCTGGCTTCTATGCTCTGTCCTACACTTTTTTAAAAAGACATTTTATTTGTAGAAACTTAAAAAAAATCCTAAAACTCAGTAGATGACTCAAACACCCT
The DNA here is from genome assembly GCF_035594765.1 of Anolis carolinensis. NCBI lineage: Eukaryota > Metazoa > Chordata > Lepidosauria > Squamata > Anolidae > Anolis > Anolis carolinensis. The sequence goes on along the minus strand of NC_085843.1, from coordinate 246,578,375 downwards.
GAAACTTGAGGGGCTTGCAGTCTTAAATATGCCCTCCAATTGTGGCCATTTTTGTCCCGATAGCCATGCCAATTATGGAAAGAGGAGCCTTGCCAGTTCCCCCATTGTTGTCAATGAACTGGATCTTCCCAGAGCAAAAACAGCTGATGGATCACCGAACAGTATTTCTGATTTCAGGAATTTCCCGGTAAACAGAATGGGGGCATAGCCAAAAATGGGACCAAAAATTGGACTTTTTTTATGAATCACACATCCCTACTATTAAAAACCCAATTTTCACTATGTGGACTGTTCTCTAGGGGTTGGTTATAGGATTTTATTAATACATTTGTTACATTATTTCTCCCTTTGCTTGCCTCTATGTTTAATTTTCTTCTTTTTCAGCTGCTTGGAGCTGTACCATGAAAGGTGGGATATAAATGTTTTATATAACTAAGTACGTGTTCTTTCATACCCACTGTAAATCATTGTACAGGTTTTTTTTAAAAAGAGTGACCTCAATTTCTCCCTCAAGTAGCAGTTGGAAGTTTTAGTCAGTACCCATTTTTAAAAAATCTGGAAGTCAGCTTCCTTCAAAATGTAAGAGCCAAATGAAAATAGTGGCAGCAATCAGAGGTGTCCAATTTGTGACTTAGGGACACTTGAGATGGAAACCTTGCAAATTAGGTATTAGCTTCCTGTCACCCATGTTGTTTTTTTATCCCATGGTAATGAAGTTGTCAGTTGGAATATACTAGTTATAGTGAACAAGTCTGTGACAAATAGCAAATTATCTCATTCAGCTTTCAAGCACTAACGGAATGGATGGCAGAAAAGCATCACTCTAATGAAAGTACAAAAAGAAAAGAAAAGATCATTTTCTCTGTAAAATCACGAGTCATATATGGGTCACTTTAGATAAAAATGCAGCAAGCACCAAAAGTTGAGTATTTAGAAATATATGTTACATACAGTGTCAGAAATGTATATAGGTGGCAGGATATTGTGTAATGCTGAAGAAAGAAAGAATGGCAACATAGAACATTATGTTATACTACTTTTAATTATTCTTTTCTCTGTACTAATCCATTAAAAGATAAACTGGTAATAAAAGTTACAAATACAATTATAGAATCAGAAAGTTGGAAGAGACCACATAGGCCATGTAGTCCAATCCCTTGCCATGCTGGAAAAGCACAATCAAAGTACCCCTGACAAATAGCCATCCAGCCTGTTTAAATATAAAGCTAATAAATCAAACATCATTTGAAAATGCAATGGTGTCTTTCCCAACCATATAAAAGCCTCTTTTTCCCCCATCTTCTTAAAACCTCATCAAAAGTGGAGAGAAAAAAATCATCCATATTTAGCTAAAATGATAGCCAGGGGTGACAATTTGCCAGGCAAACACACTCATACAACTTGCCAGACAAAGAGGAAAAATCAACCCCATCTCCTGCAGTGTTGCCCAACTCAGTCCTATTAGTTAAGCCATTGTTACAGCTGGGTTGCTGTGAGTCTTCTGGGCTGTATGGCCATGTTTAACTCACTCTAATAGCAAATATAGATAGGTGAAACCACAGGTATCACAGGTACTGGTCATACTGCATTTTAAGAAATTCCCAGATTCCTAGAAGTTAGTAAATTAAAAGAAAGTAATATCAACAATGTCAGAATTACTAAACAAAATATTTTGGGGGGGGGGGGGAGACTATAAGGTGGTAAATAGTAGATAAAATGAAACAGGACAGAAAGGGAAGGGAAGGGAAGGTTAATTTGTTCATATTTGAGGTGGACCTTAGAAGCAAAATCAAACAAAAATAGTTCTTAAAAGTTAACAAGAAAGGGTAAGCATTTGAGAGTATTTATTTATTTATTTACAGCATTTATATTCCGCCCTTCTCACCCCGAAGGGGACTCAGGGCGGATCACACTGCACACATAAAGGCAAACATACAATGCCGTAACATAGAACAGAGACAGAGACAAGACGCAGGCACGGGCTGGCCTCGAACTCATGACCTCTTGGTCAGAGTGATTTGTTGCAGCTGGCTTGCTTTCCAGCCTGTGCCACAGCCCGGCCCAATCCAGTAAATAAAGTCTGGATCTATTATCTTGTTAGATAACAAACTATTTAAGATTGTTTCTGTAAATTTAAATATCTTGAGGGCTGTCACAGAAAGGAGGGCTGTACCAGAAGGCAGCACCAAGTCTAATGGATTGAAGTTGCAGTAGGATATAATTGGGTTAAACATTACAAAGAAACTCTTTACAGTAAGGACAGTTTCAGCAATGGAATCAACTACCCTTATTATAAAAAAAACCCTTGTATTTTTTTTGAAAAAAATGAAAATATTTTTAAATAAAAAGTCCAACAAATATACCAAAGTGGCTTAAGCAAATTGCACATTTTAATTGTGTGGGGGAAAGACTAATGATGACATATGGAAAGCTTTAAAAGCAAAAATGTGGCATAGAGGTAACTTACTATTGGCAATACAAAATGAACACACATCTGTACATGAGTTGGTAAGAACTATAAGCTGTCCCATCTTATAAAAAAGGATGAGAGTTTCTTTTATTACATAGATTTTAAAACCTTGAAACTGAATGAAATCCAATTATGTATAAAAAAAATATATTGCGAGGTAACAGGTTTCCATGTACTATGTTCACATCATGAGGACCCATTTGATCCACAGACAGACTGTTTTTGTATCTGAAACCAACCAGGAAATGGTCCTTTGCAAAAGAATAATGCAGCATAATGTCTTACTCTACTGGGACAAAAATCAAAACTGTACTTCAAAGAACAAGCTGGAGATCTTTATGATGGTAATTAAAATTGATTTGGCAAATGCAAGAACATAGTTTGGGAGAATGAACTCTTTGTTCTTTTATTTAGTCTGCCTAACCTCTCAAAGCATTTAATTCTAATTAAACAAAACCAGAGAATTGAACTGGCAGGAAGAGTCACTGACATTTCATTAACGTCTGGTGTTCCATTAAACTCTAGGAGAAACTCACAATAACAGTACTTAGGCCATCCCCTTCAATGAGCATTTAAATGAAGTTAAAGTGGTTTTAAAAAGGACAAGTAGTAAAACTTTCAAAATGCTGAATCTCAAGTACTGAAAATAAACAACACTGATATAGACACATCATCCCTCACATTGACGAACCTGACTATCACCACCAAAATAATATACAAACATTTGTATGTACATGTCTCATCTTTAGGAACCTTGTGAATAATGACTTGAGAGTAGTGAAATATATTGTGTATAATATTGAGAGCTATCTTTAAACAAATATTGACTAAATTATAGAATTTAGAATGTTTGTTTTCTATATTTTCATGAATCATGAAATCGCTGATAGACTCCAGATATCACATTTTATTTCATTATTTCATGATGTAGCACACAAATTGAATAGTAAACCCTGTGTATACTGTAAAATCCTAGAATACAATTTGAATTATTTTGGACTCCTTTTTCTCCTAAACCAGAAGTATCTGCAGTATTCCCCAGTTTTTACATTACTGTCAGCCCTCCAATCCATAGATTCTGCATCCATGCCTTCAGCCATCTATGGCTTGAATTTTAAAAAATCCAAAAAGCAAAACTTGATTTTGCTATTTTATATAAGGAACATCATTTTACTAAGACATATGGGATTCATGCAACCACATATGTTGATGAATGTAATGCAGCTAGAATACATAAGTTGAATAATAGGATCAGATGACCTTTTGTAGGACATAAAGAACACACAGTTATTTCTGATAAAACTTTGTAATATTACTAATGCATATTTAATGGTAAATTACACAAGAGAGCTGAACCTCTACTTTGTAGCACCTTCACATGAATCTCACATTAGAGTTATTACTAGTCTCTTTATAACTTCTAAAAAATATCATAAAGACTGGACACTCAACATTAACTCGGCTCCTTAGATAGGGATAACATTATGAAGAGAGAAATTCTCCATCATATGATTGCTAATAAAAATTCTTACAGGAACATTAATCTTTTCACCTCTGTTAAGTCTTTCGTTACTCAGAAATAATAAGTCCTGAAAGTTTAAAAAAAAAACCTTGATGTTCTTTGGAGGAGGAGAATCTTAAGGGGGGAAATGTAGAATCGGTTTAGACAAGAATCTAAAAAAGAGAGGTCTAATGGAACATCATCCATCACTTAAAGTTTTAGAGACTCTCTTCTTGCATATTAAATACACCAATAAATATTATACTACTACTAAACTGGCATGTTAGTAATAGTTTTGAGTCCTGACATATCCTTGTAGAAGTCCAGCATAGTGGTGACTTCTTAAATGTATATATTTAAGTTCAAATTCAGACGCTGCCACTTATTGAAATACCCCCCTTTCCCCCAATTTCACAAACATACATTTACTATTAGCACTATTTCCACTTGTAACAAGCCAAACTGGGAATTCTGCGTTAGGTTGGATATGGCTTTGGATCTGATGGGTCCAAAGTTAGTCAGTCTGCTTGAAAAATTCATGGATCAGATCCATAATCAACACAAGCTTGAATGTGGCACAGAAAATGCTTCCTCATTGAAAACAATGTAGAGAAAAAAGGTTGACAATTCTAGCAAATGTCAATTTCTCTCCCTAGAGAGTATGAGCCACCCCAGCTGCATTTCAAACTGTCATGCCCATTTTCAAATATGTGATTTTTCCTTGTATGGGGTTGCCTATAAGAAGAAAGAATTCTACATTATGGAAGATTGTACAGAAGGCACTGCCAATGGTTTGAAATTATATCTTTACTTTCTATAAATGCTGTTGTGTTGTTAATCAACACATTCAGATTACGAGAGTAGCCACTTAGAATGCCTGCTTGTTCACGAATATATGAATTTTGAAATCTATCTTAACACAATTATTTAAATTGCTCTGGACCCCTCTGATTTAAGAGCATTGATTTAAATCGCTTTTATTCAAATCAGCCTACCATAAAATGTTGTTTGCTCTACACATTACAAACTGCCATGCTTACCTAATAATATGGATTATTTTACATGTAAAAAGTAATACAAAGATCAGATTTTACTAAAAGTGTCATGATGCAGAGTTAATGGGAAATCTGTAATAAAGGGAAGCTTAATAAAATGAGTTAATAAATGGAACTCTATTGACCCTCTCATATAGAAAATATTATAGGATAGAGTGTTTTGCTGTGAAAACATGTATTTTGCATGCAACACTGTAATAAACAAACAGAAAGCCTTCATAGGAGTGAATATAGGTGGGACATTGCACCAAGATGTCCTTTCTCTTGTTTCTGCAAGCAGAGTAGATAATGTTATTTTTATTCAAGAGCTTGTTCTAAGACAAATTTTTATATGTTTATAAACAGTTATATTTTGCTTAACAAAATAGATGTATTCCTGGTCATTAGTTTAATAGAAACTTTGGTGCCAGAGATAGAAAAAAACATAAAAAGAAAAGGTTCCCGTACTACAAAAAAGAGAATTTTAATGTGTTTCGGGAAATTGTTTATTCAAGACTAACAATAAGCAAGTGTAGTACGAAGCAATCATGTCAGGGAAACTTTCATAACTAAATAAAATATTTTGAACCTTCTGGGCATTGGAGTTTACAACATTTGCATGCCTCGACTCACTGGTAGTTAGTTTTAGGGCTGTCTTAATAGCATTACAGGTCCCTGGGCAAAGCACCGAACTGGGCCCTGCCTACACAACCACTCACAGGAATAAAAATGTAAATCATGGCTAAAATAAAATGTATTGGTAGCTCCAATAAAATCAGTGCTCGTTTTCATTTTCTCCTCTGCATCTCATTTCCTCTTCTGTGCTGCTCTCAAACATTGTTTTCATTTTTTGTGCAAGAATTATTTATGAATTTCAATAGCACTACATTTTCTTTTTCCTCACTTCACTTTCTTACACTTCTTCTAAACCTTCACCACATAAATAGAATTTTTGGAACACTAACAGCAGAGGCTCTGCTTCTGATGATGGAAATGCACACTGTCAGCAATTATTGTCCCCAGCCATTAATTGCCTCTTCCACAAATCTATTACAATATTCTACTTTCATAGCATTGCAAGCAATAGAGCAGTAAAAGTTCTCTTGTGAATCCAGACATGCCAACTCTTGGCTACAAGTTGTACATTTTTGCCTTCTACTGAGTTAGCATGATGTTTAAGTGTTGAGGTGAGTGGCTGAAAAATCAGTGTTAAATTCTAGATTCTGCACAGATTAGCACAGGGTCCCTGCATTCATGGGGTCCCAAGGCAACTGCACAATGCACCCAGTGCATCTGTGTATTTATTTATTCATTCCTTCATTCATTATTTATTGTATTCATATATCGCTTTTCTCACCCCGGGAGGACTCAAAGTGGTTTACAACATATAATGGCAAAATTCAATGCCTAACATACATATAAAACCAAATCACAAAACCTAAACAAGAAACATATAGTTTAGCTATGCATTAAAAAATAAGATGACTAAACATAAGATAAAACAATATTTAAACATAAGGACATAGAATTAAACCACCTAATATAAACATTAAAATCGCATTAGGATAGCACTGGTTAGATTGGATGTGCGCTGTAATTTTCTGTTTGTATTTGTTCATGCCCTCTCTACTCCACATAACATTGGTTTTCTTTTTGTTCTCAGGGGTCACCTATGCTCTCTCTCCCTCTTTCACTGTCTGCCTTCCATGAGACATGCAATAATAACAGCTTATCTGGGCCAGATGCTGCTACTTTCCTAATACTATTTAGAATTCTGACCTTTTTTTCTTCTTACATTACACATCTCTAAAAGATGATCTTCTATTGCTTATTCACAAGTATCCATGAGTAAAGGACTATTTTATATCATTTATAAAGAAGATTAAGTTGAATTTCCTTCTCTGTTGCGCCCGGGCTGTGGCGCAAGCTGGTTAGCAGCCAGCTGCAGCCAGCTGAGACCAATCACTCTGACAAAGAGGTCATGAGTTCGAGGCCAGCTCGGAGCCTGCGTTTGTCTTTGTCTTTTTTCTTTGTCAAGGCATTGAATGTTTGCCTTATATGTGTAATGTGATCCATCCTGAGTCCCCTTCGGGGTGAGAAGGGCGGAATATAAATACTATAAATAAATAATATTGGGAGGAGGGGGTAGTGGGCTGTTCAACCTTCTGCCTAGAACATTAGACACTCTGATAGTGAGAATCACCAAATGCTCTCATATTTCCAAGTACAGTAGAGTCTCACTTATCCAACATAAACGGGCCGCCAGAATGTTGGATAAGTGAATATGTTGGATAATAAGGAGGGATTAAGGAAAAGCCTATTAAACATCAAATTAGGTTATGCTTTTACAAATTAAGCACCAAAACATCATGCTATAACACAAATTTGACAGAAAAAGTAGTTCAATACACAGTAATGCTATGTAGAAATTACTGTATTTATGAACTTGGCACCAAAATATCACGATGTATTGAAAACATTGACTACAAAAAAGTGTTGGATAATCCAGAACGTTGGATAAGCGAGTGTTGGATAAGTGAGACTCTTCTGTATTAGAAATCACGTGAAGGCTTCCCAAATGCAATGTGTGATTTGCCTTTTTTCAACTGATTCATAATATATACTTTTCCTTTTATTAATGTGTGCCAAAGTTTAAATAAAAAAACAACTTCGTTCTCAGAAGCTTCATTAACTGAGGTCTGCCTGTATTGTACTTGCAAATCTTTAAAAGGAATTCACAGAGATAGCTGCATCTTCTTTACATTGAACAACACATTCATGCTGCTTCAGTTTTAAAATAAAAAAATTTGCACATCTGCAGATATATTTAAAGGTCAAAATATGCTTCTCCTTTTGAGATATTGCAGATCCAATTTCATCTGACAAGCAGAAGTAAAATTCTGCTTTGACATACATACAGTTTAACAGAGAGAAACACACAGAAGCACACTCACCTTGATGAATGTTATGCATTGTAAAGTTCTCTCTCTTCAAGATATGAATTCCATCAGTATCACAGTGTAGCATTGTTATATAGTTTTTATGACCACAAGTGTATGATCTCATGATGACAAAACCTTGATGAGGTTTGGAAACCAAACCTTTTCGACTATATCTACAAGAATCCCCATCCAGCATGGTACTGGTATTATTGAAAGACTGTTGGATTTAAGTACCTGAACTCCAAAAAAAAAAAACTTTCCCAAGTTCTGAAAAGTCATGGAGTCTGAATAAAGCCAAAATTCTGATCAACTACACCTTGAGCAGATTGATATACAGCCAGCCCTCCACATTTGCAGGCTTCACTGTTTTGAATCTGATTATTTGCAGATTTGGTTATTATGTTCTCACTAGAAACCTCTATGTCTTCCAGATTCACTCTATGAGAGAGGTGATTGATCAGGTGTTTTTTTTTAATTTGCAGGTTTTCTACTTTTATGGGGACCCTGCACCCCTAACCCTGGCAAATGTGGTAGGCTGACTCTCAAGTACATGCATCATTAAATAGAATACAGGAGAATTCCACTTCAATCAGAATTTGTTTGTGTAATACTTGGATAAAATAAAGTAAAGGCTTTTGTATAGAAAAACTCTAGAAAGATACACAGATACTGAAATACAATGTGGAGTAAAATTACACTGCACATAATTCAACCCGTTCTAAGTCACACTGCAGAGAGATAATTTTTTGTGAGAGTATCATTTTCTTATAACTTTTATTAAGGCATTGGAATATAAGCAAAACTATAGCAAAAACTTATAAACAAAGAATAAGACATTTCATATCACTTCCTGAAGAAATGTATGCATTCCATTAAGTTATGTTTTAAGTGTTGCCAACACAATAAAAACCTGAGTACTCTTTTGAATAAGTGAAGTTCATCCAGCTCAAAAACAAAGCCACAAAAACATTACTACGTGTTGGAGGGGGGTGTTAGATTTAGCAAAAGCTGCATCAGAGATTTACATGGTATTCATTTACTTTATTTTTATCCCAATGATGCAACTAACTATTTGGGGGACTGTATAAATAAGGAGAAGAAGCTGTAAGTTAAGTAACTGAGATTCTGAGGACAATAATAGCTGACCAGCAATGGTGGTGCCAAGAGGAATGAATTAGAAGGAAGAGGTTATTGGAGTGGAGAAGGGGATGTAATTAACTACTTCCAAATATAGTTGCTGCTCACTCAACATGAATGAACGGACCATCTAAGTCATACTATGGCAAGTCAAATTTATTTGCATCAAGCCAATCTATATATATATAAAAAATTTCTGACCGTTTGTGCCTTAAAGTAAATAGCAAAACTAAACACCCAAAACCCACGAAACTTGGCCACAAAAGTTTCACAAAATGACATGGTCATCCCCGCTGTGTTTAGACATCAAAACCAAAAAAAATTCAAACTGGAAGTCATTCAAAAAAACCCCAAAAACGAAAAATGCACTGTGCACATGCGTGGAGTAGCCCCCACCCTTGGAAGACATACGTGCATGAAAAGCAGCTGTGTGCAAGCATCCCAACTGCAGATTGCATAACACTTGGGAGGAGGACAATAGGCCTAAACAACCACATCCGGCAAGTGAACGAGGCAGAGGAAAAAAGGGTGAAGGAAAGCTTTCCCCTTTTCAAGCTTTTAAAAACTTATTTTCTTGGAATTTAGTCAGGGACTTTGCGAAAACAACATAGCACGAATGCAGGCGGGAGAAGGGAGAGAGAGCGAACAACAACTCCCACAATCCCTAACCGGCTATTTGGGACTATGGGAGTGGTAGTCCAAATGGAGGCCCATTTCATCAGAAAACTGCTTGATTGTGCTTAAAGAAACGGCCTCGCAGCCCTTCCGTGGGCGTCTGGTAAGCAAAAAGAGGAGTTTATGAAGTAATGGTGGTGTGGCTTTTCCCCAACCCGCTCTCCCGTCCTCCCTCCCTCCTCTCCCCAACGTTCACGCTAAGGCCTTTTTGCAAAGTCCCTGACTGAATTCTAAGAAAATAAGTTTTTAAAAGCTGGAGAAGGAGAAAGCAACGCAGGCAGTACAGTACACCAGGACAGTACGACTGCTCAAGCCCCTACCATCTTAAAAACAACGACAATAAATACTAAACAGGCAAACTACTTCAAACATTCTTAAAAGAGGGAAATTCAAAACCAGAGACACACAGGGCCAGCTAACACCTCCAAACAAAGGATTCCCCCAGGGAGGAAGCAGCCAGGCTTTGAGGCTGCAAGGCCATTACATGCTACTCAAGGAGACAAATAACAGCATGCATACCTGCTGCCCCGAGACAATTCAGTGTATTTCAGCTCACCAAACTAGGATACCCCTATGAAGAAAACTGCCAGGCTTTGTGGATGCAGGGCTATTCACTGCTATTCACCTGGAGAACAAACAAATTCAAAAAGCCACAGTAACGCATGGCCGGGCACAGCTAGTATCCTTTATAGTTTTATTGAGTACAGACCACAAACAAGGGCAATATAAAAAACCCGTACTATCACCATAGTGATAGCACAGCAATTATATATAAAAATACATTTATGATGCTGGCAAGCTTATAAAATCATTAAATTTGTTAAGAAATGAAAATGTACAATTTAAAGCTCATGGCTTGTTCGTAGCCAGAGATTTAATAAGGATTGTTAACTATTGTGTAGTTTTTAGTAGAACATCAGAATCACAGTCCAAAGAGGAAATCTATATAATAATCAGTTAAATGCCCCAAATGTGAAAATTATGTGCCTGTTATTATCTTTGCAGGAAGCAAAAATAAAATAAAATAAAATAAAATAAAACAGAATAAAAACAAAATAACAATTTATGAGTTTCCATTTCCATATGAGCATAGCAAGTTCTGAAATATTCTTCAAGTTCTGTTGACAGGAGAGCATTCAAATATGAATCCACCATTCCTAAGTTTATCTAGTAATCTTAAACTTATTATATTTATTTTTTCACTCACTTCCCATTATTATTCCATCTGAACAAGAATAACAAAGCTTATTCTGGCTTCTCCTCATGAATTTTATTGATGCTATTCCTATGAAAGTAGTTGCTAAGGATCCTGAGGTATTTCTACAGACCTCTGCTGGAGTAGATAGGTATTTGCTTCGATCCACCATGGCTCTTCTTATAGACTTTTTTATACACACAATAAGAGTTCCAAAGCTTCCAAGCTACCAGTTGTCTTTCCACCTGTTATAAGTATCACCTTGAAGACAAGCACCAAAACGGGGGAAAAACCTGTTCCACCTCAACAGCAAGTTGAGGTAGTACATCCAACCACAACAGCACTTGGTTTAACACAGAACCACCATGTGCCTCCAATGAAGATTAGATAATATATCCAACCCTCTTTCAGCTGTAGTTTGTTCATCCATAGAAAAAGTAGCAAGCTGAGCAGAACAGAGATGGGAATCAGTAATTAGGTACACTGCATCTGTGTTAACCATAAAGTCTTAGAAAGCCATGAATCAATTAAAATGATTTCTTGGAAAACATATGAAAAATCTATTGCTTTTTCAAGGTGTGCACTTAACATCAGCAGTCTTGCTATAATTAACATTATACCTCAGCACCTGCAGTTTAAAAAAAAATCAAAAGTAAAGTGTTGTTGATTAAGCAATCAGTTAATATTGAATGTCACTAAACTCTCATTATCTCTCCAAGTTGTCAAGACAGGATCAATTCCCATCCATCAGCATGAAAGAGTACACTAAAGTTCACATCCAGATTCATACAACTGATACTATAATTAAGCAGCCTCCCTAATCATCCAGCCAACCAAGCCTATCATGGAATCAGATATAAGGTTCTCCCTGACATTATGAACAGCTCCTAACAAATATAGGGCATCAGATGTTATAATAGTATTCTGTACTGCAGAACCATGCTATTTTCCCCAAATTATAGCTTTAGAAAAATGATATACACATCATAACAGAAAAATACACATTTATAGAAATATGTGACGTTAAAGGCAGTACGTTTAACTGCCCCCAACTATGCTATGCCCTGCCACTGGTTTGCACAAGTCAAACTTCAGGGTGAGTTTGGTAAGGAAACCTTTGCTGATCTCATTATTTAAAAGAAAGTCTCCTACCCTGCAAGTTTAAAGGATTTTACCATACCAACACTAGGTGCCATGACATTTTTCTAGTCAGGCAATCAAGAAAATGAGGAATGACTTTCAACTCTGTGCTATATTATTTTATCAATGTTTACATCTATGTGTGTGCACAGGCCTTCAAATCACCTGTCAATCTATAGTAATCCCATTTAAATATGTATGTGTGTGTATACGTGTGTGTGTGTGTATTAAAATGTACACTAAAATTACAAAACTTTATGAAAAGAAAAATACAAGAAAAATGCTAACAAAAAAGGAAGAAAGGAAGAAAAAAGCAACTTCAGATCTTCCTTTTGAAGACTCTCTGAATACTACAACATATATCTTCCATTCAATAACCTAATTAATTATCACAATTCCAAATTCCAAATCATTATTTTCTCTGCAAAAAGTCTATAAGGTATTTCAGTTATTTAGGAAATGTCACTTACAACCTTTCCCTATTTAAACCCAATTTGTCAATTTACATTTATCAGCTTTGATTATCATCCTCCAGTTTTATTAGTGTTAAATTACTCCATCTTTAGTTATAAAAGAATCTTGTCATATTCATATACTAATATTTTATTAAAAGGGGGAAATTCCAGTACTAATTACATGTTAATCTTTAAAATCAATAAAATGTCCCTTCATACGACTCATGTTTTCAGCATACATTAAATGAACATATTCCCTTGCCATTGCTTTAACAATACATCAGTTGCCAAAACATTTAACTGCCCAAAATACAAACATCATTCTAGACAACACAGTCCTTTTCCTCACAGAAAATTTCCAGTGGTGGCAATTAAATAATTCCCATGCATACGAGTCCTTCTCAGTTCCTCTTCATGTCTTCACAGAATTTTTGTTTTAAAAAATGATAGAACACCTAATATTAATCCTAAAATCAATAGAAGTCCTTTATGATGTTTACATTTTCAGCATACATCAATCCCTTTATATATTCAAAAGAATTTTTTAATGTCTTATAACAACAATACATCATTTTATAACTTAGGCATCTGAGCCTAATATTGTTCCCAAGCCTTGCTACTAATTCACCTTTTCAGATTCCGAAGTCTCCTCTAAAGGAACACACATTCTGAACGATGCTTGAGGATGTCATGTTCTCTCCCTATTTAGAAAGAGACTTGCCTTCTTCTAACCATCTTATTTTGTAACTGAAGCTGCAGAACCCATGCAGGGATGTCTACCTGTCATTAGCCCTTAAGTGAAAACCAAGATCTCTTGAATTTAATAGAGTCTTTTTAAAAGCAAGAAATACCAAGATGTGGTGAATAATTGTTACGTTTACCATAAACAAATTTTCTCACGATTGTTAGACTCACAGAATCATAGCATGGAAGAGACTTCATGGGCCATCCAGTCCAACCTCCTGCTAAGAAGCAGGAAATCACATTCAAAGCACCCCCGACAGATGGCCATCCAGCCTCTGCTTAAAAGCCTCCAAAGAAGGAGCCTCCACCACAGTCCAGGGCAGAGAATTCCACTGCTGAACAGCTCTCACAGTTAGGAAGTTCTTCCTAATGTTCAGGTGAAATCTCCTTTCCAGTAGTTTTAAACCATTGTTCCGCATCCTAGACTCCAGGGTGGCAGAAAGCAAACTTTCTCCCTCCTCCCTATGACTATACATGGCTATCATGTCTCCTCTCAGCCTTCTCTTCTGTCCAGCTCTTTAAGCTGCTCCTCATAGGGCTTGTTCTTCAGACCCTTGATCATTTTAGTCGCCGTCCTCTGAACACCTTCCAGCTTGTCAACATCTCCCTTCAATTGCGGTGCCCAGAATTGGACACAGTATTCCAGGTGTGGTCTGACCAAGGCAGAATAGAGGGGTAGCATGACTTCCCTGGATCTAGACTCTATACTCCTATTTATTCAAGCCAAAATCCCATTGGCTTTTTTGCCGCCGCATCGCATTGTAGGCTCATGTTTAACTTGTTGTCCACGAGTACTCCAAGGTCTTTTTCACACATACTGCTGTCGATCCAGGTGTCCCCCATTCTGTATCTTTGCATTTCATTTTTTCTGCCTAAGTGGAGTATCTTACATTTGTCCTTGTTGAACTTCATTTTGTTAGTTTCGGCCCATCTCTCTAGTCTGTTAAGATCGTTTTGAATTCTGCTCCTGTCTTCTGGAGTGTTAGCTATCCCTCCCAATTTGGTGTCATCTGCAAACTTGATAATCATGCCTTCTAACCCTTCATCTAAGTCGTTAATAAAGATGTTGAATAGAACTGGGTCCCGGATGGAACCCTGGCACTTGTCACTTCTTTCCAGGATGAAGAGGAAGCATTGGTGAGCACCCTTTGGGTTCGTTTGCTTAATCAATTGCAGATCCACCTAACAGTAGTTTTGCCTAGCCCACATTTGACTAGTTTGTTTGCCAGAAGGTCATGGGGGACCTTGTCAAAGGCCTTACTGAAATCCAGATAGGCTACATCCACGGTATTTCCTGCATCTACCCAGCTCGTAACTCTATCGAAAAAAAGAGATCCGATTAGTCTGGCATGATTTGTTTTTGATAAATCCTTAACGATCTTTTCCAGAATCTTGCCTAGTATCGACATGAGACTGACTAGACGGTAATTGTTTGGGTCATCCTTTTTTGCCTTCTTGAAGATAGGGACCACATTTGGCCTCCTCCAACCTGCTGGGATTTCTCCTGTTCTCCAAGAACTCTCAAAGATGATTGCCAGTGGTTTCAAAATAACTTCCTTCAATACTCTGGAGTGTAGTTGATCTGGCCCTGGGGATTTGAATTTGTTTATAGCAGCCAGGTATTACTGAATGACCTGTTTCATGATTTGTTAATTTAAGAGCCCTTTTCTGCACACACTACAATTTTAATAATTGCATCCAAAAGTAGCCAATGGTACAAGGCTATACAATTGACAATAAAAGCAGGATATACACCGAATAAATAAACTTAAATAGGTTTGTTCATCAGAGATATAGTGTGTAGATGCAACATGTAACATCTCTGTATAATGTGTGAGATTGGATGAGCACCCTGAAAATATTTTAAGAAGGACTTACTGATTCAAAAATCTCACTAACGCAGCATAAGAAATATATAATAAATTGAGACATCATTCCTGGTAAACCACCGAAGAGAATGTGTTGTCAAAGGCTTTCATGGCCGGAATCACAGGGTTGTTGTATGTTTTCGGGGCTATATGGCCATGTTCCAGAAGTTTTCTCTCCTGATGTTTCGCCCACATCTATGGCAGGCATTCTCAGAGGTTCTGAGGTACCTCACAATCTCTGAGGATTCCTGCCATAGATGTGGGCAAAACATCAGGAGAGAATACTTCTGGAACATGGCCATAAAGTCCGGAAAACATACAACAACCCCACCGAAGAGAAGTGAAGATAAATTGTGCCTTCAGTTTCAGTAAAACTTATACAGGATGAAGTTGTGATATAACATAGGCATTAGGCAATCTGATTTATTAGCTTTGTTTGTGCTTAATTTCAAAGACATTTGAGATCCTGGAGGGTTATAGAATGTATTTTGTGGAGCAGACCTTACGTCTCCATGCACTAACAAGTATAAGGTGTAATGTACCTCATACATTTATGGTTAAACATTTTGTCAGAAATTATAAAGAAATTAGTTATTGCTACTGTTTAATCCATTCTGGAAAAAAGTCAAAAGTAAATATTTACTCAACATAATATGAACTACTATATGATAGTCAACACCCCCCCCCCATCTTCTCATATATGTCCTATCTGAAGGCAAAGGATATTTTATTATGTGAATGAACCACCTTGCCATTATAATATCTCGCTTTCCATGGTATTTCTTGTTCATTTCTCAGCCCTGAATAAGGACAGGTAATATTTACAATATTTACAATTTCTTTAGAGGATATAAAAGGTCCAATAAGCCAGGACATCTCTTAAGTTATTTTAAAAGGATGAAACATCTGCACCAAACTGAACAGAGGCGCTTATCCTTTATTCTTTAGAAAAGAGCAGAGCATAACCCCTTTGAAAAAAATTGAATTGATGTGAATAGCAGTAACTGCCAAAATATCATCTTGACTACAACAATGTGATACATAGTTCACAAGAGTGACAAAAGTCATAGGAAGTGACTTTCCTTTTAACACTTATGGTCTGTCAGTGAGAAGAGTCATGTTCCCTTTAAAAATGCATATAGAGTACATTCATTATTTAATCCTTGAAGCTTCTCCAGCTTCTTGCATTTTCTAAACCACAAAATTCAACTATTATTAAAGCATTGCTATATGTCTATGTTTATATTATTCCAGACGTGTCAAAACGTATAATACTACGCAGAGAATATATTGGAAGGGTACACTAATCCATAATTGCTGTTATGCTAGTTTTCTTGAGGGAAAAACAAGGTTCAGTTTACAGACTTTCTAAAAAAACACTTTACCATCATGTTGATTTTTTAAATCTATCTCTTCTGTCAATACCCAGCAACTGCAACAATATTTTGCATTGTAATTATATCACTGGTTTTTACCATCGTCCATTTACAAACAGGGAGATAAAAAGGAAATGAAGGCTGGATCTACACTGCATTGTATGACAGTGTAAATCTTGCCACAGCTCCACAGAGGTTCTTAGCACATATATAGAATAAAATAATCCTAAAACATCACTGTCTTCACCATTCCAAGACTGCACCCATAAAGGCTTGCCTATCTGCATTTGGACACATTCGTCACAACAATATCTGGAAAACCATATCTCCCAATATCATCAATGTTGACTGTTAAGATCTTTAAGGTAATGCTTTCTTTTGGCCCCACCACTATCACTGTCTTGGTGACTGTTTTCAAGCTATGGAATTCCCTCTCATACAAAATCAGGTTGGCCTTCTTTGGTCTCTTTCTGCTGGTAGGGAAAGATTATTTTAATAATAATAATAATAATAATAATAATAATTATTATTATTATTATTATTATTTACAGTATTTATATTCCACCCTACTCAGCCCAAAGGGTACTCAGAGCAGATCACAATGTACATAAACATGGCAAGCATTCAATGCCATTAGACATACAGACACAGACAGAGACACAAAGGCAATTTAACATTTTCCAGCTTCTGGCTTCATGAGGATATGCTCGATTCCAGCCACAGGAGGAGCTGCTGCTTTATCATCCACTGTGACACCGAGTCCTTAATGGAGTACTTCTCCATTCTTCCGCATGCTGCTGGACGTTTTTATGGTGTCATAAATTAGTTAAATTAGCCTCCTCGCATAAAGCGGTACCTAAATTTCCTACTTGACAGATGCAACTGTCTTTCAGGTTGCTTAGGTCAACAACGAGCTAGGCTATTTAATGGTCAAGCACTCAATCCGATCTGGACTTCGAACTCATGACCTCTCAGTCAGTAGTGATTTACTACAGCTGGCTATTAACCAGCTGCGCCACAGCCCAGCTCTTAATAATAATAATATATTTATTTATTTATATTCCTTAAAGAGACTCAAAATGGTGAAGAGAACTAAAAGAGGTGATCTTTTTGTTAACCCAGGACACTGGCTTTTAACTGTCTGTTGCAAAAGGTCTTTTAGTTTGAACATGCTGTATTTTTATCTTACTAACACTTTACTGATTGAAGGTAAACTGTTGCAGAAAGAATTTAGTGGGAAAGAAGGTAACAGTAAAGATCATGGCTATGGGAAGTTTTTAGTTGAAGTGCAGAATTGCATCTACTGAATTCTTGGTCATATGGCTGGGCACTAATTGTGATCTCACCATAAGTCACATTGCAGCAAGCCTCTGCAAGGGAGCTGCATGTGAACTGATGTGCAGCAGTGGGTCTGTAGGAAGTATGGACAGTAGATCCATCCAGAGCCAACCCGAACCAGTTGTCCACACCTTGAGGAAATGCTAGTGTAAATCTCATTTCCCTTTGAAATGGATTCACACCTGGATGCAGTTTCTGTCGAAAATCCAGCCATGTGCCATGTGGATTTTCTGCAGCAGCTGAGAGGTGAGTCCACAATTTTCCCAGTGTAAACCTGGCCTGAGCTTTGTTTTTATTCACATGTTTTATCAAAGCAGGCAACGCAAATGGCAAGATTCAACAAAATAGGATTAATGTGTGGTAGCAAATTTTGACATCATTAGGAATGACACATCACAGCTAATGCAATATTACTTTCAAAAACCAAATTTTCAGTCATGGTTTCAGATCCTGGTTAAAGTTACGAATAACCAGAAACCACAAGTAGTAGTTTAAATATACATGCTACTGAGGCTGTTTATGTAAAACATAATTCAACTTCGTTTTTATACATGCACAATGGAAAACCAACATTTGTTCAGCTTAACCTTGGGTTATTTTGTTTATTTGAACAAAGAATTCTATTACAGCAGTGAACAATCTTTATGATTTTTGAATTTTAAACAACCAAATGCATCTACAGACTATGAGATCATGAGAGAATAGTTACCATAGCAAAATAAAGCTAGAAATCCTACCACTTTAGATACCCACACCTTATGTTAAATGTGTTTAAATGATAAAAACACAGAAAAGATCTAGAAAAATTAGTTTTTTATATTTTAATTGGTATTATCTGTCATTTTTGCTCAATGAAAACAAAACAGTATAAGAACTATTAACTTTGTCTACTTGTAAACAACCTACATAACTTAAATGTTATTACAGGCTCTATCTCTGTGTGTGTGTGTATGTGTATGCTAAGAATAAGATGAGCTACATGTTCTGACTGTGCATGACCTGCCGTTCCTATTTGCGCTTTGTAGAAAGAATCACACAGTTCAACTTATCGAAACAATGTATGTGTCCAGAATGATTGCTAAGAAAATATTCAGAAAATATACTGTTTTAATGAAGTGAAATAATTTCTGGGCACAAACATGAAAAGCAAATGAGGGCAAACAAAACTTTTCCAAGGGAAAGTCAACATAGCTTCTGCAAGAGGAAATTATCATCTAGCTATTAGAATTCTTTGGAGCATATCAGAAAACGAGTAGACAAATGCAAATGAGCAAACCATAAGTAGTTTGATTTTACAGAAGTCCAGGAAGCTTCCTAAAACATTTACTTTTTGTTGAGTTGATAAATGTATGTCTACATCATACTATTTTGAAATGCATTTCAGAGTATTCTGTTTCAGTGAATTACGTTTCACACCAAAATGTACAAAAACATGCAAAGATCAGTATACCAGGAGGAAATATTCTATGTACAGGCAGTCCCCTGAGTTACAAACATCCAACTTAAAAATCACTCATATTTAAGAATGGGAATGAGACAACAGGAAGTGAGAGAAATCTACCTCTCAAAAGAGAAATTCACTCCTGAAAGAGCTATCATGGGGAAAAGGTGTCTCCACTGAAGCTTTCTCACCAATTCTTGTTTCCTCAACAAGCCACATTTTTCAAAATTCAATTATTAGAGATAGAAAGTGGAATGAAATCTTCTGAACAGTGGCACAGACAGCAAATCAAACACCACAAGGTGTTAACCCTTCCCTATGTTATCCAAAGCCTGTGTATATGTGTTTGTGTGGCTGGAGTTAATACTTAAAAAAAGTACCTGTTTCAACCTACATACAAATTCAACTTAAGAACAAACCTGCAAAACCTATCTTGTTTGTAACTTGGGGACTGCCTGTACATGATATTTAGTATCAAGACACATGAACACATGCAAAGCGTATATCTAAAATTCTTTTTCATAGTTTTCGCCTACAGTTTGAAATGGTACAGCCAAGACATTAGTGAAATCTAAGCCTGGAAGCAGAGAAATAAAGCTAGAGGATATGGAAGATCAGATTTCTTATGACAGAAAATTAGTACACAAAACAAGTATTTCAGTTTGTTTTACCTCATCTAGTCCATTACGACTTCCAGGCATTCATTTAGAAAAGACAAACTGTTCTTAGCTAATGCTGTTTTTGAAGGCTTGAAGAATTGTATCAATGGCATACTGATAGCACCCTGCACCATACGTTCAGGGGATCTCTTCCAGAAGTTTCAGCTAGATGTTAAACATCACTGGGAATACAATGACACTGGACTAGATCTGAGTAATTTGAAACTGCTTCCTATAAGTCATTCTCCCAGCCTTACAGGAAGGCGATTGCAAACCCACCCGAGAATCTTTCCAAGAAAACCTGTAAGAGATTAGCCTTCAGGTTGTCATAACTTGGAAACTTCCTGAAGCCAAACAACAACAAATAATAATAATAATAATAATAATAATAATATTGGCTAAAACACAGGAAAGGAATTTTAGCAAGTACCAGAGAGGGTCAGTAAATATTAATGAATACTATGCAGCTAGCTATTGCTGTTGAAACAGCATATATTCTAGGTATTATTTATGTAATACTTTCATTGAATATTTAATAGATATTTAGATATTGGAACATCCAGAATCATCTCCAGACTAGCAGGAATCCAATTAAGCCATGAGTGTTCAGATATGCCAAAAAGACATTAGGTTCTTTTTATTCATTCCAGGAGTACAGATGGATATGGTTTCAATTAATTTCTCCTAAACATTTTTATTCAGTAGAATAATCCAAATAAAGCTTGTTTAAAATCGTATTTATGATCCATTCAGTTAACTTCTTGTATACTTCTAAAATAATCTTTGCCTGATGAAGAAATCAATAGTTTTGAAAGTGTGAACAGAAAATTGTGCATCTTTGTGATTGGCCTAATGAAGACATTATGACAGCATGGACTTTGGGATTTGTCAACACATTTGAATTTGTCAGAATGTCAGCATACATAGGAATCCTGTGTATCTTCATGCTGTCTGACTGATGATTAATTGGTTAGGTTTGATTAGCAAGGAAATGTTATTACAGCTGACTTTTCCCAAGCAAATACATATTGATTTACTATTTAGAAGTCCTAAGAGCTCACAAGTTGACTCAAGGATTTGTACACAACACATTAAATTCTATGGAATGTTCTGTTCTATTTCCAAATGCAACAGAGCACCAAGCATTGCTCTACAGCCATCATGGATTTCATCTATTATCTGATTCTTAGATAGATTATTTAATTGATTTGTAATTTAACACCCTGGAGTGAATTTCATCAAACCCTATTGATCTGAATTCAATCAAATAGGTTTACTATTTTCTGGTCTACAGTACCTTGCAAAAATTATATTAAATATATGGTCAACATCTAGCCTTTCAAAATGACAGACTGTACACTGACATTAAGTCTATCTACCATAAGTAAGGTTCACTGCCAAGTCTTAAAGCAGGCACCTTCAAATGGTGGCCCTCCAGCTATTTTGGCCTCCAACTCCTATAAGCCCTAGCCAGTTTATTGTTGTAAAAGGTACATGACTTATTCCTGATTATAAAACAATACTATCAAAAATATATGGGTTTGAATGTTCCAATGTAGTATCTATTTCATTCGTTGCCCAATTAAACAATCCCATTTGTTATTAAATCCTCATTCACAAATGAAGGATGCTAAGCAATGAAGTAAAGAGGCACAAATTCATTAAACAATGAATGTGCAACATGCAGCAAATGGATGGTGTTGGGAGTGCACTAAGCCAAGAGTCTGGTCAAGCCAAACATTCCTGGAGCAAAAATATCACTTAAAAGAAAGGCTGGAAGCAGTCTGTCAACATCACCATGAAGGGAAAAGTGAGCGCTCAAGCATCACAAGCCCCTCGGAATTTAGTAGCTGTGGCCATGCCCGTAGCTGGGGGGAGGGGTTAAGGGTTCAACCCACCCCCCACCCCCATTCCAGAAATGTGTCAGGTTTAAAAAAAACTGGTTTACTCATAAATTTTAACTGGTTAACCAATTCATGAAGAAACCAGGTTTTTTTTAACCTGACACATTTCTGGAGGGGGGGTTGAACCTTTAAACTCCCCCCCACTTGCTGTGCACATTTAGACAAGGGATATTACCCTCCACACAAGTGTTATCTCTCAAGACAACAATGAGAAGTAATTGAATTGATTCCCCTCACCAATAGCTGTTGGTGAGCAGCAGTATTTCACGGTGACACTGATAGAGGACTTCTCAGATACAATGGCAGAGGTGCTGTAGCTAAACTTGTTAGTATTGCGCAGAAGGAATACATCTTATCAAAAAAGATATTTTTGATGAGGCAATCCATAATTAAACAAGAGATAGCACTAAAAGGAGAAACTTGTAGGTCAGATAGCACTTAACCAGCTATTGGAGTACAACAGAAGACAACTATGAATAGTGTTGTCACTAATAACACAACTGGTCTCAAGCTGAAAGGAAGTTCAGCTGGTGAAATACTAAGAGGCAAAATGAAAGTACAAAGCTTCTCCACACATAATATATGGACATGGGATGTGGGAAGAATGAATCAGGGATAGCTAGACATAATAAAACAAGGAACAAAATTTATAAAGCTTGCAATACTTGGGGTGGGAGAACATAAGTGGGCAGGAATGTGACATTTTGATAATAAAATGGTGTATTACTTGGGAAATGAAAATCTAAGAAGAAATGTTGTGGCATTTATAGGAAGCATGTGTAATGGACTAAGCACTGGACGACGACTCTATGATTCTATGGCTGGAGATCAGAGCTTGGATTCCCACTTGGACATGGGCAAGTCACATTGTCAGCCTCTGAGGAGAAAAGGCAAACACTCTTTGAACTAACCTTGCAAATAAACTTGTAATATGGCCTTAGGGTTGCCATAATTTGGAAACAACATGACAATTCATAGTGAAGAGAAGTATAGCAAAGGAGATCAAATTATATAATGCAAAATCTGATCAAATCAATAAGAGTTTAGGGAATATCCATCAATATAACCATATTTCAAGTTTATGCTCCAAATACAAACAAAGAAGAATAAATTGAAAAAGTCTATGCTGGAGTCAAAGAAGAAATTGATCACACAGCATAACAGGTCATGTTAATCATAGGCAACCAGAATCCAAAAGGTAGGGAAGAGTAAAATATAAGATACAGGAAATTTGGCCTAGAATTAAGAAATAAAGCTAAAGAAGGAAGAACTGGTCTTTGTGATGCACAGTTTATTCACTACAAACACATTCTTCAAGTAATCAAAGAGACTACTGCATACATAACTATAACCACTCCCAGATCTAATGTGTTTATCTGCTGTGTGTTGCATGCATAGTATCCTCATACATTTGATAACAGATCTAGAATTAAAAATAAAAAACCCAAATGTTATTTTGTTTAGTAAATACCCAAACTTGCAAATATGAATGATGCATTAAACATTACATGCACTTGAAATGATAGTTATCTCTGGAAAGATTACATTTATTTTTAAAGGCTTCTCTAGAATAATCCTTGGATATTTTACATTTACCAGAAACAACACCCTGTTAGAAAATGTAAAGTATTCATAGCTGAACCAATAGTAATTCAGAATGATGACTGCCCTCACCAACAAAGGCTTTGTTTATTTTGACCCCAATGGCTGTAAATAATTCTCAAGGCAAAGGTCATTTTCTAAAAGCAGTATAGCTTTAATTATTCTGTTTTAAAACATTTTTGCATGTGTATAAACAACACACACACCTGCTCTTTTCAAACTGGGAGAGAGGGGTCTTAATTTAAACCTTCTATATAAAGACACAGAAAGGGCATAAGAAACTTATCTCACATCGTTCAATTTAAAAATGTAACATATGACATAAAATATTTTAAAATATAACACATATACAATTCTTTCTTTCAAAAATTAGAATAAAGAAATAAGGGTAGTGTCATATGATACCTTCTGCATTAAAACTTTTATGTTTGGCATTATTTCTTAAAATTTGATGTAGTTATTAGCAGCCTTTTAAAACTATAGACTTTCCAGAAAGCTTACAATCTAAGGCATGTAATACAGTTTTTATGTGCAATTGTTTTAGACAATACTGACTTTTATAAACAGCCCAACTAACAAAAGTTATTTCATTATGGATTAGGAAAGGCCTTCAAAATTTACTTCTTCTTTCTTGAATGAATAACAGGGATAGTAGACATGTTGCTATTCAATTTCGGTTGCTAGGATATGTTAAGTCTGCCTTCTTTAAAAGCCCTGCTCTAAATAAGATGGCTATTCAGCTGCCTCATAAATATCATTGCCTTTTACTCTATATTTAACTTTGGCAGTATTTTTGAAAAGCTTAGTAGAGGCCAGTAAATCAACCTTTTCTGCAAACCATCTTAACTTGTTCTGCCTATCTGTATTTTGAAGCACCATTTCATCTCACAAAAGTACATTGTGTAGTTCTGCTGATGCACCAAACTGTGTTACCATATCTCTCAGCAAGTCTTCAGAGCCTCTTTTCAGTTCATTTTAAAATTAGAAGAGTTATCACTGGTGTGTTTGCCAGAACAAAAGCACTCATTACTTTTTCCAAAATGGAAATATAAAATCATGTATGAGAGCTGCAAAAATTCTCCAAACTCTGTTTTGCAGTCATGTTCAAAATTTCATTTCCTCATATAAGGATTTTGTAGCCTGGGCCGGACTCATATTGTTAGTCCCAACTAAGTAGCCCCATTACATCAATGGAATTTACATGCTTACCATTTAACAATTTAAACTATTCTAATCAGTTATTTAAATGCATTCATATGGTTTTATTTTTATTATTTTAATGTTTAATGTGTTGTATATTTATTTGCTTTTATGTTACATGGCACTGAATTATTGCCAAACTAGAAGCTGACCTGAATCCCCTTTGGGGTGAGACAGAGCGGAGTAAAAATGCAGTAAATAAATAAACAATGAGTCAATGGATTTAGTGTACTTGAACAAACACCAGGATTCAAGTTTTGTGCCTGTTTTTCTGTAGAAATTCATGCACATGTTGGTATCTACTTTTGTTCATATATGTACCTTTTTACACAATTTCCTTACTATATACTTTTCTGTATTTTCTGTACCAATGGCCCTACTCTTGGTACTCCTAAAAAGAAAAGCACATTGTCTTGGCATCCCATCATTCGTACACCCTGAAAAGTTGGAGCAGATACAGAGAGCAAGGAAAGAGCGTTTTCTTGAGAGCAACCCCCCACTCATACACATCTGCCTAGTCTATGGTTTTATCATAGATGTATTGCATGCAGTGAGATATATTTCCCTTCTCTACTGCTTTACATTGATACAGCACTTCCTACTTTCCTTATTTCATGTCGAGAGCAACAACAATAAAACTTATTAAAAAATAGTACACCTTTGCTGAGCCATATAGTTCAGTTAATGAACAGATCATGAAAGTATCCATAGAGATACACTACTACCATTGCTCCAGAAATGCTCCACTGGCCCCATGTACAGTGCCATATAATGCAGTTTAACTAGAGTGAACTGCATTATATATGAGCGTTTCCAGACAGCATAAAAATGTGGGTTTAAAAACTGGGGGAAAAAAATCCTGAGATCTGACAGCAAGTCCGTCCCATTCTGTCCGTCCCATTCTGACAGCCATTCGCACACCTTCCTTTGAAACACATCAAAAAAGAGGGAAGATGAGAACATCTGGCAGGAGTCTTTCTTGAAAAAAAATTCTGAGATGTGCTGGACCTTGTATGCTCTCATGCAGAGATCTTAATGTACACACAAGCAGATTGTTTTATCTCCTAACTGTTAATTCAAGCTCTGTCTAATATGCAGAGAGTTCTACACAGGGAGATGGGAAGGAAGTGTTTTGCATGAGTGCAGAGATATACAGTCATGCAAAGGTGCTCATTTGGAAGAGAAATTGGGTTTTAAGCACACCTTTTAAACATGTGCTTTTTAGGTGTTAAACTGATTCTGGCCGCACTTCCCCAAACTTTGTTTAGCCACCACCGCCTTTTATTATTCTGGCTTTCACTGAACATGTAGAAGAGTCTTGAGTCTACATTACCATATCATACGGTTCAGTGCAGTTAAACTGCATTCTACGGCAATGTAGATGAGGCCTCAGTCACTGCTGGGTATCAGTTGTGTCAGCCATCAAAATCCTTTCCAACATCATCATGGGTCACCACTAAATATTAAACACTGCAAAAAGTTTGAATAAATGGTACTGCACTGTCAGGAATGTTTTGATTACTGTTTCTTTGCTGCTGCTTCAACCCCAAAAGTTTTTGAGCCCATCCAGACAGGCCCAAAACATGGGGCCTGTCTCGCTTTTACCTAAGGCATCATTAGGTTGCCTCAAGTAAAAGTGAATTAATGCAAAGAAAACTGGGTTTTCCCAATTTACTCCACATTAATTAAATTTACAGGTGTGGGTCCGGTGGGGATTGACCCCTTGGACTGCATTCTGTGATCCCGGGGATCAGTCCCCACAGTCATTCTGGTTCTTTGGGCTCCTGGAAGCTGAAGGAGCAGGAGGGTGCCCACCCCTTCCCACCAGATCCCCATCCCCCGCAAAAAAAGTGGTGGTCTACAGACAAAGATTTACAAGAAATTAACAGTAGTCAATGGACAAAAAAATTGTAGCAATTCCTAGAAGGAAGGGAAATGGCTGATACATCAGATAGCTTGAGATATACTGTTCTAAAGGTGATAATTCTTGAGTTGTGGCTGCAGACTTGTGACACTGACCCCCATACCTACATAGGTATTATTAATGTGAAACTTTATAGTTTATGACAATGCAAAAGTATATTCTGTGAAAGTTTATTCAGGGACATGGTCTTTAGCTTTAAAAAAACAGATGTACACTGTAACATTTTGGAGAGCAAGACAAGTACATTGATGAAGCAGCCTACACACAGTTATCTGATCTGTGCATAACAGAGGCATGCTTTTAAATGTTACAGTAGTGCCATAAGTTTACAGCATATCGGATTTTTTTCAATAATGTGACATAAAGCTCTCTTGTACTGGTGGCAGGAACAACAAGTCCATGTTTCATCTAAGTAGTTTTCATACTGAGAATGCCTGTTCCTCTGTTCATTCCTGATGGTGTTTAAGTATAAAAACCCTGTTAATCCTGCCATATAGGACACATTTGTAATACATTTTTTCTCTGTGAAAGCCATATTGTATAGGAAAAAGGAATCACTTCTAACATAGTTCAGATCAGGCATCATCAACTGCAGTATGGCCATTTGTTGGCATGATCATTTCTCAATCTGAGCCTTCTGACCTCTTCATAGTACAAGTTATGAACTACAAGTTCCAAGTTATGAAAAAATAAGTTCTATAGCTTTGCTCTTAAGTTGAATTTTTATGCAAATCGGTTACACTTAAACCCAACCAAAAATATTTTTAAGCTTTGAATAGCATAGGGAAGAGTTAACACCCCTGTTTCTTTTGCTGTCTGTGCCCCTGTTTAGAAGATTTCACCTCACCTTCTGTCCTTGTGCAAATTGGATTTTGAAAATGTTAGCTTGTTGCAGAAACAAGGATTGGTGATAAAGCTTCATGGAGACACTTTTTCCCCATGATAACTCTTTCAGGAGTGAATTTCCCTTCCTAGAGATAGATTTCTACTCCTGCCTCCCCTTTTATAACTATGAGTCATATGCAAGTCAGATGTTTGTAACTCGGGGACTGCCTGCACTTCCTTTTTTTGCCTACCTCCATTTTGCCACTTACTGAAAAGTTGGAAATAAATTCTCTTTTTGTATCTTATTATCAAAGTTTTAGTGACAATTTAGAGAAAGATAATTACTAACAGCCATATTCAACCAATCTGGCAGTGACTGTCACTTTGGATTTTTTTTTTTTTTACCTATCCTCAAAGGCTAGTTTTTCCATGAAGTGAGCTGATCCTAGTCATGTCCTCAGCATCATCTTAAATACACAGAAGACTACCTGACAGGAAGGGATGAGTGGTTTCTTTTCTGGTTCACATCTTTTAACATTTTTTCTATGAGCAAAGCAATGTGCTAACTGTTATTATTCATGTATATATGTTAGACCTGCCTTGTCTCAAAATCCCATCTGACTGACTGCTTTTCCTCAATCTGTCAATCATGAACTAACTGTCCCCACGGCATAAATACAAGGCATTTCCATTATGTCTGCATCTATCAGTACACATCTAGGGAGAGATTATGGCTTCAGGCCTTTATGATGCAGAAATTGTGAAAATACTGTATGACTAAGGACGGAGACTGGTGATATTTATTGCTTTCCTTTTCTTTCCTTCTTCCATTCACTTGAACTACACTGAAGCTCCCTTTAACTGAATCATTGGGGTGATTGAAAGATTTAGCCAGCCAACTAATGATTCTCACCCATATTCATCCATGATGCAAATATTTCCAAAACAGGGTATATGGTTTAGGTCCACATCATCTTAGCAAAGAATTAGCTAATATTTTCTTACTCTCATGTTAATCCTTACAGCTTTTAAACCCCTGCTGCTTTCAATTTAGAAGGAATATTTACTTAATATATTTTTAAGTCCCGATAATGCTCTAAGGTGACTCATACATAGCTCAGTATCAACATAACAAGTTCATAAAAATATTTTTAAAATATTTTAAACACATTTAAAATTGAAGAAGCCAACTCCAAAACCTTTGAAAAAGCAGCATGCATACTTAAAAGTTTCTAATTAAAATCCTAAATAAATAAATAAAATCTCACAAAAGCCAGCAACGCATAGAACCAGGTGCCAATGGATAGTGGCAATTTATTCAGGAGTGAAATAAAGGCGCTGTATCTTAGCATGCTCTGTTTCACATGACAAGTGTGAGGTTTGTGCCATAATAATATTTTAATTTTTGATTTGTCATTTTCACTTACTCATTATCTTACTAGCTAATGATAGTACAGTAACTGAAGAAGAAAAATATAAGAACTAAAATGGCCAAGGAAAAGTAATTGTCTTTTAAATAATCAGGTATTCCTTCTTGGTAATGTTCAATAGACTTCAACATAGTCTTCCATAGTTGGAAGTTGGGATGTGGATTTCCAGGCTTCCTCAAACTAGAATCAGGTTTTGATTTAGCTCCTTCATCATTTGTCCTGTTAGCAAAGACTTGGGTCCCATCTAAACTGCCATATAATGATTATAATAGTCAGTGTAGATTCATATAATTCAGACCGAACTGCATTGAACTGGATTATATGAATCTACACTGCCATATAATTCAGTTCAATGCAGTTCAATCTGCATTTTGAAACTGCATTGTGAAATATGGCAGTGTAGATGGGGCCTGAGTAGAATAACATCCAATTAATCTGGAGTATATTAGGCTGAGGAAGACTGTTATAGATCTACAGTTTCTGAGTGTGGAAAGTTGATAGTTTTGCTTCAGTTTTACAATATGATCTATACAAAAGTGATGCCTTTTGGGACTTCAGCAGATAATCGACCTTCGCTAGTCTGGAAAGGCTGCTACTTCAGTTAGAATTCCACACTTGCCAATCTGTTCTGAGAGAGTAATATAACACTACTCACAAAACTGCTAGTTGAAGCACATTCATAATTGGCTTCAGCCACCTATTGGGAGCTAAAAGTTCCAGTAAGAAAGTTTCATCAGTGCAAAAAAGAGATCAGTGATGAGGACATCGGTCTTATCAAATCGTTCAAGGTAACACTGGAACAATTTGCATGAAAGAGCTTATAAATGCCTCATTAGAAAGAGGCAAACAAAAATCTAACTAAGAGGGGAGGAATTATAAGCAGCTGATTTGTGTCTAAACCAGATCTCATTAATACAAAGGTAACAGTTTCTTTAAAATGGTATAATCCTAGGTCACATTCACATTTCGGTTTAGCCAATTATTTGACTGGGCGATGAAAAATGTTCCAATCAGTTAGCTACTAAAAACAAATTCATATTCCTAATAAATCTTAGGAAGAACATGAGGGACATTTTTGCCATCAATGTCAGATATTTCAGACTGAGCCTGCTTTTTTTTTTTTAAACAATAATCTTCTTAAAGTAGGGGACCTCTTTGATGTAATAAGGCAAAATTGAGGTTACTATTCAAGAGACCTTGCATTATGCCGTTTGAGACTGGGGGAAAGGGCAAAGACATAGTTTAAGAGAAATGAAATAAGGATTTAGTATTTCCTTCGGTGTCTAATACAAAATATTGTAAGGTGCCTTAGGGAATGACACTTCATATCAGATGTTCTCTAGTGCTGAATAACTCCCTCTAGGAGTTTTCTTTTTGCATATCTTACAAAGCAGGGAAAGGATTCTTAGTGGAAGGTCATTCATCTCTGGTAGAAAAAGAGCCATGGGACTTTAAAAAAAGAAATTCAAAGCATGATGTGCAGTAACTTTTATTCCCAGAAATCACCATTATTTATGAATATCAGTAACATACTTCTATATAGAAATACTGCAGCAAGTTAACATTATACTGCTTAGGTCAGAATTTAAAACACACACATACACACATCCTATCAAAAGTTGCATAAGGACCTTAAGCAATTTTCAGTATGATAATAGTTTTCAATTTTACTCACTGCACTCTTCAAGATTTGAATATATACTTACAAGGAGAGATTGATAATATCTTCATATGCATTCATACATAAATTGGGAAATCTATTAGGTTCATCAAGCTTTCCTTTTTTCCCATTTTCACCAATTTTAAACAAACTTGAAGTATTTCTATTCTCCAAACAATAATATAGAATAGATCCATTAATCAAAACCTAAGTAGTATCCAATAATATTTGAAATATTTTATAACTAGACAATTGTTAGCAAACCATATTGGCTCAGATATTTTGTTCATTACATTACCAAGTCTATACTTTAAATAATTTTATTTACTACCAAATTTTAGAGCCCTCCTCCAATGTGGCAACTAGCAACATTAATCATTACTACTTTGGGCTGGTGATATTTGCAGAATATTTCATGATTACCCTCAAGTAAGTGAAAGTGCCTTGCATAGAGATTTATTATGGGACAGAGGATAAAATAATGATGTCCATAGGAATCTTCCTACTAATTGCTAGATAGACTATAAGTTCCTAGAAGCAGAGATCAGCTATTTTGCTATTACTCCATGAAGTGCCAAGTGCATTACTGGTGCTGCATAAATACAGGCATTCCTAAATTAACAAAGCATTTGACAAAGAAGCTCCTTTCAAACAAAACCTTTATAAAACTGCCTACTTTTCTTTTTTCCTTCTTGTCCTGTGTCCACCTGGAAGTTTTTTTAGTAGCACAGCACTAAGAGGATGGTAAAGAAAGCTGAAGACATACAAAATTTCATTGTTGTGTTGCAACACTTTGTCTGCAGTAAACAACCCAATGCAGCTATAACTATTCTAGCTAATCCTACTGTAGCTGTGTGTGCCTGCCTGCAATAAGCAAAGTAAAGACCATCTACCACCAAAATCTCTTACTAAGTAAATGCCAAAATAGAGATAAAAGAGTGAACCCAGCATTTTTTTCAGTTCTCCCTGGCATCTTTAGGGAAAGTGTAAGATGGCGAGATTTTAAAATGCATTTAAAAAACGGATGCATGTTGGAAAAAGCTTTCAAATGTATGTAGAATGTTAAACATTTTTTTGCTTATTTGTGCAATGTTTGCATGGCCTGGTTGTTTCATTTCATGCATTCACATTGTTAGTTCTGAATACAAAGTTCCCTAAAACCTACTCTCCCTTTTTGAGGTGCCGGATACTCTTTTTGAGGTGCAGGATAACCATATTTCCATGTTATTTCTGCCTCCAGTAACAAATTTTCTGTTAAAGAAGTAATGTCCAAGAACATATCTACTTCATTTCCTGAGGTATACCTGTGCTGATAAAATCTGTCAAGGCATGCATTCAGTATTTATTATATGATTCTCATCTTTAAAAAATGGACTTACGTTTCAACCTCCACGAAAACATTTTGTCCATATATAATACAAACTAGAATCTTGTTAGACAGTTCTATTTAGTAGCCAGAAGAGGCAGCCAGAACAGGAGTTGCTTGATTGTCTCCGTCTTCTCCTTTGCTATTGGTCTCTGCCTTTTTCAGCCAAGTGAAAAGAGCTGATTCAAGAAGCTTATTGCCTTGTTGCTCTCTTTTCCTAGTTACTAGCTGTTTTTGAAAACCACAAAAGCAGAAATCACTCTTTAAACTTCCAAGCAACTAGTGTTACATCCTGACCCAGCATTTCACGTGAAATAATTTAAAATGAAATTAATGAAACATAGCAATATGGCCTTAGGCTCAAAATCCTATGCACACTTATCTGTGGCTAGCCTCATTAATTCCACTTTCATTCATCAAAGACACTTACTTCTAAGAAAAATGTTTACATTGCTTCTAAATTGAACAAAACCCCAAAGTGACTTACGCTACCATTAATTTTTGTTATCACCATCACCATCAAATTATAATGCTTCTAAACAGTTCACAGCTAATAGAAACTAATTTCTTTCTAGTTTTCAATAAATGTCTAATATTTAGACATTTATTGAAATAAGATCTATATAGTTTTGCATCCTGGCATACAGAAGAGGGGATTGTAAAGCATGTTTAGTGGCTGCATTATAAATTATACTGGGTTTTCACCTAAGAGTATATAGATGCTCCTTTTATATCAGACCATTAATTTGTGAAGAAGCATAACAAAATGTAAAATTTGTCTCTGCATTTTAACTTTTAACAGAAGCAAGACCAAAACCAATGCTGAGGAAAGCTATTGGCAGTTGAAGAAATTCCTCACATTTAAGCTATAACAAAGAAAGCATATTTTGTGGACATCTATTTCTCATCATCCTGCAATGTGTATAAAAAAGCCTTTTCAAATCAAACATGAAACACCAGGAAAAAAATTTGAAGTCAAAAAATGCACTTTGCAGCCCTCCAGTGGTAAAGTAAAAATTTGGAACTCTGGAAAGAATTTAGATGTACCAGCCTTCAAGCCATCACGCTTAATACATCATGTCAAGTGCCTAGAAACAAAACTCACATCTTTGTGAGATAGACATTCAATGGATTCTAGTATAAAGAAAATAAATATGACAATTGGCAATAAGTGCTACTGCTACACGTCTACATATATCTGTCATCACTTTTATCTATATTGCAATCAAACCACTTGCCAATCCCAGAAAGTTTGACAAACAGTGTAAAAACTGAGATGGTTTGTGCCTTGTGCTACTCCCCCCCCCCACACACACACACACACATTTTTGCTGATTCTGCAGACAAAGTTTTTTCAAGTTCCCTTAAATATTTATTTACTTTGTTGGATGTACACAAGTCGTAATGAAGACAACATTTCTATCTCAAAACTAAACAAATCCTCTTGACTTGCTTCTCCCACAGAACAGCTGGTATCCTTAAGTGAAATTCAGAGGAGAAATGTAAGAATGCCAGAGAAATGGGAAGCAAAAGAAAACCACAGATGCCAAGATGAATTGCAATTGTTCTCTCAACAAATACAAAAAGCACACATTACTAATACGTGAGGCCAAAATATATCTATAGCCAAAATATGTCATAGTCATGGAAGTCACTTGGGGTTGGTGGTTGTGTACCTTCAAGTTGTTCCCAATGTATAGCGACCTCACTGATGGGTTTTCTTGACTAGATTTGTTCAGAGTGAGTTGACCTGTCTTCCTCTGAGGCTGAGAGAGGTCACCCAGAGGGTTTCCATGCCTGATCACAGATTCAAACACCAGTCTTCAGGTCCAAAACTCAAACTACTACGACCTACAATTTAATGTTACAGAAGCATTGAACTGGGTGCATAATTATAGGGGCTGCGGTGGCGCAGCAGGTTAAACTGCTAAGCTGCAGAACTTGCTGACTGACAGGTCGGTGGTTCGAATCCGCGGGATTGTTAGCCCTAGCTTCTGCCAACCTAGCTGTTCAAAAACATGCAAATGTGAGTAGATCAATAGGTACTACTTTGGCGGGAAGATAACCGCACTCCATGCAGTCATGCTGGCCACATGACCTTGGAGGCGTCTAAGGACAACACCGGCTCTTTGGCTTAGAAATGGAGATGAGCACCATGACCCAGTCAGACTCAACTAGACTTAAATTTTTTTCATGTCAGGAGAGACTTGAGAAACTGCAAGTCGCTTCTGGTGTGAGAGAATTGGTCATCTGCAAGGACATTGCCCAGGGGACGCCTGGATGTTTAATGTTTTCCCTTTCTGTGAGTGGCTTCTCTCATGTCCCCACATGGGAAGTTGGAGCTGATGGATGGGAGCTCACCCTGCTCCCCAGATTTGAACCTCCGACCTTTTGATCAGCAGTCCTGCTGGCACAAGGGTTTAACCCACTGTGCCACTGAGGGCTCCATGGCTAGATTTATGGTCAAGGGGGAACCTTTACCTTTACCATACTCTGTAGAATTAATACAGTTGGAGGCCAATTTCTCTGCCATGCCTCAATGCTTGGGTTTGTAGTTTGCTGAGGCACCAGAACTCTTTGGGAGAGCAATTTAAAGACCTAGTAAGACTATAAGTCCCAGGATTCCATAGCATTGAGCCTTGGGAGCTAAAGTGGTGTTCTGGAGGGGTTTTTTGTGTCAGGAATGACTTGAGAAACTGCAAGTCCCTTCTGGTGTGAGAGAATTGGCTGCCTGCAAGGACATTGCCTGGGGGATGCCCGGATGTTTGATGTTTCACCATCCTGTGGGAGGCTTCTCTCATGTCCCAAAGTGGTGTTAAACTGCACATATTCTGCAGCGGGTCTGTTCCTTACTATTCCTAACCATCTGACAAGCCTGGTTTTCCTTTCAATCCACCTGACACAGAAACTTCTAACATGTTTCCTCTTGAACTAGTGACAATCCCAAAGAGGAATGAATGGCGACTATGTTTCTCAGCTAGCGCAAAAATGGGAAACAAAACACCTACATTTGTTAGGCAGACAGGGAGAAGTTTGCTTATGCAAGAACTAAAGCAACAAGTTCTGTATTTATAGACAGGCGCATATATAGATAGATACACAGACATACAGGCAGGCAGGCATTCAGATCATTCCTTTGGCCAAAGGGGGTTCTGTCGTCCCAGGCAAGCAAAGCAGACGCCCTTATGGATTAATCGCTCCAAGGCCGGGCAGCCTTTCCAACTCGGTGAAGGGCGTGAAAGGGGAGCCGCGGGCTGGCCTCGGCTGGGCAAAGTCACCCGCAAAGGCAGGAACTAGGCAAGCTTCGAGCTGGAAACTCCAAGTCCTTCTCCCCTTCGCACGAAACCTTCAACTTTCCCCGCGCCTCCTTCCTCCTCCTCTGAGGCTCAATGTGCCACACACTCCCTGGCAGTCTGGGCGGGATCCAGGGCACCTGCTTCACCTTCAACTCTCCCTCACGTCTGTTCTTTCAAGAAGCCATACGCGCCACCCCAGAGCCCAGAGACGCCAGGGCTTTGGAGAGAAGAAGCCTCCGACATGCAGCCCAGACACGCAGCGCAAACGCCGGCCTCGGAGGCAAGCAAGCAAGGCGGCGCCCCTCACCGCCACCTGGACGTCGGGAAAAGGGGCAGAAAGGGAGGCGTGGAGAGGAAAAGGAAGGAACGGGAACTTCTCCTTACCTTTGAGGGCGAGGAGGCTGCCGACCCCCAGCCAAAGCAGCGCCCACTCCCAGCACCGCCACATCCTCACCAGGCGCGTTAATCTCGGGCTTTTCCGACCCAGCCCAAGGTCTCCGTCCTCGGATTGAAGGGACCAGGGCTCCCTCCGCCCTCTCGCCGCCTCGCTCGCCTCTCTCTGGGCTTCGGGAGCGAGGGAGGGAAAGGGATGCGGCGCGCCGGCTCCTGATGCTCCTGCTGCTGCTCCCGCGCCTGCCGCTATTATTATTGCTGCTGCTGCTGCTGCTGCTGCTCAGTCATTCGCAGGCTTTTACTGCCAGGACCCGAGCAGCTCACCCGCTTTCACCGCGGGACCGCGGCAACGTCACTGGGAGGAGAGGCTATGAATATTCATGAGGAAGAAGGCGAGGCGGGAGGGAGGGAGAGGAGGAGAGCAGGGATGCGCCGCTGGCTGTTCCCCGGCGCGAGTGTCAAACCAGCCTTAAGTTGAGGGCGCTTCAAAGAAAATTTGGGAATCACGCGCAGAGACTTCCACTTCTATTCCGAGGGAGTTGGAAGCAGCGAGGTTCAGAGAAGGCCTGGTTTGCTCTGACCTGTGGAATGAATGCAGTCTGACAGAATCCTAGAAGTGAAAGGGACCCCAAGGGCCATCCAATCCAACCTCCTGCCATGCAGGAACACCCAGTCGAAGCATTTTTTTTTGTCCAACAGTTTAATAAATACAGTAGTGTCTCACTTATCCAACACTCGCTTATCCAACGTTCTGGATTATCCAACGCATTTTTGTAGTCAATGTTTTCAATACATCGTGATATTTTGGTGCTAAATTCATAATTACAGTAATTACTACATAGCATTACTGTGTAGAAAACTACTTTTTCTGTCAAATTTGTTGTATAACATAATGTTTTGGTGCTTAATTTGTAAAATTATTACCTAATTTGATGTTTAATAGGCTTTTCCTTAATCTCTCCTTATTATCCAACATATTCGCTTATCCAACATTCTGCTGGCCCGTTTACGTTGGATAAGCGAGACTCTACTGTAATAAACTTTATTCTTATACCCCGCCCCATCTCCCCAAAGGGACTCGGGGCGGCTTACACAGGGACAAGCCCAAAGAACAACATAACATAGCATTACATGTATAAAATTTAACAGCAATTTAAAACATTCCAACAATAAACAAAAAAGACCTAACAAGACAATTACTTTAAAAGCCTGAGCATCAACTTTGTTATGTGGAGTCTCCGGTGGCCTAGGGGATAAAAGCCTCGTGACTTGAAGGTTGGGTTGCTGACCTGAAGGCTGCCAGGTTCAAATCCCACCCAGGGAGAGCGTGGATGAGCTCCCTCTATCAGCTCCAGCTCCATGCGGGGACATGAGAGAAGCCTCCCACAAGGATGGTAAAACATCAAAAACACCCTGGCGTCCCCTGGGCAACGTCCTTGCAGACGGCCAATTCTCTCACTCCAGAAGAGACTCAGGTTGATCCTGACACGAAAAAAAAAGCAACAGATCATAGCATACATAGTGTTCCCTCACTTATCGTGGGGGTTAGGTTCAGGAAAAAGTGAAAATCCGCGAAGTAGGGACACTATATTTATTTTAATATTTATACATTATTTTAGTATTTATACACTATTTTAAGTCTTTATCAGCCAATCGTGTGTTGATAAATCGCCTCCTTCTCCTCCCATTGCCGCTTGGGCTCCTTTTCTTTCCCTTCTCCTTCCTCCCTTCCTTAGGCTGTAAATTATAATTTTTTTATGATTTATAATAGTCTTTTAGAGTTTATTGAAAATCCGCGAAACAGCAAATCCGCGAAAAGTGAACAGCGAAGAAGTGAGAGAACACTGTAATCAAGTAACAATATGTTGTTGAAGGCTTTCATGGCTGGGATCACAGGGTTGTTGTATGTTTTCCGGGCTGTATGGCCATGTTCCAGAAGTATTCTCTCCTGACGTTTTGCCCACATCTATGGCAGGCATCCTCAGAGGTTGTGACAATAATTTTGATATATACAGTAGAGTCTCGCTTATCCAACATAAACAGGCCAGCAGAACGTTGGATAAGTGAAAATGTTGGATAATAAGGAGGGATTAAGGAAAACCCTATTAAACATCAAATTACATTATGATTTTACAAATTAAGCACCAAAACATCATGTTTTACAACAGATCGACAGAAAAAAGCAGTTCAATTAACAATAACATTATGTAGTAATTACTGTATTTACGAATTTAGCACCAAAGCATCACAATGTATTGAAAATATTGACTACAAAAACACTGACTACTAAAAGGCAGACTGTGTTGGATAATACAGAAGGTTGGATAATATAGAAGGTTGTATAAGTGAGACTGTACTGTACATGCATATCTACATTAGTCAATCAACCAGTTATTTCTGACATTGAATGCATATTAATATCAGTTTTGTTTATTTGTTCAGTCGCTTCCAACTCAAAGAGCATTGATAAGGAAAGGAATAATTAAAAACAGGTTTACTAGGAAGTGACGTGTTCATTCACTCAGTCGTCTCCAACTCTTAGTGACTTCATGGACCAGTCCACGCCAGAGCTCCATGTCAGCCATCGCCGCCCCCAGCTCCTTCAAGGCCAAGCCAGTCACTTGAAGGATACCACCCATCCATCTTGCCCTTAGTCGGCCCCTCTTTTTCCTTCCATTTTCCCCAGCATCATTCTCTTCTCCAAGCTCTGGCATGGGCTGGTCCATGAAGTCACAAAGAGTTGGAAGTGACTGAACGAATAAACAACAAAAAGTGTAAATGTGAATTCTTTATTCCATAGGTATTCCCAGTTATCCAATTCTATTGGTTTACATAGGTCCTTGGCCCAGGATGGGGCCCCTGGTGGCACAGTGTGTTAAAGCGCTGAGCTGCTGAACTTGCAGACCAAAAGGTCCCAGGTTCAAATCCCGGGAGCGGAATGAGCGCCCGCTGTTAGCCCCAGCTCCTGCCAACCTAGCAGTTTGAAAACATGCAAATGTGAGTAAATTAATAGGTATTGCTCCAGCGGGAAGGTAACGGCGCTCCATGCAATCATGCCGGCCACATGACCTTGGAGGTGTCTATGGACAACACCTGCTCTTCGGCTTAGACCCAGAGTCGGTCATGACTGGACTTAATTTCAGGGGAAACCTTTACCTTTACTTGGCCCAGGATATCATTTGCATGGGATGAAGTCCCAAGTCATTATCATAATCATCATTATATTGTTGTCTGAAATCTAAGAGTTAACCCAGCATGCCAAGCTCTGATGAATTCCAATGAAGTCATGCAGGGTGAAGGGCCAAGGAAGGATGTCAAGGGAAATATTCCAGAATTCACATGCCTCACCTTTACAGACATTGACACTTTATAGACATTAGAAAGAAACTGACATTGGTGTGATT
Organism: Anolis carolinensis; assembly: GCF_035594765.1. Lineage (NCBI taxonomy): Eukaryota > Metazoa > Chordata > Lepidosauria > Squamata > Anolidae > Anolis > Anolis carolinensis. The sequence continues at coordinate 246,539,396 of NC_085843.1, read as the reverse complement.
GATACAAATTAAAATCTGCAGTCTTATTGCTCCAAATACATTCACTATTGTAAGGTTTAGAGGTTGTGATTGGTGTACAGTGTGGCCGGAAACTTGATAAAGCCTTTCATTGGAAGAATTCTTGAGTCAGCCTTCTGTATCCAGCCTGCCCCTTCCTGCCTGTGGGAGCTTATTAACATGGGAAGTGATTGTTTCAGGGAAACTAATGTTTGCTGAAGGATATTAGGGCTGGGAAGGGAAAGACTTGATTGATGAAACAAGAGATAGTAAATGATGGCGATCCCAGGTTTGGGATTTCGTTTGGGAAAGAATTCATGACCTTCATGGGATTGGAATGCTTCCTGAGTATGTGCTTGGCTGAACCTTTATTCAAACTCATTATGTGGTGGGAAAGGAAATCTATCAGTGCTGCTCAGCTGGGAGTTGTTTTACTGCTTCTGAAGCAGAGCAGGGTAACTAGGGCTAATTCAACCCTCTGCTGAATGTAGGTTCCCCAGCCAAAGCATCCCCAGCCCCTCTTTGAAGACATCCAGAAAAGGGGATCTTGCCTCTCCTAAAGTCAATTGGTTCCACTGCCAACGTGCTCTCTTTTGGAAAATGACATTCATAACCTTTTGGGAAAACACCTTTCGGTGATCATATCTTTTTAGAAAAGCATGATCTTTCAGAGAAGAGCCAAAAACCCTTTAGAATAGAATCTTCTCTTGTGGTATACAACCAGATATAATTATGCAATGCAATGGTTTCAGTTGTTAGACTGAATAACTTGTTATCTCTTATCTGTTAGGAAAACAGAGATTTGTCAGTAAATTAAAAGAACAGTGCTTCAGAAGTGTTTTTGGTACCCAAAAATATATACACTCCTAGAAAACAACTTGTTTTTTATCATGCACTCAAGAAACAAAATGAAGTAGACTTTGATAAAAATAACACATTTGGTTTACTCACAACCTCAGATTTGTTTGAGATATTTCTCTGTGCCATCCAGCCAGGACATCTCTTACAGCAAAATAGCTATCAACAGGTTACATAGTAAAAAGGAGAGAGAAAAAGAACATGTTGTCTGCAACCCCTTTTATAACTTCTCAGGAACCATAGATTAAAGGAAGATGCATACCAGAAAATACAGAAAGGAAACTGTAAGCAGCAGGATCATAGATAAACACATATTACTAGAGAAGGCTTGAAGAATGTTGTTATTTCCAACACTCCCAGCCTCAAGAAGTTCCTTCTACTGCTCAATCAAAATCCAACCTTCTGTAACGTAAAACCATTAGACCTAGTTCTGCCCTCTGAGACAGCACATAACATCAAAACTCTTTGTAACAGTTCTTCAAGTGCTGGGATCATGACACCTGTTCATTTTTTCTTCACCAATTTGAACATACCCAGCAACTTTATCCTCTCCTTGTGTTTTGTTCTCCATACCTCTTACCATCCTTGCTGCCCTTCTCTGAACTCACTCTAACTTGTTTATATCCTTCTTAAAATTAGATTCCCAAAACTGAACACAGTATTCCAAATGATGCCTGACCAGCACACAGTATACTGGGACGATTACTTCCCTTGAATTGTAAACTATGCTTCTGTTAAAACAGGCTAAGATAGCATTTGCCTTCTTTGCTGCAGCACCATTGCCAGGTGATATTCAACATATAATCAACAATAATCCCAAGGTCATTTTCAAATACAGTACTGCTCAGTCAAGTATCTCCTATCCCATGCCTGTGTGTTTGGTTTTTGGGACTGACACAACTTTAACTACCATGGCTCAATGCTATGGAATCCTGGGATTTATAATGTGATAAGGCATCAGCACTCTATGGAAGGGAAGGATAAGGCCTCATAAAATTGCAATTCCCATGGTTCCATCACATTGAGCTATGACATTAATTCTACAGTGTAGATATAACCAACAGAGTTGGATAATAATAATAATCATCATCATCATCATCATCATCATCATCATCAAATAGTCAAAAATCAGAAACTCCTCAAAGCACAGGAGACAAAAAACCAGTACAAGAAAGCCATACTACAAACTAGAGCTGACAGCTGGCACAACAAAACATTGCATGGAAAGTTCCTTGACAAAATTGAAGGAAAAGCTGATAAGGAGAAGACCTGGCTATGGCTCACGAGTGGGACCCTGAAGAAGGAGACAGAAGGCCTGATCCTTGCAGCCCAGGAACAAGCCATCAGAACAAATGCAATCAAGGCCAAGATCGAAAAATCAGCTGATGACCCAAAATGCAGACTGTGCAAGGAAGCCGATGAAACCATTGATCATATCCTCAGCTGCTGTAAGAAAATTGCACAGATAGACTACAAACAGAGGCACAACTACGTGGCCCAAATGATTCATTGGAACTTATGCCTCAAGTACCACCTCCCAGCAGCAAAGAACTGGTGGGATCACAAACCTGCAAAAGTATTGGAAAATGAGCATGCAAAGATACTGTGGGACTTCCGAATCCTGACTGACAAAGTTCTGGAACACAACACACAGTTGTGATGTCTTTTCCACAACCAGACATCACAGTTGTGGAAAAGAACAAGGTTTGGATCATTGATGTCGCCATCCCAGGTGACAGTCGCATTGACGAAAAACAACAGGAAAAACTCAGCCGCTATCAGGACCTCAAGATTGAACTTCAAAGACTCTGGCAGAAACCAGTGCAGGTGGTCCCAGTGGTGATGGGCACATTGGGTGCCGTGCCAAAAGATCTCAGCCAGCATTTGGAAACAATAGACATTGACAAAATTACGATCTGCCAACTGCAAAAGGCCACCCTGCTGGGATCTGCGCGCATCATCCGAAAATACATCACACAGTCCTAGACACTTGGGAAGTGTTCGACTTGTGATTTTGTGATATGAAATCCAGCATATCTATCTTGTTTGCTGTGTCATAATAAAATAATAATAATAATAATAATAATAATAATAATAATAATAATAATAATAATAATAATAATAAAGTTTTATTTAAATCCTGCCCCCTCTCCCTAAGTGGACTCGGGGTGGTTTACAACAAGAGGGAGGATTGTTTTTCCTTGCTTGGCTATACTTCCAGCAACCCCATGAGTTCTTCCAACCCTGTCCAGAAAGCCAAAGAGCCTGTGGAGATAGGAGGCAGAAAGGCAGAAGAGATGGAGAAGAGGCAGCCACTACTTTTCCTTCTCTTGGCAGCAACTGGAAAGCTCTGTCAGACAAGGCTGGGAATTATAAGGCACTTCACATGTTGAGATCCCATCTGTTCAGGGCAACATATCCAAAGGCTGTATCACATATGGGAGACCACACAATTCTTGTATTTGTGTGAGAATTTCAGCTATCTCACCAGAGAAAGAAAAAGTAATATGGTGGCTGGTTTTGTTTTATTTTGCAGGCATTCTGCCTGTTCTTTCACCTCTCTCTGGATAGTGCAGTATGGAGGACTGGGTTTGCTGGGTTAATTCTTTCCACCATCACCCAGCAAGGAGGCATTGATAAGAAAGTTAGAGGAGAACATGGCTGCCTCTTCTATGAGGAATCCTCTGTGTGGAAATATCTAGAGAGAGGGTGAGATCATAGTAAGATGTTCCTACTTGCTGCTCCTACCCTGGAGATTGTGAGCAAGAGAAATTGGGTAATTGACCATTCTTACTTTCAAATTTTTCCTGAGAAACAGTGGGACTAAGAATATGCAGGGGGACGGAGTCACCAGGAGCTCCAGGAACTTTCAGTAAATGGTGGGTCTAAGTTTTAAATCTGCTTTCAGCTTTAGTCTATAAGCAATCATCATCATCATCATCATCATCTTTATTTATATTCCACCCTATCTCCACAGAGGGACTCAAGGCAGATTCCAAACATAAAAGGCAAACATTCAGTGCCCAAACACAACAACAATACACCCATAATAATGAAAATTGACAGTCCAACATATAAAAACAAATTATGACTTAACAACTAGAATAAAATTAAAAACGCAACCTGTTATATCAGACATAAAACAAAACATCAAACATTGAACAGAAACCTTCTCAGTTCTTTGGGGACAAATAGATTGATCATTGCTCAAGTATATTAAGCTGGTGGGGAGAACAGGGCATAGATATGGATGGCAGCTATTAATCCAAGGTATAATGGTAATACTATCATCTAAAGCAACAATTGAAGATGCTGAGCCCCTATTAGGGAAAAATATATCACCTTTGGTAGTTGCTCATATTTTGGAATCAAACCCAGAGTTGATTCACTCATTCCACTTCCAGAGAAGCCATATCCCAATTGCACAGTTTCTACAGCAGGACAGGATGAAGGGATGGGTTGTTGCTCTTTAATCACATTTCTTCATCAGAAATAACTGTCAAGCCAGTAATTTTTTTCTTAAACCACAATAAGCTTGGCCATATAGTACCAAGTCAAGATCTTAAGCTTCATGTTCAATTGATTCATACATCAGTTACCTTAGCTGTGTGTGCTTTTTCATTCATATGTGTTGATATAAGTGAATTTATCTGGGTTTTTTTCTTTTCACCATTTTTTGAAAAGGGAATAATGTAAAAATTAAGCACATTATATATATTTCAGTGTCTTTCTAATATTTGAGCAAATGCCCATTGAAGCAGGGGATTATTGCTCCAGGTCCTGCCTCATATCTGACTTTTGTCTGTACAAATTAACATATTAGGGCACTAGCAGACACATTCTGCTCCCACTGCACACACAAGGGTTTATCTAAATGTAAAAAGTACTTTTCCTTGCAAAAAAAAAAAGGTATAATGAGGTCTCAGAGATGCTGTGCTTGGTATAGTGGAAAACATACTTGGGATTTATCCCAGTTCTATTTTTAATTGTAAAACAGCAGTAAACGACTTCAATTTTGTGTTGTTTTCCTTGAATGTGGTGCTACAAATACTATAGGTTGCTAAAATACAAAAAAAAATGGCAAATCAAGAGCAAATCAAGCCTGAATTCTGCCTAGAAGTCAAGATGACTAAACGGAGACCATTTTACTTTTGCAGCATTATGACTTTACAGCATTAACCCACTATTATGAGAAGACATTCCTCATTAGAAAAAACAATAATGCTTGGTAAGGTAGAAGACAGTAGGAAAAGGAAGAACTCATTCCAGATAGATAGATGCAACCAAGGAAGCCACAGTCCTGAGTCTGCAAGACCTGAGCAGCACTGTAGATGATAGGATGACTTAATGGTTTCTCATTCATGGGGTCACCATAAATTGAAATCAACTTAAAGGCAGTTAACAATAAGCCTTTGCCTTAATATCTTTATGACATATATAGTTCATCTTCTTTCCATTATGGAGCCTGTGGCAACACAGTCAGTGATGTGGAATATTTGTATTACATGTAGTTTTTTCCAGGCAGTCTCCAGTCCAAGGCATGCCAGATGCTGGTCTGCTTAGCTTTAGCATTAGGTGCCCTCAGACCATGCCTTTGGCATGACTCTATTTTTTGCTTTACTCAAACCCCAGTGGCCAGCTTCAAAATATGTTTTAAAATTCATGATTCAAGAGTATGTGCATACTCAGAATTTCTTCACATATAAGACTTAACTAATTGTGTTTAGTGACCTGAGTGTGCACTTTTGTTGAAAAGCATAAGATCTATCTTGCTGGATCAAGGCAGTCCACTATTCCTTTGTGAAATTGTTGCATCTAGCCTCATGGGGCCATCAAACCTTAACCAATGGTTCATTAGTGCACTATATGATCTACTTTTAGCTTACCATTTCTGTACAGCTCAGCATTTGAAAATCAGAAGAGAGAACTACTGATTCTATAGTAGAGCTGGAGGCACAGCCTTTGAACCCCACCTTCGCAACCCCAAAGTCCCCCGTCAGCCTCATCCATTTTTAATTTTTGTTAGTGTGATTTCCAGACAAATTTCACCCAAACCCATACCACATTTCCCAAAACCACATGCCTACCAAGCTATAACCTCTCACTAGCTCTCGTATATTCAGCTGTGAATCAGAAGTAACCACATGTCCAGACATGCTGGTGTAGTACATGCAGAGGGAACATGAGGGATGGACCAGACTTACTGCATGTACTAATTTACAACTGACCATCACACATTAGGATTACAAAGTGCTTTGCTATTATAGGTGGATTTATAAATTAGCCAAATCCACAGTAGCCTACATTTTACAAATAAGTTCTGAGGTTCTCCAATGCTTTAATTTTGCACTTTTTTGAACTTAGGGATTTTAAAGCTGACCAAACCCATGGTATCCTACATTTTACAATTAAGCTCTGGGGATGTAGTAATATATCTCCGGGAATTTAATTTTTCCCTTGTTTGTTTTGGACAGGAATTGAATAGACAGGGCTTATAGGGCAAGATGACCACAAACATTCCTGAGCAAAAGAGCTTTGAATAGTTACTTTTTTGAACTACATTTCCAAGAGATGTCAAGCTGGGTAGAAGAGTCTTTCAAAGATAGTCCAAAAATATAACATTTCAACTTCGCCTTAACAATCACTGACAGACTTGCCAGGCACATCTTCTGTTAGGAATCTTATAATTGGCAAAAAAAGAGCTAGAAAATCATTCAAGAAGGTCACTCACCCTTAGTGTTGCCAAATTTTCAAAATAGCCATAAGGGACAGTCAACATTATGACATGCTGGATTGACATTGAGAAAGTAGCTACTAACAAGTTTGTGTTCTACCTAAGTATCAAATGAAAGTGTCTATTTCAGTTAACTTTGTATTTACAGTAGAGTCTCACTTATCCAACATAAACGGGCCGGTAGAATGATGGATAAGCAAAACTGTTGGGAAAAAATGTGCTCTACCACTTTCCCTAATTTTTAGAGCAATTGCACAATTACAGCTTTCAAAAACAACAAAAGGACAGATATGAGTATAAAATCTATACAGTACACATAATAAAACTGAAAAATGTGTATGTATGTATGTGGAGGGCATGTCCACTTACACAGACAGCCTCCCGCCTCCACAAACAGCTATAGTTCCAACTGAGCAGAAGATACTCATGTCCCTTCCTCCACTGACATGCAGATTATAGTGAGTGCCATGAACATGTAGCCTAAACCCTGCCAGAGTCCTTCACAAACATAATTCTGCCCCCCACCCAAGTGAAACCTTTCATGTAGAGACAATTTCATCCTAGATATTCTGTTTCTCCTCCAGAATTGACATCCCAGGGTTCCTTAATTTTCATGACCCTGCCCACTGCCTCTCTCTTAACCCTTTCCTACCCTTTCCTATGGCACACGATTAACAGAGGAATGGATCAGCAACTGAACAAGAGGTTTGGGGAGAATTCACCATGATTGACAAGAGTTGTACTTGACCTACATCCAGAGAGCACTGTTAACCCAACCAATGATGGATCTAGACCAAACTTGCCACTGATACTGTGACCCCCACTGACAATGGACTGAGACCAAACTTGACACAGAAAAACCCCATGACGAACTGAACATACTGCAGGGGTTTAGGAGAGTAGACCTTTGTTTGGGGAGTTGTAGTTCACCTGCATCCAGAAACCAGTGAACCCAGCTGATGTCAGATCTGGACCAAACTTGGCACACAGATCCAACATGGCTAACTGTGAATACTGTCAGGGTTTTGGGGTGATTGCCCTGGGAATCTGGAAGTTGTAGTTCACCCTTATCCAACCAGCACTGAACCCAGGCAACGACGGATCTGGACCAAACTTCAGTGATATTACCTAACATCCCAAAATAAACAATGCCTTCTTCTAATAACCCGGGCAATGCCAGGTCTCCAAGCTAGTATAAAATAAAAGGCAAATGGATAGCTTGAGAACGATGATGGAAAGGAGGGGAAACTTGCACCCTGACATCACTTTACTGCTGACACCTGCTGTATGAAGATAGGTATCAGGAATATTGCAGGATATGTAGCTATTATGGGTTTTATCTCTCAATACTTAGAGACAGGAGACTCACAGGGAGGAAGGAGAAATGGCAGCAGAATGCACCCGGTTCCGTTCGACAAGAATAATTGTCAAAGCTGATGGTCCAGTTGCAGTGTTTGTCTGCCTATTTGATGTGATAATAAAATCAAATGTAAAAAGAAAGCATTGTATGATCAAGTCATATGTAAAAAGAAAAGGAAGCAACTCATCCTTATTTTCAACATTCCATCAAAGAGAAGGGACAAACTAAACATGAGCACATGTTGATATTGCTCATGCTTAATTAGGAAGAAGACCTGCAATATTACCATATATTTCTATTGGTCCTCAAAAAAGGAAGCATTCCTTGAAACTCTTATACATATTTAAGGGTAGAATTATTGCAACAATAAATATACACCAGAGCCATTTTTAAATTCCAACTTCCAAAACCTTCCTAGCTCTGTTGTACTGGAGTCCTCCCTATTTATGTGTTTTTGATAAATTACTGTTCCTACTTGCTGACTAAACACAGCACCAGTTTATTTTACCACATAGTTTGTCCACTCAGCCCTGCCCATTGGGCCCATGCCAGGTTTACCTTCAGTCATCATTTTGCCCTGAGAAATCACTGGCAGATGACCATGAGCAAACACCTCATTAACTCATTCAACTCCCTAGATTTGTCACAAATCATTTGCCCCTAAATAGCTGTAACAGTATAAACAGGAGGTGCCTCCCTGCTTGTCTTCTTCTGTAATCGCTGTTAACAGCATTTGCACCTGCTGTCCCACTCACAACTGGCCAGTGCTCATTTGTAAACCAAAGCTATTAGCAATAGTAAATAAATTATTCTCCAAAGATTCCCCACTCAAAGAAAAAATATCTGCAATACATTTGTGCATATCAAAATTCTCATTGTCAATTCGGCTTTGTTCCTATTGAAACAAATGAGATACTATAGTGATTGCTTTCCACAGAAATAAAAAATCTATAAATTTATTATAATTATAATAAATAAATAAATAAATTTTGTCTGAATCTAATCCAATCATAAGACAACAACAATCAGAACACCTTTTTGTTCAGAAACAGTAGTTTATTGTGATAGTGAGATTTGAGGGTTCCCCTACAAAATAATAAAGGAATGGGGTATAGTAAAAGGAAAGTGTTCCATTTACCCCACATAAGGAAATTCGGTGTTAGCTCCTCATTGATATCCTCCCATAGGAATGACAAACAAAACAGATGTGTCTGGAGTGTTGTAGTGATTTTCTGCAGATCTTACCTATGAATTTAGGGAAGTTCAGGGCTGGACAGGGCAGGGCACATATGTGCACTTGCTTCTTGGATCTACACATTATATTTGGCATGCCTTAAAAAGGCTCGAGAAGCACGAGGAAGAAGAAAATGCATTAAAATTGAGTTTTAGAAAGTGTGATTGAATACAAATGACTGAGTAAAATAAAACATTTAACAAATATTTTTAAAATTATTCTTAATTCCATAGATAATCTCATTATATTTGTAATGTTTTCATGTTTCCACCTATATGTGCTTTTATTCATATCTGTTTTAACTGAGCCACAAAATCCAAGGCCCCTATGCAGCATTGCTATTTCAAACTGGTGCTGGATTCTAAAGAATTGTTTACATATTCAGCATCTCAACCACAGCAGCAGCGGGAGCAGAGTCCAGAGTATTTATTTGGGCTGAATCCGGTTCAAACCTGCTTGAGGGTCACCTGGATTGTCCTTTGGCCCCTTGGCAGCTGACCACAGAAGTGAAGTGAGCTGCTGGTCATTACTTAGCATCTTTGCTGATATTTGATTACAATACGGAACACAAGGAAAGGGAGATGGTGACACTCACCCAGGTGGACAGTGAACTGGTTTGAATTAGAACTCACTCAGCTGTTCTCATCAACTAACTCTCACATTCCCCAACTTCTGCTAATGTGAGGTAAAACCAAATTAACCAGTTTTATCCTGCATTAAGATAAAGCTAAGAATCCCCTGGATGTTGTGTGCAGGAGTGACGTCTGGCCCAATTCAGGGCTTCTGGGCAATATATACAAGTCCATAGTCATATTGCATTTTAGTCCTAGGGAAGAGGTAGGGCAATTGGCAACAACAGCAGCTAACATTATAGTCACCAACATTTTTGTCATGGTCTTGTAGCATCAGTTCTCCTGCTATGCCCCACCCAATATAACATGTGCATTCCATCCTAGATGTATAACACTATGTAACATTATTTGTGTTCTGTTCCTGAGTATATAGTTATTTCCTAATTGGTTCTTTCATAAAAACATGGACAAAGTTTATTGAACTGCAAAAACTTTGTTTTACAGGACATCCTGCAGCACGTTTTGCTATAGTTTTTCAATGAATATCTCATTGAGTCTCAACCAATTTAAGAATGGGTTTTTTTGGCAGCCACAAAAACAAAGTTTCCAAATAACAAAAACTAATTTCAAAGCACTGCATTAAAAAAAACCCAGAAAATAACACTTTCAAACCAGGAACAGATTTTTTTCAAATTTTATTACATAGTGTAACCTTTCATTCTTTCTATCTTTATACAGCTTTCGTTGTTATAAACAGGTTAGATATGTTGAGGATCTGTGTAGTGTAACCTCTCCATTAAAGATTCCACTGTTGACAAAGGCAAGAGAGAATTTATGAATTTACCATTCAGTCCATCCATATCATTTCTCATGTTATTTATGCAGGGTTGGATGAGATGCTATTCTAGCACTGACCTTGGCCATTCTATTAGCCTAGAAAATGTTACTGCACCTGTTGTCAATTTAAAAACGAGCAGCAGACTGCTGCAAAAACATTCACTCTCACACACATCTGTTTTCTAGCTCTTTTTAATGCTCATAATATACACACAGGCTTGCAAGATCACTGAAACATACACTTATGCATGTATGCACAACATAATGTCCTCTTCGTTGGTATGCAAAATGCAGCAAAGACACTGCACTCCTCTGTAATGGAGCAAAGAACATACCTTAAACCAGTGGTTCCCAACCCGTGGGCTGCGGCCCAGCAGTGGGCCATGAGAACAAAAATCTGGTCCACGAACATCCTTCCTCTTTATCTATTTATTGTATTTATTTTATTTCTGCTACTTTCCGCAGAGCTGACCATTGCATTGGATAAACTGCATCAGCTCTAGATTATTATTTATGTTTTTTCTGTGGACGAGTAGATGACAACTACTAGATGGTATATGTTCTATATCAGAAACTAGAGCTGATGTGGTCTATCCAATGGTCCCTGGTCAAAAAAAGGTTGGGAACCACTGCTTTAAACCAATACAATTTTCTTAAACTGGGATGAAATTTTATCTCTGGAATAATTTGAAGTGGAAAGGGGGATGCCTTCCCATAAAATTACTCACAGAAAGAATGAATACATGTGTTTTTACAATCACAACTGCTACATTTAGCTTTGATTATCCTTAAATATATATCATGCTGGGTATATGCTTGGCAAGAAGATCAAATGATACAGGTTAAATTCCTCTTTATTGTACAGCTGTCAATCCAGGCATGTATAACAATTTTAAGTTCTGGTCATACCCTTTGTTGGCTGCAACAGTTAACTATGGGATGAATTTTGACCATTAGGAGAATTTAAGATAATTAAATTACCAATATATCAAGAGATTTATCACATAGTACAAGAAACAAGTCGTGGTTTAAATCCCTAAAGGCACCAGATCCTATCTGATCTTGGAAATTAACCAGGGTCAGCACTGGTTAGCCCTTGAATAAGAAACTGCCAACAATTATCAGGTGCAGTAGACTATATTTCAGAGAAAGGAAACTGACAAAACCACCTTGTGGGTATTCATTGCCAAAGAAAATCTGATGAAATTTAAGAGGTCACAATAAGCTGATAAGCAACATAAAGGTACACACACGCATATAAGACACAAACTCTACATTTTCAATATTTCAGAGGTTTTCTGGGTAGCAATTACCAGGTTTCCTATTGTTTTATACCAAACAAGGATTTTATTCATGATCTATTGCTATCTTGCAAAGAACAATGTCATATATATTTTAGAATGCATGTTGCTTTGCTATCTCTTCTTGTCTCAAGGTGCAAAAGGAGTCTTCCCCAACCCAGTACTGACTACATAAGTTAGACCAGAACTCTGATCATGGTCCCTTTCTAAACTGTCCTTACATCCCAGGATCTGATCCCAGGTTATCTGCTTTGAACTGAATTATATGAGTCCCCACTGCCACATAATATGGGATAAGCTGATCAGATCCTGCGATATATGGACAGTGTAGAAGGGGCCCATGCTAGCCTGGCCAGCAATTGGCCATGCTTCCTAGAAGTGACAGACACTGTAGGCCACTAAAATTAGATGATACATTATTTGAGACTGCTATCCTAGGAAGAAGGGTAAAATTCCTAAAATGTTTTTGATGACAATCCTAAAAGCAAGATCTGCTTTGAATCTTGTTTCTTTTCTTAGTCAGTATTATCTAAATGTACAATATTATTCAAAACAAGGTATTCATTTATTCTCCATGCAATGGTCATTCGGTTGCCATTAGGTTGCATGTCTTCTACTACCTAAAAAGAATAATACTTATCATCTACATAGAGAAGTATGCAATTTCACTTTGATCTGACATTGTTGCTTTTCAAAGGGGATTTAGAAGACAAAAGGGAAAAGGTCACATTCCTGCCTTTTTGTGGAGTTATTGACATAAGACTGACATCAGTGGCAGTCAATCTAAAAGATCCAATTTTTTTTTACTTGGAGTCATATATAGCCTCTTTCATCATAATTTCTCCAGTAATAGATTCAAAATATCTTTTACAGGAATATGTTTAGAAATTCAACAGCTTGCTGAAGACATCTGGAAGCTGCCAAGGCCAAGGTGAATTGTACATTAGGATATGCCAGTGTGTGTATAAGCCAGGATTACTATAATTTATCAGAAATAAAAGTGATAAAATTTGGAGAAATAATAACACAGTTTTAAGTTTGGCTAGCTACAGCTAGGGATATAAACTACGCATGGGGCTCTGCTGCAAAAGGGTTGTTTATTTGTTTTTGGAGAAAGGAGCAGTTGGTTCAAACAGATTAACAGCAGCTCCAGAAGTTCTCCAACTGTGGCACATTTCACCGCAACCCACAGACTTCACCTCCAGCCCCTTTGAAATGACTTCCAGTCATTATTGTATCAAGATCTTCAGTATGTTGTGCATCTCCTCTGTTGTGTACCCCCTTCCCCACTGGCTTATAGAGGAGCAAAATGTGGCCCCCACACCAGTGCAATTTCTCACTTTTCATATTTAGGGGAATAGGGATAATAGGTGATATTTAAATTCTATGGAAAAGAGAAACAACAAAAAGAGGCATCCCAGCCCATTCTAACTGATACAGAACAGCAAGGTTTTGGAAGTGGCAAACAACAGGCCAATCAACTCCACCTCTTGACAAGAAAACCCCATAGTAGATTTGCCTTAAGTTCAAGATAAATCAGACATGACCTGAACCAACAGCAGCAACAGCAACAGCAAGAACAACAACAACAACAACAACAACAACAACAACAACAAATAATAATGTCTAGTTAAAGGTTTTCAGGAAGTAAGTATAGGAAACATCTCTATTTGAAAGAATATTTTTTTTCTTATATCATGTCCACGATTCCCAATATTTTATTAGTTCTGAAGAAGGGAGACAGGGCTTGCATTCAAGACTGTACCAGAGGTGCATTAGTAGAGATAGGCCAACAGAACTATGCACTACCATATTTTTCTGAATATAAGACCTAGCCAGAAAATGACTGAGCATGATTATAAACCCTGCCCCAAAAATAAACCCAGTACAAACACAACACTATTTTATTTCTTATATCATCTCCATGATTCCCAATTTTTTATTTTTCCGGAGAAGGGTTACAGAACTTGCATTTTGTTTCTTCCATAGCAAAATCAGTTGTTTTAGAAACTTTTCATATTTATTTCTTCTCAGGCAAACATAAGAGCTCCTGCATTCTTTTTGAATATGTATTTGGGAGGCATGACTTACAATCCCAAACAATATGGGTCTACGAATAAACCTAGCACATTGATTAAAAACACAGGAGCTTTGCTTTAAAATATCATTTCCATTCAGGAAAGCCTGCACATATAATCCTTACTTACTTATGAATATTTATAGCACAGAAGCACAATCAAGTCTCAATCAAATCCAAACCCAAAGGAGCAGCAATCTTACAATTAGATTCACAGGCTCATTGGCTCAATCTCATAATCTAAAGTACAGACATATAATTTAATGGCCAACCTGGACTTTTTAAAAGTAACTTTTCCAAACTGTGGTAATAAGTAGTACCGCATAGCAAGAAGCAACAGTACTGAATAACCCTAAAAATAAAACAACTGGAAAACAGATATTGGAAAATATGCTCCAGGCTCAGGTACTAATGCCATATACCATCCAGCATCTAACAGATGAAAACTAGGGCAAGATGGCAAAAGATATTAATAAGAAGGAACACATGCTTGAGGAGGCTGCAGCAGTTTATATTTGCCAGGCTTGCTGGGAAAGATAGACTCTGCACCGTCTTCTTCATCTCTCCGGTTTTACATATTGAACTCAATTTGCATCAAAGGAAGCAACTTAAAGCTAAAAGGGGGAAATGGGAGGAGAGGAGAGTCAGGATATGTTAATAGCAACAAAAAAGTAGTATAACAGGAATAGAGGTATGGTGATGCTTTTTACTGAAGAGGCAGAAGGCCAAGGATTGTAGACAAAACTGTTTATATCCCTGCAAGAGATGGCAAGGCAAGTGCTGGTCTACTAAGTAGGCTTTTTTTTATTGTTGGCAGATGTAGACATCCGCATTAACGCAAAACTTTAATATAAGGGTATTTCTTAGTAAACTCTGGTGGCCTTAGGAGCTTACACATAATCTCAATTTTAAGCATTATAGTTTCCATACACCAACAGTAACACTTCAATTTCCGGTCTCACCATATTAATACAGATATCTGCAATCATAGTCAAGTTACTGTATTTCATCAGGGCTGTAGCACAGCTGGTAAATTGCCAGCAGTAATAAGATCTACCAACCAAAATGTGGCCAGTTCAAAGCCTGGTTGGGGTAAGCACTCGACCTCAAGCACAGTTAACTATTTACCTAAGCGGTTCGAAAACAGCTTACAAGCTGTAAGTAGAGAAATTAGGTACCACAAATTGCAGGGGAGGTGTTTTATGACACCATAACAATACCAAAATGCAGTGACTGAGAGGAAGGTGGAAGGAGAAAGTCCTGATGGCTCTTCATCATAGAAAGTGAAGCAACAGCAGCCCCTTGAATCTGAGCATAATCTCAACCTCCAAGGCACCAAAAAACTGGACTTCATGATTACATACCCCCTTCTGTTTGTTTTATTCTGTTCTGTCCTGTCTCTAAACAGCATTGAATGTTTGCCATGTATGTGTACTGCGATCCGCTCTTAGTCCCCTTGGGGAGATAGGGTAGGATATAAATAATGAGCTATTATATTATTATTATGATTGTCATCATCACGTAATAGTCACACACCCCTTTTGGGATTCTGATTTAGGTATTTTTCTATTCCTTGCATAATAATCATAGCCCTGCCCATGTGCCTTCCCCATAGAGCAGCCCCTGTAACTCTGAGGGGCAGGCATGCCGGTGGATGAAAACACAAAAGCCGGGCTGTGGCGCAGGCTGGAAAGCAAGCCAGCTATAACAAATCAACAAATCACTCTGACCAAGAGGTCATGAGTTCGAGGCCAGCCTGGTGCCTGCGTCTTGTCTCTGTCTCTGTTCTATGTCATGGCATTGAATGTTTGCCTTTATGTGTGCAGTGTGATCCGCCCTGAGTCCCCTTCGGGGTGAGAAGGGCAGAATATAAATGCTGTAAGTAAATAATAAATAAATAGCTGTGGGGCTGTTGGCATCTGTGGGGCTGTTGGCATCTGAAGGAGGCCTCATAGTTCTCAGTGTCTCCTTCGACTGCAGGCAGCTGAAGGACGTCATGAAGGCCTTCCTCACCAACACACATCTATATTTCCCTCATAACAGTCACATCCCTCCTTCCCCCCCTCCCAGAAAAAAATGTGGGAGGGGGGAGTACAACTATTATCTGATGAAATACAATAATTACTTTAGTCACAAAGCTCTGCATGACTGGGAGCACAGCTCTTTCAGAGCTGAGTGAAGATTGTAACTTTGTTTTACAAAACATGATTGCAACTCCTTTGCAGAATTTACCCACCAGCATAGGAAGATAGGAATGGCAATGGTCAAGATGGACTATGTATCCCCATTGCTACACAGTTAAAGGTGAAATGTTGGAATAGGACTACAATGACAATGTATTAGAAAATATTGCTTTTGTAATTCCTATAGTATTTTCTATTATGACTAAGAGTACTTTGGAGCAAAAGTGTTACTTCCATTTGTTTTCATAGTACTTAATTTAACTTTTAGGATCTATGTATAAATTAACTGAAAATTATTAATAGATGTAATAACTGTGGTATCTAGAATTCAGAACTTGGGAAAGTTACTGTTTCTCTGCAACTCTAACATTGTTCAAGCCAGTAAGTTTTAGGGTTTGTTAAAAAAAAAGTGACTCGTCCAAGCTCAATTCTGTGTTGGGGTCTCTATGACAGTACTAAGGTGCAGCTTAACTCTGACCATAAAGGACATTACTGCATGCTTGCCATTATCCTACACCATTTCAACAAAGCAGGATTGTGGCAACTTACTGTCATGGCAATATGTTATTTTGCACAGCCCTGGCTGTGCTCCCACTATGTGGCTTTGCAATGCCATGGCTGTGCTTCCAGTATCTTGCATTCCCTCTCTTTCTTTCTTTTTTTAAATGCTATTGCAAAATGCTTAATAAAAAAAATAACAATGAGGGGAACACAATAGATGCTACTGTAGAAGTACCTGGACGCACCACACAAGGTAAGTCCCACAACTGTGGTGTGATCGATTGCTCCTGACATCATGTTCATAGAAGAGCAACCAAAATGGTAAAAGGTCTGGAAGCCAATGCCCTAGGAGGAGGAGCTTAGGAAGTTAGGTATTTTAAGCTTGGAGAAGAAAAGATTGAGAGGGGACACGATAGCCACATTAAGGATATCACATTAAAAAGAAACCAAGCTTATTTTCTGTTGCTCTAAAGGCTAAGACACAGAACAATGGATTCAAGTGCAAGAAAAGAAATGTAATGAAAAACTTCCTGACAGTAAAAATAGTGGATTATGCTGCCTTGGATTACAATTGGATGTTCTTCTCAGGAGGTTTTTAAACAGAGGCAGTGGATAGTCATCTGATGGGAACGCTTTGACTGTGTGTTCCTGCATGGCAGGGGGCTTGGGGTGGATGGCCCTTGTAGTCTCTTTCAGCTTTATGATTCTATCATTCTAAGTGGTTTTGGGTCGAAATCTAATGCCCCATCACAAGTCCCTGGATCAGATTCTTTAAATACATCATTCTTCAGTTAGCCCAATTGACCCACCTCTATGCCACACTGAAAACTTAAGAAAATGAAGAACCATTGGAATGAGAAAGTGGCCACCTCGTGCCTTGGCTAGCACAAGCTGAGGCCCCATCTGCACTGCCATATAATCCAGATTAACTGCAATGAACAACATTAGACGAGTCTACACTGATCATATAATGCAATTTCAAACTGCATTATATGGTAGTGTAGATGAGGACTGAGAGGGTCAAGTAAGTGGTTGATTATTTGCTATTTCATTCCTTCTTTCCACTCAGTCATAATGCTTTTGTAAATTATTAAAATAGATCACTAGGAAGACACCTGACAATGGTTTGGCGCAAGCATAAGACTGCACTTCATATGATATAAGGCCAAATCTAGAGCAATAGTTTAGTATTTTAGCTGTACAAAATGACTTTTGGAACAATATCATATTGTTACTTGACACAGACACCCAATTATCATCATCATTATTATTCCAAAATACCGTGTTTCCCCGAAAATAAGACAGTGTCTTATATTAATTTTTGCTCCCAAAGATGCTCTAGGTCTTATTTTCAGGGGATGTCTTATTTTTCCATGAAGAAGAATTCACATTTATTGTTGAACAAAAAAAAATGAACATTTATTATATACCGTACAGTAGTTGTTATCAGAAACCAGCATAACCAGACAAACTAAATCCTATCAAGAATTTCTTGTTGCTACCAATATTTCCATGTACAACACTCTATGGTACTTACATTTACCAATCCTGCATGCTCTGGTGTTCTGTTTGTTGGGCATGCTTCGAAACAAAAACTTTGTTAGGTCTTACTTTTGGGGGAGGCCTTATATTTAGCAATTCAGCAAAACCTCTACTAGGTCTTATTTTTTGGGGGATGTCTTATTTTAGGGGAAACAGGGTAATACTTTGAAAACAGAGCACAATCACTCTTCTTTCCCACAGCCATATAACCCAGAAAATCCCACAACATCTGCTTTGAACTGGGTTATTTGAGTCCACGCTGCCATATATTCAAATTCAAAGCAGAAAATGTGAGATTTTTTTCAGCTGTGTGGAAGGGGCCATAGGCTCTCAACAGCAATGGGCTTTATTACATTTTTAAAAATTGATCATGCTATTTAGACTCCAAAGATACAAATTTCTATTTTCTAATGGCATTGGTGGGTTTTTTTTTAAAAAAAATATCTAATGTTAAAAGAAATAGCAAACAGATTATCAGTTTTAAATAAATGTCCCTCAACATTCAGCATAAAATAGGAGCGTAATTTGATGAAAAACACCAACTAATGTTTCAGCAGCTGCCTGTTATCTCTACTCTCAGATGTTCAGCCCTCAAATTAGCAGTGTTTTCCAGGTGCCAAGGTACATTTTTCTTCTATCATTTCTTGAATGTTTGATGCTCTGATAGCAGAAGATGGTACTTTTTTGTTCAGGAAGCAACAGCTGTTGGACAACACTCTACCTTACTCCTTGGTGTAATATCTGGCTTTTCTTTTAGTATAGCCTGCCAACTTTCCTTCTACTTTGTTGTTTGGGGAATATGTCATGAAAGTTTTGCTGGAAAATATAAAGACTGCAAAGGGATGAAGCTTCATTTTCAATTTTATTTCACATTTCTTCTCTTTTGTTTTTAATGAAGAGTAGTTTTCTATGGCATGTTTCTGCATTACATTTGCCAACATCTGAACTTGGCACAAGTTATGACTGATACATTTCGGTAAGGGCATGAGGAATGGCTACTATCTAGTAATTCCAATCAACAGAACAGTTAACAGTGCTTGGAACTTGACTATTGGGACTAGAATGATGTATCTGTTCAAATGGCTACACTTCCAACACTGGAATCATTTCATTTCCAGCAGGGGAAACATCTCTGACCTTGCAGTAATGGGAGATAGAGTAAGAACACCAACTCAGACAAACTCCTGCTTAGAAATGTCTTCTCTTCCTTTAGAAACTGACCAATCAGTTCTCAGACTTACTTTGTTTATAAGATAGATGTGTGAATTTGTGTTGATGAAATTAACTCTAATGGCATTGAAATAATACATTTTTCCAGATACACTCTGGTATGATAAGTAAACATAAATTAAGAGGGAAGAAGAAGACTTTCTAGTTCTGGTGCCCATCAAATGGCACATCCATTGCACAAAATTAGTTGAGTTTGCTTTCTGTTCAGTGTTTATTGACAGCTTCCTGTTTATAAGAGAACATTCATGGACAGCTCCATTATTCCGTGTCCCAAGAGCTGATGAAAGGCCCTCCATCCATTCTAACTGCCATTGCTATAGTTCTGTGGGAGAGAAGAAGATGCAAGTACATCTGCATTACATCTTGGTGCTGCAGTTGGTGAAGGTCCTTCATCCATCCAGGCACATACATCTTAATATTCCTTGGCCCAACAACTGATGAAAGGCCCTCACTCCATTTAATCTGCTATTGCTACAGTTTCTGAGATAAAGAAGAATAGGCAAATACATCTCCATTGTGCCAGCAGATGAAAGGCCCTCTTCCATACCAAATGGCACTCCTATGGTTTTAAGGGAGAAAATAATAGGCCATATTTTTGTGTGTGTCATTTCATATTTAGATTGTAAGCATGAAGGCAAAAAAACCCCTGTCAAATTAACAATTTGTGAACTGCTATGGAGAAGCTGTTTGGCAGAAACATGGGTGGGGGACACTAAGGAGATAGGAGGAGAAAATGAATGCATAAGAAATGTGCATACTAATGCTGGCTGGATTTACTGAAATATTAAAGTTTAGGCAGTCCTGAAATGATGTTTAATTGATTTTTAGTCTTCGTTAATGAAATTAATTATACTTGGCCTTGCTTATGTTAAGTCCATTGTTTTATATGCACAAGTGGTGCACATAATGTGCATACAAACAGATTTCATTTATAGACAGATGACCACATCTTTATGGGCAGATTTATATTCAAATGTACACACAGATGTGATATTTTACAGATACAGTCCTACAGTCATGTTGTAATACTCGTATTTTGTAGTTATAATGTTACAAACATGGAAAAACAAATAGAAATATATAAAGCACAGTTCTTCCAAAAATAGAGATACTGGGGAAACAACAAGCCAAGGATAGAGGAAAGACATGAGGAGGGAGAAAATGTCTGCATATAGCCGTGACTTTCTGTGTCTAGTAAAACTTGAGAGCCAATAAATCAAGCACAGTAAAATGCCTAAAAGAAGTAGGAGTTGACAGCTGCAGCTCATCTCCTAGTGGCAGGTGATAACACGCCACCAAAGCACCGCAAATAACAAGGCAATGGAGGCAGATAAAATTCCAATGGTGGCAAAATAAGAGTCTAATAACTTTGTGTTTTCCACAACCAAGAGACTGGAATCCTTTGGCAGAAATTCCAAATTGTTAATAAAGATTTTCTATCCACCTGCATAGTTTGTTATTGTAAACTGTAATGTGTTTATCAGAAATGAATAATATAGACATCCTCAAGTTCTAAAGAAAGCAAACCTCAAAACATTGTTGCTGAAATAAAGGACAAAATTAGTACTGCAATAATAAATAGCTTAATTCCAGAATAGGTCCTTTCAACATCAACAGAGTTTACTCATATAAGATTGATTGTAGGATTAGGTACTGAAATCAAGAATGAGGATTTGGAGGCATTGCTTTTTAAATTCCTGCTCCCAGCCATTCTGAAAGGTGTTATCAAAAAAGGAACTTTTCCAAATTTTGGATCTCATCACATTGATGAGGTCCTGTGGGGCAATTTGCCAGTCTCCATGGTGAATCGGTGGGACAGCAGGGCAATCTTGGCACCCTGCACCTGACCTCGTCTGCAGTGACACTTCCCCATCACACATGGAGAAGTGTCACCAAGCACCTCCCCCCCCCCCATGTTGACCACATTGTTCCTTGTGGAACATAGGATGCCTCCCGTGTTCTGGGTGCAGCATCATAGGATGTTTGTGCCACACTTGTTGTAAGCAGCCCCTCTGGAAGTGACCGTGTGCCATGTGATGGACGGCTTCATATAACAGCTGTACTGCAAACATCCTATAACACTTACAGCCCACTGTGTGATGAAGTCATTTGTCAAGAATCCAATTTACTTCACCAGCATGATTACCCTATAATATTGAAGTTATTTTTCTGGTGTATATAACTATGGCCACTCTGTGTTGGATCTGAATTTAGGCTTATAACATGGTCTGAGTAAAATGGAGCCCACTAGCCTTCCTTTTTATAGGAGCCCCACCAGCCATCTGAAAGTGACAGAGGAAAGGGGGAAATTATTTCAATGCCAAGGCAGGATAGATTCTGGATCTGTATAATCTATGCATTCTTAGGTTACCACTTTCATTCATATCATGAATGCTAGGATATGCTGCAATTTCCAAGGAGATATACCATGTATACTCGAGTATAAGCCAACCTGAATATAAGCCGAGGCACCTAATTTTACCACAAAAAAAAACTGGGAAAATATTGACTCCAGTATAAGCCGAGATACCAATAAAATTACATTAATTGAGGCATCAGTAGTTTAAATGTTTTTGAATCTTTACATCAAACTGTAATTTAAGATATGACTGTTCAACTCTGATTAAATCATTATTTTCATCTTCTTCAATGTAAATGTGCTTATGTATCCTTTTAATAATAATAGAGTGAAATAATAAATGTAATAATAATAATAATAATAATAAATGCAGTAAAATAATAAATGTAATAATAGAGTAAAATAATAAATGTATTAATAAAAATAGAGTAAAATAAATGTAAAAGTAACAACAATAATAGAGTAAAATAATAAATGTAATAATAATAATTAATAGAGTAAAATAATAAATGTAACAATACTGTGATGCCTCATGGGCCTTGTAGTCCTGCTCCTAGTGCCATCGTGGCAGATGAAGACGAAAACATGGGGTTTTCGCCAGTTCAACAAGAGCCGGAGTCCTTTCACCTGCCGGATGTTGATGTTTGTCCCCAAGAATTCAGTAAAACAGACCTTGGACATTCCTCGCCTCCGTTCCCTAGAAAAGAATCCTACTGTGCTGACAGAGGAGTCAGGGAACAAAATCGCAGGAGTTTACGGATTGCTGCCAAACAACAGGCTGATTAGACCTGCTTCCCTTGGGAAATTCTAAGGAGTCTTGCATCTGGACAAAGTTGGGTTTCGCTTCTCGTTCTCTAGGGAAAGAGATTGTTGGCGGGAAAACGAGACCCCAATATAGGTGCCTGACGCGGGAGAATCTTTGCGGAGTCAACAGAGCAGCTTCAGGAGTAAGATCGTGTGTGGACTTCGTAACCCCAGTTCCTTGCTTCCCGGATTAAGTATTCAAGACTTGCCTCGCTTTGCTTTCAACCACGGACCTTGTTCTAAGAATCACTGTTGCCTTGTATCCAGCCTTGTATCCAGCCTTGTTCCCAGCCTTGTTGTCAAGCTACCTTGGACTCCTAAGACCCAGACATTTCCCCACACTATTGCTTGGCAATAGTGTGTGTTTTGGTATTGGATAAAGAACTTTGAACTCTAATATCATTTATTGGACAATACATTTTTGAACTATATTTGACCTCATTTGAAAGGTCTGCTTCTGAACTATATTCTTCACTTGTTTTTATTGTTTTTATATAATTCCTTAATAAAGATATTAGATAGAGATTGGCCTCCGTGTATGGTTCTTGGTGCCCTGCTGCCAGGGGTCTGACAAATACCAATAATAATACAGAAAAATAATAAATATACCATATATACTTGAGTATAAGCCGACCTGAATATAAGCCCACCAAGGACCCTCACCCGAGGAGTTTTTTTTTTCAGTCCTAAAAAAGGACTGAAAAACTAGGCTTATACTCGAGTATATACAGTACACATTGTCTTCAATTTCCATTATATACTCCTAGAAAAAGGTACTCAGCTGCTGTTTGTGACTAGCTTACTATGTCTTGAATTCCTTACTCCAGTTTTTCTCACTCATCCTGTTCTATGGAACATGCTGAAGCCAGACCTTGGAGCACTTCTTTTGCCTAAAGTGCATAAGCCACAAAGTGCTTTGGTCTGGAAAATTGTGTTTTCTTATATATTATGGAACACCAGTTGGGTTTGAGAGCTGTTGAACATTTCTTGCAAGGAATATAAACTTTTTCTAAACTCCAGGTATGTACTGACTTCACACCAAGTACATTAGTCTATCAGTTACTAAAACAATGGAGTTAATGAAACAGCAAAATGAAAACTAAAGGTGGCTGAACACTTCAGTAAAAACAAGCTGTGGTATGCATTTTATACTTCCACAAGTAGAATTCTTTTTTTACTTTGAGATTTGTCACATGGCCATTTTTACATGGCTATCCTTAGCAAGCATTCAATAAAACAACTGTTTTAACGAGTACTCCAGCCCAAATATACCCAATGCTAGGTCTTCATCTGTCTTTATCTCATTGTTGTCACTTTGGAAAGTTTTGACAGCTGACAAATATAGGCAATGACATGATATTTTATTTTACTTTTTGCCATCAAAGCAACCTTGATTTATGATGGCCTGTGAATGTGAGAACTCCAGGCCGGGCTGTGGCGCAGGCTGGAAATCAAGCCAGCTGCAACAAATCACTCTGACCAAGAGGTCATGAGTTCGAGGCCAGCCCGTGCCTTGTCTCTGTCTCTGTTCTATGTTATGGCACTGAATGTTTGCCTTTATGTGTGCAATGTGATCCGCCCTGAGTCCCCTTCGGGGTGAGAAGGGTGGAATATAAATGCTGTAAATAAATAAATAAATAAATAAAATCATTAGATGAGGTCCTACAAGCTCAGGGCAGTGACTTTCCTGATTGAATCAACCCACCTGTTTTGGTACTATTTTCAACTTTGCTGAACATTGGCATCTTTTCCAACATGTTATGTTGTCTCAGGATATGTCCAAATTACAGCAGTCTCAATTTAATAATCTTGAAAACTAGTGGGAATTCCAGGCCTGATTGCTCTAAAGCCCCTTCTACATTGCCATATAATCCAGATTATCAAAGCAGATAATCCACATTATTTGATTTGAACTTGATTATATGAGTCTACACTGTTATGTAATCTAGTTCAAAGTAGATAATCTAGACTTTATACAGCTTTGTAGAAGGGGTCTAAGACCCATTCATTGTCTCTTTGCCATTCATTATATTTTATTCAAAACATTGCAAATGAGTTATTCTTTGTGTCAGCTCCCTTCAACTTTCATTAAACATACTGTACATAGAAATCTCTGTACTTTACAATGACTGATATACTTTTGCATTTATGACTCTTACCTAGTTCCTTTCAATTTTAGCTCTTCTGGTTTGACAATAGTCTTTATTTTGATTAAAGTCTTTACTTTGATGTATTTATCATACAATTCAAACTTAGGTAAAGAATTTAGGAAACATATTCTTGTTTCCTAAATGTAATTTTGCACTTACGCTTTCTTTCTTGATTTTCCTTAATAGTTGTTCCAAGTCTTTGCTATTTTCAGTGCGTAATCGGGTTTCATTTGCATGTCTTAAATTATTGGTGTTCCTTGTCCATTTTGGTGACATCAACTAAAGAACCGAGTAGCATAAATCTTAAAAGTGAAAGACTTGTTATAAGGGAGTCTTCATAACATTCAAAATAACTGAAAGGTGAAAGGTTTTCTGCTACTGCTGTGAATGACGGTTCTATACAGGTGACTAATGCTGGTTCAATGTACATGCCATAAAATTTGGAGGCCCGCTTACCTGCTTTGTGGTGGTGGCTTCCCATTTGTGAGGAGATGAATCTGTTCTAGTGTTTTCATCTGCACTGCAAATAAGCAGCTGTTACTGCCTTTTTTGTGCACCCAAATGCCACATGTTCACACTCATCTGCAAAGGAAGTGATATATGCTCAGTCAAATATCCTACTTTTAATATTTCATCTGAGAAACAGGATGCAGAACACACAGCTATGAGGACATTGAGGACATGATGTGTTCCAGGCACATTCCTGCTGTTATTTCTGATAATTAATGAGACAGAGCAGCGAGGATTTTCCTATGTGCCATTCGCCTTCTCAATTAGTAGACTGTTGGGAAGTATATCTCAGTGTTTATATATTTCATTTTTTTAAAAAAATGTATTTAATGTTGAAGATTGTATTTTTATGCCTTCAGACCTTTTAATTTTAACATATTCTTAATAAAAAAACTCAACTCTTTAAGGACTTTTGCATGAAATATTCATATTATATAATTAATGCCACTTTTTCTCCATGTGAAGGATCCAAGGCAGCTTAGTTGGCAAGTTTGAGTTTTCAGAACACTATGTAGTCATGCTTGGGTTCTGTGTCTAAAAGGGATCAGAAGTTCTGCAGATGTTGCAAGGCAGTAGCAGATAGTGGTCCCAATGCAAGGGTATAATAAATCAGTTCTGGCTTCGATTGCAAACATTTTGGGGCCTTCAAAGACACAAACTCTACTCACAAAATAGGTTCAGAACCATAGGTAGTGACTTGAAAATCTACAATCAAATGCAAAGCACAGCCACCTCATCCCTAATGTGGAAGCCAATAGCAGTCATTGGAAAGTGCTGAATGGGGAATTTCTACCAGCTAAATTAGGCAAGAAACCATAATTTCCTTTTCTTATGCTAAGAGAAAAGCAGTAAGCATCTGATCATCTCAAAAATGGAGCCCCCAGATGGCGTAGTGGACTAAGTGACTTGAAGGTTGGGTTGCTGACCTGAAAGCTGCCAGGTTCGAATCCCACCTGGGGAGAATGTGGATGAGCTCCCTCTATCAGTTCCAGCTCCATGCGGGGACATGAGAGAAGCCTCCCACAAGGATGGTAAAAACATCAAAACATCCGGGCGTCCCCTGGGCAACGTCCTTGCAGACGGCCAATTCTCTCACTCCAGAAGCAACTCCGGTTGCTCCTGACACGAAAAAAAAAATCTCAAAAATGAATTTTCCCACAGATAAAATTTTCTTTTGTGGAAAATGTCTTCAATTTTGAGTCCAATAACATGTAGTTAGGGTAAAAGTGCTTCACCCTTTTATCATCCTCTAATTTCTCTTCCTTTGTGGTTTTCTTTTGTGTTTTTTGTTACAAGCACATTACGGAGACTCTCTGGAGCAGGGGTGAGCAACATGATTTCTGGATGGATATGGTCTCCAGATATGTTTTTGTTGCTGCCTAAAAAGTTTTTAAAAACTGGGTTTTCAATTAAACATTTTGCCCCAAAATGATATAAATGAAAAGTATTCAATAGTAAAATTTATTATTTTACTCCTTCTGAGGCCTGGGAATATAAAGCATTATTTTAATATTGTTAAAATGTTTAAATATTCTCTAGTTGGAATCCAACTGTATTTGTGGCTGTTGAATTACAAGGTTAAAATTATTTTTAAATGTAATTTTTCAAACTCTAAGAAGTGTTCTGAAGCAAATGTATATAATCTTTTGGGCTCCAAGAGAATTATATATTGTTCCAAATAGGACCTTGGCATGCATACATATACAAGCTATTGCAATTTGGATTTCACATACCATACAACAAAGTCTATTGCTGTTATATGCCCATATTTATTATTCATCTGGTCTCTTACCCTGCCAAATGCTTGGTTCTTCCAATTCATTCTATGTTGTTCTCACCTGAAGATACTTTTATTTAAATTTCAAGGTTAAGATACTGCTGAAAATGCCACTCTTGCGTTTTCTTGGATTTCTGTGTTGGCTGTGAGATTTGTAGCTGAGAAAATCCAAAAAGTGTAAAGTGCCATGGTTTTTAAAGACTTACAACTTGGGCCATCTGCTGAAGAAACTCTCTGTGTCAAATGATTTTACCTCAAAGTACCATAAGGTAACATTACAGACCTCAGAACACACTGAGTATCTGTTAAGATAGCCAATAAACTCCAATCTGTAAAGCACACCCTGAGCAGACCCTCCACCTGTTGCATAATATCACCAATTTGTTTCCTGCTTTGAAAAACAAATGCTTTCCCCCACTCTTTCCTATGGTAGCTGTTAGTTCTAAACTTGTTTTATTGCCTAAGATTTTGGTTGTTGTCTTCACCAATAGCCGACCACCTCTATGCTTACCTAGACTAGAAACTTGTTTCTGGCTTGTTGAGTGGTGATTCAAATAACTTTGCTCTTGCCTGTCTCAGTCTTACCCTATTTCCTTCCAGTCCCAATACGGATGATAATTTATTCCTCTCTGATCAGTGAGCTTTTAGGATATTGTCTTCCTTGCATCTGTTCAAGGCGGACTTGTAAAAGCAACATCTAGGCAACTTCAACACCAATGGAATATTATAGGCTAAATATGTGCATCCCATTTCTGGAATTTTTCTGCAGTCAGCTTCAAGAAAGGTTTACAAGGCACAGGAAACTAGTTCAGGAACTGTAAGTGTTCCTCCCTATTAATTGTGGCCATTTAAAATACAACTTAAACAAGTGCACAGAACCTTTCAATATATTCCTTCAAGATGCTAACAGACTGATGAAGGAATTTGATCTGTGGTGTAGAAAATGGAAAAATATTGCACCTGCAGAAAAACCATCAAATGCATTGCATATCTTGTCTGTGACAGTTTTTTTTTCCAAATGTGAAGAAACTTCTTCAGATTTCTGCAATGTTGCCAGTGTCAACAGCTACAAATCAAAGGTTGTTTTCAACTCAGTAACATTTGAAAACATACAAAAGAAGCACAATGGGGCAAGAAAGACTGACTGGACTTGCACTCTTGAATGTCCATCAAAGTTTATCGATGGAGCCTGATTTCTGTCAAAGTGTGTTGACACAGTTTTCAAATGTTTCCAACAGACATTGTGGTATTCTTTTGTAACTATAAATTACCAATTAAGGGTTCATTTTTTAAGACTTTAAACTTTGCAACTAAAATAGGAATTTGATTCAAGTCAATATAAAATATAGAATTAATTGTATAATTTAAATTGTTTTGTGTTATGGACCTATTTTTCATGATTCGCTAAAAAAAACCAACGTTTCAAACACACACACACACACACCATTTTTTCTGGCTACAGCCCTGATCTGTGGCGTAGAATTCTTGGAATTGTAATTTGAAAAAGTAACATTTCCAAGTTCAGATTTTGCAGAAGGGCTTGTCTTCCTGTTATTCTAGATGCAGTTTAGCCAGCTATATCAGAACACATATCTGCATCTTGTATTTAGTAGCAATGTTTGATGAAGTTTAATGATAAGAGACATTAGAGAACAAACTTGATAAAAGAAAAAAATGTTAAACCTTTTGCAAGCAACTGGTAGGCCTCAATTCTCCTTAAAATAGATGGAAGCAACTTGCTGATTCAGATTATGAAGTTTGTTCAGTTTGTAAGAAGAAAATAGAGAGAGAGAGAGAGAGAGAGAGAGATCCATGGGGCAGGATGAACTTTTTAAACAGTCAAGGGCAAAGGTGAACAACAGTGGGAGAGAAAAGGGAACAAAACAGATATACTAGGGGGATGCATTAACAATTTTTCTTTCAGATCAAAGCACTTACTTGGAAGGGGTCGGGCCAGGATTCCAACTGCAAAGTGGGTTTTCCTATTATAATGCCCCCCCCTTGCAAAAAAAACCCCCCTTGCTATTTGCTCCAGATATGTTTCTGTATTTGTGTGTCTCCCTGCTGCTACTTTAAACCAAGAAACAGCAAAAAGGGAAGACGAAAATCCTCTTTCTCCAACACTATGGCCTTGCACCTGCTTTGATCTACAACTTCTTTGATCTAAAAGAAAATTCACAGAAAGTTCCCTTCCATACATTTCCCATGTCACATTTGGGCTGGGCTGGACAAAACTAAGTGATTGACACATGGTTGGTGCTCCTGGTGCTACGACTTTCTCTCACTATGGAGACTTATTTTTTCCCTCCTTAACAAATGTGGAAAGTTGTGTTCACACCAAAAGAATAGCTTTCTTGTCAAGTGCAAGAAAATACTTTTCTCACTAAGGAAAGAAAGTGAGCTAGCAATATCCAATTAGAATGGAATAAAAGGAAACATTGCTAATGTGTATAATTAAGTATCTACTAATAACTAAAAACAATATATATAAAACAAATATTTATTTTACTACTTTATCATGGTCTGACAATGACCCTGGACCTTTAAACCTATGCCAGCGAAATGCATGCTCTGGTTCTACAAACTAGGAGAGCCAAGAACAGAGGGTATGGTCACCAGAAATGAATGGTGGCATGGAAGAATTACAATCTACACGTTGGTGGGATTACCTGCACTGATGAAAGCAAGGTAATAAATAGGTATTTAAGATATATAGCTACATCCTATGTTTGGGAATGTATTTGAAAATTAATGCTTGCATTTCTTAACAAATAAAATGACTTACAGCATTCATTAATTAACACTGTGAGAATGTTATGTTATGTTAGTCCCCTCTGGGAGAGATAAAGAGGGATATAAATAAATATAATAAACAAATTTGTTTATATTACATTTTCTGAGTCAATATTGATAGAAGTCCTTCTCTTGTTCTTTATTTAAACAGTTCACAATTTGAAATGTGAATTGCATCTCTGTCTGTTCAAAAAAGGCTTCTTTTTCCCTCTAAGTTGCTCATGTTACTAAAAAAAAACCTGAACAGTATTTTCTATGTAAAATATTTTGAGTGTTTGTTTCAGATTAGGGAGGACTTATAAGAGATGGCAGATGGAAAGCTAACTCTTGGGTAATTTAAGTAGCAATAAAACAATTGATTGGTTTGCTTAATATTTACAAGACAGGTTTGAAAGAACCACTCTTAGAGAAATAATTCAAGATTCCTCTTGTCTCTAATGTGCTTTCCACGATTTATTCCTACTAAATAAATAAGCTGTTGAGTGCATCAAATAATGTGAATCTGTGCATCTATCAGAAATATATTCGTACACATTTGAAAGATGTGCATTGAGAGTGCATGCAGGTGTAAACATATTTTGTATGGATTGCATTATATCCGACTATGGTTAAATTTGCCACCGCAAGTACCACAAATACTACTTACCCAATCTTCCTAAAATTTATCATTATAAATTATGGTTTACCATATGTGTTCTGCCATTAAAGATTGAAATTATCAAGGGAATCAGGAAGGAGCTCAGTGATAATTATCTCTTTCTGCCATCATTGCTTTTCTTGGTTGAATGCTTTTATATAATGAGGGATAGTATTATTCACTGTACCTTGCTGTGGTTCCATATATCAGTCTGAGAAGATGATATACTTTTTCTGTTCAGGTGTTTCCCAAGATTTCCAGAAACATTGTATGTAGTATTTACATCTTGCCACATTAATTTCTTTGATTTCAGTTTATCACTTGCTTGGAATGCTTATTTTTAAAACTTATTTTAACTTATTTGCTTTATAAACATTTAGTAATACATTTGATGTAGGGAAAATAATTTTTAAAAGTCCAGAATTCATGTGATGGAAAAATGTTTTGATGGCTAATTAGCACATATGTAACAAGTTAATCATTTCAAACAACACAGCTGTAATAATATGGAGATTTCTAATCACCAGTGCTCTCTTTTAAAAGGGTGCACTAATTATTTGTCGAACTGTAGGCTGCTAGATGAAGATAGTAATAACGACAGGTATGCATAGTAAGAGGGAATGGTTATGATAAATACAATGGGTCATTATTCTTTTTCCACCATGTCTACTTAATGTCATAAATTCAATTAGTAGAACCACTGGTCCTTCATTAATTCTGTGAAACAGAGGTCGTATAGGATTTCAGGCTTCCCCACTTCCCATAACCGTAGAAACTAATTGTCTTACTACTCTCAATACTGAGAGTTAGAAGAAAATAGAAAGAGATCCATGGGGCAGGATGATCTTTTTAAACAGTCAAGGGCAACAGCTAGGGAAACAGACATGTTGTAATATCTTAAGAGTACATTTAAAATGGAATTCCATTAAAAATTAAAACAATGGAACAACAACAACAACAACAACAACAAATTTATTGATTAGTCCTTAGGCCATATCACAACACCAAACCAAACAACAAGGCTTGATAAGACTTGGTTACACTCAATGTAGAAAGTTAAAATAAGACACTTACAATAATACAGTAAATAAATATGATAAAATGATTTTTTGATAACAATAGCACAGTAATTCCACTTTAACTGACATGGTTCAGCCCTGGATCTTAAGGAGTGCTTCACCACTGAGGTCTAGTGCCTCACCCAATTAAAATCCCAGGATTCTATAGTATGTTGCATTTGACAGTTAAGAAGAATATTGTGGAGTGAATTGGCTTGATGTTTGATCTTTTCATATCTGTTTTGTATGAAATTTGGCCTGAAACCAGAAAAAAAAAATGACAACCTAAAAATTAAAGCAGTGAAAAAAATGAAGAGAGAGAGAGTATAACGCTGAAAGATTACTGTGCTGAATGAGTTCTAAATAAAAATATAGTTTGAGTTATTAAAAGATAAAACTTGTAATAATAAGTTAAGAATAGCATTGGGGTTATTCAGCCTGCACTAGTTTTGCATATGTTCTATTTCTGATTTTCCCGATTTGCTTTGCAGGGTGTGCTTAAGTGATCATAATTAGGAGTCTTTCCCTGCAAGGTTATGACAAAATACTACATTCAAATTCCAATTTTGTGTTATCTTCTACATCCAATAATATCAAGCAATCATACTTTAAGATGTCATGAATATGGTTTAGCTCAGTAATTTGCTCATCTTTAATTCCTGCTCTTTAATTTTCTTTAACATTATAATCCATAAACCAATTGTCTTTGCAATATTGTAGATAGATATTATGCACAGGGTGATCTCTAGGGGAAACCATGGAATGCTTCTCTATAAAGAGATACAACGTCTAATGTTTTGAACTTATCTGTTTAAAATACACTGATATAATGGAAGCAAGAGCACTAATTGTTTTCAAGAATTTGCCCTCATAATAGGAGTGGGTAATTAGTTGCTATTAAAAAGAGATATCACTTTATTCCTTGGAAACTTATGGCTCTTCCAAACAGTGTCAAAATGCGAGTTGAAAAAATGTGGCCACAAATCCCAGGACCTAACAACAAGTCCATTTTTTGACAGCCCGATCAGCTGTTTCAGGCTTTTAAAATGCACAGGTGTGCTACAGCAGTCCACAAAGGTGGCTCAGAAGGAAGTCAGATATTTTGCCTTCTGCAGGAATACACAGTCTTATGAAGGTGTGCATTTGGGGGTGGAATTGGGTTTTAAGCATACCTTTTTAACACTTGCTTTTTAGATGTTAACCCAATTCTGTACATTTTTCCCCCCAAATGTTTTCTATCCACCCCACTCCCCCTTTTATCCCAGTTACTTCTGAGTTTTACTGCATTTGTAGAATTAGTGATAGTGGTGATGAGCACTTAGTGAAAACAGAATGCAACAATAAAAAACAAAAACAAAAAAACCTCTCCCGCATCATCATTGCTGCATCTAGAAGTCACAGAGTGGGAAAGGTTTTATGTTTTTAAAAATCTGTCCCATAAATGCCAACAATAAGGAAAATATCAGTATTGGCTTAAGAATGGCATTAGTCTGGGACCTGATAAGGAAGAGGTGCTGGGAGAATGAATGGATTTTGGATCAATAACTGCTTTTAGTCCACACCCAGACTACTTTTCTTAAGGCCAACAAGTGCTGGAAACAACACTGGTGGTAGATCTCCATTTCAGTAGCTTTCTACAGGTATATCAGGGATGTCATTGCAAAAATGGTTTCCTATCATGGGGATTGCCCCACCAATGAAGAAAGACTCCTGCCACATTCTAATATCCATCTTTTGGGCTTTGACACAGAATTTTTTTCCTCGTGGTATCTCTACACTGTAGAATTAATGCAGTTTGACACCACTTTAACAGCCATGACTCAATGCTATGGAATACTGGGAGCTGTACTTTGGTGAGACACCAGCAGTCTTTGGCAGAAAACTACAATTCTCATAATTCCACAGCATTGAGCTACGGCAGTTAAAGTGATGCCAACATGTATTAATTCTACGTTCTAGCTGCATCTTTAGTCTTTTAACTTCATTACTAGAAAATGCTATTTAGGAAAGCGATAGACTAGAGCAGAAGGAAGAATGTAACTCTCAATCAGTATTTGTCAAGATTAGCTATAATGTCTGAAGTTGCTGGGACCTAAAATTCAACCTTTGATAGGCTGCAAGGTTTAACATCCACACAAATCATTTAGAAATAAACATAGTACTTACTGAAATTTGAAGTTGACTTGAACATTAATTTGTGTTCTACAGTTTCTATCAATGAAATCAAGGACATTCCTTTGCAAAACTATGCCCATTTATCTAGGCCTTTTCAGTAAGCTAGGATTCCACTTTAAATATACATTTTCAATATATGAATAATCTCATTTAGAGCTTTAAAAACTCCATATAAAATTAGAAGCAGCTGTTCATTTTCATTCTATTTAAAAATAGCAGCTGATTTTTTCTGTTGGAGTCTATATATTTCATGAAGTTGGAGGTGCAAGCCTTAGAGGGGTATATGAGAAGGCATTTGTAGTTGAATTTTTTGGCACTGTAAATGTATGGTTGATAATGCATCAGAAGCTGCAGTTCTATCAAGTTGAGGTTCAACGAAAGTACAATTCCTGGTTTGTTTCTTCTAATTCAAGAAAAATGTGTCTATAAGGGTCTGATGGAGGGGAACCAGGCTAGGATTTGGGAAACCGAGGCTTCTCCTATCACTTGTTACTTCATCCTGGTAAACTAAAAGAACTATGGAGGGATGCCATAGACCAGTGGTTCTCAATCTGTGGGTCCCCAGGTGTTTTGGCCCACAACTCCCAGAAATCCCAGCCAGTTTACCAGCTGTTAGGATTTCTGGGAGTTGAAGGCCAAAACATCTGGGGACCCACAGAACCACTCCCATAGACTGAACCTTCTAGCAGATATAACTTTTTCAATTGATGATACAATAATGTCTGGGGATTTTTTTTAAAAAAAGTACAGGCAAATAGTGGTGTAGCAGCAGAGTGGCATCACCAAGAGTATTTCAGAATAAGCATTTTCAGAGTTTACTCGATCCATTTGACTACTTTTCAATGCTGTTCTAAAATAACGCTAACTCAAAGTGGAGACAATACTGGAACTTCTAATCAAGAGAGCTTGCAGAGAGCACTCTGTATTCTCCCAGTCTGTAGCTTCCATGTTGTATCTAAAATAATCATCCTCCAGGATATTTTCAAAGATAGTTAGTGTTAGGGTTGTTGTATGTCTTTCGGGCTGTGTGGCCATGTTCCAGAAGCATTCTCTCCTGACGTTTCGCCCACATCTATGGCAGGCATCCTCAGAGGTTGTGAGGTATGGATAAACTAAGTAAGGAAAGGAAAGAATATATATCTGTGTCCAAGGTGTGGCAAGAGTCCTTTGTCACTGGGAGCCAGCATTAATGTTGGCTCCCAGTGACAAAGGACTCTTGCCACACCTTGGACACAGATATATATTCTTTCCTTTCCTTACTTAGTTTATCCATACCTCACAACCTCTGAGGATGCCTGCCATAGATGTGGGCGAAACGTCAGGAGAGAATGCTTCTGGAACATGGCCACACAGCCCGAAAGACATACAACAACCCTGTGATCCCGGCCATGAAAGCCTTCGACAACACATAGTTAGTGTTAGTGTGTGTCAGCATCAGTTGGAAACAAAAAAAGGAAGAGTGCAGAAATCCAGTAACATCTTTGAGACACCTGGTTATTTTATGAGCATTCGTGGATATTAATCCTCTTCTTCAGATGCACTGGTGAACTTCATTGCATCTGAAGAAATGAACTGATGTTGATGACAGTTCATTCCAGAATATAACAGACTCTAAATTAAGGTTGGATTCCTTCACCTCCTTTCTCCATTGTATTTGCAAGGATATGAAACTACCTGAGGATCACATCTTGTTGTGCTTCTGAGCCTGTATGAACATTATAAGCGTTCATTTTACAGATCTATTTTTATTCATCTTCTCCAGTCACTGGAGAACCCGACCTACGCTTGCTGTTCATTAGCTAGTCTGACTCCCACTATGTAATTTGATTTAAAAGAATAAAGAGGTCTCCCTTTGCACAGCAGCTGAATATATAGAATTACATCACTGCAAAGATTAACAAAAGGTGGAGAAGCATGTCCACCTACTGTGGCAAAAATGTTACTCGTAATGTAATGAAATATTCAAGGACATTATGCGACAAAGCTAACATTAAGAAACAAAACAGATGCATCTGCTGGAAACGCAATTAGATTAGGTACATGTATTAGTGTCTCTACCAGTTAAACCTAAGAATATATTTCTATTCTGAGGGCTCCTTGTAAGATTAATGGTAGTAATGAGGTATGAAATATTTCCTTCCTAAAGTATCTAATCCAAAACGGGGGGAAACACAATCATTTCACCCAGGAGGGATAATCCCTTGAGAGAAGCTTGAAGGAAAATAATGTACTGCCGTATCTCATTCCACAGATGTCAACAACAACAATAATAAAACACCTCACCTGTGTTGTGACTTAATGCAAGGAAACCAGGGAGTGTGAGGAAAGGGGGAAAATGTATGAATACAACATTAAAGTATGCATAAAGCCATATCAGGGGAAGACAAGAAAAGGAAAAGGAAAAGAACTGAAGAGCCAACAGCAGGAAAACAAGAAACAAAAAAAATCATTTCAGCTAAAAAATAGAGGATGGAAAGGTTTATGTACCACTCATATCTGATTGGTGTAACCTCCTTTTGCTGAAATGTCCTCTAGAAAGGGGCTACAGAACTCATGTTGCCCAACTTCAGTGAATAAGCATTTTGTCATAGATTTCTAGCTTTATTCCCCATTCCCTCTCATATACGGGTTGCAGCATTTATATGCGTATTTTCTCATTCCATTCTAATTCAATGCAGTAGATAATGGCCTATATTTATAGTATCTGAACATGAATACTTTGGAAGGAATACATATTTCTGTTTTTCTCTAGACAAAACTCAATTAAATAACCATACTTGTAAGCCTTTTTTTATTTATCTAATAGCTTTCTCTGGTCTTCCCCTCCAGATAAATATTATTTTAAGTTTAGAGTTTCTCTTACAGACGGAAGTATTAATTATGTTTAGAGACAAATGGAGAGATGTCCTATATATCACCATATTTTGCCTTTGTCATAGGCATCTCCTTTCCTTTTTGTTTACAATTGACACTTCTCCCTTCTTAAAAAGAGAGTCCTACGATACAGAGCAAAGTACACATGTGGCTAGACAACAGGCAAAAAGGTTACAATTGAACATTAAAGTTCCTGGCTGTATAAAGTCACCCCATACTTTCTGAAGGTTTAGAGAACATACTTTTGCAGTACGAAAACTACACACTATGATTCAACTGCAACTGGAACATCAATGCAGCTCTTACTCAAGGAAGGTTAAAGCCTTTTCCAAAGAACATTACTATATCATTGGAATATAAGTCATTTCAGTTTCTAATGCATTGCCCGACTTATCAGGCAGAACCATTGCAGTGGTGGGTGCCCTCCTGCTGGCCATGGTGCCTGTGGGGGGCTTCTTCCCAGAAGCCCCCTGCATAGCAAGAAAGCTTCCTGCCACTCAATCAGCTGGACTATCAGCAGCGGGCCTTGCATCGCCTCCTGATTGGCCCCAGCAGCCTATTTAAGGCTGCCTAGGGCTGCTCACAGGCACTGTGCCTGCTTCAGTTGTGTCACCCCTTGTTCCTGTAATCAATAAACGAATTGTGGCCATTTGTTATCCCAGCTTTGTGTATTTGGTTGCCATCAGGAGGTGTGGTCACCCATGCAAACACAAATGCATTGTCTGACTTACCGGGCAGAGCTGTAACTGCAATGAGCGCCCTCCTGTCAGCCATGGCATCTGCAGAGGGCCTCTTCTTCCCAGAAGCCGCCTGTATGGCGGGAAACCTTCCTGTCACTCGGCCAGCCGGCCTATCAGCAGCGGGCCCTACCTTGCATCCTGATTGGCCAAGGTCCTCCGCTGTTCAAGCCCCAGTAGCCTATTTAAGGCTGCCTGAGGCTGTCTCAGGCACCGTGCCTGCTTCACTTGTACCATCCCACCCACTCTGCATATATGTCATGTTTGTGGGTGGAGTTAGCTGTTCTTTGTCACAACTTCCAGGTTGGCATGTGGCATGGGCCCTGGATCTGGCTTACTTATCTCCCCCCCCCCCCCCATTGGAGGTCCGGTGGTTACCAGGGATGCAGCAGTAACAGTCGTCTAGCATTGTGCCGACAGCATCCTGGTGTGGAAAGCAATATCAGTCAGCTGTAGGCTGCACGATTCACGATCCAGGACCCATGCATAGCGGCCAAACCTTGTTCCTGTAAGCAATAAACAAGTTGTGGCCATTTGTTATCCCAACTCTGTGTATGTGTCATCTTTGGTTGCTGGTAGGAGGTGTGGTCGCCCATGCACACGCAAATGTGGATAAGGACAAGAAAACCTTAGTTCCACTGAAATCTACTTCAAATTAATGGAATTTTGGTTTAGAACTCACTGCCTATCACAGGCATTATTCAGGAATTATGAGAATCTTCCCCAAATACCTTAAAGATCATCTCCGATCATGGAAGTTAAGCAGGACCAATTCTGGTTGGTATTTGTATGGGGACTGTACAAAAAAGGGAAAGGAGCTGACAAAACCACTGTTGAGAATTTGTTGCCTTTTGAGTATTTATTGTTTATGAAATTCATGGGATTGCCATAAATTGATAGCAACCTGAAGTCACATACACATGCACAGATTTCCAAAAAAAAAAAAATTGTGTGGGGGGAGGGGGGGTGAATGAAAAGGGAATGTGTGTGTATGTCTGTTTAAAACATGTCCAAGAATATATGCATCAAGTTGTGGCTTCCAGAGTATTGTAGAAGCCATAAATAGAAAGGGAAACTTCAAGTTAGCATTAAGTAGAAAACACATTCTTGTAAAAACGATTATTGGTGTGTTTTCTCAAATTTGACAAATGCATAAAAACAAACAGAAGAGCATCACCTATTTACTCAAGTATCTATCACAAAATTACATACAATCACGCAAATTGTTGAAGGATGCTATCTATAACATCAAAACTGATGTATGATACACAGTGTTGTTTCTCCCCAGTGTTTTGAATATATATATATATTTTCTTTATTTGGAGGGTGCTTTACTACATTAACATGCTAGCATTAGACTTTTCATCTAACCCTTAAATTTTAAAAATGTGAATTCTAGACACACGCCTTTTCGTTCTCTCTTTCACACACATACATACACAGATACAGGCATCATGTCATCACTCTTTTTCAGTCTTTAAAAGGTGTGTTTTTGAAAACTGTGTGCTCTCTCACCTTTCACTGCTACTCACTGTCCTTCTGAATATTAAAAAATATATTGTCAATCTCACCTTCACTTACCCTTTCTGAAACAAGTAAAACTGGCAAAAACACACACCAATGCTTTCTCTTCCTTTTGAACATGGGTTTACCCATACTTCTATGAGAAATAAGGAAGAAAAATTCTAAGATTATAAGGCAGATGGAGTTATTAACATAATGGCAATCAATTTCATCCAACTTTGCATTAACAGAAACAGCTTTGTCACATATAAAGAAGGCACCAATTTCCCTGACTCCTATCATTTTGTACATAGTTTCCGTACTTCAGGCTTTCTCATTCCTTATAAGTACGTTTTTGGGAAATGGAGAAGGGGATCTGGAAAGAATTGGCAAAATATGGATGTTCCACTTGCATCAGCAAAAACACTTTTTGCTAGCACAAAGCCATCGTTGATACAAACAAATATTTCAGATCCAATGTTGACCTATATATACATGTGCTTTAAAATTCTATCTATTGATCTCCAGAAGAATTATTTTACAACTAGCTTGGGGACCCGGTGATGCCCGGGTTATTTGAAAAAGGCATGATTTGTCTTTGAATGTTATGTATTCTGTTTGTATTCTGTTTCCCTTTCCTCCAAACTTGTCCAGTATGCTCTTTTGGTTATGGGGGCTGTGTGTGCCAAGTTTGGTTCTGATCCATCATCGGAGGGGTTTGGAGTGCTCATTCATTGCAGGTCGACTATAAATCCCAGTACCTACTACTCCCAAATCTCCAGGCCAATTCCCCTCAAAACCCACCAGTATTCAAATCTGGGCATATCGGGTATGCATGGCAAGTTTGGCCCACTTCACCATTGTTTGAGTTCATAGTGTTCTGGGTGTAGGTGAACTACAAGTCCTCTAAATTCCCCAGTAGGAGTCACAGTGCTCTGATTTGATGCAGGGGGAACTACAACTTCCACCATGTGGAGTCAATCCCCCAAACTCCTCCAGTAAGTTTAGTTGCCACTCAGTTCTGCTGTGTTTGTTATGCAGACAGATTTGAAAGGGAAGGGCAGTAGGAGGGGTCATGAAAATTTCACACCTATGAAGAACCCTGGGATGCCTGCCTGTGGTGGAGAAAAATGCAAAATCTAGGATGAAATGGTCCCCAAACGAAAGCATTCCTTGGGTGGTGGGCCATAGTGTTTGGGAAGGACATTAGCAGGGTTTGGGCTACATGTTCATGGAGCTCGCTGTAATCGCAATGTCAGTGGAAAAGAGAGACTTGGTGGTTCCTCAGTACTGTGAACTGTAGCCTGTTTGTGGAGGCCAGAGGCTGTCAGTGTGAACCGAGACCCGTGCCACATACACACATACGGGTTTTCACTTTTATTATAGACTAGCTTGGGGACCCAGTGGTGCCCGGGTCATTTGAGAAAGGCACTGTTTGTCTTTGAATGTTAGGTATTCTCAGTTTGGAGTTTGGAGATCCCAGAATCGTGGGTCAATCCTCCCCAAAGCTGCCAATATTCACAGTTGGCCATTTTGGTTCTGCGTACCAAGTGTGGTCCAGATCTGTCATTGGCTGGGTTCAGCGCTCTTTGGATGCGGGTGAACTACAACTCCCAGATTCAAGGCCCATTCCCACAAACCTCTGAAGTATTTTTATTTACAGTATTTATATTCCGCCCTTCTCACCCCGAAGGGGACTCTGGGCGGATCACAATGTATACATACAAGGCAAACATTCAATGCCATATGAACATAGAGACAGAGACAGACACAGAGGCAATTTAACATTCTGCAGCTTCCAGCTTCCTGAGGGTATGCTCGATTCCGGCCAAAGGAGGAGCAGCTGCGTATGTTCAGTTGGTCATGAGGCTTCTCTGTGCAAAGTTTGGTCCCGGTCCATTGTCGGTGGGGATAACTGTTTCTCTGGATGCAGGTCAACTATAACTCCCTTTCCCCCAAACATGTCCAATATGTTCTGTTGGTTATGGGGGCTCTGTATGCCAAGTTTGGTCCTGGTCCATCATCGGTGGGTTTCGGAGTGCTCATTCATTGCAGGTGAACTATAAATCCCAGTACCTACTACTCCCAAATGTCCAGGCCAATTCCCCTCCAAAACCATCAGTATTCAAATCTGGGCATATCGGGTATGCATGGCAAGTTTGGCCAGACCCATCATTGTTTGGGTTCATAGCGTTCTGGGTATAGGTGAACTACAACTCCTCTAAATTCCCCAGTAGAAGTCACAGTGCTCTGACTTGATGCAGGGTGAAGTACAACTTCCACCATGTGGAGTCATTCCCCCACACTACTTTATTTGCTGCACAGGTCAGGTGTATTTGTTATGCAGACAGATTTGAAAGGGAAGGACAGTAGGTGGGGTCATGCAAATTCCACATTAATTGAGAACCCTGAGATGCCTGCCTGTGGTGGAGGAAAATGCAAAATCTAGGATGAAATGGTCCCCAAATGAAAGCATTCCTTGGGTGGTGGGCCGTAGTGTTTGGGGAGGACATTGACAGTGTTTGGGCTACATGTTCATGGAGCTCGCTGTAACCGCAATGTCAGTGGAAAAGAGTGACTTGGTGGCTTCTTAGCACTGGGAAGTATAACCTGTTTGTATATTATGGATATAGATAGATAGATAGATAGATAGATAGATAGATAGATAGATAGATAGATAGAGATATATAGATGTGTAATTAACATTAGTATTTTGGACAAAACTCTATATTTCAACTGTTAAAGATTTCATTCCTCTAATGCCAACCATATACCTATGTGGTGGTAATGTACAGTATACAAATCAAGAGATACAGAAATTCTTGTTTCCAAAAACGAGAAGAATAATTCCAACAACGACTTTTACAGCAGTATTGCATTAGGATATATGACATTTTCATATATAAAAAGATAGTATGGAACTATAACTATTTTATTGTTGGCTAACTTATAAGAAGCTAATGATGGAAAACAGTTGAAGGTAGAGCATCTCATAGATGGAAAACCATAACCTATAATATGAAATTGAAAAGTTAAAGAACATCTGAAATTTGTAAAACAAGATTAAGTATAAAATATTAAAAATATTTGGCAGTATATATCAAAACATTGATTATGTGAGATATTTCATTTTTTCTGTATATTTTAACCTGAATTCATTGAAAATATATATATATATATATATATATATATATATATATATATATATCCTGTTTTGCCTCTGACTTGTGTAGCCTTATCTATTTATTTTAACATTTTTATTCTAATTTTAAATATGAAAGTATTTATTAGCTTTGACAATGTATAATTTTATATTAGTTTAAATATTCCATGTTATTTTTTTAAGGCTGAACTGAATATTTTCTCCCTTTCACATCTCTTGCATTGTTCAGATTTTTGTAAAGATGAATGTATTGCATTGCTTCTGTTTTTTGTTATCTTAAATTTATTTATTTACAGTATTTATATTCCGCCCTTCTCACCCCGAAAGGGACTCAGAGCGGATCACATTACACATATAAGGCAAACATTCAATGCCTTAACATAGAACAGAGACAGAGACAAACGCAGGCTTCGAGCTGGTCTCGAACTCATGACCTCAGAGTGATTTGTTGCAGCTGGCTGCTCACCAGCCTGTGCCACAGCCTGGCCCTAATTACCTTAAA
This sequence comes from Anolis carolinensis, assembly GCF_035594765.1. Taxonomy (NCBI): domain Eukaryota; kingdom Metazoa; phylum Chordata; class Lepidosauria; order Squamata; family Anolidae; genus Anolis; species Anolis carolinensis. The sequence continues at coordinate 246,496,928 of NC_085843.1, read as the reverse complement.
TAAATATTGTACAGATATGTGTTGTCAAAGGCTTTCATGGCTGGAATCACTGGATTGCTGTGCATTTTCTGGACTGTATGGCCATGTTACAGAAGCATTCCCTCTTGACGTTTCACCCACATTTATTGCAGGCATCCTCAGAGGCTGAGGAATCTGATCCCTCAGATCCCTCAACCTCTGAGGATGCCTGCCATAGATGTGGGCAAAACGTCAGGAGAGAATGGTTCTGGAACATGGCCATATAGCCCGGAAAACGCATAACAACCCATTGTACAGATAATACATTATTTTGTATAATGAGATATTTGAAATGATTATATTAATAATTATACATTATTTTGTAAAATTAGAAATGTGCAGATTTTTGTGAATACATATCCAGAATACCCTTTCATACTGCAACAAAATGAAGAGTAGCTTTCAGTAATAAAATGGCCCACTTTCTACTCTCTCTGATACCCTAATGCAAAGGGAGATATGTTATCATTTATACAGTAATAAACTTTTGCTTCCCCCCCCCCCAGGCAAATCCTTAGTACTATCTGCATGTTGTAGTCTTACCAAAGGCAAAGCATTATGACGGCATAGGGCTAGGAAGCATAGATGCAAAAGGGATAAAACTTCAACATCTCTCCTAAGTAGCTCCTTCAATTAAAGTGTGACAGCCTTTTTGAAACAATCTCTTTTTCAAAGCACAATAATTTATCTTGCACATTGATGCAGTGACATAAAACATAGAAAATATAAAAACTGGAGGAAGATCAGCTCAGGCCAACCTACACAAGATCACAGAGCTCTGTTAATACAAACACCAGTTTAAAATGATTTTATAGTGTCTATTATTTATCCAGTGGTAATGGTCCTTTTGCTAGCAGACACCACTATTATTATCTGCTTTTATCATTAATGCTTCGAGTCAGTGGCTAATGCAGAGGTGACAAATCACAGAAATGCCCAGCACTTTATGGTTTTAGCTCTAAGCAATGTCTTTGTATTCCATCTCCCTGGGGTGTATCGTGTTTCTTTTAGATGACTTTTGTTCTCTACCTCCTGCACACATGATCACATATATAATTAAACACTTCCAATCATATTTTATTCACACAAAACCAATTACTAAAACTCCATATTGTGTAGTGGTGATGCATAATAAATTAAATGTTGGAAAGTGGTAGGACTGGAAAATATTTTCTGATTAACTGGTTATTGTTCAAGGAACTCTTTTAACACAGCCCATTCAAGACTAGCATTACAGAAAAGATACTGTATTAGACAGCCGGATTGGGCCACATTCGGACAACTATGCTAACTTTTTGTTTGTTTGCAACTCCAAATGAGGCTTACTATTGATCTAGGAAGACAGGTGCAACTTCGATGCCAAACACAAAGGCTACATCTCATTGTATGTGACAAGCAAAGGCTCTTGTTCTAACAATCCTTGAGTGAAACCATCTAAGCATGGAGGGAATGGTGTTATCTTCAGCATGTCCTTGACCTTACAGTCACTTCTTCCAAAGGGCTGACAAATGATCAGTGGCTATTGTCCTCAGGCGGTCTATTTTCACTCTTTTTGAGTACAGTCTGGAATAATCTGCTTTCAATTTATGACCAATACAGTTTAGACAGAGCTGATAAAACTTGCTGAAAAAGCTAGAAAAATGGTTGTGAGCTCCAAACCAATAACGAATGGGAGCTATTGAAAATGGAATTCCTGCCAGATACCTTTATTTATTTATTATTTTTTAACAATCTATATCAAGTAACTAAAATGAAGTGTATAAACCACACAGTTATTGAGATTTTATTCTTGCTTAACCATCTTCATGGAAGAACACAGCATTTGGAAGATTCACCAAATCAGTCTGAGAGATCTCACCTCCAGAACAAGACTCCCCATCCCAATCATGCTTTCTGAAGTTTGCTCAAACCGTTTTCATGCAAAATCGATATTTGCAAAAGCAGTGTTGTCTCCTTGTGTAAAGCTACATACACATGCACAGCAAACAAGCGAAGGACAGCTACTATGGTATTTGTCACCATATCTTACAATATTAAGGCTTTCACAGAAATAAACCCCAAAATTATATATATATAACACACACACACACACACACACACACACACACACACACACACACACACACACACACATATATATATATATATATATATATATATATATATATATAAAAAATAAAAATCTCCTAGACCAGGGCCTCTCTTCTTCACTATGTTAAAAATGCCATTACAGTGGCCTCTTGGAATCTGCTGGCATTTGGTTTCAGGACCTCCTGTGGATAACAAAATCTGTAGATGTTGAGTCACATTACATACAATGGAGTAGAAAAATGGGATCCCTTATATACATTGGCAAAATCAAGATGTTTTGATTTTATAATATTGTCAGATATATATATATATATATATATATATATATATATATATATATATGAAACAGAATTATGAATAAGGAGAGTTGACTGTATTGAGTTCAGTTCTACTCAATGTGGTACTCTATGGATTGGTGCTAATTTATAAACCAGTCCTTGCCAGTCCACAGAGAGTTTCCAAGAAAGAAATAAGTGGCTGTTCCTAATATGAAGGGAAAGCCCCAGTCCCGCACATCTGACAGGACTACAAGCAGTGTTTTTCTTGACTATTTAGAAGTGAATTATGACACCTTGAAGGCTTTGTTAGACTCCAACTACCAGGAGCCCCAGCCATCAGTGGTGGAGAATTCTGGGGACTATAATCCAACAATCTCTGGAGAGCTGCTTGAACAATACCCCTGATTTAGATGTGACTGTTTTCTTTTCTTTCTTTTTTAAAATTAATAGTGAATGCACAATCAGTTGAAATATTCCCACAAGATTTCTAAGAACTCAGCACTAAGCGATTTCACAAATTTTTGACTGAAGATGAAAGTTCTTGCTTTTTATCGTATTGTGATATATTTATTTTTTGTAAAGAATGGTGGTCAGCTGTGAAAACAAACACTGCTTCCAATTTAGCACTGTGCAGTTGACCAAATCGGAGTGACCTATGCCATAAGTATAGCCAGCAAGCTGCTTAGAATTCTTTTACAGCAAAAAATAGAAGATAACAGATGGCAGATGCCAGCATTATGGTCAAGATTTTTTGTGTGCAGAGCACAAGAAACACCTTTCAAGACTTGCTAATATTTACTCTTTAAGTTAAATTTTTTCAGCCCTCTTTTTGATTACATTTCTTGTGAATACTGCAGGAACTACATTTCTTCTTGGCAATGCATAACAGAAAACAACCTCCTGGAGCTTGTTTGCATTCATGGTGTATATATATCTTTTCACCACTGCTAGCCATTTAACTTGTACATAAGATTGGGAATACAGTGGGGTAAAGGGTGAAACAATGAAAAAAGGTGGTGGGGAGGGAAGGACAACAATAGTTTCTCTTTTACATTTACAAACATCACAGTTATTCAGCAAAGTTCTCTCAAAAGAAATGTCCCATCCTAGAAAAGAGAATGTGAATCCATTTTCTTAGAATATGAGTATCATCTGCTGAAACCAAGTTACCCTGCAATTTTAAGAATACAATAAGAACTCAAAGGAAATTACTTTGACCTTATGGATTCTAGTGACAGTTGCCACATGTAAAATGCCAAAGAATTCAATTGAAAACTTCTGACTGAAGGCTTTTGACATAAACTAATAGAATTAGGAGATACCCGACACATACAACATCTTGAAATCAGGCCCATTAATTATCACATTGATTACCTGTTCAGATGATGAATAATTATTTAGCGTGACAGAAAGATATTTTGACAAGCATCCTTTTCATGTGATCAACATATGAAAGCACCTTTATTCCTATATGGTTTGACATCATAGCTGCATATTAGTAATAAGACATAGCAACCATCCCTAGGAAATAAATAAAGTTCTGTTAAATTTCACCTGGCCTAAGTTTTCTTTATTGAAAAGGGCCTTTGCTGCATATGAAAGAGCATACATTGAAATTTAATGGACTTTTAATAAAAAGAAAGAGAAGATTCAATGGGGATGCAAAAAAAAAATCCCACAAACTACAAGCCATAAAATGGATATTGCTTTTCTTTCTGTACATCATACTTGAGTTAACAGCAAACAAATGAACAAAAGCAATTTCTTATTTTACTTCTGGAGACTTACTGTGGCAGAGTTTAGGGACTTATGGTCGAGTTCTAAATTTTATTCTTTTTTCCTCCCGGCCCCACCACCACCACCACCACCATCCACACTTTTAACACATACTCAAAGTCTGTTATTTTTCAATATTTTTCATCTTCAGCTGCAGCTATGACATGGGTGCATCTAGACTATACAATTAATGCAATTTGTCACTCTTTAACTACCAGGGAAGTGACTCATGCCTCTTTGTGTCAAAGCAGGGTCCCCATGGGCCTCAAGGAGGCTGTGGTAAGACCACTTCTAAAAAACTTTCCTAGACCTCACCGTATTGGATAACTACAGACCAGATTCCAATCTCCCATTATTGGGCAAGTGCTGGAGCGTATTGTGGTTTTGCAACTCCAAGGGTTCCTGGATGAAGCAGATTATCTAGATCTATTTCAGTCTGGTTTCAGGCCTAGTTATGGGACAGAGACAGCTTTGGTTGCCTTAGTGCAGGGGTCCTCAAACTTTTTAAGTGGACCTCAGACTGTTGTTTGAAAAAAAACCAAAACGAACAAATTCCTATGCACACTGGACATGTCTTATTTGTAGTGCAAAAACAACAACAACAGAACAATACAATATTTTTTTAAAAAATTAAACAACATAAACCTATCAGGATTTCAATGGGTAGTGTGGCCCTGCTTCTGGACAATGAGATAGTCAGGTTAATTAGGATTGTTGTTGCTGTGTGCCTTCAAATCATTTCAGACTTTGGGCAAGCCTGAGTCTAAAACTGAGGGTGGGGACCAGGTAAATGACCTTGAAGGGGGCCTTAGTTTGAGGTCCCCTGCCTTAGTGGATGACCTATGCAGAGAACTGGATGGGTTAGTGTGTCCCTGTTGGTTCTCCTGGACATTTCAGTGGCTTTCAATACCATTGACTATAGTATCCTTCTGAGTCTCCATTCTGAGAGGAGGCTTGGAGGTACTGTTATTCAATGGCTCCATTCCTTGCCGGAGGGACAGTCTCAGGTGGTGCTGGGGGTCTCTTGTTCCAATTCTTGGCCACTGGTCTGTGGGGTCCCTCAGGGTTTGTTTCCCATGCTGTTTAACATATACATGAAATCGTTGGGAGAGGTTATCTGGAGTTTTGGAGTATGGTACCATCTATATTCAGATAACACCCAGCTCTATTACTCTTTTCCACCTATTTCCAAGAAAGTAGCTCCTGTGCTAAACCAGTGCCTGGAAGCTGCCATGGACTGGATAAGGGCAAACAAATTGAAACATCCAGACAAGACAAAGGTTTTTCTGGTCAGTCATAAACAGATCTGGGAATAGGGAGTCAGTCTGTGTTAGATGGGGTCAAATTCCCCTTGAAAATGTAAGTTCACAGTTTTTGAGGCACTCCTGGATTTGGCTGTGAGCCTGGAGGCCCAGATATCAGTAGTGACCAGGAGTGCTTTTGTACAATTAAAGCTAGTGCAGAAATTGAGCCCATTCCTGGAGAGGTCAGAACTGGCCACTGTGGTACATGCCTTGGTAACATCCCAGTTCTTATTTGTTAGGTTCTTTTGTAACATTTTCTCTTTGACTTTCATTTCATCCTGAATCAGTATTAATATTTACTCTTTTTCTCTTCATATTTTCATTTTGTTGTATAAAAATCCCTTTCATTATGGCTTTGTTAACATCCCAGACCATTCTGATATCAGTTCCTTTATTCCATTATTCAAATTTTCTTTGAAATTTTGTTTTAGTTGAGTCTTTGCCTTCAGAGACACTTTCTCATCATGTAATAATGCTTCATTAAGCTTCCAGCTGAATGTCCCTCTTCTGTTAAACAGAACTAAGTGGGCTATGGTCTTTTATTACTGAATAGAGTTATGATAGGCTTTTTATTTTTATGGCTTATAGATATAGATGCCAAAACATATCAGTCCTAGAGAGGTAATTGTCTTGATGTCTCATTCCAATTGCTCATCAGTATCATACTCTCATACGAGTGTTCATTGATTTGTGTAAGCAGCTTCTGAAACTTTTTTTTTTATTTGGCACCTGTTGGGGCATAGATACACTGCTACCAAAGTTTTGATCCCCTTCAGGAGATTGTGGGTTTTGAAGGCTATTTTAACTGGTCTATTTCTTATACTTTAATCTGTTTTTTCCCTAACCCACACTGTATTGTTCAACTGGTTTGTTTTTTTAAAAAAAAATGTATTGCATGTTTTAAACTATGATCAAAGTGTGGGATTGTTAGCCACCTTGAGTCCCCACAGGGAGAAAGGCAAGGCATAAATAAAGTAATATTTATTTACCATGGCTCAGTGCTATGGAATCATGGGATCTTTAGTTTTGCATAGTCTTTATCTTTCTCTGCCAAAGAAAGTGAAGCCTCACCAAACTATGCATCGCAGGATTCCATAGCATTGGACCTTGGCACCTAAAGTGGTGTCAAACTGCATTAATTCTAGAGTGTAGATGGATCCTAGGTCCTCTGACCCCACCTACTAAAAAGTCCATCTCATTCCCATTAGACCTAGGGAAGTGTGATATCATTTGTATTTTGTTTTCATTTTGCAGCCTAAGCTAGAAAGTCACAGCAACCACAGAATGAAACTGCTTGATGATTTGTTGCCTTTGGAAAAAGAGTAGGGTGCTTTCCTTTTACTGCCTATGAGGCATGAAAGGAGGACAAGTTTAACATGAGGGAGTGTCAGGATGCAGTGGCTCCTTATATTCTGAAATACTTTCAAGTTTACAAGTCCAGTTTTTCTCTTGACCTCTCTTGCTTTTCTTTTCTTTCTGTCATGCCTAAATGGCTTAATGTATTGGTATTTAGTCTGGCATACAAATGTGTATTTTTTATTTTTAAAAAGACTGCATTAGTAGCCACAACACATTACTTTGTGTTGGCATAGCTACATACAGGACATGATATGTAATCCTTCTAATGAATAATGATGTTGGGCATCAGGGTAATATTAATTAGCAAATCCATTTGTGCCATAAGCATTCATTTTCAAATTCTAAAACACCCACTGTGTTGAGGACTTATGACTGCAAGCTATGCTTTGCAACCAACTTTTAGAAGAACAGGAAATTATATCCCATCCATATCACCAAAAGTGAAAAATATGGATCACCAATCCAACCTGATAAAAAGTGTTGTAAATTTATCTTTATTCTTTATCCTTTAACTTTCTGCTGCCACATAGATTTTTATTAGAAATTTTATCTACTTATTACAGCATCTTTCATGCAGTCATAGAGCTATAGGCTGTGAAAATAGGATGGACAAAGATTTATCTAATGTAAAAAAGAAATATCTTTATTTAAAAGAGCTAAATATAATAAAGTTTAATTAAATACAATTTAATCTAATAAAAATCAGTATATTCTTATTATTTCCTTTATTATATGGTAATATTTATGCAAGGAGCCTGCTGTAACTTTAACACGTTCACTTGCACAATCAAATGCCAATTATAATTTTTCAACTTCCCTGGCTCAGGAGAGAAAACCTTAGGCACTTCTTCTATCCAGATATTCACTGGTTTGAATAAATTCATTCAGTTTCATGGTGGATTTCAAATTTGTTGAGATGTGCAATGATTAGCTGATCGACTTTCCTCAAACTTCTTTGAAGTTTTTCTTCTGTTCAGAGACTTTTGACCAGGACACAACTGAGTAGTAGCCAATCAGCTCCCTCCTCTGGTGTCTTCTTCTTCCTCCCTTGTTCTGTTATTCAGGCCAAAAGATGTTCAAGACTAGTGCTGCTGGAATTTTTCTCTCGTTTGCTCACACAACTTCTACGTTCAGCAGTTTTAACCAGTCTTCTATTTTAACTTGTTGACTAGACTCTGGGTGCACCTACACTGTAAAATTAATGCAATTTGACACCACTTTAACTGCCATAGTTCAATGTTATGGAATTCTGGGAGTTCTAGTTTTCTATTTATTTATTTGTCAGAAGTGAACCGAGGGTACAGGTTGTAATGTATTTGAAAACACAAAGTTTTAAAAACTTGACATTATACTAAATGTCCTTTGACCAGTAGCTGGCCACTTGGAGTGCCTCAGGTGTTGTTATAAGAAGGTCCTCCATAGTGCACATGGCAGGGCTCAGACTGCATTGTAGTAGGTGGTCTGTAGTTTGCTCTTTTCCACACTCGCATGTCGTGGACTCTACTTTGTAGCCCCATTTCCTAAGGTTGGCTCTGCATCTCGTGGTGCCAGAGCGCTGTTCAGTGCCTTCCAAGTTGACCAGTCTTCTGTGTGCCCAGGAAGGAGTCTCTCATCTGGCGTCAGCCACTGATTGAGGTTCCGGGTTTTAGCTTGCCACTTTTGGACTCTCGCTTGCTGAAGTGTTCCTTTGGGTATTTCTGTAGATCTTAGAAAACTATTCCTTGATTTAAGTCATTGGCATGCTGGCTGATATCCGAGCAGGAGATGGGTGGAGATGTCACTGCCTTGGTCCTTTCATTATTGGCTGCTACTTCCCAGCGGATGTCAGGTGGTGCAATGCCAGCTAAACAGTATAATTTCTCCAGTGGTGTGGGGTGTAAACATCCTGTGATAATGCAGCATGTCTCATTAAGAACCACATCCACTGTTTTAACGTGGTGAGATGTATATTTAGCAGCCTAGTAGCAAAGCACAAGGGCAGATGTCTATCACTGTGTCTGGTTATGATCCCCAGGTTGTGCCAGTCAGCTTTTGTATGATGTTATTTCTAGCACCCACTTTTTGCTTGATAGTCAAGCAAGTTAGTCAGAGCACAGTCCAGGGTAACTCCCAAGAATTTTGGTGTGGTGCAATACTCCAGTGGGCTTCCTTCCCAGGTAATGGGGGACATGAGAGAAGCCTCCACAGAGGATTGTGAAACATCTCAGCATCCCCTGAGCAATGTCTTTGTAGACTGCTGATTCTCTCTTAACCAGAAGTGACTTCTAGTTTGGTGTGGCATCACCACTATTTCACAGAGAAGGCTAAAGACATTGTAAAACTGGGACTCCCATGATTTCATAGCATTTAGCCATGGCAATTAAAATGTTCTCAAACTGCATTAATTCTATGGTGTTTTTTCTCTTACTCAGGCTTTCATCACCTGAACTACCAAGTGCTTTTGCTAACCAATCCACTTATGTTCCCTCAATCAGAATTCTCTGGCAAATAACCCTATACTCTTTTTTATGTGCCATCCAATTAACATGTATTGAGGAGTCAATGATGGCCAATAGAATGTTCATTAACTGGCCTGTCAAAATCTCAATTTGCAAATTAACAGGATAAGCATTGAACCATTAAAGCCTACATGTTTATCCTTTCATAACTGTAGCCACTTTGTTGACAGCAAGAGCATTCAGCAACTTACCATAAGCTTCTGGGTTCCCTTCTGTCACACTCAAACCACTATACTATACCACACTGGGTCTCATTTTACATTTCTTATTGCAAGTATAATCTATGTACTTCACTCATCAGCCTTTAAATGCAGATCAGGAAGTGCCCAAGGAAACAGATGGTATTATTTATCAATAGCTGGGCATGCCGCTACTACTTTAATGCTGCTTTTCCTCTCTTTATTGAATGAAGGGCAGGGGTGTGTCATATTCAGCATCTGAGGTGCAACATATCCCACTGTCTCTACATCCTTGGCTTCAGAGAAAGTTTCACTCTCCTGGGCTGCAGCTTTCTAGCAGTCTTCCTCCTCCTTTTGATCCTACTCTGAGTCATCAGGGTGAGAGTTATGACACTTTTACGCCTTCCTCGACCCCTTTTAGAGGTCTGGAGCAGTAATACAGCTTGGTGTCCAATACGAGTTATTTCATTGTCTTGTGAATTCTGAAATTCCTCATGTAACCCCGGTATTTCTAAACCTTGAAGGGAAAGGTCAATGCTGACAACCTAACCAAAATAGACTGAGAAGCTAAGCCCCTACCCCTAAGGATTGCATAGAACTATAAGAACATAAAATCTGGAAACAGGGGGTTGCTCAAGCAACACAAAGGCTTTTCAAAAACCTAGGCTCTTCAAACTCCAAACCTGTCTTCTTTTATTTATCCTGGCACTGGGCGCCACACATAAGGTATGTTATCTCTCAACTTGAAAGCCTTACCTGATACTCACAAAAGATGCATCAAATGAGGCAGTGAAACTAGCTGCAGGAAACAAATAAGAGTTGAAAGGGAGCTGATTTGCGTGTCTGCCTTTTGTCCTATAGGCCCCTCAGAATGATAGGTGAAACAAATTTCCATGTGTTCTGGAATTTGTCAACTTCCCTTGTTCAGCCCTCCAGTATTTTCCTCAAACAAAAGTCATTAGCAGAATCGGCACACTTCTGCAACTTAGTTCAAAATGCCAGTTTCTCCACTTCATCCTGTTTACTGCAAGTCTCTGTTCAACAAGTATCTCTCTTCCTTTCCTGAGTGAAATGGAGACTTGCTATACACAGGAAAGAGGAGGAGCTTCACTTACCCAGAATATCTGGCTCCTCTTCTGCTTCCTGTGTATCTCTGTTCCATCCAGACCAACGAAGAGGAATATCATGGGAACAGAAGCAGATGGCACACAGGAACAGGAGGAGCTGGTTCTGTGCTGCTTCATTTACTCTGGATCAGGAGGAGGCAAATTGCCAAGAATCTCATGAAAATAATGGTCATTCCGTTGAAGCAAAGAGGCTGCAGAGATTTAAGACCCTTTGCCACCATTCTTCAAACAAGAAACAGAGGTTGGGCTGTTTCCAGGGCTGTTCCCAAAGGTTACTAAGGAGGAGACACTGACCTAATTAGGCACCGGGTGTGTACCTGGCTATAAATCTTCCAGCCACTCCCTGGCAGCTGTGTTGCTTTCAGCCCTCCTTTTTAAGGAATAGCAATACTTTCTGGGTGTTTCTGTTTTCCTGACCTTGGACTAACTAGAATTTATGACTGTTTTACTTCTCATTGACTTGGCTTATCTGGACTACTGGCTTCTGGAAAAACTGATAGACTGGTTGAAGGTCATTCTATTACTTCTCCCTTTATTCTACCGAATACATTGTGACTAGCAACCTCATCAAACACCATCGCCATGATAAGTGGCCATTCTGGCTGTGCCAGTCTCTGGCGGTGCCAGTCTGGGGAACCCATCGTCCCATGCCTTGCATTGCCCACCTAACCAAAGGCCCCATCCCACAGAGGGAAGCATCTGCTGCCTAGCTTCCCCCTTCCCCCATTGATCCTAGGCAACACAGCATGCACTGCTTTGCCTTCCCTATTATGACGGAGCCCTGCTGGAAATTGCAGTGCATCATGGGATAGGATTTTTTAGGGAAGGCTATAAGAAAGTAGGCTCAAGAAGGACTGAGAAAGGATTAGTTGGAAATGTGAAATTATATGTGAAGGTTTTGAGTGGTAACTGCTGGAAGGTTTTGGAAAGTTGCATTGGAAAATGAATCAGCCTGTAACTCATAGGAACAATGAACTACCTCATATGAACTACCTTATGGGCAAGTCGTTTAATCTCGTTTTATCACGCCTTACTATGTTAAACGAGAAAATAGATCTCATCTTCAAAAGAATTTCTCTCATAGCAAGATCTCCGGCTCAATATATCATTTGGAAGGAACGAACATTGAACCTGAGGACTGGTCGCGGGTTCTTGATGGGGAGGGTGGGGAAAGACAATTAGAATGTAAAGTGGATGTGTCAATGGAAGCTGAGGAGGTTGAGTGAGAGGGAGAGCAGTCTTGTTACTGCAGAGCAGAAGAGAGGGCTAAGTATAGTGCAGTGGATTTTGGTAGGTTAAGACCACTCTCAAACTTAACATCAGAGTCTGTTACCTTCTTCTTCTTCTCCTTCTCCTTCTCCTTCTCCTTCTCCTTCTCCTTCTCCTTCTCCCCCTTCTTCTTCTTCTTCTTCTCCTTCTTCTTCTTCTTCTTCTTCTTCTTCTTCTTCTTCTTCTTCTTCTTCTTCTTCTTAGTATTATTATTATTAGGAACCATCAGGCTCCATTGTAAAAGCATAGACAAACCAGAGCATGCCACCAAATTCCCCTAATGTGACGAAGTCCTAAGCTGAATTGAAATAATTCAGCAAATTTCCCCCAGCATATCTGATGTGTATATGGATTTATACTCAAACCATCCAAATTTTTAAGGCAAGTGGCAGGCCTCATCTACATCAGCCCAACTTGCCTCAAATGTCCGTAAAATGGCTTGATTAGGCATCAGGATCCAGTCTCTTCCCAAAACCTTTGCTATTTAGCTTCCTTTGTTTTCTGTTTCCCCCATTCACTTGTGTGTGTGATCTGATCATAAAGCCATATTCAAAGAGGGCATGTGATTGGGTGGCCAAGAATCAAATAGCCTCTGGCTCTGTCATGTGCCACATCTTGGTAAACAGTGCCACATAAAGCAGTCTCTGCCCTCTATCCCTGGAGGCCATCAAATGCATAGCTTACCTCACACACCATTCACTGCATAGGTCCAGGTACATTACCTATTACCTTCTTATTGGAATCTGTTTTCTGCTTCAAGCTCATAGTTTCATGGCCTTGCACTCAGTCTCTTAAAATCACTGATAAGAAACACGCTTTAAAATGTGTTAAACTGTGTATGAATATTTTATAACTAACATGTTCAACTTCCCTGTATCTTTAATGGGCACTGTATTTCACAGCTGCTGGCTTCCAAGGAAACCAGTTAATAATACCTGTGTTCATGAGCGAAATACTTATATAAGTGGCCATCTCATCATGAATTAGGCTACATTAGGTTTTTCATTTCCAGTAGCTAAAATCAAAGGTGCTGTATCTTCATTACTGTCCTTCTCTTTCTTTACCTTGCATCATGAATTATAACAAAAAGCAGTTTGTATGCTACTTGAACGGGATTCCTTCATCACATTCTTGTTTACAATTTGCAGTAAATGCACCACTCCAGTTTCCATACTGTGTGCTCTAGTTTTGGGAAAGGAGTAATTTATGGTGCTTGTGTGTGTGTTCATAAATGTTTCAGTGAAATCTTTGTGCTTTTCCAATGCATGCCATGTATTTTCTATTATCTATATAGTATATGTGCTGTTCAACATCTTTATAAATGACTTAAATGAAGAACTAGAGGGGACGTTCATCAAATTTACAGATTATACCAAACTACGACGGATGGCTAGCTAACACTCTGGGAAACAATCAGAATTCAAGGTGACCTTAACAGATGGGTCAAAACTAGCAAAATGAATTTCATCATTCATGAATGTAATGCATTATTTTTCTAGGAAGGAAAACTCAGATGCAAAGATATTTTATCTTGAAAGACATACAAACAAGAAGGATCTATAGCTCTTAGTAAGCTACATGCTAAGCGTGAGTCAGCAAGGAACTGCAGTAGCAAAAAAGCCAATGCATTTCTAGGGGAATCAACAGAAGTACAATACCTAGGTCAAGGGAAGCAACAGAACCAGCCTATTTAGCTTTGGTCAACCTCACTTGGAATACTGAGTTTTGGATGCCACTGTTTAAGGTCCCATCAACACTGCCACATAACACAGTTTGAAATTGCGTTATATGGCCAGTGTCGACTCATATAATACAGTTCAGTGTAGATTGCATTATATGAGTCAACACTGACCATATAAAGCAGTTTAAAATTGTGTTATATGGCAGTGTTAATGGGGCCTAAGAGGGTTATTGACAAACTGGAACATAACGAAGTTAGTTTAGAAACCAAATCCCATGAAGAAGGGAGCAAACTTGATTTCTGCTGTCCTCGAGACTAGGATGCATAACAATGGCTTCAAACTTCAGGAAAAAAGATCCCACCTGAACATTAGGAAAAACGTCCTCACTGTGAGAGCTGTTCTGCAGTGGAACTCTCTTCCGCAGAGTGTGGTGGAGGCTCCTTCTTTGGAGACTTTTAAGCAGAGGCTGCATGGCCATATGTCGGGGGTGTTTTGAATGTGATTTTCCTGCTTCTTGGCAGAATGGGTTTGGATTGGATGGCTCGTGAGGTCTCTTTCATCTCTATGATTCTATGATTCTAAGTGGATTTTTTTCTGGAAAAGAGTAGACTGAGGTGTGTGATAGATCTGAAAGGCTGTCCTGTGGAAATTGGAGGGAACTAGGTTTTTTCTAGTCTGGAAGATAGATTCCAATGGATTATGCAAAAGAAATACAGGCTTGGATTAAATTTTGCTAATTTTAAGAATCAAAACACATAAGTAATGGATTCATATTGTTTATTCTTTTTAATTATTGAATTTATATCTTGCATATGGCATACACTGTACACTCAATACAATAGTTAAAATAGAATTAAACTAACTTCAATTTAAATTACAAGTTAAAAACAAGTTAAACAGCATTAAAAGATATTTTTAGAAGACTAAAATGGAAACTCTCCATATCCACCTCCCCTAGCATTAAAACATATTTGCAATTGTCAAATGCCATTTTAAATAAAATGATAATGCCACTTACTTACTGAGGGAACACCAGTAAAGATGTGGTGGAAAGAAATTACACTGTGTTTTTCTCTAGATAGCTTCCCTTCAGAAAACCCACCATTAGTTAATTCTCAAGTAACCAAATAGATACACCTTATTGACTATTATGGGAAAGGAGAGATACATTTCTGATTCCTTTAAAATACTTATGATGAGCAATAGTTGTGACTAATTGAGCATCATAAGTTCTTTATAATGTTGTTTATATCACATAACATCATCCCAAGAACAAAGGACTGTTTTAACACACAAACGCAGTTTCATGTATCCCTAACCACTAGGCATGTGCGATCCATGAAAAAAAATGGTTCAATACTTGCTTCTAGAGCGGGGGCGCTGGCGCTTTGTTTCTAAAGTCTATTCCGATTTTTTTGATCAACATTTTTGGAACTTTCTGAAAATTCAGAATATTCAGAATTGATTCGTTAATGGCAGATGCGCATGTGCAGTCACGAAAAAACAGCATGGGGGGGGGAGACTATACAGGACATTCCTGCCCTCATTTTTTGAGCTATCCTGATCAAATGTGGCACAGTGGGAGAACATATTCAACCCTGCTAGTTCATCAAATTGCAGAATGTTTCCCTTATCCTCTGATTTAAGGTGAATTTTCATAGCTTATATAGGAAACCATTTTTTTAAAATTTCAGAAATTTGTTCCTCCTTTGAAAGTCTTATTTCTTGTTCCATTGGGTTTTCTTCACTGTGAAAGTCCTTCTTCTACTTGGGAAACTTTGCTTTTGTGGCCGAAAATCTGTGAAATTGATGGACATTAGTGGACAGGATACACTGTGCTGCCGCAATGCACAATGTGCTTCCACAGGGAAGGAGCCCATTCCATGGACACTGGTAGTGGGCAGACTCAGTGCACGTGTAAAGTTCACAGTATGAACCCCTGGGTGCAATGCCTACATGTTACTGCCAGCCAAAAAGGCAGGCATCTCGCCCCACCCCCGGAGGGAATCTTCCCCAAGCGGAAGGATACTGCAGCTACACCCAAACCAACCAAAAGAAAACCAAACCAAACCCACACCAGCAGCAGGAACTGAATGCCAAAGGGAGGACCAGCTCACTGAAGGCTGCGCTGATTCACTGAAGAAGGGCTGCACGGCTGCACTGCTGTCCAGACAGAATGTCCAGTCCATGGGGCCACCCAAAAAGGCATCCCTGCCCCACCCCAGGAGCTGTCTGATGACTGCGCAGAAGGAGCAGGAAACTGAAGCCAGTGCTGAAGGACCAAGAACCTGAGGATGCCCCCCATGCCTGCCCAGGACAGTGGTATAGTTGGCAATGTAGTGGTGCTTCAGGCAACACCAACAGTGAGTTTGCCCCAACACCTAGTGAGGAAGGAGGCAAAGGTGTGGGACTTGTTGCCAGCAGGGAGCTGGCAGGCGGGGATTTGACATGGTGGGAGGCAACAGATGGGATGACCCCCACAGCCTTGCCAGGGCAGTGGTAGGGTTGGCAGTAGTGCTTCAAGCACACACGCAGTGGATCATAAGCAGTGAGTGAGCAGCGCACCCCAACAACCAGCGAGGAAGGAGGCAAAGGTCAGGGGCTTGGTGACAGCAGGGAGCAGGCAGTCGGGGATTTGATGTGGTGGGAGGCAACAGAGGGGCTGCCCCGCCACAACCTGGCTGGGACAGTTTTACGGTTGGCAATGTAGTAGTGCTGCAAGCTCACACGCAGTGGATCACAAGTTGTGAGTGAGCAGCACACCCCAACACCCAGTGAGGAAGGAGGCAAAGGGGGATTTGACGTGGTGAGGAAGGAGGCAAAGCAGCACAGTAATTGAGTTCTGAGATTTAATATTTCTAAAGGAAAACCCTTCAATGCCTTGCAATGGGCAACCCAGCCAGCCAACCCAGGAAAAAAAGAAGCCTCTATATCTGAGCAGTAGTGTTTGTTTGTAATTCTTCTCAGGAAACAACACCCTTCAGGTTTTAAAAAGCCCTTTGTCCTATTCCCTTGCCTTAAATGGCAACCCAGGAAAAAAGAAGCCTTTATTTCTGAGTAGTAGTAGTGTTTGTTTGTAATTCTTCTCAGGAAACAACACCCTTCAATTTTTAAAAAGCCCTTTGCCATTGCCTTCAATGCTTCCTATTAGCACACTAAGCCCAGCTCTGCAAAAGCCAGGCACTTGCAGCCAGCCGGTAGCCCATTCCCAATTGCCTTGCCTTCGATGCTTGCTATTAGCCCACTAGCCCAAGCTCTGCAAAAGCCAAGCACAGTCTTGCAGCCAGCTGGAGCCCAAGAGCAAGCCAAGCCACCCGCTCGCATGCCCTCCCAAATGCGAAATGCCATGAGGTGCTCCAAGTCCTGCTTTTTTTTTTTTATAAAAGACGCTTACGGAGCACGCAAAGGACGTACAACCCCACCCCTTACATTAACGTGCACAGAGATTGGTCAAGGAGGCAAGGAAAAGCTAGGCTGTGCTCCGCTCCCAAACAGGTTTGGTTGCATTAAAAAATTTTAAAAATAATAATAATAAATATTTTAAAAAATATATAAAAATTTAAAAAACCCTTTCTGATCAAATTTTGAAGCCATTTAGGCTACAACGCTTCGAAATCACACAATAGATGGGACATGATAACCCGCGTCGGAACCACGTTTGCAAAGTGGATTATAGCCGATTTTAATCCGAATTAAGAATCATTAAGATGGTTCGCCCATGCCTACTAACCACATCATCTGGTATTGTGCCAGCTTTCAGTGTTGCTACTTTTAAAAACCCAGAATATTTACAGTGGGTTTTCATACGAGCTCTATTTTATACAATCTGCCCAGCAATCTGTTACAATTTTTCTTTGTCCAGGCCTTAGTGAAAGAGCATTGCAATAAATCCAGGTCTTTAGCATATGACAATCAGCAAGTTTATGTTTTTCATTTAAAAGAAACACAGATAAATACTATAGCTCAACTCTGATTATGATTTTGACTACAAATTTAAAAAGTTTGATTTCAAATTTAAAAAATAAACAATCTCATGGAATACTTTTACTGTTTCTATGGTTATTTTAAATTAAATTTCAATCTTGTGCAAGATCCAGTAAGCCTCTGTTAAATTAGGAGATAACAACGAAAGATGGAAAGAGCAAAGAAGGACAGGCTAGACAAGGGCTCAAAGGCTAGACATTTGAAATTAAGTATACTCGATTTGTAATAAAGATTTGCAGGCTATTTCTTATGAACATAAATTAACAGAAAAACAAATAAGGAAGAGAGAATGTTCAGTAGCGCAGACCAAGTATCCTTTATCTAAAATGCTTGAAACTAGAAGAGTTTAGGATTTTGGTTGTTTTTCAGTTTTTGTAATGCATGCATCTACATATAAAGGTTGAGACTTCTGAAATCCAAAATAGTCAAAAATTCTCCTCATGGCTGGCTAAAAAGTAAAGGCCACCCTTTACTTTCTGGTGGTTTAGTGCATACAAACCTTTTTTATACACAACATTATTTAAAATATTGTATAACATGCCTTCTTCTCCTTAAAACAACTCCTCCATTCCATCCTTCCTGTCCCATATATATATCCCCGAGAAAATGGAAATACTGTAAGTATAAAAGAATACTATTTTTTCCCCTAAGAAAGCACCTCTAGGAGTGATTCTGTGATTATCTGGTCACAGAGAGTGGTACCACACAGCCCTTTAACCCGAGCAATTGTGTTATAAAAATGTGATTGTTCCTGGGTTCTAATCCATACCCCCACCGTGCTTTCTGCGGGGGAGGGGGGTGTCCAGATGCCCTGCCAGGCTTTCTAGTAGGGCAAAGGGACACAGTTTCTGTATAGTCCTGTTTCTGCCATCCTTCTTACCCCCCTTTTTCTTTCCAATAGGACTATAATTCATATAAATACTTAAATACAGAAATTAAATAAATCAGTTATGTCATATCAGTTAATGACAATGAATACCCCTTTAAAAAGGCTTTGTGTGTCCACCCAGTTGCTTATTGCCTAGTTGGACATTTTTACTGACCAGTTGGACATTTTTACTGACATCAGCATTGGGAGGATGACAAAGAGCTGGTAAAACAGTCTTTTAATGAAAAGCTGTAGCAGTTATGTCTGCAGCAAACAATGCTATAAACAAAACTGGAGTGGGGAATAAACGGGATTCTGCTTTAGCTAATCTTACTGTAGCCACATGTGCCTGCCTAAAACAGACAAAGTAAAAAGCAGTTGCCACTAGATTCTCTAATTATGCATGTGTGAACAGCAAAACAATGGGGTGAGGCAAGATCAGATAATTCTGCCTCTTCATTAGCTTTAGGGTAGATCTATACATTAGGCCACCAAAATTGAAATTGAACAGTAGGGGAAAACGAAAATCATCCTCTGCTGTTTTCACATGAGGTCACTGTTGGTATGGAATGAAAATTATTGAACCATGTTAAATTGCTCTTCCTTTTTCTGGTGTAGGATCCTTTTCCTATTCTTAGAATCATAGAATCATAGAATCATAGAATAGTAGAGTTATTTCCATGTTATTTCTCACTTTGATAGAACATTTTCTGTTAAAAATAATGGTGAGAATATATATGTGTGTGTGCATGTATGCGTGCATGTGCATGTGCTTTTTTGTGTATTCCTGCACAATAGAGGGTTGGACTCGATAACCCTTGTAGTTTCCATGACTGTATTATTTTATTCCATTAATTGAAAAAGAGCTGTATAGTGATTGCATTGTTTTGCTGTGTTCACTACTTGAGACTGGATTATTAGCTCCATGACTATGAGGATAACTCTACTAAAATACCACATCAAGGCTTACTTACTAAATGTTAATGTGAATTAATCAGCTACCACCTGAGAACAATGTGATACCTTCTGTCTATAGAGTTTTCAAAGGTTCATTTCAATGTTTGTTTTCCAGCCTTCCATATTATCTACACAGCATAACATCATTCCAAGAGGTCTGTGAATACGTAAAGCTTGCATACTCTTTCCAACAACAAGACATGGTTTAATAGTTTAACATCCCTGTGGGAATAAAGCAGCCAGCACTGCAGTATCCTATCTATTTATAGCCAGGAACATGTTTTTAATCAATCACAGAAACAATGCCACATCCAGGAGGCAACTGTATTTGTCAGAACAAATTTAACACAGGGAGTAGCATAACCACCTATGTCAGCATTTGAGAATAACTCATAACCACCATGTGGTAAACATCACAGCAAAGTAAAATCAACATTAGTAATTAAAAAGAAGGAAGGATGTGCAAACAGTTATCCAGCATATCAGATTTGTAGAGAGCAGGACACTCCTGCAAATGATTGATGTAACCTAGATCTTTTGTTCATTTGGAAGATGGCTATAGTTATTTTTAAAGGGTGGATTAAAATGGAAATTACTGTATCTCAGCTGCATTGTTCCTAATTCCCATGACCACTTAAACACTCAGGTTAGAAGAGCCTGGAACCTTTTACATAACGGTTGGATGGCCATCAGTAAAAGATGCTATAGCTGGAATCTGCAGTATGCATCAAACAGAAGCTGTGTGCTATGTGACTTCCAAGCTCATTTCCAGTTCTGTAGCTTTATATATCAAGCATAGAATCCAAGAATGTGGATCAAAATGTCACTGGATATGAAAGGGGACATCAGTAAACAGCAGACTGCATACATATTGATTTTTAAAAATGACTTTATTAATGCTTTTCTAAAACATTACAGTCATAAAACTAAGGGGGAAAAGTGGGGTGGAATGAGGGGTTGGAGGGTGTTTGGAGGGTAGATAGGTGGGGAGGGGGAGGTCTAGGGCAGGGTAGGGAGGTGATCTCCAAGGTTGGGGTTAGGAGGGGTGGGAGAAGGTTTAGGTAAGAACGGGGGGGGGGGGGGGAGGGAAGGTCTATTTTCAAACCTGGAAAAAAAACTATTAAGGGGAATGGGGGGGGGGGTAGACTTCCGATCTTCCATCTTCCATTAGCTTCCTTCATTGGTTTTTCACTTACGTTCATTTTTAATGTATTCTTCAAACATTGTCCAGTCTGCTTCTGATTTCTGATTTTTAATAGCTTCATGTTTGGGCCATTTTATTTTAATATTACAAAAAAAGGGAAATAGGATTTTACATCAAAACTCATTGTATTCTATTTTACGTGAATTTAGAATATATCAATTCATAGTTTTAAATATCACTTCTGCAAATTTCTACTTCTGAGAAATGTTCTGGCTCACATTTCAAATTTCAGGTGTTTGTGTGAACCCAAGGAGGCCAGTTCCCCCCAGAATTGATAGGGCAGGACAGCAAATAAAAGCTGAAGCTAAAGTCAACAACAGATAGAGCCACTAAATTCTAATTTTGTCATCTTCCTTTTCATTTGTAGTGACTTCAGTAAATCTTAAAAATGAAAGTATTTCCTGAGCCTAAAATAACCCAAGTAAGCAAAATATGATAAAATGTCTTGATTTACTCTAGGATCACTACATTATTTTGATTGTGTTTTCATTTTTGCTCCCGTGATTCAGAGGTAAGTGTAGCCTTTGAAGGTATCCTTGCAGCCATACTTCTGACACGTAGACAGACACTGAAGTGATTTGAGTTTTATTAATTAGACCTCCACACTAACAGGAAAGTATATTTTCTTCCATCCTTTTGACTCATCCTGTCCCCAAGACTGGCAGATGGTTGTCCCATACTTCCTCTCAACTCCACTTCTGAAAGGATGAAAATCCCAAATAAAGCACAGTATTTCTCTTGGTCTGTGCCTGATAGTTGGAATCAGTATAGAGGCTGTGTATAAAAGGAATTATGTAAGTGTGTGATCATGAAGGGAAAATTGTAACTATGTGGTATAAGATCTGAATCAAGCAGAACCTGGATTAGAGTACACCAAGAAGGATTTCAACTTAGTTACTTTTGGCCTACCACTTCTCAAGAATATGCTTAGGAGCAGAACATTTGCTCTGGAAAGCTGATTTGGCTTTCTTGTTAATAATAGTTTTAGAAATCTTTCTAGGCATTGTACTGATAAATTTCCACAGAGTAAAAGCAGCTTTACCTCACCCATCAATCGAAATGCCTATCACCTCCAACAGCAGTAAAGGCAAAAGCTTAAAACATCAGTGACAGGGCTTCCTCTCATTCTTTATCCCTTGACCTTCTCTTAACAGAAATTCAGAAATTAAGCTTTGTAAATTTACTGGATGCGATTAAGAATACTGAGTATTTCAAAAAGATGGATTCAATTTGAAATCACTGTATCTCAGTAACCAAGAACTGCCCATGAATGCACTCTTTCTACTTGAAAGTATGGGGCAGAGAGTATCAAATTATTGCCGCTAGATGCCTCTCCCTAGAAACAAACAGCCCTTAGTCTCAATCATTTGCAAGATGGCAGACTCACAAGGCCTAATGATATATTCTCAATTTCCATTTTTTTAAATTTGTTTCTGGCTCACTTGGTAATTTGGTAACTCATTAAACCATTTACATCTTTTTCATAGAATCATAGAATAATAGAGTTGGAAGAGACGTCATGGGCCATCCAGTCCAACCCCTGCCAAGAAGCAGGAAATCCCAATTCAAAGCACCCCCATGGCCATCCAGCCTCTGCTTAAAAGCCTCCAAAGAAGCAGCCTCCACCACAGTAATTTTAGCTTATTGCCATTGTAAAATATACTGCTTTGAAATTGGGTCCATCATTTTGAAACCTGTATATTGTATAATGTATAGTCTTACCTAAAGGAAAACCATTTCCTCCACAAATATTCAAATAGTATTTTTCTTCTTCTCACATTATAAAATATAACAAAGAGCTGCTCCTCAAGGCAACAGTGTATTAAAGCTCTGAGCTGCTGAACTTGCAGACTGAAAGGTTGACGGTTCGAATCCGGTGCAGTGTGGCGCAGTGTATTATAAAGTGCTGAGCTGCTGAACTTGCAGACCGAAAGGTCCCAGGTTCAAATCCGGGGAGCGGAGTGAGCGCCCGCTGTTAGCTCCAGCTTCTGCCAACCTAGCAGTTCGAAAACATGCAAATGTGAGTAGATCAATAGGTACCGCTCCGGAGGAAAGGTAATGGCGTTCCATGCAGTCATGCCAGCCACATGACCTTGGAGGTGTCTACGGACAACGCCGGCTCTTCGGCTTAGAAATTGAGATGAGCACCAACCCCCAGAGTCGGACACAACTGGACTTAACATCAGGGGAAACCTTTACCTTTACCTAGGAAGCCAAATAGGTGAAAATAATTAATATCTTATAAACACATATCTGCAAATAGGATTATGAACCTATCTGCGTAAAATTGTACTTCTCGGGCTTTAGGAAACCATGAAGGCATGATGAGAAAATACATTCTGTTTTTTTCTTCTCTTTCAAATCACTTGACATAACAAGGAAGTTCTCATGTTGAACTGGAATTTAATTTGGCTGAATATAGCTACTCACCCCACCTGCAGTCAGCAGCCAAGGCCTAAAGTGCGTGTGTGTGTGTGTGGGGGGGGGGTATTGGAGGAGACCACAGCTGGTTGGGGCAGCTGGCTTCTCCAGCCCCAGTCACGTGGAAAGGGGCAGAGCAGGAGCCTATATAAGGCCAAGTTACCCTCATCTCCCTCCTTTGTTCCTTGTGTTCCCGCCTGTCACCCTAAGCTCAGTGTGAGTGTAGACTGGTTGCAT
The DNA here is from genome assembly GCF_035594765.1 of Anolis carolinensis. Taxonomy (NCBI): domain Eukaryota; kingdom Metazoa; phylum Chordata; class Lepidosauria; order Squamata; family Anolidae; genus Anolis; species Anolis carolinensis. Next base: position 246,473,676 of record NC_085843.1, on the reverse strand, counting down.
AAGGGTCAGGTAGGAATTCCCCCGAAGTGATCCTTGGGGAGAGGGTTCATCTATCCCACACTGTTTCAGTTGGCTGTGGTAATTGACTTAGGATAGAGTCATTTAAATAGCTTGTCATGACATGGTAAAAGTTAAATAGTTCCAGTAGGCACCATGGCACCCCTTTCTGGGGGTGAAGGGTAGACTTCCATAACAGTCTCTATAAGTGTCTGTGGATTGAGGACTGTAAAAGGAGGCTTCCCTTGGGTTTGGAATGAGGGTTCTCACTCCTTGAAAAAACTGAAGTTTGGGAGGAAGTGCCCTCAGGATGACCTTCCAATAAGATCAGCCAAGGTGTGCAGTCAAAGAAAAAATTAGGTGCCCTTGAGATTTGTGGTGCTCGACCAAGAATGTTCTTGGAGGTGGTAAGAGGGAATGACACCTGTCTCAGAGATAGTTCTTACTTGGTGGCTTATAAGCCAAAAACTATTTCCTTACAGGCTAATTCCCCTTAACGGTGTTTTAATTCACAGGTTCTTGAAGTTCTAGAAAATAAATAAATACACCAGGAAATGACCCTTTAGATCAATTTATTTGTGTTTGGTCTCTTTATTTCACAGTGGGAATTCAATGGTGTAATTAATATTCCTGGTCCTGTGGAGTATTTTCAAAACAGTGTTTCAGAGCTGCCCCAACAACACAGGGAGACTGCAGTGCATGGAATATGAATGTACAGGCAGTCTCTGAGTTAAAAACATCCCATTTATAAATGACTCATAGTTAAGAATGGGGATAAGACAACAGGAAGTGAGAGGAATCTAGGGAAATTCACTCCTGAAATTTCCCTAGATCATAGGGAAAAGGTGTCTCCGCTGAAGCTTTATCATCAATCCTTGTTTTCCACAACAACCCAAATGGTTTCAAAATCCAGTTATCACAGGGACAGAAAGTGAGATGAAATTTTCTGAACAGGGGCACAGACAGCAAAACAAACACTACAGGGGTGTTAAGCTTTCCCTATGCTATCCAAAATTAATCTAGCTAGCTAGCTGGAGTTACATTTAAAAATGCACTTGTTCTGACTCAGGGCAGTTTCCAACATAGCAAAGAAATCATCCAACACAACCTCTGAGGATGCCTGCCATAGATGTGGGCGAAACGTCAGGAGAGAATGCTTCTGGAACATGGCCACACAGCCCGAAAGACATACAACAACCCTGTGATCCCGGCCATGAAAGCCTTCGACAACACATTAAATCATCCAACAAATTAAACATAATAAAGAATAAAAAACATGAAACAAGAACATACAATTCAAAACAAAACAAAAGTTACAAAATGCTCCATCAACGGGGCCAGATATAATGTCCAGGGCTTCAGAGTGGGCAAGGCCAACTATAAAGTGCTAGGAAATACAAGTGCAACAGAATATCATAGGCCTGGGAAATGGATAAAGTGCTGAACGGGGTCCTAGTTAACAACCGGGGGGGGGGGGGGGGGTAGGACTAATCCTGCTCAAAAATCTGCAAGAACTACCAAGTTTTCAGATCCTTGCAGAAAGAGGATAGTGTAGGGGCTTGTCTTTCTCATGGAAATTAAGAAACAAACCCATTACAATTTGCGTGGAAAACACTGCAACCACTTTCTAAGGCAAGTGATTCTCAGTATTGCAGAATCAACATATGACTTCACTACATGAAGCAATAATAGGATAGTTCTCTGTCACTGTGTACCATTAAAGCTGTGTTTCTGGAGTCTTATAGGTCCCATTTTTTTATATCAGCTTCAAGTTAATAAACTCATTCAGAACTTAACTTGCTGAAATAGCCTTTTATTCCAGCAGCTGTGTGAAATGAATTCTACCTAACCCATGAGAGCTCAAATTAATTTGATTAGAGAAACCTGGAAATCTATATCAGGCATTGACATCTATGTTTTATTAAACACACACACACACACACACACACACACGCATACACGCATACAACACAAAAGCCTCTTGTAGCACATAACAGCCTCTGATTGCATTTCAGTGCCTTTTCAATTAAAAGACTTGATGTGAAAGTCTGTTCTCTTGCTTTTATGGCATGCACATTAAGCTTCATGGCAGTTTGCTTGTTATGATTCTGCAGAGCTCTGCATTAATGCTTCTTTTGTAAGTTTCACAAGACATTCATTTGCCCTCAGACCAATTCAGACTTTTTTTCCCTTCAGTGTAGCACAGCCAGGCTGATTGTCAAAAGCTGTGTTCTTGTTTTGTTTGTTTTTAAGACCCAGTGTCAGTTCTGATGAGGGCATCTAACTGAACCCTTGTCATCTTCTTTCGTAAGCACCTTCCTTTTATCCCAAGGCCCAAATGCCTTTCGTTAGATTATGCTTTCTCCCAAGCTTTGATCTCTTCTGAAAATACTCAGAATATTGTACTATGATGGGTTGCAGAAAATAAATCTTTCAGAGATGAGTTAAAATATTGCTTCTGACTAAATTCTTTTGTCTATGATGGATGTTATCATCACTCCATACTTTGCCATTTGTGTTCTTTCATTGAAATTTTGCACAAGTAAGAGTAAGGGGCTTTCTGCCTTCTAAAACACAATCTTAATAGAAGCTTTAAACATACATGTATTACCAAATATCTAATGTGCGTTAAAATCTCTAGATCAAGAGATTTTGAACTTAACGTGCAGTCTCATAATTTGATAACTGAGAAGTGTTTGGTTGCTCCACTAATCTCACACAGACATATTTCCTGAATTTGTACATATTACTTAAAAGGTAAGATATTTATTGGAGGAGCCCCGGTAGCGAAGTGCGTTAAAGCACTGAGCTGCTGAACTTGCAGACCGAAAGGTCCCAGGTTCAAACCCCAGGAGCAGCGTGAGCGGCCACTGTTAACTCCAGCTCCTGCCAACCTAGCAGTTCGAAAACATGTGAGTAGATCAATAGGTACCGCTCCGACGGGAAGGTAACGGCACTCCATGCAGTCCTGCCGGCTACATAACCTTGAAGGTGTCTACGGACAACGACAGCTCTTCGGCTTAGAAATGGAGATGTGCACCACACCCCACAGTCAGACATGACTGGACTTAACGTCAGGGGAAACATTTACCTTTTTTTTTACCTAAGATATTTATGGGACTAACCTTAATTTTAGTTATGGGGGAATTCATGGATGATAACACTATCAGTGGTAACTGACTATATATTATACTTGCATCAGAAGTAATCAGAAGCAATTTCCTTTTAAGTGACAGTTGCTAGGAAGCATGAGCAAGGTGACTGTTGTGTTCAGTCCTGGTTGTGGGCTTCTTGTGAGCAAATGTGCTACTTATGCTCTTACAAAGCACTATTTTACAAGTATAAACAGAGAAGTAATATCATATATGACTTTAGTAGTGATTTCATCTCAAATTAGGACTGGGCCAGGAGTTTTCAGAAATATGCAGAACTCCTTCTAACACTGCTACAGTATTCCTTTGATTAAAGGCGCATCTCTGTCGAATAAAAGCAGTTTGACACGATTTGAACTGCCATAGCTCAATGCTTGGAATCATGGAAGAATTGTGGTTGATAAGTGCATGTATAAAGTAAAATATGATTGTATGTAGGTATCTATTTATCTAGTATTTTCCAAGATCGCCCCTACATCCAGAGAGCTCTGTGACTCCTACCAACAACTGATCCGCACCAAAATTGGCACACAAAGCCCCTATGAACAACAGAAAATACTAGAGGGGCTTAGGGAGAAATTGACCCTCTGAACTCCAGTGACAACAGATCTGGACCAAATGTAGTACACATGAAACCACTGGGAGAGATAGTCCATAGGCATGGGGCAGGGCGTTATCAGTATGCTGATGACAACCAAATATATTTCTCCATGCCCTGAGCTAACTTTTGATTATTTTAATTGTGTTATTATGTTTTTAATTGTGTTTTCGCTTGTAATCTTTGTTTATGTTTGGTTTGGTCCCCATGTAAAGCACCCTGAATCCCTTCAGTGAGATGGTAGCTGGATATAAAAATAAAGTTGTTGTTGTTGTTGTTGTTGTTGTTGTTGTTATTATTATTATTCTCCTCAGGTGCCCTAATCTTGGAAAGAACAGAATTGGAAACTCACAACAAACAGTGTAACAGTAAAGAAAAAGGAATTTAATTGTATTGAAGATCAGCACCATGTTTCCTTTCAGGGTCTGACCAACAAATGATTACTTGATGAAACAGATGGAAGCTTAGAGCTTAACTGGGTTTCTCTCAATTTCTTCAAAAGGGATCTTCTTTCGAGCCTCTTTTCTGTGTTCTTTGTCTGGATTTGACGTCTGACAACACTCTTGTTTAAGTATCTTTTTTTCAAATTGTAGACTTGGTCCCTCAATACTTCAAACTTGATTTTTCAAGTCTTAAACTTACTTTCCTCAACTTTTGACATGGGAGATATTACAGCCTCTAGGTTCCTTGGCACCATCAGAATGACTAACTGAAAAAGAATAGCTGAGGAGGACTGCAAGCTCTGCCTCTTGGGGGGGGGGAGTTCTTAAAGGGTCAGGGTCTAATTAAGTTTCCCTCCCACATAAAACATACAAAAAGGAAATAAACCCATTCTAAATAAAGAGATAACTGAAGCTCAACAAAGAAAACAGTAAAGGCCTCTGGGGGACATGACAATGACCAACTTAAAGAACTGACGAGTTTGGGGGAATTGACCCTTGATGATAGAAGTTGTAGCTTACCCTCATCGCTATGCATTTTCTAATTGGTTCATTCATAAAGTCCAAAACCAAACAATAACTACAAATGCTCCTTCTGATGCAGCCCAAAATCACATTGGCGTTTTTAGCTGAAGCATTGCATTGTTTTCTCATGTTCAACTTGTTGTCCATGAAGACTTGGACTGGATGGCCCATGAGGTTTCTTCCAACTCTATAATTCTATGACTCCAAGATCTTTTTCACATGGACTGTTTGTCGAGCCAGATGTTCTGTATCTTTGCATGCATATTTTTTTGCCTAGGTGTGGTATCATACATTCATCCTTGTTGAAATTCATTTTGTTAGTTTTAACCCAGCTCTCTAATCTGTTAAGGTCATTTTGAATTCTGATCCTATCTTTTGGAATATTAGCTATTCCTCCTAATTTGGTGTCATCTGCAAACTTGATTACCAGCTAACGTCAGGAAAGAATGCTTCTGGAACATGGCCATACAGCCCAGAAAATTCACAGCAGCCCATTGATGAACATGCCCTTTAAACCTTCATCTAAGCCAGGGGTCCCCAAACTAAGGCAACATGCAGCCCATCGAAGCCATTTATCCGGCCCCCGTGGTGGCGGCTCCCTCCTCCTCCGTTGAGGAAGGTGCATGCAACGCGAGGGAGGAGGGAAAGGCATGTGCCTTTCCCGCCTCCTCCCTCACCTGGTGCATGCCTTCCAAAGCTTTGCTTGTTTATAATGGTATTTTAATTATTATTTAATTAATAATTAATTATTAAGGGGTGCTTTGCTAGTGCTTTTGGTGTACAAAGGCAGAAGGGGGTTGGACTAAATGGCCCAAGGTGTCTCTTCCAACCGTCTTTATTATTATTATTTTATTATTATTATTATTATTATTATTATTATTATTATTATTATTATTGACACAAAGACACAGTATAACACAGCAAACGAGATCTATAAGCTGGATTTTATCTCACAAAATCACAAGTTAAACACTTCCCAAGCATTTAGGGCTGTGTGATTCTGTTTTCTCATTCTGTTTTCATTATCCGGATTTTGGTGGACCCCTAGATCTATTTTTTGGGAACCTCCCAAATTTGGTTGGGAAAAAATCCAATTTTCAATATGGCAACTGAAAGATCCGGGAAGATCCAGCCCATTGGCGAAAATGTGGAACTTACAAGGCTCCTTTTCCCATCATTTTTAGGCAATCAATCTTAAGAAACCACCTTTTCTGAGATTGTTTCTCCTTATATCCTCCAATAAGACCTGAATTAAAGGTATCAAACTTAAGAAACTAGTACCTCCTCATTTTATGGCTGCCTTAGAAATGGCAAGATACTTCTACCCCACATTTGAAACTTGTCTCATGTGAAGGGCATAATCAGTGGCAGTTTCTTAAGTGTGTAAAAAGTAAACTGCTTATTTATTGCTATTTGAGTCAAAAAGCAAGCCAAGCCATGCAGAGCTGCGGACAGCACTGAGAATTTAGATCACTGATCTCTCTCTCTCAAAAGCCAGCTCACAATAGAAAAAATGGAAGTCCAGCTTGACTAAAAGACGCTTGCAGCTGCCCCTCCATGCTTCACGTGTAGCCGAAAAAACCGAAAGCAGTCATTTTCAGCAGCCATGTGGTCTGTTGCGGCCAGAAAAAAAATTATGGCAGACCCTGTGGTGCTACGGAATAGACAGAGCTCATTTTGAAAAATGCATCTGTGCAAAACCCTACTAGTCTTTTCTTTCTGGGAAATTAATGTGCATCAGAATCGAAGAAATACAGTATTTGTCAGAGAAAACCTAAAGATCTGGTAAAACTGTAGCTCCCATGATGCCATAGTATTGAGCTATGGCAGTTAAAGTGGTATCAAACTGCATAAATTATACACAGTAGATGCATCCAAAATTTCTATATCCACTTCTAACAAACTGATTATTACACGAGAAAGACTAAACATATAATTAATATTAAAAATGTATTTTGTATGCAAGGTATTTAATAAGTCAGGTTGTATCCCTAAAGCTTCCTTTATAAGATGGGTTCTGAAATATTTTCTACTAGATATATTAATAGTTTTAGTGCTATGAAAGCTGTTGCTTACATGTATTATAGTTGACTAGAGCAGTTATTTTGGAAGCTACAATTGTACTGATACATCCCATCATCCATAATAGGAACCAGACTAAAAGCCGAGCAATCCAAGAGAGAAACCAAACATTTTTCTATGATGATTCTATATACAATTTACATAGAGAAGTTTTTAATATTTTTTTATCTCACTTTGTCTCCTGCTGCTTCTCTATTCCCCCATCTTTTCTCCTGCTATGGGAATTATTTTCCAGCCATTTCTCCTGCCCATCTCTCTTTAAGCGAACAGAAACTGCTTGCTGGTTGAGGAGGGTTTAGAAAAATACAGCTCCTTCGTTCAATCAAGAGCTATCACAGCTGTATGTGGTAGCACCCACGGAGGCTTTTAACTTCAGTATTTTATTGGAAACACTAAAATCAGCACAATAAAAATCCTCCCAATGTGATAACTTTAATAAAAATGAAACCTTAAAAGATGGCATGGAGAAGACCTGCATTGATATCTGAGTCTGCAAAGATGTAAGCATTTTTAACTTGGCGTTTTTTCCCTTTTTCCTGTAAGAAGAAATGGAATTTGTTAGGTATCACCTAACAAAGGCATCTTTAAGTGAAGATAATAACAGATCCGGAGCATTATCCAGACAAAGGTGTCTACTGAGAGTAAATCACTAATGGTAGAAAAGATAAAAGAAAAAAATGATCATATGCTGCTAGCCACAAAGAGATAGGAAGGCAGAGAGAAATGTTGAGATAGAGATAATGTACAAGATTTCTCTTCCAATAGTATTGACTTCTTGTCTTGAACAAGGCCACTGGTCATGCTTTGCTCAAGATGTTTTGTGCTCGAACACAGTCATATCACTTATGTATATAATCCTGAGTGGGCATTATGGGTGAAAACTGGATCCTAGCTCTTCTTTTACAGGTGGTAGATACTAAAATATTTCTGTCAGGTTCAGTGTCAGCAATCGCTAAACTGGGTGACAGAATATCTGGACTTCTTCCACTATGACAATATAATGCAATTGACTTTAATTAGAAGATCGTATCTTAGATAGAAATGCTGCACTAATAGCCTATTGGTTTGTGGATTTCCTCAATGAGCAACAGTAGATTCCATTTGCAACCTTATTGTATTTTAAATACATATCACCATGTAAATACAGTAGAGTCTCACTTATCCAAGCCTTGCTTATCCAAGGTTCTGGATTATCCAAGACATTTTTGTAGTCAATGTTTTCAATATATCGTGATATTTTGGTGCTAAATTCGTAAATACAGTAATTACAACATCACATTACTGCATATTGAACTACTTTTTCTGTCAAATTTGTTGTATAACATGATGTGTTGGTGCTTAATTTGTAAAATCATAACCTAATTTGATGTTTAATAGGCTTTTCCTTAATCCCTCCTTATTATCCAAGATATTCGCTTATCCAAGCTTCTGCCAGCCCGTTTAGCTTGGATAAGTGAGACTCTACTGTACATGCAAACATACACACACACACTATCCATTCAGATACTTATCAGACTTTTTGAAGGCAAACAGATTGTAGTGAATTAATTTATTGCCTTAATTCATCCATAAGAGTTCTTCTGTTCCTTATATATACCAGCTCTGATGTCTTTAACGCTGTTAAGGTTGTCAGAATCTTTGTGCCAGCTGGACTAGAGGCATTGCTGAAACATCCTAAACCTGTCAATGGGTCCTTGGAGCCTCATGAATTGTTCAGGTTTCTGAAGGTGAGTTTATAGAGGGCTCTCTGCACTCCCCAGAAGTGCCAGCACAGCAGTGAAAGTTGCAGAAAGACTTTCAGATTTATAACTCCTGTTCAGTGCATGTAACCTATCAAAGTTAAGCTGACCTATGCTCCATTATTTCATATTGCAGTCTAGTGTGTCAAGAATATGAACTTTAGAAACACAGAAGAGTCACTCATCTGAAGGCCTCCTTATTTCAGGCTAGAAAGGCTTCTTTTTAAAAATATATATATATTATTCAGGTCAACAGCAAGGGAGTTCTAAAATGTTTAGGAATCTGAGCTGGAGGGGAACACATGAAATGGAGAAGGGACCACAAGAATGAAGTGCATCTATGGAACTGGGATAAGCACAGCTAGTCAAACCAAAACGAAGTCTATACTGGCTCGGTTGTCGCCCAGGATAAAAAGGACCGCGGTGGATTCTGGACATCCATCGACAAGTGGGCTACGGAATCAAAATACAAATGAACAGTCACAGAAGCGGCAGAAATATACAATGCCAGAAAACCGCACAGTTATGAAATGCTATTACAAATCTGGACCTCAAAAGCATGGCTACCAAAAAAGGATGTATCAGCTGTGACCTGTGTCAGTACCTTGACTCACAGATAACAGAACCCTGACTGGCTGACCAACAAAGATTCATAATCAGAAATAATGTGTTCAGTGAAGTTGAACTCGAAGAAATCCAGAAAATCTGCAAAGCAAATTACCATCACACCACAGCACAGACAGCAGCAGAGACTCCAGCAACACTTGGAATGGTGGAACAGATTGAACCAGAAGAAAGTGTGGAGCTTTTGCAATAATTTGAAGAACCAGCACTTGAAACACCTGTTCAGCCACCAGGAACCTTGACAGCAAGACAACAAGAGCTCAAGATAAGATCATGGCTCATGCTGCAGCAAATGCAATAAGAAAGTGGCTCCCAACTCTACAAACAGTGCCCAAAAGACACCTGTTGCCTCTCATGAAAGATGTGAATACAGTACTCTCCACTGTCCAAATAACATCAATTGAACAAACAAACCAGTATGCCTACAGTGCAGCAGTGATAGTAACAGAAGAGCTTGGGCTCCTACAACCAAGACAGCTCCAAAGAAAATCGACTGGAAAACCAAAGTGGAAGGTCAGGCTAGAGTTGAAAATCAAGAAACTTAGATCAGATGCAAGTAACCTGAAAAATATGAAAGAGAAGAAACTGAAGAATGACAAAATCAAGCAATACTACTTGATCGGAAAGTACTGGCTGAACACCAGAAAAATTGACAAAGCCTTGGAAATTGTGAAAGAAAAAATTACAGCAACAGCCAGAAAAATTGAAAGATATTAAGCCAGAATCATCCAGTACACACAAAATAAACTGTTTCAATCAGACCAAAACGGTTCTACCAGAGTTTGAACCAAACAACAGACAAAGTAACCATAAAGCCAGAGAAAACTGCAACAATGAAGTTCTGGAAAGAGCTTTGGGAAAATAATAAAAACTACAACAAGAACGCTGGGTGGATAAAGGAGTTTGAAGGAAAATTCTCACAGAACAAAATGGAACAGATGGAAATAACAACTGAAATGATGAACAAATGAGTGCAAAAAGTCAAAAACTGGACATTGCCTAATAGTGATCAACTTCAAGGATTTTGGCTGAAATATCTGATTAGTTTACATGGAAAAATGGCCCAACAATTCAATAAGATACTGCAGAAAGGAAGTATCAGTGAATGGCTAACAACTGGAAGAACTTACCCGATACAAAAGGATCCAGCAAAAGGAGCAGCACCAGAAAACTACAGGCCAATAACATGTCAGCCCACTATGTTTAAACTATGGACTGCCATCATAGCTGACAGAATTCAAGACTATCTTGAAGAAAAAAACATCTTGCCAGATGAACAGAAAGGCAACAAATGGAAAAGCAGGGGCACAAAAGACCAATTATTAATTGACAAAATGATTCTGGAGAACTGTAAAAGCCGAAAAGTTAATCTTCACATGACATGGATTGACTACAAAAAGGCCTTTGACTCACTCCCACACAGCTGGATCATCAAGTGCCTGGATGCCATCGGGATTAGTAAAAACGTTGGCACCTTTATTGAAAACATGATGGAGCACTGGAAAACTGAACTGTTTGTTGGAAATGAAAGCTATGGACTTGTCAACATCGGAAGAGGAATTTTCCAGGAAGACTCATTGTCCCCTCTGCTTTTCATTATTGCCATGATCCCTCTGTCAACAATCTTACAAAAAACAAATCTTGGCTATCAAACATCTAAGAAATCTCACAAAATTTCGCATTTGATGTACATGGATGACCTGAAGCTGTATGGGAAAACGGAAACTGAAATCCAGTCTCTGACTAACACTGTCCGAATTTTTAGCACTGGTATCAGCATGGAGTTTGGCTTGGACAAATGTTCAACAGTGGCATTGAAGAAGGGGAAAAAAATTGAAAGTGAGGGCATAAATATCCTTAATGGCCAAACGATAAAGTGTTACCAGCCAGAGGCCTATAAATATCTGGGCATATTACAGCTGGACAACATCAAGCATGAACATGTGAAAACTGTGGTCAGCAAAGAATACACACAAAGGGTCAGAAAAATTCTCAAAAGCAAGCTCAATGGAGGCAACACCATCAAGGCCATAAACACCTGGGCCATACCTGTCATAAGATATACTGCTGGCATTATAAACTGGACACAGGCGGAACTGGACAATTTGGACAGAAAAACAAGAAAACTTATGACCATTCATCATTCACTGCACCTTCACAGTGATGTTGACTGGTTATATCTGCCTAGAAGATCAGGTGGCAGAGGACTCGTACAAGTAAAACAAGCAGTCAAAGAAGAAGAACATGCCCTGGCAGCATATGTAAAGCAAAGTGAAGAACCTGCTTGATTGAAGTCAAAAATCAGAAACTCCTCAAAGCACAGCAGACAAAAAACCAGTACAAAAAAACCGTGCTACAAACTAGAGCTGACAGCTGGCACAACAAAACACTGCATGGAAAGCTCCTTGTCAAAATTGAGGGAAAAGCTGATAAGGAGAAGACCTGGCTATGGCTCATGAATGGGACACTTAAGAAGGAGACAGAAGGCCTGATCCTTGCAGCCCAGGAGCAAGCCATCAGAACAAATGCAATTAAGGCCAAGATCGAAAAATCAACTAATGACCCAAAATGCAGACTCTGCAAGGAAACCGACGAAACCATTGATCATATCCTCAGCTGCTGTAAGAAAATGGCACAGACAGACTACAAACAGAGGCACAGCTATGTGGCCCCAATGATTCATTGGAACTTATGCCTCAAGTACCACCTCCCAGCAGTAAAGAACTGGTGGGATCACAAACCTGCAAAAGTATTGTAAAATGAGCACACAAAGGTACTGTGGGACTTCTGAATCCAGACTGACAAAGTTCTGGGACACAACACACCAGACATCACAGTTGTGGAAAAGAACAAGGTTTGGATCATTGATGTTGCCATCCCAGGTGACAGTCGCATTGACAAAAAACAAAAGGAAAAACTCAGCCGCTATCAGGACCTCAAGATTGAACTTCAAAGACTCTGGCAGAAACCAGTACAGATGATCCCTGTGGTGATCGGCACATTGGGTGCCGTGCCAAAAGATCTCAGCTGGCATTTGGAAGCAATAGACATTGACAAAATCATGATCTGCCAACTGCAAAAGGCCACCCTACTGGGATCTGCGCACATCATCCAAAAATACATCACACAGTCCTAGACACTTGGGAAGTGTTCGACTTGTGATTTTGTGATACGAAATCCAGCATATCTATCTTGTTTGCTGTGTCATACAATAATAATAATAACTATTTTTATACCCTGCCTCCATCTCCCTGCAGGGACTTGGGGCGGCTAACACAATAAAACAGGATAAAATACATTCAGAACAAAACAAGCATGTTTTGTTCTGAAAGACAAGATGTGTAGTCTAACAACAGCAAGGTAGGCGAAAGCAACTTGGTGTCTACCACATGTTTTGGACTCATCTTCCTCATGGTTCCCAGACCATGGGAAAAATGTACAAAGCACCAGACAAGCAACTCCAATCTCAAGTAACTATTTCCGGACCAGGATAGCCATGTATCCTACTTTCCAAACCATATATTTTATTTAAAGGCAGAATCTATTTTTAAGTTAAAACTGACTTGTACCTACACTTGCTTCAAAAGCTGCCACCAGGATGCAGTCCTCCCCAACACACACACACACACACACACACGTAAGTTGCATTGTATCTTTGTATACATATATACTTTACATAAAAACTTGCATTTGAGAATGCTTATATAGCTCAAATTCTTAACATACCTAAGTGGGAATAAGTTACACTAACTTCAAGACAGTTTATACTCGAATAATATGTTTAGGATTGCCGCTTTGCACTATAATCCTACACATGATTACTCAGACATAGGTCCACCAGATTCAATGGAAATTTCTGAAGAAAGTGAGCACAGGACTGCAGCCATGGGGTAAAATCCTTTGAATGTCTACTAAAAACCATTAATCTCACTAATCCATTAGATCCAATCCTAGGCCAGTGAGTTTAGAACTGATTAGTTAAACTTAGCCAGTATTTGGGCTGCTGTGAGTTTTCCGGGCTTTATGGCCATGTTCCAGAAGCATTTTCTCCTAACATTTGGCCCACATCTATGGAAAGCATCCTCAGAAGTTGTGAGATCTGTCAGAAACTAGGCAAGTGTGGTTTATCTGTGGAATGTCCAGGATGAGAGAAAGAACATTTGTCTGTTTGAGGCAAGTATTGTGATGCTTCTAAGCTGCGTGAGCACTGAAAACCAACACGGAGGCCAATAAACAATCTAATATCTTTATTAAAGCAATAAAAGAATCAAACAAAAATAAGCAGAGTATATAGTTCAGCAATAGTCCTTTTAGGAAAGGTCAATTATAATCCAGTAATATGAAGTTTAATGTCCAGTATTAGAGTTCAAGTCTTTAAATCCAAACCGAAACACACTCAAACTTTCAGCCAGTTTGAGTGGGGAATAAAGCAAGGTCTTTCAAGAGAGTTCCAAGTTCAATGTCCAAGGCAAGGAAACAAGGCAAGGCAAGGAAGCAAGGCAAGGCGAAGTTGGTCATGGTGGATTGAAACGCAGTCCAGTCTTGGCAGGGAGATGAGACGCAGCGCCCGGTCTACTCAAGAGTAGAGCGCCATAGGAACTAGTCAATGTTAACCTTCCAACTGCCACGTTGACACCACGATGGCTAGCCTGTGCCCAGAACTTTTATGGAACTTCAAATCTTCCCCAAACCAGGTGCCTGAGTTCACATTTTCCCAAGGGAAATGGACTGAAGACAACAACTTTGCCAGATGCAACCCTCCCTGAAAACTCCCAAGGGAAATGGTTTAATTACCATCCTCTCTCTCCGCTAATCTCGCGCTTCATCTCCGAATCTCCTTCTCAGAGCGGTATGTTTTGAGAAACAATTTCCTATTGAAAGGAACACTTTCCGGGGAACCAGGCTCTGTTTCAAGGGCCTTTGTAATTAGCTTTGGACCCAAGCTGTTAACAGGGAACATCTGAAAGGGAGCAGAATCTTGCTGAGTTGGAGAAAACCTCATATCCTCTTCAGTCTGATCTATAATGGCTGCGGGGTCATGACTCGAGGGTCTCTGAGACATCACAAGTATGAATGTTGCAATTAGCCACCTTGATTAGTATTGAATGGCTTTGCAATCCTTTGTTGGGAGATGTTAGCTGGCCCTAATTGTTTCCTGTCTGGAATTCCCCTGTTTTCCCCTGATTTATTTATCACAGTAAGCCTAAGCATGTTTATTCCAAGACAAAGCTTTAACAATCTAAAAGGCAATTATGTTCAGAATTTCAAGCCAATTCACCGAAAATGAACAGGTATATGGTTAATACCGTCATGCAACATGTGTTTCACATACAGTATTGTGTATGGTCATTCATGTTCCATTTTTGGATGCTCAAATTGATAGCTTTGACAATAAATATAGCTAGTATGAAAAGAAGGCTAAACAAATGTTTCTTCTCCATCTTGGCTAGAGTGAACAAAATGTAACATGCAGCCTGAATGGATAACAAATAGGCCTCTTGTGTGTGATGTTGTATCTTCCAGACTGTGAATGGATTGATTCATATTGTAAACTTCAGGTCCAGGCTTCTGAAATCAGTTATCTGTCTCTATGGAATCAAAGGTGATGATGTATACTGAATATCATACTATCAAACAGGAACAGTATCTTGCCAGAGAAATTTCTCTCACTGATAAAGCTAGTTTGGTCATTGTGTAGATCAGTTAGCAAATCACCTTTTCTACAGTTTATTTGTCAGGTATATTTTAGCCAATTTAGCCAATTTTTACATAGATATATATCTATTAAAGAAATAATCTATGTGGCACTAACATGTCAGTATTGCTCTGCCCAAAGATAATAATGTAATTTTAGTACTCTGTACAGTCTGGAGATTTTACATTCCATGACCAAGAAAATTAGATCCGCAACAAATAGAATGTGGTCAAAGAAGAAACAAATGGCCCTGTGACCTGAACCACACCATTCAATGTGATATTATATATATTTCGGGGAAAATACAAGTGATTACTTTGTTTCTTAACCACAGATGAAGTCATAGACTCATGAGATATGTTTGCGCAGATAATACGGTGAAATTTCCCCAAATTATGCCACATATACCCTAAGAGGAAAAACAAATATAAAAAGGAAGCTCTTCCTTGCTTACATTGCTTTCTTACTCATCAAAGCCTCTTGCTCTACAATGAGAGAAGTGAAAAAGAGCAAAAACAAAACAAAAAACCAAACAATGCAACTGTTTCCCATTGATTCCTTAGGGATCTAAGTATTGAAGCAGAACACATACAAACATTCATTTGCATTTTCTAAGCAGCTGTGTAAAGAGTTGTCACTGCATAAAGCTGAAAAAAAATACAGTGAAGATGTTGTGTGTTATAATTTTGGCAGAGGTTGGTTTTGTTCCACTGAATTTTGTGGTATTGTTGTTCACTATAAACAGATATTTCATTTTTATTAGAAAATACACTTAGGCAGCAATTACACAGGGAGAGATATAGAGAAGAGTTCCAACATGTTCATAGCTATTTAGAATAAGTGCAAATGGCAGAAGTGAAAGGAAAACCCTTTATTTGTTATTTCCTCATTTGATGGGAATATTCTTTCCCTTTTTTTGGTTGGATGTTCTCTGATGTATGTCTAAATGTATGTAACTCTGCAGTCAGGATCTGAGAAGGTTGTGAATCCTATAAATTGAGATATTTTCTACCTCCATCCACCCTGATGTATAGGTAAAGGGTTCCCCTGACATTAAGTCCAGTCATGTCTGACTCTGGGGGTTGGTGCTCATCTCCATTTCTAAGCTGAAGAGCTGGCGTTGTCCGTAGACCCCTTCAAGGTCATGTGTCCGGCATGACTGCATGGCGCGCCGTTACCTTCCCGCCAGAGTGGTACCTATTGATCTACTCACATTGGCATGTTTTCAAACTGCTAGGTTGGCAGGAGCTGGAGCTAACAGCGGCCGCTCACGCCGCTCCCGGGGTTTGAACCTGGGACCTTTCGGACTCCAGCTCAGTGCTTTCACACACTTCGCCACCGGGGCTCCAATGTATACATATTCCCAAATCAGGGGCTGGAGTTCTGACTTGGAGTAGTTAGGAGAAGCAAAGAGATAAATTCCCACAGTGGTTGGAAGTGAATACGTAAGGTTAGCAATAGCTCCTTTAGTTCAAAACTCTATTGAGCATCATCAAAGGGACAGATATCTAGGTATCCTTTAACAATGAGCAGACTGTAATATCAAAGACATGATGCATTCCTAACTAAGACATGCATTTTTATGCTATAATTCCATGCAAACTTTAATGAAAAGTAGTTTCCTTGAATGCAGAAACATATTTCTGAGTACATTTGAAGAAGCCTGCACTGCAAATAAAATCTCACATTGTGTTGGGGGCAGGCTACTGATAACACAGTAAACAAGGCCATCAATATCAAGAGCACACATGATTTTAAAATGTGGAAAGGAAGAATGCTACACAGCATTATTTCATATGCCTGCATTATTTTCATACTTCTGCACATTCCAGTTCTAGCACTGAC
The DNA here is from genome assembly GCF_035594765.1 of Anolis carolinensis. Taxonomy (NCBI): domain Eukaryota; kingdom Metazoa; phylum Chordata; class Lepidosauria; order Squamata; family Anolidae; genus Anolis; species Anolis carolinensis. The sequence continues at coordinate 246,456,979 of NC_085843.1, read as the reverse complement.
ACAAAGGCTTGTTCAGATACATTTCAAACACATTTGGGTGCTGCCAAGAATGAGAAAAGGCTAAAACAAAATCTATTTAGAGGCCAGGAAGAAACTGGGGCATGAGACAAGGGTCATATTGGAACAAGCTCTAGTGGGAACTTTTTTCCCTTTGCTTTAAAATGGGTAGTAAGGCATGGCTTCAGTAACTTCAAAGGCTATTGGTTTCATCACATAACATTATCAAAGTGCAATTGTGGCACTACAATATCATATTTGGTTGGTGATTATCATATCATGCCATGTCCTACCATAGCCGGCCCTAGGTATTTTTCAAGTGTAGGCGAACAGAATTTTGGCGCCCCCCCCAAACCAATCACTGAAAAATAAAAGCGTTGGATAAGCAAAAATGTTGGATAATAAGGAAGTATAAAGGAAAAGCCTATAAAACATCAAATTACATTATGATTTTAAAAATTAAGCACCAAAACATCATGTTTTACAACAAATCAATAGAAAAAGCAGTTCAATACATGGTAATGTTATGTAGGAATTACTATATTTGCAAATTTAGCACTAAACATTGAACAGGGATATAGGGCAGTGTGGACTTAGATAACCCAGATAGCCCTCAGTATTAAAAAAAAAACCTCTAAAATCAGGACAATAAATAAAGAACAACACTCTGAAAACAGAAGAAATCCAGACAGTAAACAATCAGGGACAGCTAACTCCTCCCAAAAAAAGATTCTCCCAGGCAAGAAGAAGCCAGGCCTTGAAGCCACAGGGCCATTAAATGCTAATCAAGGTGATTAATTACAACATTCACACCTGCTTCAAAGAAAAGTTCTTTCTCCCACCCTGGACCTTCTACAGATATATAAACCCCACACACCTAGCTTCCAAGTTCCTACAGACCTCACAATCTCTGAAGGCCCCAAAGGTGGGCTTGCGTGGTGCGAAGGTGGGTCTGCGCTGGCCGGAAGGCCCAGCGCGGCCGCTGGAAGGCCCGAAAGAGAAGGAGGTAGAGAGTGGTGCCCTCCTCCCAGGACAATGGTGCCCCCGGGACGATGGCGCCACAGGCAAATGCCTATTTCGCCTTATGGTTGGACCGCCTCTGTGTCCTATCCATTGTTACATTGTGTCCAACTCATTCTTGAAAACTTACGAATTGCTCTAATATCACTGCAGTTATTTCCCTCCTGAGGGGTAGATTTATCTCACTTCCTGTTGTCTCACCGCCATTCTTAACTATGAGTTGTATGTAAGTTGAATTTTTACCAGTACTGGAAAAGATATTCCATCTAAACATTAGGGAAACCTTCCTGATGGTAAGAGCTGTTCAGTAATGGAATATGCTCCCTGGGAGTGTGGTGGTATTTTTCTAGGGCGGTATTTAAACAGAGGCTGGGTGGCCATCTGTCAGGAATGCCTTGTGATTGCCCTTGTGGTCTCTTCCAACTCTGTGATTCTATTATTCTATGTATATAATTCTTTCCAAGAATCATTAATATTCAATTAGTTCATGAATAAGAAGAATTTCCTGTCAGCACATTAGGTCATTGTGGTGACAATGCAACTGTGAAGCGAAAGCTCAATGAAAACAAATTAATGACTTCTCTGAACTTACTGAAGATTTTTTGGGGCATATTTCTCAAATTAATAAACCTACCAATTGTCAGTATCTTGACAACAAAATTTAATCTTGTTCATTCTAAATAGCACAATATGTGTATTATTATACACTGGGGAAGCTTCTTCAGAAGCAAGAGTACTTAGCAGAAAAAAAGAATTCAAATATTTAAATTGTATGTTGAACTGTTTTTCATTCAACGTTTAATTATTTTAGTCGTTGACCTTGTTTGGTATTTTAATATTTTAAAATTTAATATTACCATGAGCCCATTTCAATCCCTTTCTTTGGGAAAAAGATGAATGAATAGATCCAATGAAAGTAAATATTATCAGGCATGATAGATAAGACTGACTTGTGAAGAGGTGGTGTGAAGGCAATATTTGACTGAGAACAAAAATGAAATAAGAGAAGCAAGCTGAAGGGAATTTCAGATAATTCATCCAGACAAGTAAGAAAGATAAACAAAGAAAATAGATAGGAAGGAAGGAACATTTCCCAATAACAGACCAGATATTATACCTGGCCAAGGATCAGGGGCGGTTCAACCCTTAGGCGAAGTAAGTGGTTTCTGTGCCACACTCTGGGGGGCACAGTTGAGGCGCCTCTTGAGGCATCTCAAAGTGCCCCTAATGAGCAGCTTCTTTTTTGTCTTTTTTTCTTTTTGTCCCCTCTCCGCTGGGAGGGGGCTTGCCCTCTGGGCGCACCTTACCTACCCTCTGAGCCTGGCCTGCCTTCGCCTCCTCAAGGCCAGGTCTCCAGGCTGCCTGGCCATGTTCCAGAAGCTTTCTCTCCTGACGGTTAACCCCACCTATGGCAGGTATCCTCAGAGGTTGTGAGGTCTGTTGGAATCAAGGTCAGTGAGGTTACATATCTGGACCTGAATATACTGTATAAGATTTCTATTATTCTTTATTATTATTATTATTATTATTATTATTATTATTATTATTATTATTATTATGTCCAGGGTGGGAGAAAGGAAGAACTCTTATCCGCTGCAGACAGGTGTGGATTTTGCCATTGGCCACCTTGATTTGCATGTAAAGACCTTGCAGCTTCAAAGCCTGTTTGCTTCCTCCATGGGGGCATCCTTGGTTGTGAGGTGGTAGCTGGTCCTGATTGTTTCTTGTCTGGATTTCCCCTGTTTTTAGAGTGTTGTTCTTTATTTACTGTCCTGATTTTAGAGGGTTTTTTTAATAACAGGAGCCAGATTCCCTTTTGGTGGCCATTTAATTCCTATGGATTCCTAAGGACTCTCAGGGCTCTTCCACACAGCCATATAACCCAGAATATCAAAGCAGAATAACCCACAATATCTGCTTTGAACTGGGTTATCTGAGTCCACACTATCCTATATCCCAGTTCAATGTTTGGTGCTAAATTCGCAAATATAGTAATTCCTACATAACATTACCATGTATTAACTGCTTTTTCTGTCAGTTTGTTGTAAAACATGATATTTTAGTGCTTAATTTGTAAAATCATAATGTAATTTGATATTTAATAGGCTTTTCCTTAATCCCTCCTTAATATCCAACATTTTCGCTTATCCAACGCTTTTATTTTTCAGTGATTGGTTTGGGGGGGGCAAAATTCTGTTCGCTTACACTTGAAAATTACCTTGGGCCGGCCCTGCCAAGGATCCACACTTGATCCCTGGTATTATCAGCCAGGCTCCTCTTAAGGCTTTTGTCAAACCACAAGGAGCTAATGCTACTCAGTGAATAGATGCTAGTTTACATTGTAGACCAGAGCTTTCAAAATTGTGTGTTGTAGCACTCTGATGTGTCAACTGCAGTGCCTAGGTGTGTTGCCTGAAAAATCTTGGGAGACAAAGTTGGGGGGGGGGAATGTCCTCCCCAGGCCTCCTCCACTGCCACTGGGAACTGTCTGGTGAGCCGAGAGCCATCCTTATGAGTATGGCTGAGCCTCCTCCTTTGTATCAGCTTAGCAGCTGCTTGGATCAGTTGGCAGGCTATTCCAAGGGAGGAGAACTATTGTTTGTTTAGGCTTGCCAGAGCAGCGAAGATACCAAGACCCCACTGGCTGGGTGCTGCAGGTTGGGTGGCAGAAAGGTAGCCCCTCCTACCAACAAAGCCTTTCTGGAACAGCTTGTGCTCCCCAGGTTCTTCCTGCCTCTGCTGCTGGGAACAAAGGCTGCCCAGTAGGCCAGCCACTGTCCTAATGAGAATGACTGAGTTTCCTCCCTTGAATCAAAACTATTTAATTAATGGAGGAAAAAAATTGCTGTCCCAGGAAAGGGTTGAGGCTGGAAGTCTCCTATCGCCTCCCTTTGCAAAGGAAAGACTATTTACAACTCCTTTCTTTTATCAATAAATCCAGATCATCCCTGCCTTGATTCTGAATGTTTGCTTTTTTTGTTGTTTTCAGGGAGAAGGCACTATGATAGCCATCTAAACAGGACATTAAATCATGAGTATATTGATCAGTGTTGTTCTTACCCACTTGATCAATTGTGTTTTTTGGATGCAAATTTTAGAGTGTTTAACCCCAATTATTTTAAATTAGGTAAATATTGCAGGATTCTTGGGGTTTGAAACACTGACACAGCAGGAAGAAATTATTTAATTATCTTACAAATCATATATTGTTAAACATGTAAATTAAATGTGTTTTCAAGAGATATGTTGTGTCCTCCCATACATTTCGTTATTCCAATTTATGTATGTGTCCTTTGCTCTTATATAGGGTTCATTTTAACTAAAAATAAATTACTGTGTTGCAAAATTATTCATATGTAAAAAGTGTGTCACCAAGATTTTTTTTTGTGTCAGGCTTCTCTCATGTCCCTGCATGGGGAGCTGAAGCTGACAGAGGGAGCTCACCCACTCTCACTCGGTCTCCCCAGTCAGTAGTCCTGCCAGCACAGGGGTTTAACCCATTGCGCCAAGATTAAACATTTGGAAAGCTCTACTGTAGACAATATTGAACTATAGAGTGAGTGTTGAGTTAGTACTCATTTATAAAGGGGCCAGCTAGATAAGGAGGAGGAGGCCTCACATTCTACCATAGTATTTCAGTTTTCTCAAGATGAATTAATGAACAGGAGTCAAGCCTACTAACAATACTGTTTTAATTCCACACACTTTACCCAAAGCACTGTGCAACGTAAGAATAGCAATATAACACACACACACACACACACACACACACAGAGAGAGAGAGAGAGAGAGAGAGAGAGAGAGAGAGAGAGAGAGAGAAACATTCATTACAGTGGTAACAAATGCAACAAATTCAGTTTGTTAACTGTATTAATTTTATAACATTTCCAGTTCCATAAAAAATAAGGCAATATCTGTTAAAGTATACAGAAAATTGGGCAAGTTTTTGTAAGGATCAGTACTAAGGTACCGCAGATGTATGTGTGTGAAGGAAGAAAGAATCCATATGCAGGTGTATTGCACGTGTCAATAAAAGCATTTTTCTTTTCTTTTGCTACAATAACAGGGAATGTTATGGTACAGTATACTATTTAGAGCTCTTTACAAATCCTTGCTGTAGGTGCCAAGCTCTCTGCATTTTCCTGCATACTAAGACTGTTTAGTTTCTCTGCTGGAACTCTGTCGGAAAGACTAAAGTGTTTTCTTTTGCACAAGCCTACTGCGACCCTGGTGTTATTTTGTGTTTAAGGGGACTGCAACTGGAAAGCACAGAAGGACTTTAAGTTTAGTGCTGTGAGGAATGGATTGCTTTTCTGGCACTAAGCTCAATAATATCCACCACTAAATCCAATTACCCGTGTTTGTTTTGCTGTGGCCTTCAATGAAACTTCTGTAAGTAAGCATGCAAAGGAGAGTTGTGTACTTTTTTTCTCCCTTACTCTACTGTTTTTCTTCATAGGAGGAAAAGAATAGAAGTTAAGACGTATCTTGTATCCAGATGTTCCAGCTACTTCTAGAGCAGACCTGCATAACACATGGCCCTGGGCTGCATGCAACTCCCCAAAGGATTTTGGGCAGCCCAAAGAGACTGCCACTCTCACTGGTTCCCCATTTAATCCCTGCAGTAGTCTTAGTGCAGGGGAAGGGGACAGGTCCCATCTGTGTCAATTGTCTATCTGAGGCACTTTATCTATCCCTCAGTTGAGAATAACTCCATAGTCTATCCCACCCCAAGTCTTTCACTAAATACAGCACTCTATCTACCTCACCCATGGGGTTTATAATTTTCGCTCCTCGTACTTTGGCCCAGTTCACCCCCATTTAATTCCTGTCCTATTTTTATACTATGTTTTATTATGTAATGGTTACTATTTGATTGTTTTATTACGTTACTGTGTTAGTATTTTTACCTGTTGACGATGTGTGACATGCATGTATTTTATTTTGTTTTATTGTAATTGCCTGGGTTTTGGCCCCATGTTAGCCGCCCTGAGTCCCATCAGGGAGATGGAGGTGGGGTACAAAAATAAAGTTATTATAATATTATTATTAAGGGGAGTCGCCCAAGAGGTTTAGCCTATTTTATCTTTGGCCCCTTACTACCGCCAAGTTTTTTAAGGTTGTATTAATTTTTTTATTTTGAAAAAGAAAATTCAAAGCTATGAGAAACATGAGGCAAGTTATAGCAGAAAGTAACAAAACAATCCATAAAACTATTTATTGTCAGTCTGAATGGAAAAAGCCAAGTTTATGTAAAAATTCAGTAACTGCCAAGTTGTGCAGGCCTTTTCTAATGGGTCACTGCAGAGATATACCCATTGATGGTGGAAAGCAGATGCTTTCAATTTCTCCAGGGCAGAAGTTTCCATATACAGATTATCCCAGGAAGGCTAAATTCTTACCAGTGAAATTGGAGAGCTATGTGATCTATGAGGAAGAGAATACAGTAATGTTTCTATAAATCACATGGTTTCTCGACCAACATGCAGTGGTCCAAGAAGAAGCTGAGAGCTGCATCCCAGTTCCCAAAAGGGAAATAGATTGAGTCCATCCATGTCTGATTACTTTGACATTGTAATCAAACTGAATGAACTCTTCCAATCTCTTTATTTTGCTTGGGTCCAATTTGAAGGTCATTCCAAACTGTTTTTCTGGTCAAAATGGAAAAGTCAATGCATTGACTAGGAAATGTTGGCAAATATTCTCATTTGCTATCAGAGCATACAGAAATGCCAGCTTAACAGGCTGTCCTTCAATGTAGTGACATTCTGCCAGATTCTTTTAATCAAATTGTTTCTGGACACCAAATCAAATATACTCAACATCCTGCTCCCAGCCAGAGTCTACATTTGAATGGCTTAGCCTTCCAAAACATTTGGTCAAATGAGATAAAGCTAGGACATATTAAGGAATCAGGCAAGTATATTTAAATGACTTCTGAAAGCCATAACAGTTTACAAATTATTTCACTAAAGTATAATGTTGGATGAGGGTTTTTTAACATCTGTTTTTTTGCTACCTCCTGCAACAGAGAAATAATAATCTAGAAAAAATGAAATCTTAGCAGATTTGTAACTGAACAAATTCCAGTTTACAAAGTATTTGAGAAGCTATAGCCAAAGTCGCATGTTGCCCATTGAACTTTTTATGTTTACAATTCATATGACGAGCACAACAGAATCAAGCTTGTAAAATGAATACAGTTCATAACTGATCTCTCAGGTTGTCTCTGTTTGATGGTTGACATTCATTGAGGCTACAGTTTAACTTCATTTCTTTGCCTGCTTCTGTTTATCCTGGATGGTCTGTGCGCTATCAGTGTTGCTTATCTCTTCTAAACAGAGATTTGCTCTGAGTAATAAAAGTCCATTCCCATATCCTCTCGCCCTGTCACCAGTATATTTGCATCATCTCTCTACACTTTCAAATTTCAATCATTTTAGACATCCATTTAATCCCTTTTCTTCTGATTATTCTTTCATCACTACCCTATCATTATTATCATTTTCAGGAATATATTAAATTCTGAAGAAAGCATTTTTATTTTCTTCCTGATCCCACTACCCACTTTACCTGATCTTGGTGAAGTTTTATTTAGTACATATAAGTTACAAAGGAATATTTGCTCTTTGAAAATTGAACACTGGAAAGCTCATAGAAGGATTTCAGCTGTTTCTAGAGTTCTCATATGACTGACTTTGATTTTGGAATTTAATGGTCCAGCTTATTCACAGACATTATGGGAACAAAACCTTAGATTTATCCTAACCATCCTCTAAGAACAGTTAGCCCAGGCGTTTGCTATCACTTTCTGCGTCTCAAAGCAGAAAAAGATAATGTGAGTTCAGGAAAAAAAAGTAGTACGTTTTATTTTCTTTATTAGTAACAAATAATATATTTCAATATCTGATTTAATTCTCCCACATTTGTGACATGCAATTCATTTGTTCGTTATTAGTTCAGTCAGGAAAGAAACTCTCATGAAGACATAGCAATCAAAGCCCTCCTCAGTTGGTAGTCACGACATTTTCTTCAATGTGGGAGAGGGAAAGTTCCTAGTCCTGCTAAAAGAGGCATGGTTTTCCACTTAAAAGTGAGGGATTGAAGGTCCTTGCCACTGGTTAATTAATCTGGATTTTGTCTGTATGAATATTCATGTGAGGAATTTGACTACCAAGGAGACATGACACGGCATCTTGGATTTTCTCAAACCATGCCTTTTAAAACCAAAGCCTGTGTATTACCAAGATTTTAGTGTGATTCTTAGTAGTAAAGAGGAGGGGGCTCTCCTACATGCACTGGTTCCAAAAATGTATAATTTTATTCTAAAATGTGCATGCCTTATTCAAAGAAATATTAAAACAACAAAAACTTCTTGTATCCATCCAATAAATAGAGAAAAGGAGGCATGCATCAAGAAACTGCACACAATTGCAAAAATGCATACAAATTAAGAAGGAGAGACTATGATCTTGGTATTAAAATACACAAAAATAGAACTGAGCTTTTAACATGTCTTATCCAAGGGGAAGAGTAATGATTGCTTAGGTCTAGGAGGCATTAGTCTAGAGCAGTGGTTCTCAATCTGCGGGCTCCCAAGTGGTTTGGCCTACAACTCCCAGAAATCCCAGCCAGTTTACCAGCTGTTAGGATTTCTGGGAGTCGAAGGCCAAAACATCTGGGGACTCACAGATTGGGAACCACTGCTCTAGCTGTTGATAATATAGGGAAAGGAGATCACTGGTTTTTATCTTAACCATAGGCCTCAGTATGTTTGAGACTCAGTAACTCAGAATGCATCTTTTAAAGCATTAAACAGAGAGATGCTTATTACCACCGCCATGAAGATTGACTGTTAAAGGCATACATATAGCTTCAAGCACATTGACATTTCAACATCTGACTTTCACAGAAGCTTTTAAGCACTTCCAGCTTAAACAGTGAATTCACAAAGTTCTATGTGTGATGGCCCTGTTCACATTTTCACTAATGGTAACAATAAAGGGAATGTGCTCTTCCTTGAAAATGAGTGGCAGATGGTCTTGCTATTTGGAACAAGAGGTTGAATGATAAAAGTCTGTGTCAGCTGATGATGTCCAAGTCTTGTCAAATGTAGGCTACCTTTTGTCAAGGCAATTGATTTAAAAAAGATTTATACTTTCAGATTCAGGACCTGCCTACATGGAAAAAGAATATGTATACCTCATATCTGTTTCTATCTTGACGCATGACATACAACCCCCTTAGCAGTGAATGCCTTTAATATAATATACAAAAACTCACTTCTTGCTCAACAGTTTCCAGAAAAAAAAATCTGGTCTGATGCTATGTGTGTGTAATCTAGATAGGGATGGTTTCAGTGAAAACTAGAGGCACAAGTTGTTGGTGTGTATGTTTTGTAACAGTACATTTTTGTGCTGTGGGAAGGGATAGTTTATTCACAAATAAGAGTAAAGGGATGATCACTCTTCCCCTCCACTCTTTGCCTAGCCTGACTCCTGTCTCATCTGCTGCGATTGCAGATGCTGTTGCAATGTCCTCTTCGTCCAAGTGACAGAATGGTCACAGTGATCCCGAGGGCTGGCAACAGTGCCCATGTCCCATGGCAGTGACAGCAGCTTTGGAGCAGCCCTGCAGGAGCTTGAGGGAGAAATTCACCACCGTTGCTGAAGGCAGATAAAAAGCTATCCTAATCAAGGAGAAGGAGCAAACTGCTTATTCCTGAGTAAACTACCTACTTCTGAGTAAACCTCTTGTTCCTGAGTAAACCATTAAAACTATCACTGATTTGAATGGTATTGAACAGCAATACCATTTCAAGGCAGTATATTTCAGGTAGGTGTTGCATTAATGAGATTAATTCAGGGCAGCCCTGGAATTGAATAATCTTAATTATAGTTGAGTTTTTGGATGGTGTGCATGTGGTGAAACAAAGAACAGAGTTCCAGGCCATCTGGCCCAGTAACAGTATTACCACACACTTTAGTAGTCATTAAGCAAACAATTCAAGGTTTGAAATATGCAATTGATGCAGAGATTTTTATATCCATAGCTATTATCTTGATTAAACAATGGTTCATGATTTTTAAAGAAAATGATAATAGTAGAGGAGAGAAACACCTCTTGTTATTAAAGTCAGCCCTCCGCATTTGGGAGTTGAGACAGAGGGCCCATGTAAATGTGGAAAATTTTTAAATATCTCCAGGAGCAATTTAGGGGTGGTGAGGAGCCAGGGAGGTGGATGTTGCCACCACCATAATTCTCAGAGGCTCACTTGCCCTTCCTGCCAGTTTCTCCTTGTGCTCTCCTTTCTGCCTCTCTTTCCCATAACTGGAATGCACATGTATGTGAGAGATGGACAAGGAAAAATGCCTTTCCCCACAGCCTTCAATTTCTGCCTTCAGAAGGAACAAAGAAAACAGAAAGGCTCTTTCCTTTGTCCCTTCCAATTGAAGAGCAGGGAGGGTGAGCGAGCAGAGGAGAAGGAGGAAGCACCTAGCAGAAAAAGGAGGGAAGAGGATGCACTCCTCATCAGGACCTCCCCACCCATTGCCCCAGTTGTCCTCCCTGACTTCTCTCCAGCACCTCCATGGGTGCCCCAGTAGTTTGGGGGGGGGGGGTCATGGGACAAGGAGGTTAAAAGCTCAGATGAAGAGGCAAGTAGGATGAGCATGGTCCCCAGAGACAAAGATGGCATGGATCTAGTGGAGGGGTGGGTGGAGAAGCCAAGTGAGCATTGTGGCCTCCCCACCTATCAAGCCTATAAGTAGCCAGCTTTAGAAGCAGTTGGCAACAGACGTGGTGATTGCTGGTGTTTTCCCCCTTTCCAAAGCTTATATGAATGTGTATGTGGCAACTTTGGACTTCAAGGTGTGGGAGAAAGAGGCAGAGGCTTCAGATGATGGTGGCAAATCTTCAAATAATCAAATCCACAGATATATAAAACCACAAATGTGGATATTTACTATATACAATGGCGGCGACAGCCGACAGGAAGCTCTGGCATGGACTGGTCCATGAGGTCACGAAGAGTCGGAAACTACTAAACGACTGAGCAGCAGCAGCAGCAGTTGTAACCAACCATATCTCTATCATATCACATTCAAACCTTTGAAAAACCTACCACATTGTTTCCCACCACATTTAGTATAAAAGGCTTCAACATCTTTGTACTAGAAAATTATACATATTCTACAATATTAAAAATGCTGATTCCCAACCAGACTATGTAGTAAGAGAACAAACTTGTCCCTTGGCACTTTTAGTGCAATCATACTATTCTACTGTCCTATTAAATAACTAATCAATTTAATGAAAATGCAGACAAAGTTGATGTTAGAGTAAAAAGCTGTACCAAAGCTATTTAATACCGTCAAACAAATTAAGCCAATTCAATGAAAAGCTTTGTAGCTGACCTTGCAGAAGAGAACTATCTGTAACTACAGCATCATTAAAATTTAGACAGAATACATAATAAATTTAATTTCTTCTTTATGACAAAGTTTCTACAGAATTAAACCAAATATTCTCACTGAAAATGCAATATTGGTTGAACATGGTTACAGCTGAAAAGAAAATATCTAGATTTATTAACATTACAAACCAGGCATCCACTTGTTGAATTAAAAACACTACTATAGAATTCAATGTAACTCTGCTTCTTGGATTGATTTTGCCTTAAGCAGCAGAATACACTTTTTACACCAATTTATTGACAATCTCTTGCTTACTGTTTCACCTTTTATCTACATATTGTTGCCTATGTAATGTTAGGACCTCATCACATTACAGGTGGGATTCAGCACATCATGGCAACTGGGTGGAACTCATTGCCCTGTATCGTGTAGTTTTCCCCTCACCCCATCCCACAGCGGTAAGTGTCCACCACCTGGTTTCCCTTCATTGTTGCCTATGTAACACGGGAAGCGTCCCATGTTGCCACTGCAGTAGCTTACCATGCTCCTACTTCACTAATGACACAGAGCCCCACAGAAGTAGATTGTGGAATGGGAGCCGGTGGGCTCTGTGCTGCATGTGAAGTAGGAGCATCATACAATGGCCCATCTGATGAGGCCGTTACTCTTTGTTGATATGTGGAGGGTTTTTTTGCTCCAATAAATGTATATAGAAGTGATCTTCTTACTCCAAAATTTGACTGGGTCAGCGCGAGACATTTTACTGTCTGAGACATGACATCAAATGGCCCCTATCTGAGTACTCTACCAAGAACCAAACCTCATATGCTACATTTTGACCTGAGGAAATCCTAGGATCCATTCTCCTTGATTTGTGTTTTGCATATACACTAATGCAGTATTTCCTTATTTCCCTAGCTTGACATCTTAATTCCAAAAGTTGACTAAAATATACAAAGAAATAGATAGAAGTTGATAGAAAACAAGATCTGCTGATCATTAAAAGATCTATTATTTAGCCCACGATTTTCCTGCTTTCCATTTTAGACAGCCCTTCTACACTGCCCAGTAGGCTTGCTCAAATAATTCGATTTCCCTGTTACCCGTTATTAATTAGTTATTTTCGTTAGTTTTGAAGCAATATACGGCCTTGATTGTCCACACGTCTGGATATCGCGGTTTCGAATCGCGAGAGGCCGTTTTTTCTTATTTTGTCGTTTTTTTCGTTAGGAAAAAAAAGCTTTTGCAAATCACCCAAACTCCCACCATTCAGGCCCTTTCCTTTTGCCCCTCAGCAAAAGGGGCGTCACGGGCTCAGCCAATGGGAGGGGGCGAGGGGGAAGGAGGCCGAGGAGGAGGAGGAAGACGGAGGGGGGAAATGGCCGCCGCCGCCGCCTCGCCTCAGCTCAGGCCTGGTGTCTCTCTGTGAGGCTAGAAGGCGGCGTATGGAGCCGGGAATGGAGAGACCGAGAGAGACAGAGAGGGGCCCGGCGGTGAGGAGGAAGAGGCCCGGGATGCGAGGGGGTGTGGGCCAGGCCCGTCCTCGGCTGCTCCCGGGGAGGGAGGGAGGGAGGACTACGACTCCCAGGGGCCCAGATTCGCACCCTCCCTCCCCCCAATACAGGTCTCCATACGACGCTACATGAACTTGAATGGATACTGTGGTTGTGTTGTCGAAAGCTTTCATGGCCGGGATCACACTGTTGTGGTATGTATGGCTCTATGGCCATGTGCCAGAAGCATTCTCTCCTGACGTTTCACCCACATCTGTGGCAGACATACTCAGAGGTTTTGACGTCTGTGCGAAGCTAGGCAAGTGGGGTTTATATATCTGTGGAAGGTCCAGGGTGGGAGAAAGAACTCTTGTCTGTGGGAGGCAAGTGTGAATGTTGCAATTGGTCACCTTGATTAGCATTGAATAGCCTTGCAGCTTCAAAGCCTGGCTGCTTCCTACCTGGGGGAATCCTTTGTTGGGAGGTATTAGCTGGCCCTGATTGTTTCCTGTCTGGAATTCCCATTTTCTGGGTGTTGTTCTTTTACTGTCCTGATTTTAGCTTTTCTGTAGCTAAAAATGCATATAAAATTGATTCTATAGGGAGGATAAATGATTGGATTTCAACTCCTACAGCTTGGCTTTCTCTGCCAATAATGGTACCATACCAAACTAAACCTCCCAAGATTCTGTAGCAGTGAGCCATCTTGGATATTGTAAGGGATTTATTATTATTATTATTATTATTATTATTATTATTATTATTATTATTATTATTATTAGACCTTGCTCCCAGGAAGGTGCCTTCGCTGTGGCTCCCAACTTATCTATCTACCTTTCCACATATTCTCCACATTGTGTGTATGTGTATGTATATTATATATACATGAGCCCCGATGGCGAAGTGTGTTAAAGCACTGAGCTGCTGAACTTGCAGACCGAAAGGTCCCAGGTTCAAATCCCGGGAGCAGAGTGAGTGCCCGCTGTTAGCTCCAACTTCTGCCAACCTAGCAGCTTGAAAACATGCCAATGTGAGTAGATCAATAGGTACCGCTCTGGCGGGAAGGTAATGGCACTCCATGTAGTCATGCCGGCCACATGACCTTGGAGGTGTCTATGGACAACACTGGCTCTTGGGCTTAGAAATGGAGATGAGCACCAACCCCCAGAGTCAGACATGACTGAACTTAACGTCAAGGGATACCTTTACCTTTACCTATATACACACACACACAAACACACACACACATATGCAGGGACTATATATATATATACACAGTATATATCACACACACACCAATTTAACAAAGTTTCAGCCACAAAAACAAAGTTTCTGAAGTAGAACAATGACTTTCACAGTAAAGACAACCCAATTTAACAGGAAATAAGACTTTCAAACCAGGAACAGATTTCTGCAATTATTAAAAAATGGTTTATTATAAAAGCTATGAAAATTCGCCAAAAATCAGAGGATAAGGGAAACGTTCCAAATTTTGGTGAGCTATCAGTGTTAAATGCGCGTCCGCCATTAACGAATTAATTTAGAAAATAACGAATTTTCGTTAATTTCGAATTTTTTGGGGGGCAAAATTCGGAAATGACATCAGAAACGAAACGCTGGCGCCCCCTGCTTTTGAAACGAGTTTAGAATCAATTTTTTCATGGATCGCTCAAGCCTACTGCCCAGCAATTACGCAAAATGTCTCATTATACACCTACCCCAAAATGTTCATATTTTATATTCAGATATCCAGATATCCAGATTGGGATGGGGGAGGTTATCAATTGTGGTTAATATTTGCCACGTTTTCTACTCTCTCTCTCTCTCTCTCTCTCTCTCTCTCTCTCTCTCTCTCTCTCTCTCTCTCTCTCTCATTTCTTTGCAGGTTACAATCTGATATGCACTCATCTGCAGATAAACTGTTGGACTGGATTCATGCCTGAGCTTTAAGCAAGATAGAATTGCAGTGTAAATCATATCTCCTTTCTCACACAAATGTCCTAAAAGCCATTGATAGATAGATAGATAGATAGATAGATAGATAGATAGACCAAAAACTAAATAAGTGGAGAAAATTGTGTGGAAATGTATATAAAATGATATATCAATTATTAAAAAAAACCATTTTAAATGTAAAGCTAAATGAAAAAGTGTCAGAAATTCCCTCTTGATGAACAGAAGTGTTAATTGAGAGATGTAACTGATTTAGTTGAAATTCATTTATTATTCTTTTATTATCATTATCCTTTTAAATAGTGAGAAACAAGTCTAGAGAAACAAATTAAATGGCAAATATTATTTTGTTTTAATGAATAAAGTGATTGCATTTCAGATGGAAACTGCAAGACAAGTTTGCTTTTAGCATGCTAATATTCTGAAATAGCAATGTCTTACACTTAACATTAGCTCTGTTATTTTCTTTAAAAATACAGATATCTGGAAAATGAATAAGGATATTATTTTTGTTTTAAAAATTTATCTTAGAAGGTGTTGTAGATCTAATCGTTGAACAATTTCATAATGAACAATCAATATACAGATTCTTGGCAATTTGCCATAATTCATATGCTAATAATAAATTCCTTTTTCTCTATGTGCCCCACAATACAAATCAGTTGCTTTATGTTAAACTGAGGATTTGCTGCGTTTCATGCAGTATAGGTGCTGATCTGAAGCAAACTGAAATTGGCCAGTATTCTGGATTAGAGTACACTATCAGGACAAAATGCAGATTAAAAAATGGTTTACAATCGGAAAGGAGGTCAGACAAGGCTACATTTTATCACCTAACTGTTTAATTTAGATGCAGAATGTATCATATAGAAAATAGTATTAGACTCAGTCAAAAGAGAATTAGGCTGAGAATTAGGAGAAAGAACATCAGGAATTTAAGAGATACCATATTTAGTTGTTGCTGTGTGCCTTCAAGTCCCATTTAGAATAACAATTGACTAGGGTGTCTTTTACACTGCCATATAATCCAGTTCGAAGCAGATTATCTGGAATTTATATGGCAGTGTAAAAGGGACTGAGGAAGAAAGTGCAAAAGCAGGTTTTGGTTGAATAGGAGTCACACTCCCCCTGAAGGCACATGTTTGCATTCTGGGGGTCCTCTAGGACTCAGTTGTGACCTTGGTGGCCCAGGTGTCGGTGGTGGCCAAGAGAGCCTTCGCACAGTTAAAACTCATGTGCCAGCTGCGCCCATACTTTGAAAAGCCCGATCTAGCCATGGTAGTACACGCCTTAGTCACATCCAGGCTAGATTACTGTAATGCACTCTATGCGGGGCTGCCCCAGGAAAGCGTTTGGAAACTTCAACTTGTTCAAAGGTCAGCTGCTAGACTGCTTATGGGAGCGGGATATAGAGAAAGAACTACTCTGCTCCTGAAGCAGCTACAATGGCTTGTTTGGTTTGTTTCCGGGTGCAATTCAAGGTGCTGGCTTTAGCCTACAAAGCCCTATATGGCTCAGGCCCAGCCTACTTGAGGGACCATATCTCCTTCTACCAACTCACTCAAGCCCTGAGATCCTTAGGAGAGGCCCTTCTCTCGGTCCCACCATCATCGCAGGTGCGTTTGGTGGGAACTAGAGAGAGGGCCTTTTTGGTGGTGGCCCCACAACTCTGGAACTCCCTCCCTAATGAGGCATGATTGGCCCCCTCCATACTGGCCTTTCATTTGCAAATTAAAACCTTTCTGTGGAGCCAGGCCTCCCAGACAAATGATAATAGGCACCGCCAGTCTGATAAATATTTTGATATTTGACAAATAACTTCAGTGGCCGGAGGCTATGGGTATCTTTAAATGGTGCTTACTGTAAGTTTTTTAGATGTTTAATTTGATATGTTAATTGGGTTAATCTGGATATGACATTTTAACTGATTATGTATTATGGTTGGATGTATTTGTATTAAATTTATATGTTGTATGCTGCTTTGAATCCTACCCACAGTAGAAAAGCAGGATAGAAATGAAATAATAAATAATAACAACCTTAGCACACAGTGATATTCTCTGCCTCTGACACCCTTTGCATACTGGTAACTATGGGTCCTATCACATGATTCATGGTTCTTTTCGTAAGTAAACCCAACAAAGGATCTGCCAACAGTACCTTTTCAAATATGGATTTTTAATCATCTTCACTTGTCCCTTCTTTCTCCATGGCAGCCAGAGGCATGGCTTTTGATCTGTAATTGCACTGCTGTCTGCAGCTCAACTATAGTTAATCATCTTTGCCAGTGACGTCGTTTTTGGGGTGTGTTGTGGGGGCAGTTTTTCCTACCACTAGATTATCCTCTGCTGAAATGGCCAGCAGTCAGGCCTGTAGCGAGGGGGGGGGTAGGGGTTCAACCCCCCCCCCCCGAAATTTTTCAGGTTATAAAAGAAACCTGGTTTACTCATGAATTTTAACTGGTTAACCAAATCCCCATGCTAAGTCTATGAGACACAAAACATTAAGAGTCCCTCCAGGCACTATTTCAAGCAGATATTGACAGGTTTGTAGCGGGGAGGGGTGTGTGCTAGGGGTTAAACCCCCCCCCCAAATTTTCAAAACCCCTCCCGAATTTTTTTTCTGGCTATGGCCCTGCCAGCAGTACACTTCTACTGGCAGTAAAAGAAAGACCATAAGTAAATCTATAAATGTTTTCTTCTTTCCCTTGTTCCCCCTTTTTATTTTTATTCTAAAATCTAAAATTAAAATTTCATAGCTTCTCTCTTGAGAAGGTTGGACGGATTGGAATGAGTCATCTGTCTGTCATGTGATAAGTCAAAGCACATTGTTTCATTAGATACAGGTAGAAGAGAACCATGAGTGTGATGGGATTTATATGTATCCAATATATCTCCAGTTGCTATTGAGTCTTCAAAAGCCATGGGCTTGCCTACTTAAAAGGTGTTTCTCATGATGTGTGTGATAAGGTCCTGAGAAACAAACAGTGGCATTTCAAAAAGTGGCTAGCAGTTACCTGCAAATTCTCATCCTCATCCAACCTGATAGAGAAAAGGGTATTCCAAAATTCTGTTATTATTATTATTATTTTGCTTCCTTCACAGCAGTTGCGTATGTCTTAGTTTATGAAAAGTCAAGAGTAGACAAAGAAGTTTTAGTACACACCTTTCATATACCTAGTTATAACATCCCTAACAAGCATGACGGGTGTTGAAATAAACACAGATAGCATATTGGGACATGTGGCTAGATCAAGCAACTTTGCAGGCAAGACAGTGCAGATGAGGAGGCAAGAGGAATTTGCATGAAGTATTACACAAATGTTAAAGTGCAGGGGGAAACAGTATTTTATCAGAAACTTAGTACTGATCTTGTATAGGCTGGCTCACCTGAGGCTTCCCAGCACATGAGATCCCAGAATGTAAACCATGGAGCCAAAAATAAGCAGGTTTTGTTTTGCCTTTTACTCATTTAGTGCCACTAGCAAAACATTTTCCATTTATGGGTAAGATAAACACTAAACAGAACACTAGACGCACACACAAGATTATGGAATGCAATGTGAATACATGATTAATACATGATATACAACAAAAGGGTTGTATATCAAAGGAAGGGGAAGGAAATGGCAAGGAAAGACCAGGCAACAAAGATGGCTGGACAGTAAAGTAGTACAAATACATCCTGGCAAACACACATTACAAGACTCTTCTTCTATTCTATCAAATATATAAAAATACATACTTTTTATGTATTTTAAAAGTTGCCAGACCTTCCCATCTGGCTGTGAAATCCACGCAAAACCAAGCTTTCTAGTATCACAAAAATGCTATACTGTATACATAAAATAGTAGATTACCTGCGCCATTAGTTTTCTCTCCAGTGCAAGCTATGAAATGCAAGTCAGCTACATTAGGTTTGGGCAAATTTGGTGCATGCTGGATTTACTTTGCCTCTTTTCTCTTAAACAAAATTCTGAGAACTAACTGGAACCAGATACTAAATAGGAGAAGAAATGTGCAAAATGATTCTTCAAAGGAAAAAGCCAATTACGCAGAATTTCCCACTCATCATGCTCTGGAATAACCTGCATACACAGCTTCCAATCTAAATTTAATTTGCTTGGATTAGAATTCCACAAAATGTATACAGGTTAGATTAGATCAAAGATTCTGGACTCTATTCCACGGTGTGGGGGAAGGGGGGAAGCAGCATATTATCGTGGTGTTATGTCTCATCTATATATATTGGAATGGAATCACTTCCTCAGACAAAACAACAAAACTACATGCCCCAAAACCTCGAAATTTGGCAGCACAACTCCTCATCCACGCATCTAGGTTCATACAACAAAACTATACATCACAAACCTCCACAGGGCCTAAAAAAACCAAAAAAACAGAACGCTCCATGTGCGCCTGCGCCAAATGCCATCCTGCGCATGGACAGAACAACCCCCACCCCTCCCCTCAACAGGCACTCCCGCGCGCTCCCCTTTTCCTCCCATCATCTTGGCGACCAGCCCCAAGGCACCGCGCACCAACAAAAACTAGCCCAGCGGCCCTCAACATGGTGCCAGGGAGGAGGGAGCAGCAAGGCCTGCACGGAGTCCCCCGCCGCCACCCTCTGGCAAGGCCTAGCTGGGAGCGAGGCCGGGGAAGGCGGCGAGGAGAGGGCCCGGCGGGCAGGCCTCCTCCCTAGCCACCCTCCTCCGGGGCCTCCTCCTCCTCCTCATTGTCATGAGGGAAACAGAGGAGGGAGGAAGGGAGGGTCCTGGCCCACGTCACCCCGTGAAAAAGGCACACCGATGCCATGGATGTATGGAGGGGGGACAGAAGGAGGGGGAGGTAGGAAGAGTTCTCCCTCAATTACTTTCAGTTTCTCCTCCTCTTTCCCTCAATTTACACCTCAATTATAATAAAAAGAATCATAACAACAACAACAATAATAAACAGCTTCACAGGAAAGAAGCAGCCAGGCACTGAAGCTGCAAGGCCATTCAGTGCTAATCAAGCTCACCAATGGCAACATTCACACTTGGCCTCCAAACAGACAATACAGTAGAGTCCTACTTAGCCAAGCTTCACTTATCCAAGGCAGTCTACCAGTTAGTAGTCAATGTTTTTGAACTAAATGTTGCAATGTTTGGGTGTTAAATTAGTAAAAACAGTAATTAATACATAACATTACTGTATATCATATGTAATAATTACCATGGTCTAATAAGAAAACAGAACAATAGAATCTCTAAAATCAGGACACAAAATACAAAACAACACTCAGAAGACAGGGAAACTCCAGACAGGGGGATTCCAGACAGGAAACAATCAGGCCCAGCTAACACCTCCCAACAAAGAAACAGCCAGGACTCAAACCTGCAAGGACATTCAATGCAAATCAAGGTAACTAATTGCAACATTCATACTTCCTGCACTCAGACTATTCATTGCTATTCGACCTGCCCAGCCAACAATTCCACAAGGTAGAAAGCAGCCAGGCTTCAAAGCACCAAGACTATTCACTCCTCTTCAACCTGTCCAACCAAGATTTCCCCTAGATAAATAACCCTCATGTTTGGAAGCCATCAGGCCACTCCATCCCATTCAACCAGCCCAAGCAAGGAGGCCCCTATATAGAAAACGCCCAGGCTTAGAAGCAGTGAGGGTACTCAGTGCAATTTCAATTGGCCACAGCAACCTGTGGTAGGGCACAGCTAGTAGCATTATAAAGGACATCCTTCCATTTCTCATTCCTGTTCACACGTCTTTTCTTGCCAGCTTTACCAAAATTATCAGTTTTCAGATGTATCCAATGAGCCATTGTAATCCCTGCCAACTGCATTTAAAAAAAACTTGTGAAAAAGCGTAACTTTCCCCTCCAATCCAACTACTCCAGAGTAGACCCAAGCAGCTGATCTTATACCAGACCCCACTTGGAGGGAAACCTGACTTTTCCCTCAGATCCCGCTACTCTAGAATAGACCCAAGCAGCTGATCTTACACCAGACACCACTTGAGGGGAAACCTGGTTTTAAAAAATTACCATACCAAGCTCATGAAGCAGGATTTTGGGAAGGAAATGTTAATGCTTGGTAGGAGACTGCCCGTAGGACCACCACTTTCTCAATGCATTGAAGCAATTTATCCCGGGCAAATTTAATAGCTTTTATCCCATGTGGTTTTGGGGTCCTGAGTCCAGAAGATGATCTCTGACCTAACAAAGCATGATGGACACTGATAGGAACTTCCCCTGCATCCTGGGAAGGGCTCCATCATAAATAGTACCCTCAATGTAACTAAGTTTTTAGAAATGAGGGGCAGTGTGGGATAAAGTCCTCTGTTTAGTTTAATGGTGGAGAACATGTTTTGTTTCTATTGTTAAATGAGAGGCAGATTGCATTTCTATTCAATTAATCAATTGTAGATCTAGAACTACATCCGGAACATTGTCCCCCTTAATGGATTATCACCTTGTCGTGGTGAGGGGGGTTGTGTGTTCAAGTGAACTGTGGGTGAAGCTGTTGGAGTCATGTCACAGAGGAGGAACCAGACCAAACACAATCTGAAGTCCTCAACAGCAGATCAGGTGGATGATACTATGCAGGAGCGGCCCTAGGTTTTACCAGGTGATAAGCCAACCTAGGGCCACGTGCCCCCCGCCCAAAATTGCACCCCCCAATCCCAAACTTACCAGCAGCGGTGGTGGTGGGCAGCGGCGGCGGCGACCGCGGAACCAGGAAGTAGTTTGTAGTCTCATGAGATCTCATGAGATTTCCGCGAGATCTCACAGAAATCTCGTGGGATCTCGCAGAAATCTCGTGATATTTCGCGAGAATACGAAATATATTCGTCTTCCAAGGCAAGCAATCCGTGGTCGCCGCCGCTGCCATCACCACCTCAGGTGCACCCAGGAAAGCTCTGCGCCCGAGGTGGGGGCTTCAGCAGCATCCATAACGAACCGGGCCTGATACTATGGTACATGTTACAACAGCTGTGAACACGGATGAAGGCTTCAACAATGAGAGACATTGGGTTAACCATGCCACTGGATCTGACCCTCTTTCTGTGAAGACTATATATTGATTGGGTTGCAATGATCTCCACACTTGCACACCCAATCTGTGTGCTGTGAAATCTGGAAAGCCCAAGCCACAGACTGGCACATGGGCAGTGGCTTCAGTTGTTCTACAACAAGGTCCAAGGCAGCTGAGCAGTTCAGCAGCTGTATCCATGATTGAGCAGCCCTATTTAGGATTCACTCTGCTCATCTCATACAGGAAGGGGGCTCAAAAAAGTGTCCTAAACATAATCTGTCTCTCTTTATCCCTGACTAGACCGTTGCATTCAGAGGGATCACCACCTTGCAGTAAAAAAAGACAAATGAACCTAGGAACATGGAACATACGGATACTGTTGGATAACACAGACAGTGAACACCCTGAATGCAGGACTACTATTATTGAAAGGGACATAAGGCATTTTAATATTGAAATAGCAGCTCTTCAAGAGACCTGGAGAGCAGGAGCGGGACAGCTGAAGGGGAAAAAAGGAGGCTACACCTTCTTCTGGAAGGGTCTGCCTGAACACGAATGAAGAATACATGGAGTTGGCTTTGCTATCAGAAATGACCTGGTGAAGCATCTGTCTAAAGCATTCATCAGCATTAATGATCAACTCTCAATCCTCCAAAATAACCTTGCCAAATACCAGCAGGCAACTATCATAAGTGCGTTTGCACCAATTCTACTGTCAGCTGGACACCATCCTATTGGAGACACCTAAGGATGTGATTTTAATGCAAGAGATTTTGTCCTGTGGCCAGGGACAATAGGGAAGATGGGGTTGGAAACAGCAACTCAAATGGTATACTACTTCTCACCAAATGTGCAGAACAAAACTTTGTCATCACCAACAACCTTTTCATCTTCCACCAGAGAAATAAGTTTCAGACATCATGGAAGGACGCCCAGTCAAAGCATTGGCACCTCTTAGACTATGTACTTTTATGTGCCAGAGACCACCCCAATGTACTTCTCACAAGAGTCATGACAAACACTGATGACTGCTGGACAGACCACAGGTTAATTCAATCCATGATGGCCATCAAGATCACTCCCAAACACAGACTCCAAGGAGCAAAGATAAGACATAAAATGAACACCCAAGCCCTTCAAGAGTCCTCTAAACAAGCCCTTCTCTAAACAGCTTTTATATTTAGACTCATTCCTACAATTTCTTGCTATTGACCAAACTGGGAATAACAGTAAAAAACATTTTAGTGCCAAAGATTCCCTATTCATGTTTAAAAGGTTGTAATACAACCCCTTTGATCAAGTGGTCTTGTTAAAAAATGCCCAGGGTTTCTACCCTTGAAAACCTGGGAAACCAATGTTAATAAACTAATACTAATAAACATCCTTGTATGGCTATACTCGAAAACATTAGTTTCCTCGAAAGACTCTAAAGGAGCAGAAGCCTTTCTGGAAAATGCTCATTGTATTTACACTCCATTATGTCAGTCACTCATGATTTATTTAGGTAGGGAATTTTGCTTGGTTCCTAGAAAATTGAAAGGAACAAAAGTGCTTTTTTGAGAAGTAGAAGACTAGCAGCTGGGGTAAAGTGTGGCTCCAGTCTATGTATAGCTATAAAAGGAATGCATCTGAGTTTTGTCAGAAAGACAACATTCCCTGTTCCACTGGGAGCCAGCGCTTTACACTTCTGCTAGAGTGAACCCCATCTAGGCTGAGAAAATGATCAGCACTGACAAGCTTCTGGGAAAAGCCTTGTCATGTTCCCCCAGCTGCAGCATGAAATTATGATCTGGGGCTGCTTGAGGGAAAATATGTGCAAAGTGCCTTCTAAAAATCTAGTGCATTTTGCTCGCTGAGGAGAAAAATATTGCTAAAGCGATCGAAGTGGGTGGGAAATATAAGAAAGCAGGATCCTTTGGCTTAATGAACACCAAATGGCCCATATTCTGATTTTTATCTTATTTTTTGGAAGGAAGAGTGAGAGTGTTTGCGCTTGGCAGTGAATACCTTGGGGGAAGCTAACATCTCCAACAAAGCATCTTTTCAGGAGATGAAATGCATTTAGTAGAGAAGTAACTTAGTACATTTTGCAAAGCTTAATAGATTCCTTGCTGCAACTTAAAGAGACACTCCAAGGACTCCATTTCCTTTGTTAGCTCTTTTCTCCCCTTTCCCAGCAGTTGTGATGGCAGAGTTCACCCCCTGCTCTGATCTCCATCCATTTCCGACTAGAAGCAAACAGTCTAGATTGCATGTTCCTTACTCCATCACCATGAAAGAGAAAATATTTCACTTTACTCTGGAAACAGCCTTTTTAGCTAAAACATCTGTTTCTAAACAGAAATTTCCAAACAGAAAACACAATGAATGTGTATGTTTAAAAGACAAGCTTTGAACAACGGAGGGTGGTACTTAATAATATCCCAGATCATAGGTGTTGTCTCAGAAATCTCAGGGAAAATACAAAATTGGCAACCCTACTCAAAGCAGCCTCAACCCTGTGATTAGTTTGAACTGGAGTAGACTTATTGAAATAATTAAATTTACATACAAGTTGATTTGTCACTTTTTTGTGTCAGGAGCAACTTGAGAAACTGCAAGTCACTTCTGGTGTGAGAGAATTAGCCGTCTGCAAGGACATTGCCTAGGGGACGCCGGGATGTTTTGCTGTTTTTACCATCCTTGTGGGAGTCTTTTCTCATGTCCCAGCATGGAGCTGGAGCTGATAGAGGGAGCCCATCTTTGCTCTCTCCAGGTTGGATTTGAACTGGCAACGTTCAGGTCACCAACCCAACTTTCAAGTTTATCAGTTCTGCCAGCACAAAAATATAACCCACTGCCCCACCGGGGGCTCATCACTGAATAATTGGTTTCATGGGTTTACTCTAAATGGAAATAATGAACAGGATTCTTGCTAATTAATATAGTGTATATCTATATCTATCTAGATATAGATATTTATGGAAATTCTAAATGAAAACAATATGGAAATATCCTTGAGCAGTTTCTGACTAGAAGACAAAAAGCCAGAATGTCCTATATGTCTAATATTTACTCAATCTAGTCTAATACCTATGGTACTCATATCTGAGCAGTTGCCGTAGCTAAGCACTTTGTTATCGACAAAGCAAATGTATAATTAGCAATTTGGAGTGTTGGGCACTGACATGCTTAAGATACTGCCACCTCCCAAGTGACATTACCACCTGTTTGCTTATAATAACATCATTCCTAGGCTTTCCAGTGAATGAATTGGGACATGGAAGAATATACTTAGTCTTGCCTATTTATAAATGCCTTGCTCCTGTGAGTTAGCCTTGTCAAATTTGATTCCGATGAAATGCTTTGGAAAATACCCAGCATGCCGCAGCCTTGATATAGTTTAGAAGATACTTAATAGCTGAAGTACATTCACTCTTTTCTATCTATTTATGTAAAAAATAACAAACATATTTTCTAGGAAAATGAGAGCATGTGAAAACTAGTATCAAAGGCAGCAATCTTCATATGCCTCACTAAGATTTTAAATTGATCTCATGTCATTTCCTGTTTGATGACCTTAGCTACAAACTTTCTGTTCCTGCATCAGTTAATTTGAGATTCTTTGTCTTTTTTTCAAAACCTGCAATTCTTTTCTATATTTTGAGAGTACATGTTACAGAGCCTCTAACCATGACATGTTATGAAACCTTTAATATTTGCAAGTAAACTTACTTCATATGTTTATTAAGAACACTGTCCATTTTATTTTTCTGCTGCACCCTGTGAGGTGGTGGGAATGAGATGGGACTGGTTGTTGCTCACCATCTCTGTGTGAGATACAGTACTGTTTCTCACATTCCCCAGTAGCAATAACAGTCTAAGCTACATATTCCAGAGAATTCTGTCCTCTCTATTGTAGTGCCTTTCCATCCACTTACCTTATTTAGAATATTTGAGTCCTATGAAGAAAGCAGCAGAAACAATTCACGACTCACTATAATTTATGGGGATGGGATGAATTTGCATCAGTCAATGGGGAAGATTGCATGCCAGCTGCTCTCATTCCTTGGGATGTCTGACTTTTTCATAGTTAAATATGCCTTAGGGTCCTTCTACACTTCCCTAAAACCCGGGGGGGAAGAGGGTTGAAATAATCCACTTTCCCCCGGGTTTTAAGGAGGTGTGGAAGAGCTCGAAGGCATATAAGTTATTTTGACTTAATCTTGCCACCCCTCAGGGGAACGCCTGGAGTTTGAGTTGGAGGTGGGACTGAAACCCAGGAGGAAGCAGGTTAAAATTACCCGCTTCCTCCCGGGTTTCAGACCCACCTTAAACTCAAACTCCAGGCTTTCCCTTGAGGGGTGGTGTGATGCCTCATGGGCCTTGTAGTCCTGTGCCTAGTGTCACTGTGGTAGATGAGGATGAAAACATGGAGTTTTCTCCGGATCAACAGCCAGAGTCTTTCCAGATGCCTGATGTTCTTGTCCAAGAACCAATTAAAACTGACCTTGACCAACGCTCACCTCCCTTCGCTAGAAAGCAATCCTTCTCAGCAGATAGGGGAGTGAAAGAGAGAATTCGCAGGAGTGCCCGAATTGCTGCCAAGCAAGACACTGATTAGCCATGTTTCCCCTGGGAAAATCCAGAGAGTCTCACACCTGCAAGTTGGGTTTCGTTCCCTGTTCTCTAGGGAAAGAGAACGCTGGACGCCCGTTTGGCGGGAAACGAGACCCAGATAAAAGTATCGGGCTCTGTTGATTCTTTGCGGAGACAACAGCTCAGCTTCGGGAGTGAATTCCATGTTTCCAGCCTAGTGTGGACTTTGCTAAGTCCGCAATCCAGTTTCCTTGCCTCGCCTGTTCAAGTATCCAAGAATTGCCTTGCTTTGCTCTCAGCCACGGATTTTGTTCTTAGAATCAAGTTTTTGGACTACCTTGCCTTGTTTTGAACCACGGACCTTGTTTCCTAGATCCAAGCCTTATTCCCAGCCTTCTTGTGGATTTACCTTGTGCCTTGAAAGACTTTGGACAATTCCCCACACTATTGCCTGGCAATAGTGTGTGTTTCGGTTATTGGATTTTACCTTTGAACTCTAATATCATTTATTGGACAAACTATTCCTGGACTATTTTAGGCCTCATTTGAAAGGTCTGTTTCTGGACTATATTCTCTACTTGCTTTTATCCTTCTTATATATTTCTTTAATAAAGATATTAGATAGTTTTATTGGCCTCCGTGTTTGGTTCTTGGTGCTCCGCTGCCTCTGGTGTGTGACAGGTGGCTAGATGCCATCCCGGGTCAACCAAAGGTTGATCTGGGATGGCATCCAACCCCCCTCCAGCCTAGCATTTCCACCCAAAAAAAAACTTACCAGAGGAGCCTGCTGGCAGCACAGGCCCCTCTGATTAGTACTAATGAGAGAAAATGATGTCAGAAGGTGGAGTGGAGGGAAATCCCTCCTCCCTCCCCCACCTCTGAATGAACCATTTTCATGCATCAGGACTACTGTCCAGAGGGGCCTGCACTGCCGGCAGGCCCTCCAGCAAGTTATTTTGGGGAAAGTGGGGGCTGGAGGGGAGGGGTGGGTGACCTTCTGGGTGAGTACCCTCTCCTTCGGACTTCAGGAGCCTGAAGAACTGGGATGGTTGTGGGAATTGACTTTCGGGACTGTGGAAGTAGTCCCAGGAGTTAATCCCCACAGACCCAGCACCTGGAAAGATTTATTATTGATTTATTTACAGTATTTATACCCCACCCTTCTCACCCTGAAGGGGCGGCAAAGGCAGTTTTTCCCATCTTTTTTCTGGCATCTTCTGGCATCTGTGCTTGACTCTGGCCACAGGGGGGTGCTGTCACTCTATCTTTCATCCTGAGGAGCTTTCCTCCAATCGATATCCTAAAGGGCGCCTTTATTACTTCCCCGCTAATAGCGGTACCTATTTATCTACTCACATTTCTGCTTTCAATCTACTAGGAGGGCAGGTGAGCTGGGGCTAACAGTGGGTGCTCACCTCAACCTGGGATCCAAATACCAACCTTTCAATTGGCAGGAATTTTCTGCAACACAGTGGTTTAGCCTGCTGTGCTAAGCCTGGCCCCTTAGCTTAAGAGGCCATACCGTTTCCTTTTTAATTCCTTAATCCTAGCATTCCCTGAACCACTTACATAATATAGGTGTACTGGATTCCATTTATTGAAAAGCTAGCAGCTGCAGAATACGTTGACCCTTTCTGTATCTGTGGCCTATAAACATCAGGGAAAAGGCTTCAACTAAGCAGCTTGAACTAGTAGAAGAATTTGAATGAAAGGAAAGAGTCTTTTTGTGGGAGGGTAAAATATTTTTGGCAGGCAATCATTAAAAGAGAACATTCATGTTAGATCTGGAGGGGACTACAGTGCTATGGAGAAGAGATGCATAGAGAAAAATGAACAGGTAAAAGGAGCTGTTGAAGGTAGCCAAAGGCTCTTTGGGAGCACAACTGCTGATCAGATGTGAAAAGTTTTGGATGCCAGGAGGTAAGATAAATGTGCCAGCTGAAGAATAAGTTAACTGACCTCCAAACATAAAAAAAACCTCTTGGCAGAAAAGAGAGAAAGGCAGTGAAGCTGCTGAAAATATTGTGTCTCGAATCTTAAGAAAGCTGAATCTAGGGAAGTCCATAACAGTGATGTACAGATCGACTGCATCTTCCATCAAAGGAAGTGCCTGCTCCTTTGTCAGTGGAAAAGAGTGAAGAAAAGTCTGTATCTCCAAGAGATCTAACTTTGCTCTGATAGTCAGTATAAGAAGGGAGGAGGAAGAAATCTAGTGACATATTGAAGATTTATTTATTTTATTTTAGAATAAGCTTTTGTGGATTTCTTCACGTGCAAAAAGTGGGTTGAAAAAAGTGGGTTGAAATCCATGAAAGCTCTTGCTAAAATAAATCAGTTATGCTTTAAAGTGTCACTAGTTGCATCTATTTCCTCTTCTTTTTTCCTAAAAGAACAATCCAAGAAACTCCATAACTTTTTTGAATATTGGTAGGCTTACCATCGGCAGGCAGGTTATTATTAATTGTGCCTACTTGTATGTTCTTGTGTGTGCTGGGAATTACTTTTTCCATTCATCCATGGAGACTTTTATAAGCTTAGTGTATACTTAGAAGAAGTACCCTTTGTGTGCCAGTATAACTCAATCCCAAGTATAGACAGGATAGACTGCAATCAGCATTTTTATTTCTGTGAGTTCTCAGGAACAATACTTTGTCTATTAGCCCTCCAACTAAGGAGGCCCAACTGCATGGATATCTTAGTTGTCCAATTTTTCTGGATTGTTTTAGTGAACATCTGATCCATAATGCTTAAGAAAGACTCAACTTTATGGTCCTGGTAGTTATTTCAGTAACTGGGCTCAAACCCTGGCCAGCCTGGTTTGAGTCCGCTCTCCCTTCTATGGTCCATGGGATAATTTATATTGCTTTCTCAATCTGTAATAGAAGCCTAGGAAATCTCTGCATTAGCTTTCAGATGCTAAAATGTGAATACTTTGATAAGGCAATTGGACTTTTCTGAATTGCATTGTACTCTAATCTTACCCCTCAAGATGCCAACCCACACAGTTCCACAAGTTTTTTCTTTAGCCCCCACCCTCACACCAGCCCCATAAATTATATATAAGAGTGAGTCAAAACTTGGAATTTATTTTAATCAACTTCCAGAAAAGACAAATACAGTAGAGTCTCGCTCATTCAACATAAACGGGCCGGCAGAACATTGGATAAGTGAAAATATTGGATTATAAGGAAGGATTAAGGGAAAGCCTATTAAACATCAAGTTACATTATGATTTTACACATTAAGCACCAAAACATCATGTTTTACATGGACAGAAAAAGCAGTTGAATACACAGTTCAATACATAGTAATGTTATGTAGTAATTACTATATTTAGGAATTTAGCACCAAAACATCGCAATGTATTGAAAACATTGACTACAAAAACATTGACTACTAAAAAATTGACTACAAATAAAGATAGAATTGCATAAAATGAATTTATAGTAACAACATTGTCAGAAGTTAAATACATAAAAAGTTCAGTCCTGTAAAGTCAGACTGCGTTGGATAATACAGAACGTTGAATGAGTGGAGGTTGGATAAGTGAGACTCTACTGTACATCATTTTCCCACATAATCTCCCTATTTTTCAATATACATTGTCCATCTGTCAACAAGCTTTTGTTTTCCCTTTTAAAAAAAACATTTTAGGCTGAGGTGTGAGCCATGAATGCACCGCTGTCTTTACCTCTTCATCAGACATGAATCTGCATTCTCAAAGGGCTTCTTTCAGAGAACCAAAACAGACCCACTAAAGAGCTGAAACCTAAAATTCAGACTAAACTCAGAGGACTGCTATCTAAATGTGTTGTGTTATTGCATGTACATCCACATACCATTGTTCATACTGTCAACACTTTCCAAAAACTTTGTTTTCAAGTATCAAAATCCCTCCCTATAGTCCTGATTTTGTCCCATTGGACTATCACCTGTTTGATCTCCTGAAAGAATAGACAAAGTGTATTGAAAAGCAGGGATATTATGTCAAAAAATGATGTATTTGTTTTTTCAGAAAGCTGATTAAAATAAATTCTACAACCAGAGTGTGGATAATTTTTTACTCACCCTCATTTATGTGTGTGTCTCCATCTATCTATAAAGTGTTTTGTTCAAATAGTAATACCACAAACAGAAAATACATAGAAATAGCACAGCAGTTCTGTTATGCCTACTGCAATGTATGCATCCTTTTAGATTTTCTCCATATCATGTTTTTCCTGGTTCATGTTGAATGTCATTTCTCACCTTTTTCCCTTGAAACCTCTTAAGATTTCTTAAGATTGTAAAGCAGTAAAGAGGTTCCAGTTTGCCTCTCTGCAGCTGAAGAAATCCAAAAGAGTCCCATGGCACTATAAAAAAGCTGAATTTCAGCACACCAAATCACCTCTTGAAATGTGCCTGGCCCTCCACAATAGCTGCTTAGAAGTGGGTAAGAAAGCGTCTGAGGAGACTGTAGTGCTCTGCCAGTGTCATATACCCACCTACCCTGCTGTGTTACCATTGGGAAATATGAGAAATAGTAATAGAGCTCTCAAGAAGAGTAATGAACGTGCTAGGCAGAAGTTAAACAGATCCCCAGCCCACACAAAACCTGGCAGAGGAAGAAATCAAAATTAGACTTTTTTGAAAGGTAGTTTTACCTGTGCATAATTATTATAGGTTAATCCTCTGGAAGAAAGGTAAGAAAAGAAGCAGTTGTAGGCCAAAACACCTGGGGACCCACAGGTTGAGAACCACTGATCTATAGAGTGGCATGAAATCTAACTACCAGTGAGTATAGGTAATACAAAGGTTGCTCACTCCAACAATTTTTAGTTTTTGCAACAACAGGAAATTGTGTCTGTTTGTGTGTGTGTGTGTGGGGGGGGGGTGTGACTTCACTCCATATTGTTTATTCATTCTCATATACACACATAATTCTCCAGGGCTAACAAAGCACGAACCCTCTGTATTTGTCAGCAGTGAACTTCTTTTGGTCTGGAAAGCTCCCAAAGGCAAGAGGAGATGAGGATCTCATTCCTAATAACAAATGATAATCCTCTTCCTCAGCACATCAACATGCTACTATTTAAAATGTGATAATAGTGAGCTCAAGAAAATTTACCAAGTAACATGAATGGACATATTCATTTTGCCATGGATAGCGTGGATGAGGGTTTGCCGAGTGAGTGTTTGGCTGTTAAATTAGAGCCCAGACTGCAACAGCAACTCATTCAACCACACCCAAAAGTAACAACTACTCAGGCTGCTGGCTTCTAGCCTGCTTACCTACCGGTAGTTCCTTTGTGGAACTAGCTAAGAAGATCAGCATGACTTGCTGAGAAGGACAGCAATTGGGATCAGCGTGTGAAAGCAGCATGCATGGGTTTGCTGGCTACAACTTATGTATCCCTGTCTGGACCTTGGAAACTTTTCTCATTTACCTCTTGGAATTTGGACTGCTGCTGGACTATGGCTCTTGACTTCTGGCCACAACCTCATTACTTTTTATTCTGGGTATTTGGCTTTGACTCTGGACTGAACACTTAGCTTTCCCTTCTGCTTGCTCCTTTGAGTTCTGTTTTTACCATGGAGTAATTGGCTTGACCTTGGACTGTAATACTCTCCTGTCAATGTTTCGAGGTCGAAGCTCTTGACACATTTATTAGTGTGACCACAATTGACTGCATAAAGACCTTACATAACTCTTTGTCCTACCCAATCCATAGTCTACATGTTAAGAACTAGGCAGTGTTGAAAAACACATCTATAAGAAATCATGAAAAGTCACTCCCGGCCAACAGAGGCAGCACGGAACCAGAATATTAAAAATGGAAAGCATTTGTATCATCGTGGCAGGGTTTTACAAATTATACTGGTATAATCATCAGATGCAATACTCGGTGAGATGTGATAATACTTCACAGCACATAATATTATGTTTCTTTGCATTCTTGATGTTAAGGAAAAAAAGTGAATTTGTTTAACAGTTCTATTCTAATCAGTGTAGCTTCCTTGTTCCGTCCCCCAGGAGTTTGACTTGCATTGCCCCATAGTTGTAGGAAATAGCACCCTTTTTACGTTTCTTTCAGGGTTGCTACAGACTTAGAAACACCCTGATAGTTAACCATCAACAGAAGTTTGTAGCCAGCCTGCAAAGCCTTTGCTGTTGTCGGCTTGCAAAAGTACCTTTTTGATCTTGAGGGCCATCCCTTTTTCCTGGGGATAAAATCTCCATTTTGAAAAGCCCCCCCCCCCTTTTTTTTTTTTTTTGCCTTTACAAAATAGAGAAAGGAACTCAGATGTGCTTGTGTGGTCAAGCCAGGCCAGCTCAGACAAGCCATCGTAAGTACTAACTAAAACTAGTTCTGAGTTTAGATAGGGAAAGACCTGCTCTTTCTAAAATAGCAACTCAGCAATAGGGCAGAGAATATCCTAGGATTTCTCTGCTATTGGAAGAAGCTCTAACCACTTCGTCTCCAAACTAGCTTTGAGTTTAGATAGGGAAAGACATGCTCTTTCTGATATAGCAACTCAGGGTTAGGGTAAAGAGCATCCCAGGATCTCTCCACCTTTGGAAGAAGTTAACCCAGCAGCTAAGGGGAAACATCTGCATGATTCATAAATTGACTGTTTGTATTTGTAACCTCAACAACTTGTGCCAAGCCTGTCAAGAACTTTGAGAAAATAAAAATCTTGTTTGATGTTCAATTTGGAGTGGCCTTAGTTGCTGGGACTCCTGAGCTTCAAAGTAAGGCCCCCGCAGTCCACCCGGCAAAGAAAGGAGCACATCTTAATTTCAACCAAAGGTGCCTGGGTGTGACAGCACACTTCCTAATCCAAAAGAAATATGTTCTTTTCATTTGACATAAAATCAACACCTTTTAAATGACTGGATTTTTTTTACTGTGAATGTGGGTGTATTCAAATGTGTTTCTTTTGAGCATTAACAGATAATTAAGTACTTTTTTGTCTTTAAGAGTCTTCTGTTTGGCATCATACTAATACAATACAAAACCCCCACCATTAAAGCATCACGCCACAAAACCTGGAGAAAGGGTATACTTTATTTGTTAATTAAAAGCCACAGATAACTGTAATAGAACATCATTGTTGGTAATTAATGCATTAATTATCTTTAGGCCCTGGATAGCTCATTCTAGGCATTTTACTTGAGTATAATTCTTGTTGAAGTTAATGGGATTTTACTTCCAAATTAATTTGTTTAGGATTGGAACACAGGGTACACACTTAGTTAATCAAACTTAAAACTAAAGCATAAAATAGAAATTGATTATAAAGAGCAGAAAAACATTTTGACATGAGCTGTGCTGTATATAACAACCCATGAGCAACAAATGTGTATCCATCATATACAGCTTCAGTTACATATTGCTATTAATGGAAAAAGCAGATGACAATCAGTTGTTCTTGCAAGATCCCTTCATGATTAAAAGTAGCTAGAAGCGAATATGGTCTTTCGCATCATGGTGACTTAGTGAAAAGGTTTATTTCTGGGATTTATGTTTCACAAGCAAGCATTACATGCATGTTTGTAGGCAGCTCCCAGAAATATAGAGAGAGCAATGGAAAGATGAAAGCTGACTTCTGCTGAAGGCAAAGAACCAGCAGGTTTCCATTTTTGTCATACAGAGATTCCTCTCAGTTTGACTTCCAAACTGGCATAAGGACTGCATTTTCCATCACTCTGATAGCAACCACTTGAGAGGTACTAGCCTGATTCTCAACATACATTACTGGAGCAATAGGGGTTGGCGATTCCTATTTTAGTGGGCTGAGGAAGCTGTTTTGGGTATGACCTAATTAATGCAGTTTGACACTATTGTAACTACCATGGCTCAATGTGATAGTTTTACAAAGTTTTTAGCCTTCTCTACCAAAGAGTGTCAGGGACTCACCAAAGAACAAATCCTAGGATTACATAACATTAAGGCACCAAATAGGTCCCACACCTTTGACAGTTCCTTGAAAATTTGGACTAAATTCAGAATGGATTTACACCATCACTGATATGAAAGCCAACAGCTGCCCTTCGTGTCAAAGAAAGTTGCTTCACTGCCTAATGCAGGACTGTTCCAGACACTGCATGGCCCAGGAAAGATGCTTCCCCAACATCTACTATCCTTTTGAATAAATCTAATCAAGCAAACAATGGGCTGAACCCAGGACCTCTCAAATACAAGGTTCTCTATCTCTAGACTACACTCTTACTGCACTATTTTTTGGGTGTGTGTGAGAGAGAGTGGTTCAAATGTCTGGTATCAGCTCAGCAAATAGTGTTCGGCTTGCCTCTGCTTATTTCAGACTTATGCAGCCTGAGGAAATACTGTACTCTGGCACTGAGCACTGTAATGTGGGAAATTCGTGGTTTTTTTTGTTTTTGTTGCCTTCCTATCCAAAAATGTCCTGAGGCAGAAAATACAAACAGTACTTCAATAGCAGTTAAAATTACAGCCCAAATAGTATGTTGCAAGACAGACCCCTTAAAGCGGCAGACCAGACTTTAGTAAAAGTAGAATTTATTAATTCATAACAAAAAGAGCCCAAAAACAAACTCAAAAAGGCTCAAAACACTTAATCTTCAGTGTGAAGCACAGTATTTCCACAGTTAAAGCAAAACCCCAAACCCTGGAAAATAACCCGGATTTAACCAGAGTATAATCCGGATCAAACTCCCAACTTTGCAAAACAATGGGAAAAGCACTCCAATTCACAGCAGGACGCCAACAGGCAGAAAGAGACGAACAGCAGGGGCCAAAGAAGTCTAGCGAAGTCAGTCAAACACAGTATCATCGTCGTTGAATCCAATCCAGGTCAAAGCAGGAGAAGGCAGCAAACACGAGAATGCAGTCCAGGTCATACACAGAGCCAAGGCGTAGAATGCAGCATGGCAGCTAATGCACAAGAACAACACAAGGCAGTCCAGAGAAAACCCCCACAGTTCCAACCCCCGTAGCCAAGAATAATCTGGATTAAATTTATGTCCACAGCAGTCTTCCCAAACAGCTCTCAAGGACACACGAATACCCATCAACACCTTGCCGACTGCAAAGGGGCCCCATTTCCCAACCCCACTTTTATTCACAATTCCTCCTCAGAACTGGAATCAGCCAACGCTCCACCAGACCTCCTTTCAGCTGAAGCCCCTTGCCGATCCCTCCAATCTGTCCATCTTTTATCCAAACCCATAACTCCCCAAGATTCAGCCAGATCCCCACTGTGCCAACCCTCGAACATGTCGCTACTTGTGGGTTCTCTAAAGATGTCCTGGATCTCCTGCACCTTAGTCCAGTCCATTACCTCATCCTCTGAACTTGTCGCCCCATCCCCCTGATTCTCAACCCCATCATCCCCCTCAAAGCCCTCAAATGAGTCATCGTCAGTAGGCTCCATAAGTATTTCCTGGATCCGCTTCCTTTTTCGCTCATCGGAGTCTTGCTCACGAGTAGTCTTTCTTTCCCTTCTAGTGCTCCTAGTAGTATCACTACTCAAAGACTCCATCACAACATAGTATCTCTACATTTATGAAAGGCCACCCATCTTGACTACCCCTTGGCTTTGGTGTGGTTATTTAGCTGAGATATATATAGCCAGAAAGTTGATATGACATACTGGAGCTACATTAAAGAAAGATTTCCTGTACCTCTTCTTCTGTTGTGAAAATTATCTGTGTTGCTTCTCCTTTCTCTAAAATAGGAAAAAGGAATTCATACACCTGCTTCATTGTATTTTACTGGATAATTAGCCATAGCTGACAGCTCAGGTGTTTGAATGAAACCACTGCAGATGTGATTTATGAAGGCAAGCTGCCTCTGTACAAATAAATAATAACCACTACAAATTTATAGTTGGGTGTCTATTGATTTATGTAATTGCAGGTATGTCTCATTGTGACAAATTCATATCCTTTTTGCTTCTCTATCCCCAACAATAATATCATAATGTAGCACGTTCTATCTATTTTGGAGGCTGTGAAATCATAATTACCTTGAGCTGGAATCAGAACTATTTCAATCATACTGGACATTAATTGGGAAATGTGCCAAAATTTAATTTAATTTAATTTAATTTACAGTATTTATATTCCGCCCTTCTCACCCCAAAGGGGACTCAGGGCGGATCACATTACACATATAAGGTAAACATTCAATGCCTTGACACAGAACAAAGACAAAGACAAACGCAGGCTCCGAGCTGGCCTCGAACTCATGACCTCTTGGTCAGAATTATTGGTCTCAGCTGGCTGCAGCTGGCTGCTCACCAGCTTGCACCACAGCCCAGGCTGAAAACAGACAAATTCTGAAAACAGAGAAATTCCAGACATGATTCAATCAGGGGCAGGTAGCACCTCTGAACAAAAGATTCCCCCAAGCAGGAATGAAGCTTGTAAGGCCATTATTGCTAATCAAGGCAATCAATTACAACATCCACACTGGCCTCCAACAGAGAAGAGCCCCTTCTTTCCCCCACCCTGGACATCATTCCACAGACACATCAACCCCACTTGCCTAGTTTTTTCCCCAATATACAGTAGTCTCACTTATCCAAGACTCGCTTATCCAAGGTTCTGGATTATCCAATGCATTTTTGTAGTCAATGTTTTCAATATATCGTGATATTTTGGTGCTAAATTCGTAAATACAGTAATTACAACATAACATTACTGCGTATTGAACTACTTTTTCTATCAAATTTGTTGTAAACATGATGTTTTGGTGCTTAATTTGTAAAATCATAACCTAATTTGATGTTTAATAGGCTTTTCCTTAATCCCTCCTTATTATCCAAGATATTCGCTTATCCAAGATTCTGCCGGCCCGTTTAGCTTGTATAAGTGAGACTCTACTGTACCTCACAACCTCTGAGGATGCCCGCCATAAATGTGGGTGAAACGTGGGGAGAAAGTGCCTCTGGTTTGCTATGTGAATGCAATATGATCCAGGTCCTGGTTATTTGGCTGACCGCATCCCCTTGTACGAACCTGCCCGGGCCCTGAGATCTTCTGGAGATCTTCTGGTCCTGCTTCCATCTCAAGCCAGTTGGTGGGAACGAGATAATGGGGCTTCTCGGTGGCTGCCCCTCAACTCTGGAACTCCCTGCCCAGGGAAGCCAGAATGGCCCCTTCCCTGCTGTCCTTCCAGTGGCAGGCTAAAACCTTTCTATTCAGACAGGCTTTTAAAGATGGAGGTGTTTAAGATGTAGTCAGATGGTGCTGTGGTTTTTAATTTTGAATATGTTTTGATGGATTTTAACTATGCACTTTTAATGCAGTTTGTGATTTATTCTGTTTTAATGGTTGCATATTTGTATGTTTTAAATTGTATACTAATGCTTTTATGTCAAGCTGCTTTGAGTCCCCTTTGGGGAGATAAAGTGGGGCAACAACAACAACAACAACAACAACAACAACAACAACAACAACAACAACAACGCTATAAAATGATGAATATACTACATTCATTGGAAAACTCAATTCTTGTATCATTCAATTTATTTATCTTTCAACCCTTACAGATTACAGTGATTAGAGTGTAATTCATTTTGTGACTGAGCTCTTAATTCAAAAGTCTCTTATCTCAAAACAAATTCTGATTGAAATGCTATTAATCCATTCTGCCGCCCCCAACCCCCATGCTTTGTTATGTGTTTTTAAATAAGAAAATGTACTTTATGAAAAAAAAATCCCCATTCACATTGAATAATAAAAAGAAGGGTCATCTTTAAAATGGTAGAAGCACAAAGTTGTGGTAAGGAAGCACAAAACACAAAGTGAAGAGTCAGAAGGATCATTTTCTTCATACTGTACTCATTCCAGCCTCCTTCCCTCTCTTTCTCTTTCTCTCTCTCTTCATGAAGCCAAACATACCAGGAATAAAAACCAAACAAAATCAACTAACCCAAAGTTCCTCAAAGCAGACAAGAACAAACCAGACAGCAATCTCCCAAAGTGAACAAGAGCAAAAGGCTTGGAGGCACAAGGCACGGAGGCTACTCCCTTGAAGCCCTAAAACCTTTTACTCTGGGGCTAGTGCTCCCTCTGCATGGCAGGGAGTTCAACTGAATGGCTCTTGTGGTCTCTTCCAGCTCTACAATCCTATGATTCTGTGAATTTGCTTCTTCATTTTCCACTCTTCTTTCTTGCTGTTCCTCTCCTCTTCTCCTTTTCCAGGTTGCCACAACAGTTTGTAAGTACAATCCTGAGCACCACTACATAGAAGAGGAAAATACAGTCTGACCTAGCATCTCTCCCAAGCATTTCCACAACTTATGTGTCTGAATCCTGATCCATACCCTAGATCTCATACCTTTGTACACAGGAGACTTTACATAGGGATTATTCTATTCTATGAAAATACTGGTTGGAAGAAAATAACTTATCTAAAACCATCTAGTAAATGTGATGATAGAATATGTATTTTTTTCCAATCTTAAATTCAGCATTCTGTTCCCCATATCATATTGCAGCCCAGGGCAAACCTATCACTAGTTTCTGTCCTTATATTTTGTTTATGTATATGTTGCACTATTTTATATTATTTTTATCCCCCTTTTCTTCCAGTTGGGACCCAAGGTGCCCTGCCTTTCCATTCAAATGCCCAAAATGTTACTTTTTACTAACTAGAATGCAACCCACATTAAAACAAGAACAGATAATCTAAAGAGATGTCAGAATCAGTTGACAGCTTATAAAAGTAGTATCCAATTAAAATATACTAAAGTTTATTTCAAGAAGCAATAGCAAAGAAAAGAAATCAGCCTTGAAGACTTAGGACTTCATCAGATGCATTGCAGAAAGCGGGAGGGATTGTCTTCTTAGCAAAGCATATCATCCCCTTCCATTTTAAAAGACATTGTTACAAATCCCATCAGACGCTTTATGTTCTCCCTTCTCCCATTCTGTCCCATGTTCTGAACCATCATACGAGTGAATGTAGTCCCTGCCCACTCCTTATTCTGTTTTTATCAGGGAAAACTTCAAAATCACAGAAAAACAAAACTAAAAAGCTAGCTATAGTGCAAACTCATCCCATTTGGGGCAGGGGGAGTAGGGAGATTTTAAACCCCTTTGCCATGATCTGTCCTTCCTGCCCTCAGCCAGCATTATTTTGAACTTCTTTGCCATTATCCCTTCCATTCATGCCTCCCTGCCCTGGATTAGACCAGCGCTATTTAAACCCCTTTGCCATGATCTGTCCTCCCTTTGAATCCCACCATTTTTAATGCTCCTTTCAATTTAACCTTCCCTCCACTTTTAACTCTTCTTTGATGGTTAAAATAATACGTTTGGGCACCAATTTAATATGAACACTTATAACGTTATGCTGAAATTGAAGGCAAAATTAGAAAGTTATTGTAAATTGATTTTGAGTTTTCTTGGGCACTAGAATTTCTATAGTTGGTAAAAAAGGAACAAAAGGTTAAAAAGCTAGCAATAGTGCAATTTTGAAAGTCTAGATTATGAAGGAGAACATTCAGTGAAAGCAAAGTGGTGATATCTTACAATTGAGTTATTCCTTAGGATTACATTAATAAAAACATTACTGTTTCAGGCTCATGCAGAAGGATTTTGTAAAAGGTGTGGAGCATAGCTGACTGCCCATAGGGACTCCCATCGCTCTATGTCACTTAAACAATTCAACACAGGTGAATCTGACAGATCCAATCCAGTGTGTTTTAAGCCCTTTCTCCCATTTCCATGTGCATCATGAACTCAGAAGATGGTTTCCCCCTGGCTCCTGTTCCCTCCCATTTCTCAATGGTTCTAATATGGTTCAATGACAAAACTCCACAGATGACAGCCACAAGTATTCTTACATCATGTGATGGGCTCCATGTTATTTTGTCTTTGAACTGTATTAGAAGTGTGTAGAAATGTTGTGGGGCATCAACATTCACACTTAGGCCACCCTGTTGCGAGTGGCAGATGAAAAGCTTTTCAGTTAAGAGACTTATTGGAACATGGATGAATGGTATACTGAAAATATCTCTGTTCAGTCTAAAGCATCCGTTCAGGAATATACACTCAAAATGAAAGATTGTTCCATCTGGCACTTGGTCAGGGAAGGGAATTCCCACAGCGAGGCTGCACAGTGAACACAATTAAATTACTAGACCATTTCTGTTATTCTCCTGTATATTCTAATTTAATAGATGGATTTGAAGTAGACAGATCCCTTTGAAGAATACAGAAAGATTTCCTGCTAAGAATGGTGTTAGTAAACAGCATCTTAACTACTTCTTATGGAGACCAAAAAGAGAACATAGCAATGGTACACTTTGCCTCAATAGCCCCAGGCTGATCCATAGCTCTTTGGGCTGGATACATGGGGCAAACTACAACTTAATTAACTTATGTGCCTGGTTATTAAGATTCTTTAATAGTTAAAGTCAATCTCCCTATATTAATCTAGTATAACATTAAGTTACTACAGAGCATAGAACTTATGATGCCTTATCTTGCGGATCAAGTGACATTATTCATCAAGTCCATGGTATGACTGGTCATTCTTATTCAATTTTTGACACACCTTAAAACTATGGAGCTTACATCAAAGGCTGATATCCAAGACTTCAAGGAGAGATCCATAATCAAAGTTCCTCAAGCTTACAAACTGTGAAATGTTTATATGAGGTATGGGGAATCTTATATTGGAGTGGGGAAATCTGTGAAATGTTTCTTAATACCAGGGGGGAAATCCCAAAAGTCACTTCACCTCATCGGAAAGCTGAAGGGTATGATATGTGGATGGAGTCAGAGCTGACACCTCACATTTTACATAGCTATGCAATGTCAGG
The DNA here is from genome assembly GCF_035594765.1 of Anolis carolinensis. Classification (NCBI taxonomy): domain Eukaryota; kingdom Metazoa; phylum Chordata; class Lepidosauria; order Squamata; family Anolidae; genus Anolis; species Anolis carolinensis. Next base: position 246,415,691 of record NC_085843.1, on the reverse strand, counting down.
GGATCAGGGAAGGAAACTAGAAAATGGTTTCTTCGTGGATCAACAGCTAAAAGCATTTCCTTTTATGTGATCTGAAAAAGTGAGTGCATATAAATGAATCATTTGGAGATCACCAGTGCAGCTCCCTTTCCCATAAACCTGTGGAGCAGATGACAAGAGAATCACATTCCATCTTCCTTAATGCTTGGCCATTAAAGATAAATAAGAAAATGTTGTTAAGGTGGAATGACTCTTTGAGGAGCTCGAGTTGGTGGTGACTTCCAAAATGCTATCTTGCCTCTATTTATGTGAATTGAGATTCAGGAAGAGGCTCAATTCACACTTCAAGATGCTAAATAGACATGGACTGGCTTGCACTCTTTTCAGTGTTCTCTGGTTTTGATCATCACCACCATCATCATGGCACATTGTTTTTCCAGACCCCTGACTCTTTCCTCATTCCATTATGAGAACAATCCATTTTTCCTATTTTGTGCTTCTCCTTTAACCAAGTTGTAAAGAAGACAGATTCTGTTATGGATGGGAGCAAGTAGGGAGAAAACATATCATTGGTTCATATTCTCTTTTCATGTCTTTGCTCTGGTGAGTAGAATCACCAGGTGTCCTTCACTATATTTAAGAAAAGCAGGGCAATTTCCTGAGTTTTTTTTCAAAAACAGCTGAACTACCTTTTTCACTGAAACTTTTAAAAATGTTCACCCTGAGGCATAAACTAAGCATGGAAAATCTCAGCCAAATGATTAAATTTTGTCCCTGAAAAGAGTTTTATAATAAGCGCTCTCAAATATAGTTATCTGTGCCAGCTCGGCTTGTAATAAGATGAACTACAATACAGCCATCCAAGGTAAAATCATTGGAGAAAAACAAGGCCCTTTACAAAGGGAGGGAAAAGCCTGTTTCTAAATCCCTTTATATATCAACATCTGTTTATGCACCACTCAGGCATGTAATTACAAAGCTCTGATTTCTACATTTAATGCTCTAGTCTGTGTCCTTTTTCTGCCTGGCATGTTACATCACTGAGATGAATATAAATATCTGTACGTACAGTTATTAATTTGCTATCTATTATAGTAAAATTAATCATATCAGAACCATCTCTTGGAAAAGCTTGCCTCTTAATTTTTGTGTGTGTGTGATGAAGAAAACCTGCCAGAAGCAGAAAGATGCATTGAGCTAGGCAATGGTAGTAATCTTTTCCACCCACAGTAGCAAGTGTGATATCTTTTCTTCCATAATTTTCATATCCTCTTTCAGTTTTTTTGTTTTTTTGTCTCACAGACTCTGCCTGACCTCTTAATGCTGAGGATAGCTATTAGCTTTTTCAGCTGAAGCTTAACATTACCGGAAAGAGAAAAAAAGAACATTCATCACAGTTTGTAAACAAGCAAACAGAATGTGATTCTCATCATGCCACTAAGGTCTAGGCAGAACGTTACATTTTAGTTAGTGCTCACTTCAATCATGTAGCTGGGCAAACTCATTTGTTCTACTAGGATCGCTTTACAATCAAAACTCTCTCCAAGAAGTTGCGCATCCACTTAAGGCTCCTTGGAGTGTATTTCCATGCTGGGAAATAAATGTGTAATCCACTGTACACATTATGAAACAGAAGTGAGTACATTCCAAAGCTGAAGTGCATATGCTTTAACTTTCACTAATATAACATCATTTTGTTTATTTAATTTATATTATTTATTTACACATGTAAACTCACTCCTTAAAAAAACAGATAAAGGCTATCTGCAGTAGTATCTGGTCATAGCACATTATGAGTCAGAAACATCTACAGTAGAGCATCGCTTATCCAACCTTCACTTATCCAACGTTTTGTATTATCCAACGCAGTCTGCCTTTTAGTAGTCAATGTTTTTGTAGTCAATGTTTTCAATACATTGCAATGTTTTGGTGCTAAATTCATAAATACAGTAATTATTACATAACGTTACCATGTATTGAGCTGCTTTTTCTGTCCATTTGTTGTAAGACATGATGTTTTGGTGCTTAAGTTGTAAAACCATAATGTAATTTGATGTTTAATTGGCTTTTCCTTAATTGATCCTTATTATTTAACATTTTCTCTTATCCAATGTTCTGCCGGCCCATTTATGTTGGATAAACAAGACTCTACTGTACTACAATCCTGAATTTTAAGCATGTATCCAGCATCCCAGCAGCAATCTTCACTGTTTCTTCACCACAGAGGAAACAATCACATAAATGTTGCCCTAGTAATTACATATGGCAATATAGATAAAGATTTATCTCCTGCATGGTTTCCATTGAAACCATGCAGTTTCCATTGAACTACAGATGTTGTGCAATATTGTATGTTTTTTAGTGTCAGCCATTTTGAGCCTCCTTTAGGATATTGACCGGCTATATCTGCCTTGAAGATCAGGTGGCAGAGGACTCTTACAAGTAAAACAAACAGTCAAAGAAGAAGAACATGCCCTGGCAGAATATGTAAGGCAAAGTGAAGAACCTGCTTTGATTGAAGTCAAAAATCAGAAATTCCTCAAAGCACAACAGGCAAAAAAAAAAAAAAAACAGTACAAGAAAACCACACTACAAACTAGAGCTGACAGCTGGCACAACAAAACATTGCATGGAAAGTCCCTTGATAAAATTGAAGGAAAAGCTGATAAGGAGAAGACCTGGCTATGGCTCACGAATGGGACCCTGAAGAAGGAGACAGAAGGCCTGATCCTTGCAGCGCAGGAGCAAGCCATCAGAACAAATGCAATTAAGGCCAAGATCGAAAAATCAGCTGATGACCCAAAATGCAGACTGTACAAGGAAACCGACGAAACCATTGATCATATCCTCAGCTGCTGTAAGAAAAATGCACAGACAGACTACAAACAGATGCATAATTATGTGGCCCAAATGATTCATTGGAACTTATGCCTCAAGGACCACCTGCCAGCAGTCAAGAACTGGTGGGATCACAAACCTGCAAAAGTATTGGAAAATTAGCACGCAAAGATACTGTGGGACTTCCGAATCCAGACTGACAAAGTTCTGGAACACAACACACCAGACATCACAGTTGTGGAAAAGAAAAAGGTTTGGATCATTGATGTCGCCATCCCAGGTGACAGTCACATTGACAAAAAACAACAGGAAAAACTCAGCCTCTATCAGGACCTCAAGATTGAACTTCAAAGCTTCTGGCAGAAACCAGTGCAAGTGGTCCCGGTGGTGATGGGCACACTGGGTGCTGTGCCACAAGATCTCAGCCAGCATTTGGAAACAATAGACATTGACAAAATTACGATCTGTCAACTGCAAAAGGCCACCCTACTGGGATCTGCACGCATCATCCGAAAATACATCACACAGTCCTAGATACTTGGGAAGTGTTTGACTTGTGATTTTTTGATACGAAATCCAGCATGTCTATCTTGTTTGCTGTGTCAATAATAATAATAATAATAATAATAATAATAATAATAATAATAATAATAGGGATTTGTGGGGCTGCGTTCGATATGTATGTCAATTTTGATTAATATGATTGGAAATAAATTTTATAAAGCTGATACTTGGTAAACAAGTCTGTTTATCTTAATCAAAGGTTTATACTGCTGGCAGCATTATAGAAATATTATGGGATTGCTCAACGTTATTGTGAGATCAGTAGCCCTCACAGCCTGTAATATATTTTTCCTAATGACTCAACTCACCTGAGGCCTAATCTCTAATCTGATTATCCCTACCAGACATCCAAGGTTTGGAGGAATTCAAATTTAATCCTTGAATAAGTAGAAAGCCTTTGGCAATAAAACAATTTGCTCTTCTGAATCTAGGACAAGTTCACTACCATTAAGATCAGGACTCTTCTCTGACATTTGAGAGAGATCAAAGTCTGTCCTTGGTAACAAGACAGAGTGTCCATTCATACCTGAGTTCCTTAGCCTGATTTGATAATCAGATGGGTCTTTTCCTTCAACTAAGTAGAATGGAGAAATGTAGAAGTTTAAATGAGAAGAATTTTAACTACATACGCACAGAGCAGAAATTTTAAGCAATGAGCAATCCTAGTACATCAGATAAACATAATATCTGTAGGTTCTAAGTGCAATTTAAGTGTCTATTGTATATACTTCTCATGTATAAGTTGAGGGCTGGTTTTGGGGACAAATTTATCAATTTTAATATGATCTTTGGATAAGATCAGGTCATTTCACAGAGAGGCAAAAGTACCACTGCTGCTTCAGGAAGCTAGTTGCCCCTGGTCACCACTGCCATTTCCCTCTCTCATGCACTCCAAAAGATAAGAAGTAATGCCATGGCAGAGACAGTAGGGGATCAGTGCTTCTTTTAGATTCTCCCAGGGTGGACCAAGCACTTACCTTTTGCCACTCTTTCAGACAAGGGATTTACTCTTTTTATATAAGAGTTAGAGTGCAGTGCTCACATTGATCTGTAGATAAATTGATTCAGTTTTTGGACTTAATTTTTTGACTAAAATTTCTAGACTCATACATGAGCAGCTACGCAGGGTAATTAATCATTCCTGGCTAAGGAATTGGAAAGAGTTGGAATCTTCCCATTCCAGACAATGATAGATAATAGTGCTCATTTAGATATTTTCCAATCAGATTTCAGACTCAGTTTTGAGACAGAAATAGTTTGGTGGATGGTTCATATTATCAACCCTGTTTGTTCCCTGGGTCTCTCAATAGTTCCTAGTACTTTACCATATGGGCAATAACAACAACAACAACAACAACAACAACAACAACAACAACAACCATCATCTTTACCTATATCTTTTATATATTGTATTTTATTATGTTATTTAACTATTTTAACTGTTTTATTCTTATTTTATTGTATTATGATGTACTGGTAGTGATCCTACCAGTTGTGTAAGCCGCCCTGAGTCCCCTCGGGGAGAAGGATGGGGTAGAAATACTGGAAATAAATAAATAAATAAATAAATCCCTCACTTCTCTCCATAGGGACTCAAGGCTAACAACTCCACAATTGAATAACAAGCTGTAATAAAACAAATACAAAATTTAAAAAACCATTTATATATTAGTGGGTGGATACAAAATCTGGTGTAGGCGGTAGTGGCATAGGTGGTGTGGTGTAGATGGCAGTGCACAGGGTTAACGGCATAGAAAGACATTCCTATCAAGAAAGTATGTAGCCTTGTTGATGCACCAGCTGCTTGGAAATTAGCAGGACAACTTTCTTGGCTGAAGGAGGTAGTTGTCTCTTCTGTGTCTTCCCCCACCACTACAAAAAGTGTGTTTTTCTGGTGTAACAAAGCATTATGCCAATATAAATCATAAGGAGCTGTCATATTTCTCTATTTGACTGGATCTGGTCTTTGAGATATACTATTCTGGTTTTTCTTGCAAAAGCCATGATAGAAAACGAGAAAGCTGTTGGCCAGTAGAATGTGACAATATTCATTCATCTCCCATGCTATAAAAAATCTAAAGTAAACAATTTTGACACGTCAAGATATTGCCCAATTATTTCATAGCTACCCCTTCCAAGTACAGTAGAGTCTCACTTATCCAAGCCTCGCTTATCCAAGCTTCTGGATAATCCAGGGCATTTTTGTAGTCAATGTTTTCAATATATCGTGATATTTTGGTGCTAAATCCATAAATATAATAATTACAACATAACATTACTACGTATTGAACTACTTTTTTCTGTCAAATTTGTTGTATAACATGATGTTTTGGTGCTTAATTTGTAAAATCATAACCTAATTTGATGTTTAATAGGCTTTTCCTTAATCCCTCCTTATTATCCAAGATATCCACTTATCCAAGCTTCTGCTGGCCCGTTTAGCTTGGATAAGTGAGACTCTACTGTACTAGTCTTCTGATTTCTTCTGACTTCTTGACTACAGTCAGTTCTGATTAAAGACCAAGCTAAGGTATGGAAAATTTTCTTCATCGTCCATTTTAAAGTTATGTAAATCTTCTGTGGCCATTTTTTAAAATGCTAATCTGTAACCTGCCTGTAAGCGGTGATCTTTCGGCAGTCCATCGCCCTGATCAGATGCGCCGTTCCGCAAACTTCGAGGTTCGAGTGTGTCTTCCTGAGGGTGGGAGCCCGAGACAGCGTGGGGATTCTGCTGGTGTACCGCCCACCCCGCGACCCAGCAGTCTCCCTGTCCGAGCTAGCAGATGTGGTCTCTAATGTGGCCCTGGCCTCCCAACAACTTATAGTTTTGGGAGACTTTAACATTCATGCCGAGACCACATTGACAGGTGCAGCTCAGGATTTCATGGTTGCCATGACGACCATGGGGCTGTCTCAAGTTATATCTGGGCCCACACATCAGGCGGGACACACGTTGGACCTTGTTTTTATTGTGGACGGTGGGACAGTCAGAGTGGAAGAGCAAAATATTCTTCCATTGTCATGGTCTGACCATCATCTGATCTGTGTAAGTTTCGCCATGTCTTCTAACCTCCGCAGGGGTGGTGGACCCACTAAGATGGTCCGACCCAGGAGGCTGATGGAACCGGATGGACCCCTGAGGTCTCTTGGGGATCTTCCTGTTCTGGAGACTGGCGATCCTGTCGATGTCCTGGCTGATCGCTATAATAGTGAGCTGACAAGGGCATTGGACATGATCGCTCCCGAACGTCCCCTCTCGTTGCGCAGAGCCACGTCGACCCCTTGGTTCACTGAGGAGCTGGCTGTGATGAAGCGTACGAGGAGGGGACTAGAGTGCATCTGGAGGAAATCTCGGGACGTGTCAGACCAAGCACGGGCTAAAGCCGCTATTAAGGCTTACTCCGTGGCTTTGCGAGCAGCCAGGAAAGCTTTCACGACTGCTCGCATAGCGTCTGCGGCCAATAGGCCAACTGAGCTGTTCCGAGTTGTGGGAGAGTTTCTGCGGCCTCCTGAGGCCCAGGGGCTCCCCGATGACTTGGCAGCCAGGTGCAGCGATTTCGCGCACCATTTTGCAGGCAAAGTTGCTCAGATACGCCGTGACTTGGACTCCAGTTTAATTGTAGTTCCAGCGGAGGTAACCGAGGTACCTGTCTGTTCGATCTTGTGGGATTCTTTCCGGCTTGTTCTTCCTGATGACGTGGAGGGGATTCTTGGGTCTGTGAGGGCGACCACTTGCGCTCTGGATCCTTGTCCCTCTTGGCTGGTTAAGCTGGCCAAAGAGGGGCTGTTGGATTGGTTTGTGGCTATAATAAATGCCTCTTTGAGCCAGGGGTCAGTTCCATCCTGCTTTAAGCAGGCGGTAGTAAAACCGCTACTTAAAAAGTCCTCGTTAGACCCATCCGTATGTAACAACTACAGACCAATTTCCAACCTCCCATTTTTGGGCAAGGTTCTGGAGCGGGTGGTTGCCACGCAGCTCCAGGGGTTCCTCGATGACACTGATTTTCTGGACCGCTCGCAGTCTGGCTTCAGGCCTGGGCACAGTACCGAGACGGCTTTGGTCGCCTTGGTGGATGACCTCCGCAGGGAACTGGACAGGGGGAGTGTGACCCTGCTGGTTCTCTTGGACATCTCAGCGGCTTTCGATACCATCGACCATGGTATCCTTCTGGGACGGCTGTCTGGGATGGGGCTTGGTGGCAGTGTTCTGCAGTTGCTCCGGTCCTTCCTGGAGGGCCGTTCCCAGATGGTGAAGCTGGGGGACACCTGCTCGGACCCCTGGCCTTTGACCTGTGGGGTCCCGCAAGGGTCTATTCTATCCCCCATGCTTTTCAACATCTACATGAAACTGCTGGGAGAGGTCATCCGGAGTTTTGGAGGGCGTTGCCATCTCTACGCAGATGACATGCAAATCCACTACTCGTTTCCATCTGACTCCAAGGAAGCCCCTCAGATGCTGAACCAGTGCCTGGCCGCTGTGGCGGACTGGATGAGGAGGAACAAGCTGAGGATCAATCCCGACAAGACAGAGGCCCTCCTGGTCAGTCGCTTGTCGGATCGGGGTATTGGGTGGCAACCTGTGCTGGACGGGGTTGCACTCCCCCTGAAATCACAGGTCCGCAGTTTGGGGGTCCTCCTGGATTCAGCGTTGACGCTTGAGGCTCAGGTGTCGGCGGTGGTCGGGAGGGCTTTTGCACAACTCAAACTTGTGCGCCAACTGCGACCATACCTCGTGAAGTCTGACTTGACCACGGTGGTGCACGCCTTAGTTACCTCTAGACTGGACTACTGTAATGCGCTCTACGTGGGGCTTCCCTTGAAGACGGCCCGGAAACTACAATTGGTCCAACGCTCGGCGGCCAGATTAATAATGGGAGCGAGTTACAGGGAGAGATCTACTCCCTTGTTTAAGGAGCTCCACTGGCTGCCGTTCATTTTCCGGTCCCAATTCAAGGTGCAGACCATCATTTATAAAGCCCTAAACGGTTTGGGACCCGCCTACCTTCGTGACCACATCTCCTACCATAAACCTGCCCGAGCCCTTTGATCATCTGGGGAGGCCCTCCTGTCACCACTGCCTTTATCTCAGGCCCGCCTTGTGGGAACAAGGGAGAGGGCCTTTTCTGCTGTGGCCCCCCCGTTTATGGAACTCACTGCCCATTGAGATCAGGCAAGCCCCCACTCTTTTAGCCTTTAGGAAAGATTTAAAAACATGGCTCTTCCGGTGTGCTTTCGGAGAGTAACTGTATATACCTCCTTTGTTTCTCCCCCCAACATCTATTCTGTAGACCCTGTTCCCCATGGTTTTATTCTTATCTCTTCTTACCCCGAGTTTTTAACTTTGTGTCCATGTGGCCCGCCCTTGTTATGGTATGCTACGTTTTGCTTTGATTTTGTTCTGTACTGTGTAGTGTTATTCTTGTATTGTTTAATTGTATTTTGATATGTTGTTTTTATATTTTGTTTATTGTATTGTCTTGGGCATGGCCCCATGTGAGCCGCCCCGAGTCCCCGTTGGGGAGATGGTGGCGGGGTATAAATAAAGTTTTATTATTATTATTATTATTATTATTATTATTATTATTATTATTCCTTTCATGACTTTCTTCAGTAATCATTCCAATTAGGGCCAAATTGTTAGAAAGATCTCCTTCAGTCTGTCTACACAGAGGTCAGTTTCTAAAACTCTTCTTACATATATATCCATGAGAACAACTATGTTGAAGATGCTAGGGGATTTATCAACATTGGTTCTACATCTACAAAATATACTATCTCCTGGAGATGGCAGGTTCATTCATTGCAGGTGTATAGAAGAACATCAAAAACGTAGCTCCAACACTATTTTATGGGCTTCTGAGTTTAAATGATTTCAGCTCTATCTGTTGGAAGTTTAAATGACTCTGTTTGCTTGTTATATGTGCTTGGCATTCTTTGTGTTTAATGTATATAGATTTTCCAAAGTGGCCTTCAGAGAACTTCATCTCATAAATAAATATGATGGCGTCAACATTGATATTTTCTACTGCGAATGCAGTAAACCTCACACCCTGAAACTGAACATTTTAGATGTTTAACAGTGGCTGATACACAGAATGGAAAATTTGATATGGGGAGAAACAGAATTAGGAGAGATAAGGAATAAGTATTGTTTCTTTTTTACACACGATAATAAAAGCCTTAAGGAAATAAAAGAACCCAATCAGTAGAACCACAATACAGATTTGGCAAAACAACAACAACAACAACTTAGTCCTGGAATATCACCACTGACTAGAGTTATAGATCTAGAAAAATTCAGGGGAACCTTAAGACATGATTTATAAAGGACATGGAAAAAGTGGGAATAATAAGATTAAAAGATTGGTTAAATAAAGTATCTTAAAGTATCTAAAGGAAAGAATATATAAATGAAATATTTAAACGCAGTGGAATACCTTGATATAATATACTACAATTGGATTCATGGTCTAAGAATTGGATAAAGCAACATGGAAAATGCAGACAATTAACAAAATTTGTAGAATTAATAATACAATTAGAGCAGAATGGCACAGATGAAGTAACAAAAGGATTAATAAGTAAAAATTATAAAATAATGATAGAAAGTAATCCAATACAATTTGGAACAATAAATAAATGGGAAAGGGACTTAGAAATCAATATTACAGAGGAGGAATGATAAAAAATTGGAAACAAAGAATTATGAAATATATGTCTGTGGAAACTAAAGAGAATTGTTATAAAACAATTTGGAGATGGTGTATGACTCCAATAATGTTAAATTATTATAATAGGAACTACGAAATTGTTGGAGGTGCAATAAGAAAACTGGGACTTACATACATTTATGGTGGGAGTGTGAAAAGATAAAAAAACAGAATAAAGTATTTCTTGAAATTAATTATATACTATTGATTAATTTATAAAAAAATCCAAATATAGCACTTTCATTAAATTTTGCAGATTTTTTTTGTGTCAGGAGCTACTTGAGAAACTTCTCACTTCTGCTGTGAGAGAATTGGTCATCTGCAAGGACGTTGCCCAGGGGACACCCAGATTTTTTTCATGTTTTACCATCCTTTGGGAGACTTCTCTCATGTCCCCACATGGGAAGCTGGAGCTGACAGATGGGTGCTCACCCTGCTCCCCTGATTCGAACTGCCTACCTTTCTGTCAGAAGTCCTGCTGGCACAAGGGTTTAACACACTGCGCCACTGGGGACTCCAATTTTGGAGATATAAGATTAAAATGGCAAAAGAAAGAATTAATAGCAATTTTTGTTACTGCTTTAAGATTAGTTAAAGAAAATTATGATTATGGAATTGATGATTGGTAAAAAGAGGTGTGAAAGATTGCAATAAATGATAAACTGACTTGTGAAATAAAATCTAAAAAGGGGTTAACAAAAATGATTTTGAGGTTATATGGGGCAAATTCTTAGAATTGTCTGTTTTGTTTTAATGTTAGTTGTTTGTGATTTGAATAATTTATTTATTATGATTTTTTTTAAAAAAAAAAGCAGAAGCAAAATAAAAAAATAAAATAATATATGGGGAAAAACTGGTTGGTTAATGCAACTGCTTGAGGGAATAAATTGAGGATTTTCATTAAGTCAATTAAAGTTAAAGACCAGTTGTAGAGCAAATCACTTTCTATGCAGAAAAGGTTTGATCTTGGCCTATCTAGTTAAAATATTCAAATGGTCATCTGTGGGAAAGACCACCCTACTGCCAAAAAGAATGGAACACATTATACTGAATCAGAGAATCATGCAGCCTTCAGATATTGGCATTTCTAGCAAGCAACAATAAATGGTGGGAATAATGGAAGTTGTGGTCCATTAAAATCTAGAGAGTTGTGCAATATTTAACCTTACATGAGATGGACAAACAGGCTGTCCTAATATAAGGCGCTTTTATGTACCTGTGGATTTCTGCTGGTAGGTGACCAGTTGCAGTGGAGAATCAGTCTCCGTTAGCTTTCAATATTGTGTGGAAAAGTGTTTTTTTCCAGATGCAGTTTGCCAGTGAGAGTTAGAAATGAGAAAATTGCATCTCTTGAAACTCTATAATGTAGGGAAATGGAACTCCAGAATGAGCCTAAACATTATATGAAACTATGTTTACATAGGTCTGTTATACTGATCTATGTTTAATTATATGAATCTATTATAGTGAATCTAGCATAGTATACTGGTTTGAGTGTTGGACTACAACTTTGGAGACCAAGGTTTCCAGTGTATGAAAACTCGCTGAGACACCTCAAGCAGGTCATGGTCTCTCAGTTTCAACACCCCCTTCCCAAATCTTGCCAAGAAACCCATATGGTTGTTTGCCTTGGAATCAACATAAATTGGGAATTATTTGAAGGCACACAACAGCAACTACAGCAACTAGGGAGTGGGTGGTTACCTATATAACTCTGGCTTAATTTTAACATCTGTAGGATTTGCTTTTTCTTGGTCCTTCCACTACCTCAATCATGTTTGCTGAGGAAAAGGAAACTTGGTGGAGCTCCCTCCCCATGAAAGTCAGTTGGCCCTATTGCTGTTCTCTTTCTGCCAGATGGCAAAACACTTTTTTATTTAGGCAGGTATTTTGATTTTAATGTGTTTGGCAGAAAGGACTTTTAATGTCAAGTTTTTATGTTGTATGCCTTAAATATGTTTTAAATTACTTTAATCCTGTGTTTTTAATGGTTGCGTAACTGTTTTGTCCCTTTTGTATGAGCAGTTTTTAGTGGAACTTTCAATCAAAGCTATATTCTGAGAAGGAGGCTGGACATTAATAAAATAAATTAATGAATTAATATAAATATTTAATATGATCCCAGCTGGGACATTTGCTTGTAGTGAACTGTCTACTTTGATTATGGTCATTTTACACCAGATTTGAAAAAGGTCACTAGTGAGCTAACAAACAAGAATGATGGCAGTTGACAGAAATGCTTCAATCACTTGGGATTTGTTAAGTGCTATTAAAGCATCTTTGACCAATATTATTGATTTATGAAAACCTATCAAGTTCTGGATTTATTAGAAATTGGTGGCATCACTTTAAAATTTAGATTCATAGAAACAACAGATCTAAAATATTTTTGGAAACCAAAAAAGTTCAAAATGCAGACTTTAAGAATTCATGGTTTGAGGTTATAGTGCCAGTATTCTGGAAGCGCTACCAAGCAATTACGAGGTCTCATAAAGGCCAATATGCTCAAAATAAGATGTGAAGGATGGCTTGATCTTTGGTATACACGTTTCCCTGGCAACATTCACTGTCTTATTGCTAAGACACTGAGAAAGGGCAATCATTGTCATTGACATGTGAAGGCAGAGATGAAAACTATAACTTCATATGATTTAACAGGAAGTTTGATTAGATACTGATGGATATTTAGACACCTTGGTAGATTTTTATAGGCAATGACTTTCTAAATGGCTAATGTAATTTATTTATTTCATTAAATCATAGAGTTCGAATACACCACAAAGGCCATCCAGTTCAACTCCCTGTCATGCAGGAACATGCAATCAAAGCACTCCTGATTGATGGCCTCTGTTTAAAAACCTGCAGAGAAAGAGATTCCACCCTGCTCCGAAGTAGTATATTCCACATCAAACAGTTCTTTCCATCAAGAAGTTCTTCCTAATGTTTTGGTAGAAATCACTTTTCCTGAAATTGCTCTGTGTCCTGTTACCTATAGCAGCATAAAACATATTTGTTCCCTCCTCACAGTAACATTATTTCAAATATTTAAACATGGCTATCATATACCCCCTTAACCTTTCCTTCTCCATGCTAAACATACCCAGCTCCCAACATTGCTCCTCATCGGGCTTCCAGTCCTTTGACCATTTTGGCTGCCATTCTCTGGACACGTTCCAATTTGTCAATCTCCTTCAGTATTCCAGATGAAGTCTGACTAAAGTAGAATAAAGTTGTACTATTTTTTCCCCTGTTACTATAATCCTCTTGATGCAACCTAGAATCACATTGGCCTGTTTAGCTGCTGCATCAAATTGTGGTCTACAAAAACTCCTGGATCCTTTTCACAAATACCGTTTTCAAGATAGGTGTCACCCTTCCAATATCTGTGCATTTCAATTTTTTCCAACTTAAATGTACAGTGATGTCTTGAGTTAAGAGTTTAATTTGTTCCATGACTGAGCTCTTAACTCAAATTGCTCTTATCTCAAAGTGAATTTGCCCATTTTAATGTATTGCAATAGTATTTTTAATCCAGTCCACCACCACCCAAAAAACTACCCTATTTGCTTTTTACAGTTTATAATCTGTTAATCCAGTGGTTCTCAACCTTTGGGTCTTTAGATGTTTTGGCCTTCAACTCCCAGAAATCATAACAGCTGGTAAACTGACTGGGATTTCTGGGAGTTGTAGTCCAAAACACCTGGGGACCCACAGGTTGAGAACAACTGTTAATCCATTTCAACCCCCCCCCCAACTGAACCCCCCCCCCATTCTTGCTACATGTATTTAAATAAGAATATGTAATTTATAAATAATGAATAATGTATAAATGCACAATCACTCAGAACAATAAAAAAGAAACATCAACTTTAAAATGGTAGAAGCACAAAGTTGTGGCAAGGAAGCACAAAGCGAAGAATCAGAAGCATTTTCTTCATACTGTACTAATTCCAGCCTCCCATCCCCTTTTGCTCTTTTTCTCTGGCTCTCTTCATGAAGCCAAACATACCAGAAATAAACACCACACAAAATCCTAAGTTGGGATGCTCTTAAGTAGAGGTTCCAATGTAATACCTTGCATTTCATCCTGTTGAAATTCATTTTGTTAGTTTTGACCCAGCTCTCTAACTTGTTACAGTTATTTATTTATTTATTTAATCTACCTTAGCCCACCCCAGCCTTCAACATTATGCAATGTACAAAACCAAACTTTCTACTGTCTAGCAGAACTTTACTTTGTCTGGAATGAGGCTCAGTCTGTTGGTGCATATTTATTATTAAATTATAGCTAGACAATGATTCAGGACTTCCAAAACTTCTATGACATTAGTTGTAAAAGAGAGACAGAGTGGAGTATCATCAGCATACAGTTGATACAGTATTACTACTATTATTGTTGTTGTTGTTGTTTATATCCCGCTTTATCTCCCCGAAGACAACTCAAAGCGGTACCTAACCAGTGTCACCAAGTACCAGATAATTTCCAGCAGTGGTTTCACGGAGATGTTTAAAAAGTACTGTATCATGGTAATTTACAACTTGATCACCCTGGAAGATCTTCAGGCATATTCTTATTCCCAGCATGGTCCTAAATAAATAAAAGTAGAAAAATATGTACAGAAATGCAGATTTAATGAGAGACGACATTTGATGCATCAGTATAAGTCTTAAGCTTTTTGATCAAAATAATTCTTTAAGTCTCTGATTTTACATTTTTTTAACTGCCAGAAGGCCTGCCAAAGCTTTGCATGAGGTCACTTTACCGGTTCAACCAATTAAAGTGAAAGACAATTTCAAAGGTCAGAAAAAACATATTGGCCAATAATGATAAATATCATCTATTAGGTTAGGTTATAAGACAGCAAGGGTTAGTAACAGCTGTTGAGCAATGACAGATAAAAGGGGGCACACACCTGTGTTGATTATATGCCACAATGAATAGCATTTGAATGGTTCAAGGGAAAGGACCAATATTCTGCAGTACGGCAGCAGATGCTATAGCGACACAATGTGCTAATACTAAACTTTTGTCTACATGCCATCCATAGGGTTGCCTTTTCATTCCCTTTATTGCACTTTTCCATTGCTGTTCTTCCAAATTAATTTTATGTTAACTTTACCAAGGAGGAAACATTCTACCTTAAAATGGAGGGAAATTAATCAGCTACATCTGCCTAGCAACATGTTAATATGTAATCTAGCAGCCTCAGTGTCATAAGCTGCGTTAATTGCTCAGTTTCCCAGGGCAAGGCCTATGTTGTCTTCCATACCTCTGAGCATACCATCTGCACATAGCAAATAAAAGCTAAAATCAGAATTAATAAAGTATATCAGCATCTGGGAGTGCAGATGCAACTACTGGAAGAAAGGAAATGAAGACGAGAGAATAATATTAATAAGGGAGGAAAAAAGATGTGCTTAATTGTTCTGTAATAGATTCCACCCCACTCCCCTTACTGGAACTTTTCCTGGGGGAAAGAATTGGCACATTGGCTTGATCAGCACACAGCATTTTTCTAGCTTGCTTAGTTTGATCACCATAAAGCATCTTTCTAGCTTATGTTCAGGAGCATATGTAATGTAACTACTAGCTATTTTTGAGACAGGGGAATAATCCTTGAACTGGGATCCAGCAAGACGCAGAACAGTCGCATTCAATGCTCATTTATCAGGGAATAAGACTTGTTGAATGTTTAAATATCCAAAAGGCACCAGAGCCTATCTGATCTTGGAGGTTAAGGACAGTCAGCTCTGGTTAATACTTGGATGGGAAACTGCCAAAAGTAGCCGGTATATTTCAGAGGAAGGAACTAGCAAAGCCACCTCTAAATATTCCTTACCTAAAAGCCCTTTAGACATGATTAAATCCCTGGATTTATTCCCCACACCCACCCCAAACCCCAGAGATTGACCCAGGAGGGCATGGAGCCAGCCTCCAGCTCTCCAATTACCTCCTAAACTTATCTGAGGGGCCTGGCTGCATGCTCAGGACTGATGAGTCTTAATCTTTTCAGGTGTTTAATTAGTCTGGAGTAAGTTGGAAAATCATTTGGATGCCTCAGGTAAACCTATGATGGGCCATGGATTAAAGGTTTGTCTGGAAGGACCCTCAGAAAATGTTATAAAATTCATTGAATCACCAGCAGTCAACAGGTGAACTGAAGGCACATACAGGCATTCATTGAAGTGAGTTGATTTTATTTCCAAGTAGACACATATAGGTCTTTACAGTCTCCCTTTGCTCTGCCCTTGCCATTTCACTATAGTCTTGTTCTAGGTTTCTTTACAGCTGGGAATAGGGAAATAGATTGCATAAGATATAACTATGGATTACAAATTAATATAATTATATCTGTCTAAGCCAGATGTTCTCAACCTATGGGTCCATAGATGTTTTGGCCTTCAACTCACAGAAATCCTAACAGCTGGTAAACTGGCTGGGATTTCTGGGAGTTGTAGGCCAAAAACATCTGGGGACAGGTTACTTACTTACTTAGGCGATCCCTCGTAGGCCGAGGATGATGCTCCTCCAGTTATAGGGTCTTGGGGGTGTGTCCGCAGGTGGCTGAAGAGACCGATTCTTGATCTGCATGTTCTCCCGCAGTGAGGACATCGGTTTCCAGATGGAAGGCGGTCCCAGTCAGAGTTGGCTTGACGGGCCTTCCTCTTGGCATGTTTCTCCCTTAAGCCCTCCATTTGTGCCTCTTCGAACTCCGCAGCACTGCTGGTCACAGCTGACCTCCAATTAGAGCGCTCAAGGGCCAGGGCTTCCCAGTTCTCAGTGTCTATGCCAGTTTTTAAGGTTGGCTTTGAGCCCATCTTTAAATCTCTTTTCCTGCCCACCAACATTACGTTTCCCGTTCTTGAGTTCAGAGTAGAGGAATTGCTTTGGGAGACAGTGATCAGGCATTCGGACAACGTGGCCAGTCCAGCGGAGTTGATGGCATAGGAGCATTGCTTCAATGCTAGTGGTCTTTGCTTCTTCCAGCACGTTGACATTTGTCCGCCTGTCTTCCCAAGAGATTTGCAGGATTTTTCTGAGGCAACGTTGATGGAAACGCTCCAGGAGTTTGGTGTGATGTCTGTATACCATCCACGTTTCGCAGGCGTAGAGCAGGTTTGGGAGGACAATGGCTTTATAAACAAGCACCTTGGTCTCTCTATGGATGTCCCAGTCATCAAACACTCTCTGCTTCATTCTGAAAAATGCTGCACTTGCAGAGCTCAGTCGGTGTTGTATTTCAGTGTCGATGTTGACTTTTGTGGAGAGGTGGCTGCCAAGGTAGCGGAAATTGTCAACATTTTCTAATGTTACACCATTAAGCTGTATTCCTGGCATTGCAGAGGGTTTAGCTGGTGCCTGTTGGAAGAGAACTTTGGTTTTCTCGATGTTCAGTGAGAGGCTGAGCTTCTCGTATGCTTCTGCGAAGGTGTTTAGAGTGGCTTATAGGTCTTCTTCTGAGTGCGCACAGACTACGTTGTCATCGGCATATTGGAGTCTATAACAGATGTTGTGGTGACCTTGGTTTTGGCTCACAGTCTGCTGAGGTTAAATAGCTTGCCATCTGTCCGATAGGTTGAGAACCACTGGTCTATGCAAAGAACATGCTTTAATTACGTTTAGCAACACTTCTTACATTTGTTGTTGATATATATTTAGTTTATGTATTTTATTTATATTTCATTTACGTTGGTATGCAACAATGCTCTGCACAATAACATTCCCTCACTGTTGGAATCACAGACGCCTTAAAGGGCCAGACTTAAAAGTGTCTTCAAAACAGAATTTATTGAAACAAAAGGAAAAGGATTCAGGGATACTTAAATGCAGTTCCACTGGTCAAAAACTCAAAAACCCAAACCAGACCTGGTCCAAAAGGTAAACAGAAATGTAATCCAGATCAACTGGATGCAAAAAGCAACAAGTCAAACAAAGGGCTCTAAGGCAAAACAAAAGGCACAATACACAAATTGTTAACAGAGGGAGTTGCAAGAAGAGATCCTGTAGAATAGGCTTATCATACGTTTAGTACCTTTCTAATCAGGAATGGAATTCTTTCAATAAAAACTTTCAATTTTTGTTCTGTAAGCACTTATGTCCTTTGCTCCTTAATTCCCATCTCACATTCATTCAGTTGCCAAGTTTAAATTCCTCTGCTAACACTTTACAGCAACCCTATTGTATGGCTTTCCTGACATGACTTTATTCACATTTCCTTGTATTGGTGTTGGAAAAGTGTTGCCCAAGCTCACCCAGTGGGTTTCCATGGCTGAGCAACAATTCAAACCATGCTGGCAAAGGGGCTTGGTTTCCCCTTGTCCCTCGACCTTTTTGCTGCCTTTCGCAGTCAGGCAGCCAGCAAAAGGGCCAACCAGCAAGGTAAAACCCAAGTCTTTTGCCAGCCTTGCATCATTCATAAGTGTTGAAAGAGAGTGATTCACTCAAGACACCCATTTATTAATAACTAGCTTGTGCACCCAGTGTGGCCCAGGTATGCATTTTCTAATTCTAAGTATTAGAAATACTCATTGTTAGCATTATAATTTTATGATTGCTAAGTGGTACAAGTTTGAATGCATTTTCAGGTTGTCTTATTGTTTACATACGGTTAATTAGCAAAATACTTTTTTCATATTAATGTCATTGCATAATAAAAATATTTCATAATAAGTTGAAGTAATTGATGTTAATCGAAACTTTCCTTTTTATAATATGGTTTATTTGGACAATAGTTTATTCATTAATTATATCTTTACTTGGAAAGTGAGATGCTAAAAACCTATCTGTGTTCCAAAGAGGTTGTTCCTATTTTAATTTTGGTCTCTTTACTATTGCTAAGTTGTGCAGGCCTGAACTAGATAAAGGATGGGGACCTTTTAGATATTAGACATTAACCCCACTCATCATGTTCAGGGGTAATAGGAGAAACTGTACTTCAGCAATATCTGGAAACAGTGGAAAGTCATCATTTGGCTACCCCTTTCCTTTAGCCTTGCTGGTTTTGCATCATTTTAATGCAATTCATCTTCCCTGTACTGCCATAGGCAAAGTTTTCGTGATAACGTTATTTGCATTCTTCTAATTGTTTCAGGCAGTGTACAATTACCAAACACAGGATTATTAATGATGCCTGAATAGAGGAGCTTATTAGCTAAAAAGGGGGAAACAAAAAAGGTGAAGAAGCCACACAGATATGCAATGAATGTCTAAAATCCTAATTTAAATTGATAACCCCCTCTTGCTCTGTGTCTCTTCTTGTGCTCACAAACACATATACACACACATGTACTTTAAAATAATCTTCATTGATTTTTTTCTTCCATTAAATATGTGTAAAGGGTCAATCTGTGTTGCTGCAAATGTTTCATGGATAGGGAGACTTTCATTAAACCCACCTGAAGATGGAGACTGTGTAAAACTGAGTGATTCAGTTGTTCAAATATTAAATGTGCCAAAATCTATGCATACCTTGGGGCACATAATAACATTTGCTTATTATGACTGGGTTTGTAAAACAGTGGTCATGATCCTGTATTGAATAGATGTAATATAAACATTATGCGAGCAAAACTACACTGGGCAGTGGGATTTAGTTCAAGGATTCCCTTCCCTTCATGGATACAAAAATCCATGGGTTACTCAAGTCCCTTTATAAACAACAACATAGTAAAATGAGAAGATCAAGGGCTTTTAGAAATACATTTAAAGTATGGTTGATTGAATCTGTGGATGCAAAAAAATGGATACTGAGGGCTTTTTGTATCTCTCCTCTCACCCTCCTACATGCCTCAACTTTTAGACTCCTTGGACATTTAGCAGATAGTGGGAGTAATTTTTTAAAAAACTATCTGTCATATTATCATAGCCAGATTCAGCACATTGACATCGTTCACCAAGGTCTCTGGATTGTTTGGAGTGATCTTGGAGGATGATATTATTGTTCTGCATCTGGCTATAGGAACATGCCAAATGCATTTCCAATGGCTCCTGCTCTCATCAGTCACTAAATTGCTAAGGAGTCAGAGCTGCAACAGCTAAAATTGAGTTATGGAGTTATGTTGGTCATTGGACAAGGTTATTATTACTATCATTATCATTTATTTATATAGCATCTTTAATATACATGGTGCTTTACATGAGTGGTTTACAATTGTTAATTTGACAGTTCTCTGCCTTCGGACTTTCTACTGAAAAAGACATTGCACTCAAGGAAAAGGGATGATAGTAGGGGAGAGGATTAGGTCCGGCAGATGCTGCTTGTCTTCTCTCCCTTTAGAGGCCACAGCAACGTGGTAACGTATTCTAACCTCTGCAACAAGAAAATTAAGACTTCGCAATAACATAAGTTGGACTTGGATCATCGGAAGTCACAAGATATCATCAATATTTGTTAGAAGGTGGGCATTTTCTAGAAAGTGTTCTAGCTTTCAGAATATTTTGTCTTAATATGTTTAATGGCTTAGTGTTTACTGAGACTGCAGTCCACATGAATGAATGTATCCAAATATTTTTAAATACTCTTCGTTGTGAAAGTGTGAAGTCCCAATAGTAAATGAAGCATGGTTAATGTGCTTTTAAAAGATAAAATATTTTCTCTTTTCCCTGCATTAAAATGTGATTTAGTGACTATCAAGTTCTTTGGAAGGTGCGGAGGGGGGGGGGTGTTCACTACTAAGTGCTATCGAAATCTTTCCCAAGAAGACCTCCGGCTCTGTGTTATACAGAGTGCTCTAGACTGAAATATTTAAATTGAATTACAGAGCACAGGATCTAAAGCAACATGTCTCAGAGCACCCAGAAGGACAACCTTTTTGTTTATTGTTACCACAATAAACAACAATAATTCCCATAAGCAACACAGCAACCAATGCTGCTGATTTTAGTCTAGGGTGGAGGTGGCTGTGTCCTAGGTGTTGGCATGTCTTAATTTTAACACATCTCTGAGAGCTCCAGCCTAAAAAAGTCAGGAACCAGTATAACATTGTTCTGTACACACTTCCTATTTTTCAAAGTGTGCTCTATGAGCAGTCATAAGATCAGCCGTAACTCTAAAAGTTTTGTACACTTGGTGGACACAACTGTTTCCAAACTTTGTCATTATATGCAACTACTTATCTGCCTGAAAAGGGAGATAAAGTGAACTGTAAGATCAGGAAGCACAGCCAATCAGTGCTATGTATGTCTGGCTTTTACTGGAAACTAGCTAGCAGAAGTTCTTCAGCTTGACCTTACAGAAATCATTGTATGTTAAGCTAAAATGGGTGGAAGCTATTATTCAGTGCTCTAATCATATACATCTGTGGAGATTTTCATATGAGGCACACATTAGCAGCTTGTTAACAACAAATGAAAGCACTGCTTTTCATGCAACATAGTTTTCTCGTTTTTTGTTTGACTGTATCTCTTAATGCACAAGAGAATCCTGTCAATAGCCTCCTGAAAGTGCTTTGTTGACAGTAATGTGATAAATCACAAGCACTGCTGCAGAGAGATTGGGAAAATCCATGAGTTGTTGTGGATGTATCTTGGGTGACAATTTTCTCCACTCCAATTCACTATTCCCAAGCTGCAGCCATTCAACTTCTAGTTAGCAGACAAAGAGGACCACCAGCTGCATAGCCATTACTGTAATTCTTCAATTGTAAGACACTATCAATTGTAACACATACCCTAATTTCAGTACCACCACCACCACCACCACCAACAACAACAACACATAAAATACACATGTGTTTCTAAGGCCCCTTCCACAGAGCTGCATAAAATCCACATTGAACTGGATTATCTGGCAGTTGGACTCAGACAACCCAGTTCAAAGTGGATATTGTGGGTAATCTGCCTTGATATTCTGGATTATATGGCTGCATGGAAAGGCCCTGAGAACTGAAGAAATAGAATACTTACTAGGCTTGTGCAATCCAGGTAAATCTGTTTCAGTGTCCTGGATTTCAGTGGGGCACGATCAATTTTTCGGGACCCCCCCCCCCCCACAAAAAAAATCTGGGAGGACAGAAATTCATTTTTGATCTGGGAAGCCAAAATATTCATTTTCTATCCGACCTATTGGTGGCAATGGTGGGTTGGGGACTTTCCAGGCTCCCCTTCCCATCATTTTATGTATGGTTTGTCCTTATATCCTTCATTAAGACCTGATTAAAAGCATTGAGTTAAAATACCACTCTTTCTGTGATCCTTTACCTTCTGTCTGTAGGGGAATACCTGGGTTTAATGCTTCATTAAAGCTGCTTCTACTCTAGAGGAGACAGGAGCTGTAGTTGCACACAGTTCTTTCCCTGCAAAAGGCAGTTTTCCAAGGCATTTTAAAGGGGTGTCCCACTTCCCAGGGAAGGAAGAGGGACTGACCTGGGCTTCCTTCAAAAAGCCCTTCCTTCTTTCTTGATTTGGAGGTGCCTCTTTCACCGTACTCCACAGGTAGCCGAAATAAACCAAAAACAATTGGTTTTCCATAGCCAAGGTTTCGTTGCATGCAGTAAAAAGTAATGCCAGAGTCCATGCCATTAGGGGCTTCTGAACAAGCTAAAGCCAAACATCCAAAATGAATCCATGCTTGTTTCCACTTTTGTCCCAATTCACTTCCTTTTCACTTATGTTTACCTTATTTATGGTAAATGCACAATTTGACAGTGTATTTCTGGCACTGTTCTTGATTTTTCTGATGTATAAGTATTTCCTTATTGTTGGAAAGGCTTCTGAGATATTTTTTCACAATGTTACTGCTTTGCATCTCCAGCTACATTACCTGACATGCTAGCAACATTTATTTGTTGACTTGGATTGCCTTTTGAATGTGGATACACTCCTTTTATTGTGATGTTGTGTGTTGTATTCAAATTGACAAAAATTGTCACCTATATAAACCCCTGGACTTCTGCTTGCACCTTGCTCTCCAAAACAAGGTTTAGTATTCATAACTTTACCATCTCCTGGCAACGTGATCTGATGGAAAAGATGCTGGGAATGCAAAATACATATTTATTATTTCATCCATATCTATTATGCTGAGAGGTACAGAGAGATTTATGTATACTTAGAAATCCAGATGTGCATTGTTGCGCAGTAATGAAAACACAAAATGGCAGACTCTCACAGGGATTACTCAAATATTATCAAGGTTTAAAAAAGGGAGGTCTGACCAATGAAGGATTATGCATAGTTTGGGAGGAGTGGTCTATGAGATGATGCAACAAGCAGAAAATGTAGAAATGATATACATTTTGAAAGGACGTTTACGTGGTAAGTAAGGATGGAGGCTATCAAGGCATGCTCCTGATATTTAAAAGGGTGAGCTGCGATGCCAGAACACACTTTTAGACCATTGTGCAGTGAATGTATTAAGAGTTCTGTTTTTTCCACTCTCTACTTTTTTCCGGAAGGTAAATGAGCCATGGGGTATCACGCAATGCCTCTATGAAAGGGCTATAACAAGGCAGTCTTCATGTTCTCACTTCAGATGTAAGTAAGATTTATGTGATCTTATATCATTTTTATTGCTATTCTTGGGTCTTGTCCAGTCTCTGCCATGCTAATTATTATAGGTTAGTTTAATCTTTTCCAATCAAAGCTCAAAACATCCACTGCAGTTAAATAGGATATTAATGCTGTGGAAAGCATTTTGCTGGTCTAAGCAGCAAGCATTGGAGAGGGTTGACCTTTAAAGCAACAACACTAAGTACAACGCTATGAGGTCAGCAGGGTAAGTGTCACTGGGGTGATGCTGAAACCACAGTTAAATTGCAGTCATGATCAATGTCTGCCAAGGTCTAAAGTCTAAAGTAAAAGTATCTGACTAATAATGAGATTTATGACTAGTCTCTAATTCTTAACTTCCAGAAGTCTTTGTTCAGTAGGTGGTTGTACAAAATGCTACATGGCTTGTGACAGAAGCCTTGTCTGAGAATCACCTTTCAGATGTATTGTACAGTCAGTCTGGTGTAATGGTTTGACTTTTGAACTAGGACCCTGGCGATCAGAATTTGACTCTACTCAGTCATGGAAAGCTATTAACTGATCTTGGCAAGTCATAATGTTCAGGCCATGAAAAGCCTCTTCTGAATAAATCTTGCCAAGAAAACCCTATGGTAAGTCTATCATGCATTGGAGTCAATTTGAAGGTACATCACCACCACTGAGCTTGATGTCATTTGCTATGGTATCCTTTTGAGTCATTATCTAGGATGAGATATGCATCCAGCCTTCAGAAGACAGCAAAGGGAGTGCTCCCGTAATGAAGTAGAGAAATATGATATAGTTACGATGAACTTTTATGTTTGAAATGGTATTGATGATGAAGATACCATTTGATATTAAGCTTGACTAAGTAAGAGGTCTGTCAGGAAGGCATTCAGGGAGTATTGCAGGAGGATGGTGCTCTCAGAAAGAGTCCATTAAAATTTCCACAATAAAATTTAAAACAATGAAAACAGTCACATAAAACAATATACAATATTTTAAACACATACATACAAATTAATTAGATAAATAAAGCATTCCAATAAGAAGATGCTCTGTTTACATATTAAAAGCCTATTTGAAGAAAAAGGACTTTGCCTGTCAGTGAAAGGAGAGCAGGAAGGAGGCATCTGAGTATCATGTGGAAAGGAGGTGTAGAAGGTAGGAGCCACTATTGAGTAAACTCTTTCCCAGGTCCTCACCAAGATAGCCTATGATCGTAGTGGGAGAGAGAGAAAGCTAATGACTTCTGTTGGCTGATCATATCTGGTCTGTCCAGCTCTTGACAGATATTAATGATGTTTCTATCTCTTCAACTTCCCTTGGGTGCCTGAGCAAATTCTCCTCTGGTGAATCCCTCCACCTTCTTACTGAGGCCTACCTCCCACTCAGATGGAGAAGAACTGTGGGGTGGAGAGGTTATAAGTGGGCAACATAATTTCTAGAGAGCAAACTATAATGAACATTTACAGATTCCCTCCCCCATCTTGCTCGTTTATACGAAGGTGCATCACCATCTGTTCTTGATATAAAATATTCATGTGAGAATCAATATATTATCTGAGATCTAGACTGATGTATATGTGTTGCTGAACAGGAGCCAGGAGCAGAGTTTTTCAATTAAATTCCACAAATGCATGACATGTTGTTCTTTGTTTTTTAATCCTCTCTGACTGCATTTTTCGGGAGTATCATTGTGTCTCTTGTAGGCTGAATAATAGCACATAATGGGTAATGCCTGCTGATTCTGGTGATGAACATAGCATTATTTGTGCTCAGAGACTGAGGGTTCCCCCTCCTGGTACTTATTGCTATACATCAGGCTATTCTGTCACTTTGCTATACACCAGGTTTTAAAAGTTAATTGCAAGAGGATCTTGTAGATTTCTCTGACCAGATACAAGACACATGACAATACTGGTTTAGGAGTAAAGTATTTCATTAGGAATGGTTTCTGTGAGCTCTACTTTTCTTTGTGTTATATGTTGTGTGTCACATCCTGATGTAATACTGGTTTATAGACTGAATTTGGCCCTTTTTCTTTTAGCATTTTTTCAATATATGTATGTGTGTGTGTGTGTGTGAGAGAGAGAGAGAGAGAGAGAGAGAGAGAGAGAGAATAACCAAACCTTTCAGAAAGATTTTTTCAAAATAATTTTAATTCAATAAAAAGATAAATAAAATACAGAGACATTTTAGACATATAAAATACCAAGACCACACAACTACATGTTATAAGCTACAACTAAAATACAACTAAACAACCATAAACCACTACAGACTTTCCACTGTCTATCTGATGATTATTATCCCTTATTAGCCTACTCACACTTCTACTTAAAACCATACTGTAATTCATGAATCCCAAAATTGATAGATGTGCCCATCGTAGTTGTGAAAAGGTAATGAACACCAGTCTTTAACATCTAAGAGATGTCCTCTTAGAATCTTAGAATCATAGAGTTGAAAGATATAAGGACCATGCAGTTCAACCCCCTGCCATACAGGAATGCACAATCAAAGCACCCTCAACAGATGGCCATCTAGCCTCTGCTTAAAAACTTCCAAAGAAGGAGACTTTTCTATGCTCCAAGGCATCATATTACTCCCAGAAAATTCTTCCTAATTGTTTAGATGGAATATTTCGTTCTGAAATCTGAATCTGGCAAGATTTTTCAAACATGGACTGCAAATACAGGAACTGTACATTCTGGCCAGAAATTATGCTTGGAAAACTCACTTTTTCGCATGGCAACTCATAAATTATTCAACCAATCTGGGAGCTGCAGTAAAAAAAATGTTTCAAAACTCCCAGGATATATTATTTGCCAGAAGAAAGTGGCTGACATAGTATTCTAAGTGAAGTGTGATGAACAAGCCAGAGATACATGGAACAAGAGTTTCAAATTAGATTCCAGAAGAAATCATTTGACTTTATCTAAGGAAAGTAATATTCTGTTTTTCCCCTAAGCTATGATAAGTAATCTTTACCAGAAATATTTCCCATGGAATATAGAGAAATTGGTGTCTATGTTTGTTTGTTTTTGTTTGTTTATTCATAAAACTACAGAATTGGCATGATACAGGGCTAAACATACCAGTGATACCTGATTCACACAAAATGCCAAGTTTCCAAAATAAAACATAGCTATTCAAATCCTACTGTCATTTTCAAGCACTCGTCACAAATTCTGCCAGACACCAGCTGATTTTAATCACTATCATGGAAGGCAAATGTGACACATTCCAGGTGTCTGGAATGGCCAGTTGTCCATACTTTTTACAACAATCAGCCCATGCCAAACCTAAAGAGAGAAACATTTATCTGCTTTCCATGACAGAACTGCATGACTCACATGACCCATTCGAACTACAGTATCTGTAGGAGTTTGCTGTAGCTGTTCCTGTAAGCTTCCTTTGAAAACTCTTTCTCTTTGCCAGAGAACAAAACCAATACATATGAAATCATAGAAAGGTGTGCAGCGAACTTATGCCTCTCACCCTCATGTTCAAAAGGCAGAGACTGCTATAAACAAAAGGTTTTAACCAGATGGATGCTATGTTGCACTTGACAAGCATATTCAGCAAAACAACACATTTCAGTCTTCTTGGGACTGATCCCATAATGAGCTAAAGTGAGGTCGATGCCTCAGGCAGTATGTACTCAGATGCTCTATAGGCAAGACTCACTTTTACCCATGTTTGACAATATGTTGAGAGCAGTAGAAAGTTTCAAGTTATTGGGTGAAATACTAAATCTATTCATGCCAGCCTTGTTATGTCAGCTACTTGTTTAATACATGAACATGAAAAACAGTCTTATTAGTAAGATCCCTCAGAGACACTTTACTATTTCTGCAGTAAGAATGGAGAAAAATTTCAGTCTTATTGACGTTTATTGAAAACCTCATCTTTTCTTGCTGATCTTCTGTTGTATTGGGTCACAATACTTTTTTTCTTTCTCACTTTGTTGTCGAAAAATGTACCCCCCTCCTAAAAGATGAATTAACTATATAGTTCTTATTAAAGGAGAACAATTCAACCCAAAACCCCAGGGAAGGTGTAGGGACCAAATCCTCTCACTAAAGAAGTTTTGTCCTAAACCCCAGAACTATACACCCTAGTTTTTCCCTTCTGACTTCGTTCATGGATTATGATCATGGACATGCAAGGATTCTTACATATATGTTTTATATTAAATGGAACTAGGATGCGCTGAAAGGGATAGGAACAGATACGGTCCAATGCACCTAGAAAAAGCCTCAAAGTATAATATCATATTGGTCCTTGTGAAACTATTCCAGTGTCCCACTGAGAGGTGAACTGACCCAGATAAAAAGAGCAGACAGGAAAGATCTCATTTGGAAATACAAAGAGGATTGGACTCCTGAGGGTGTCCACTATCCAGATGGGGGAGATATCAGACACAAACAGCAGCTTGATGAAATCTATATTGTTCTGTATACTTTTCATTGAACTGTCAATATTTGCATAAACCTCCTCATTGTCTCAGAGGCTAACTCTCTTTATGTACACCGTACCTCATTTATAATCCCATCTTGGACTATTTACATATTGTCTCAAACTATTTGATTAGCCCAGCCTGAGAAGACTCTCTGAATGGCTTCAGCTTCAAAAGGACAAATAACAGCTCTCCATTCTTCCTGCCATGAGGGAAACTCCATCCACCCCTGATGTCAGTGGGAGTCCCTAGTCAACAAGAACCAAATCCTAACTTGACCACTTTTCAACCAATCAGGGAAGGAAACATGGACTTTGAATGGCTGTCAAAGAGGATATAATGTCTTGCACTGCATTGCAAGGGTATGTCCAATTCTTTTAGAGCAGAAACTCTGAGTAAGACATCATTTTAGGCCTGAAACCTATTAAACCTCTGTTTGTTGCCTTCAAGACCAGTCTGTGTTTCATTATCAGGCTATCAGGTTAGCAGGGCATGCCAGGTGATGGATCCATACAGCTCCTGAATCAGTTAGCTGAATTTCAGCTAACTTTAAAATCTGCACACATTTTATTTAATTTCCAAATTAGCACATATACACATGTATTTTCCTAGTTGTCAGATTCAACTATTCCTTATATCGACCAGACCATGTTTGTATGGGTTTTAAAAATCATGAATGTACTCACCCTTTGGGTGAGAAGGGCGGGATAGAAATGAAGGAAATAAATAAATAAATATTTGCATTTCAGAACAGACTCTGTCTTGTACAGGCATTTTTTTTAATTGCCAGTTAGTCAGTCTAATATATATAGAATCATATAATCATAGAATAATAGAGTTGGAAGAGACCTCATGGGCCATCCTGTCCAACCCCCTGCTAAGAAGCAGGAAATCGCATTCAAAGCACCCCCGACAGATGGCCATCCAGCCTCTGCTTAAAAGCCTCCAAAGAAGGAGCCTCCACCACAGCCCGGGGGAGAGAGTTCCACTGTCGAACAGCTCTCACAGTGAGGAAGTTCTTCCTGATGTTCAGGTGGAATCTCCTTTCCTGTAGTTTGAAGCCATTGTTCCGTGTCCTAGTCTGCAGGGCAGCAGAAAACAAGCTTGCTCCCTCCTCCCTATGACTTCCCTTCACGTAGTTGTACGTGGCTATCATGTCTCCTCTTAGCCTTCTCTTCTGCAGGCTAAACATGCCCAGCTCTTATGCATTAATTCTAGCTGCAAAGGGTGTTTTCTTCTTGCAACACATCTCTGTGGGTGCAAAAGTATTATCTTCACCAAAGCTGTCAAAATATGGATTAGAAAAATTATGACCTCGGATTGGATGTGGTTCCTTGGGGAATTTTGTGGCCTTCCAGACATATCCAAATCTTCCATACCCTTTTCAAGTATGGGGAGGGTTAAAATCATTTCAAATTAACACTGATGACACATACAGTATCCAAGGAAAGTAATTCTACACTAATTTTGTTTTTAAAGAAACAATGAGTAATTTTAGCTGCTCACTGCAAGAAAGTATTTGAAAAATATTGGTTTTTATTATTGTTAGTAATTTGGGTCTTATTCTATGCAAATTTGGCCTTGTCTGGGTAGGTGAAATATCTTATGAATGCTTGGGCAGGATAATAGTGGAGCTGGAAGCTGGGGTGGCTGGCCATCTGAGTCTCTGCACTTATCCATGAGTCATATAAGAATTCATAATTTTGGCCTCAAGCATGCCCTTGACATATACTGACTTATAGATGAGTGTATACTACACTTCAATGAAATTGGATAATTCCATATATTGCTTTCTACTGCCAGGCTTGAAATCACATGGAGGACATAACACATATATTTGGACAGATTAATCGTAATTTATTTTATGAGGACACTGCTTTGTAATAAATCGACAATTTTTGTTTAGATTGTTTGCACCTGTGTGTACTGAATGGGACCATCTCATTTTTATCATGACCTGAAAGTCTTTTGAGTTAGCTCTGAAAAGTCTAAACTGGAGACGAAGCTAAAATGTTATGGACAGTCACTGGGCTTATCTAAGTGGACACTTAGGGGAGTTCTAGGGTGGCAATCCAGTGGTGCCAGAATATGTTCAGCATGGCTGGGCAATTGGGACTCCCTCCCATCTCAGTGGTTGAGGGAATCCCTATTTGGATGCCATACAAGCCTGATCCAGCATCTGGGATACCGGATTGGGCTGTCATTTGCAGTCATTTTAGAAAGACCCACTGTCACTGTCTATATTATCACGTGTTCTAGATAAAAAAAAGAAATTCTAAAACAATGTTTGTGTAATAGGAAATATTATTTAAATTAGCATGCTTAGACGGGCTGCATCCAACTTTTTCAGTAAATAAGTAAGTAAAGAAATAATAGAGACTAATTTGTTCTGGTTTTGACCTGCAAATATGTCACAGATGAATGTTCTATAATTAATCTAAATAGTTTCAATTTGAATCCACGCATTCTACAGTGTGAGATATTTAGATTTCATGAAGATATATGATAATGCTAGTGTATCCAAAACATTTTATCTCATTCAGTTCCTAATATAATTTATTAATAATGGATGGATTTTTAATGGGAAAGTTATACCCATCTCATATGTAAGTCAGTGAAGATTTAAGCTACATAATTTTGGCTAAGTTGGGTTTACTCATTGCTATGTTGATTGGATTCTGTGCTTCAACTCAAACAACATTTCTCAGTGAGATACAGATATAGAATCAGCAGGTGAGACCACAATACAAACTTTATTTGCTTTGTTATATCTTTTCACAAAGCCCTACTTTCATTTTGCTCCCATCTCTATCTTCTTGTTTTAATCTTCTGTCCAACCAAGTAAACATCTTTTCACTTTAGTTAATATCCTCTTGCAATGTATCACATTACAGTTTACAAAATTGCCGTTGGTCCTTTTCCATCACTGTATAGATGGCACTGCTGCACATGACGGCTAAACCCTCCCTCTGCATAAATTAGCATTTTAAAAATAAAGATCAAAACTATTTTAAAGTGTTAAGAGTCAGCTATTTCAAACTAAGTTCATAATGAAATGGCAAAATAACAAATAATGAGGCAGCTCTTCCACAACACTGCAATTGCGAATACATAATGAAAATAATTCTTTTTCATCCCATGGTTGTGTTCCCTCGAATTCACTTTGAGTGTTCATTTTATGGATTACTACAACTACTCTTTCTGTACTGCCAGCTATTTAAGGCAGCACACTATCAGCTCATCTCTTTTCTTCTCCCTGTCTGGCGTATACAGGATAAAAACAAACAAAACTGGTTTTACTCCAAACAGGCGAAAAGAAGTAAACACATAAGTGTTGTTCTTTGAACTGTTGTGCAAGCAACAAAGGAATGCTTCTCGCAGTGTTGAGCTGTGGTATATTGAATCAAGCTGGTAAAAGCTAAAATATGTACTCTTCAGTGGACATAAAATGGTGTTGAGAAGAATTTGGGTAAAGTCATGTGCAAATAATATATATTCTCTGAATTTGGGGATCCCTGCTGTCATGTAGCTTTTTTCTATGAGTGGTATTGAACTTCTGCTTGAACTTTTGGTTCCAAGGCAATAGTTTCAGAGCATTTTGGAAACTATTAATATGAAACCTAGCTTTCTTCTGCAAGGATGTGTTTCAGAGAACAAATAAGCAATTCCTGAAAATTAGCAGCAGTAAACTCTGAATAACAATTATTGATTTGTGCCTAAGAAACCACAAAGAATTATATATATATATATATATATATATATATATATAGAAAGAGAGGGAGAGAGAGAGAGAGAATTGACAGTGAAAGGATAAATACGTTGTACACATATCCCTGAGATAATGAGCAGACCAATCACCATATATGTCTGGGAAGTGCAGAACCAAAATTATGCTTTTTATGAAACACACAGACAGAAGATTTCAGTTGAACCAGTGTTTATTTCCCTGGCTCCCATGGTATAGCTGCAGTGAGAAGATTGTATCTTGAAGGGAATGAAGCGTGAATGTTTTAGAGTAATGCTTTAGAAAAAGGGGGGAACTGAAGCTGAATCCAAAACGTATAAGGGCTGGTGAAAATAAATAAGTTGTACAGATAATTTGATCCAAAATCTGAAGGCTCAGATCTAGATTAATTTAATTTTTCACTACACATTCAGCAAATGGAAAACAGTAAGAAAAAAGGACTGCTTCATTTTGAAAGGCTTCCCATAATATTTTATGCCATTGGAGCACTACCAGGCTTAGCTGAGGATCCATAGTAAAGCCATCTTTATTATTAGAGAATTGATCTAGATGGAGATGGTGTTCTAAACAAAAGAAGAGATTATTTTTCATAAGAAGCAATATGATGAATATACAACACTATTGTACTTTGAACTAGACTGCTGATTAATCTAGCCCAACTAGTTGCAGTTGTTTTGCAAAGAAACAGGTAGACATCTTACTCAGGACCTTATTAAATGGAGAGGGTAAAGCAGGGGAAAGAACTGTTTGAAGCCATGTAGTTTCCCTATTTGTCCTTACTTTCTCTTTGGCTCATCTTCCCTTCTTCAGTGAGAGGTCAGGTGTACACCCGACTGCTCTGGGCTCTGCTGCCACAAAGCTGCTACAAGGGAGCCCACACATCATGTGATGGGCTCCATGGACTCCGTTCTGGCAGGTGAAAGAAGCGGGGAGATAAGGTCTTCAGTACTTTTTTAGTACCTGCAGTCTCTTCCAACAAGGAATATGACTTTTTTTGGCCAGCTTATCATTCTAGGGTTGAAACAATTTACTTCAACACAGCCAGACAGCCAGTTAAAAATTCTTACTCTCACACATAAAATCTTGCTTCCTAAATGATACATCAAGAACTTCTTATTGTTCATTGTGCAATTGTCACAGAAATCATGTACGCTAACTACACAAACACAATTCAAGTGCAAAGAGACAGACTAATAATTGCTCCCACAGATGTAAAAACCTCATCTATTCTTTCTACTTTTTAATCATCTGTGTAACAAGGCAGAATTTTTAAAATATGCACATTTCCAAATTGTGCATAATCAAGAAGCCAGTTGGTGTATAGTGGTTTGAGTGTTGGCTCAAAGGACTGGGAGATCAGGGGTTGAATACCTGCTCAGCAATGGAAACCTGCTGGTTTAACTTGAGCAAGTCAAACTCAGTCTCAAAAGAAGGCAAACAAAAATCCCTCTGAATAAATTCGAGTATAAGCCAAGGGTGGAAAATGCAGCAGCTACGGGTCAATTTCAGAATGAAAATAGATCCCAATGAAATTATTTTGAGGCATCAGTAGGTTAAAGGTTTTTGAATATTTACCATATTTCAAAGAAAAACAGTAAACTAGCTCTGTAAGTGGAAAAGTAGGGTCAACAAAAACAATATGGTATCAACAACAACAACAACAACATTAATAATAATAATAATAATATTATAATAATAATAATAAATACTTCATTTGTAGCCTGTCCTATCTCCCCATGGGAATTCAGGCCAACTTCCAACATAGTAACAGGCAAACATTCAATGCCTACATAAACAATGCAGAGCTAGATACAGATCTATAATTATAGATATTAATTTTACATATGCATTTTCCCCTGAAACGTTTGCAAATCCTCTCTCTATATGTGTGCATTTCCTTCCTGCAATATTTGCAAGCCCTATATATTTATGTTTATATCTATCTAGAAATCTGTGTGTGTGTGTGTGTGTGCATTTCCCCTGCAATATTTGCAAGCCCTATATATGTATATTCATATATATCTATATAGACATATCTCTGTATATAGATAATTATATCTGTATAGGATTTGCAAAGACTTGCAAACATGTGAGGGGAAAATTCATATATAAAATAATGTATATACAGATATACAGGTACATGGAAATCTCTAGATATCTATATGTATATGGGATTTTCAAAGACTTGCAAACATATGAAGGGAAAATTCACATATAAAATTAATGCAGCTAGATAGATAGATACAAATATAATGGTACATAGGGATTGCAAAGGCTTGCAGGGAGAAATGCCTATATATCTGTAGCAGAGATTAACAAATATTTCAGGGGAAAATGCTTTTATAAGATTAATGGGCATATATATCTTCTTCCTGACTTGCAAAGGCTTATTTTCCTTTTCAAAACATTCCCTTGATTAAAAACGAGGGAGGCTTTGGAAAAGTAAACACTGATAAGGGAGTGTGAGAGAAATAGATCATATACTGCAAGCAATGGCCTCCAGGCTCCGCTGTCGGTTTGACCTTGACCCCATTATAAGCCGGGGAGGCTTTTTCAGCTCATAAAAAGGGCTGAAAAACTCAGCTTATCTTCAAGTATATATGGTAATTCTTAGCATCAACAATATGCATAGCATGAACAATTGTGCAGTCACAGGGAGGGCAGCATGGAAAAAATCATATAAATTGATAACATGCACAAGTGACTTGTTTGTTTACTTGCTTAGTTGTATAATGTCAGGTCAATATTTGGATCTGCAAGTACGTAACTTAGCCAGGGGTTATACTATATCTATTGGATCAATTCACAATCTTTAGCATCAGTTTGAGATTGTGCATTGTTTTTACTACTTGATCAGTATTCAGGTCTCCATTTGGGAATTGTGCAAACTGAATGAGCAATGTATGAAATGCTTTTGATCGGTTTATGCTTTCCAACATGTTAATTTTGGGTTTGAATTTGCCCTCCTGCAATCCTGCAGGTCACTGGGAAATAACCAGGCCAGGAATAAAGACTGAAGAGTCAAGACGGTAACTAAATAGGTTAAAATTATTATTGAGAATAAATAAAAAATATGCAAGCATGAGGAATTCAGTGCAAAATAACCACAGCCAACAATATTAATAGATGTGCAGCGTCAAAACAATAGATAACGGGACAAAATTGCTACAATCCAATAATTAAATAAGAATTATTAATATTGCAAAGGCATGACTGACTAAAGATTGTCCAAGAAATATGTTAATGAATCAATTAACTATCAATGTTAATTATATCATACATCACCTGCTATAATATTTAAAAGGTAAGTATCCATTCTGGTAATCATTTCTCCTTTTCATTTTCACTTTCAAGCACTTCAGCTATTTCATAGTTTTTCAATAAAATAGCTTTTCAGGATAAAATACATTAGCTACTATCGAGTCTTTAGAGTCAAGAGAAATCCAATTGGGGGGGGGGGAGCGTAGCTTAAATATACTTAGTCTCTCTAGAACTTTGATAGTCAAAGAACTGCTCCATATACTTATGTGTATAGGTACAAATAAGATAGATTCTGTAGGCTTGTTCTTAAGCTGAATTTGTATGTATAAGTCGGAACAGGTATAACTCCAGCCATATATATATATATATATACATTATTTATTATTTATTTCCAATATTTCTATCCCGCCCTTCTCACCCGAAGGGACTCATATATATATAATGGAGATATATATATATATATATATATATATATATATATATATATATATATATATGGATAACATAGGGAAGTGGTGTTTGTTTTGCTGTCTGTGCCCCTGTTCTTAAGATTTCACCTCACTTCTGACCCTGTGATAATTTAATTTTGAAAAATTTGGCTTGTTGTGGAAACAAAAATTGGTGATTAAGCTTCAGTAGAGACACTTTTTCACCCTTTTTCAGGAGTAAATTTCCCTTCTTGGGGATAGATTTCTCTCACCTCCTGTTGTCTCACCTCCATTTGTAAGTATGTGTTGCTTGTAAGTCGGATATTTGTAACTCAGGAACTGTCTGTATGTCGACTTCATGTATAAGTCTAGATCAGGGGTTGGGACCAAAATTATGGATTTTGATATAACATGTGGAAAAGTTTAGGGTCATTTCACAGAGAAGAGAAGGTGCCAGTACTGCCTCAACTGCCCTTGCCTACTTGTGGCCACTTTCCCACCCATTTATTCAAAAAGAACTTTTGAAATTGTACTCAGAAAAGAAATTGTTCCTTTTTTGATAAAAAATAAAGTTTGCTATTAACTCTTTTTTTAAAAAAACCTTGAACCATCTCCTTTCTGAGGAGAGTGGCAAAAAGTGAGTCTAGTCAATTTGGAGAGGACCTAAAAGAAGCACTGATCTTCTCTCCTCTTTTAACGCTCCTTTGAGGGAATTTCCAAAGAGCTGTTGCTTCCACTACCATTTCCCCACCCAGGCACCTGATTGTCTTGCACATATGGTATCTGATTCAGGGATAGAAAAGTGAGGTTCCAGCCCATTTTTGTGTTGAATCTAATTCCAGAAATGTGTTGAAAAAATAGCCCTTGAAGTCAGAAACTTCCAGTTGATTCCTAATCACATTTTCACATTATTTTTAGTTCAAATTCTGGGTGGGTATCCCTTTGCAGAGAAGGGGCAACATCTCCCTCATCTCCACTCCTTTCAGTTACTCACTTATTGTCAAATTAAACATCCCATTTTGATTAGAAGAATCCGAACACAGTTCTTCACCTCCAAAGAAAGAGGTGAATAAATCAGCCAGTTCCCAGTATCAGTGACTCTTCTCCATCACTGTGACATGTAAGAAAATTCTCTTCCCCATCAGAGGATTTCATTGTGGGCCAATTCATCTACATCTTCATCTAAGTTGTGAATAAATGAAAGTATCAGGATTGTCTTGGACTGTGTGCATTATAATATTTTTTTACTCAGACATTAATTTAACTATCAGAAAACATGTTTGCATTTTGCAACATGAACAAACTAGAATGGAACTGGCAACTGCTATTTAAGGGACTAAATTGGTTTAGGGATATTTCCATTTTTCCCTTGGTTTGTAAGCCCCTTGGCATTTGGTTTTTGAGCACTCATTTATGTTCAAAACCAGTACTTATAGGTTTCTTTTTTTAGTTCTAGGGAAATAGCTAAGAGATCGCTCCCAACTAAACCATCAGAGCTGTCATTCCAATGACAAAGTTCCAGTTCTCACAGAAACTACCTGAAATAATAGTGTTTCATTGTTTAGAGCAAGTGTCCAGTTCAAAGCAGGTTATAACAAAACAAAACAGAACTGATCTGTTTTGTTTTGTTTGTTTTTTTGCTTTCATGCTACAGTAGAGTCTCACTTATCCAACATAAACGGGCCGGTAGAACGTTGGATAAGCGGATATGTTGGATAATAAGGAGGGATTAAGGAAAAGCCTATTAAACATCAAATTAGGTTATGATTTTACAAATTAAGCACCAAAACATCATGTTATACAATAAATTTGACAGAAAAAGTAGTTCAATAAGAAATAATGCTATGTAGTAATTACTGTATTTACAAATTTAGCACCAAAATATCACGATTTATTGAAAACATTGACTACAAAAATGCATTGGATAATCCAGAACGTTGGATAAGCGAGTGTTGGATAAGTGAGACTCTACTGTACCTCAGAGTCATGAATCTACCTAGACCAAAAGAAAGAGCAGTTACGCTCAAGACACCTTGGCATCACCCAGGCAGATGACACACCTAGGATCATAGAAAGTTAAAGATAGTTAATGTAATTTTTCTTGTTCTTATTGTTAGAGGAAGAAAAGGGAAGTGTACAAACTGAATCCTCACTGCTGCTTATGTAAGCAACCTATAGTTTATTGTTGTGACAAAATGCACCAATTCTGTTTTTCTCCCTAAAATGATATCTTCCCACTGTAATAATTCTAATATATTTATATATCTGCAATAAGGTTGTCAGGTTTCAGAGAGATAGTTGAGGTTTGAAGGAATTGCTGTTCTTGGGGAGACAAATCTCAGAGTACATATTATTGGAAAAGAAAAAAAAAACTTTGATTTGTATAGGCAATGTAGCTTTAATGTCTAGACACCTATCTCTATTAATTACCAGCTGGACCCAAGCTCTCTGGCTCAGTGCAAAGGTATTCTATTTGCATTTCAATTTTTCAACATTGTCCTCTTCCACACAGATGTATAAAATCCACATTGAACTGGAATATATGGCAGTGTGCACTCAGATAACCCAGTTCAAAGCCGATATTAAGGATTATCTGCCTTGATATTCTGAGTTATATGGCTGTGTGGAAGGGTGTAAAGGCAAATTCCCTCTGAATAAATCTTGCCAAGAAAGCCCCATGATAGGGTTACTGAGTAGCAGTTCCAGTTTATCTCCCTATTCTTGTCTATTTTCCTCTGCATCTCAATAAGACCTATACAGTCTACATAATGTGGGTCGGAACCAGCATCCAAAACACCAGTTCTGCCCTGATCTACCTCAATGAGTGGACGCTATAACTAGGGAAACCCTCAAATACTGGTACAGAATTCAGGCTTTCCTCTTAGTTATTTTAATCCAAAGTACAGCTGCATTAAATGCTTTTCCAGGGGTTACTTTATATCAATTCATATGTGTGTTTTTGGCCACCTGCATACTGATCCAATCTCACACAAATATATAAATGGTCAGTGTGGATGGGGCCTGAAACTCCCAAAAGCTCACACGTTGACACTTCAGTAATCTGCCTTCTGGCCTCCATTTTTGGCCATGAAATCTCAGATAAATAGGAAACTACTGACCTCCAACCTTAATCAACAGTTCCATGGTAATTTCTACCAACTCTTAAAGTAAATGGCTAGAAATTCAAACTGAGTATTCTAAAAGTTGCAGCTAATAGTGCTTTGCTAGGCATATAATCATTGTAAGTGGAGAGCCTTTGCAAATTATCCAGGTCATCCCTTGAAGGGAAACCTAAAATTCACATAGTGAGTAACCTGAATCAAAATGTAATTTACCAAGGAAAATGCTTCTAGTAAGCTGATCTTTAATTCCTTCTCACACATTTTAGTTACGCTTTCGCTTTCAGCTTCATATTCTGTTATTCTGAAGAGGGGAGACGAAGAGTATTACTTCTAGGCAAAATTGGAACCAAATATACGTGTCCACGGCACTTGCCATTTGGGAAAAGTGTCATACGATTTGAGTAAAGAAATAAAATTATTAAAACGTGTACAGTAACCTGTATCCCAAGATGCCCTTCCAGAAGCAGTAGGTCTCCTTCTGTTCATGGAAAGTCCTTTGGTCAAGCTTACTTACTTTGTCTCACAGTTAGACATAGTATACTTTATTCAGGAATGTACAAATAAAGCTGTCCTTGAAACCTTCTGGCAGTTTTATTTAATTATTTAAATAAATATAGGATCCTAAATGGCTTACAAACACATAGAAATAAGGTAACAGTTTAAAAAATATTTATAAAACAATTACATGGCAGTTCATTTAAAAAACCACAGGGATAAAACAACACAATCCACAATAGAACATATTGAAAAGATAAGAACAGATTTAAAAAGCTATTCCGTTAAAAGCTTTCTTTGCTGCATAAATTATAAGCCATAAAAGCTCTTTGTCCGCAAGGAGATAGAAGAGGGCCAACTCAATCTACTTATTTCTCCAAGAGCCAATAATAATAATAATAATAATAATAATAATAATAATAATAATAATAATAACAACAACAACAACAACAACAACAACAACAACAATAGCCAGGAATACTACTTTTGAGAAAAGATTGGGTTTTTAAAAAACAAAATGCTAAACAGTGTGCAGATATGAGCTACCAATGTTAAAGGTGAATTGCTATTCTTAGGTGCTTTCAGAAGACTTTTTCTAGCATTACAAAAATCAGTCCAATTTTGAGGAGTCATGGGCCACAAAAAAAGAAGTGGGGTCATGACCACTCCTTGGGCTGCACTTTGTCTACAGGTTTAACATATAATCCTCTGTGAAACCATTTTTTTTTGGTTCGGGGATGCCACTTATCTTCACTTAGTCCAAATCTATTGTTCACAATGACTAGTTAAATGCCATTGGGAAGTGCATCATCAGCATGATAGAAAGAGCTGTTCCCTCAGTATTTTGTACTTGCAAGTGTGTTGTTGTCACAGAACACAAAGATTCAATTTAGCTATCTTAATTACAAGCAGAGACTTCCATACAAGTCCTACTTGAACCTTGTAGCAAAAAAGTTAAATCAAAGTATGGTTGGGCCCTGGGGGTTTCAGACACCTTGGTAGCAGAGCCATGTGAAATGCATACCTCAACACAGGCACAGTTCAGATTTTAAAAAATTAATACAACAGAATGTGTGGTGTACTAGCACTGTCTTTGTAAAGCCAAGACAGGAAAGTCATGAAGCAAGGACAGCTTCATGAGCAAGAAAACAGGGAGAGCTACGTTTTGGGAATACCAGTGGCTCATAAGTCAGCTGTGTTAAATATATTTTCAAGCCTATGTTGTTACATGAAGTCAAGTGGTTTGTCATTGGCTCTGTTGGGATATATCTAAGTGCTCATGTAGATATACCCCATGTTGACCACCCAAAGTGGTCACAAATTGGCTCCATGGTGTTTACATGATTCACAAAGAAATCTTACTTCCAACATGGGGCACAGCTAATTAATATGCCTGTGTTCCATGTTAGGCAAAGTTGGGGGAGGCCCCACACTTTGCAGTAGTGTGAATAGTAGGGTTGGGTCTGAATTGGAATCATTCCCACTGTTCACACAGGCCAGTGCCACCACTCCAATTTTTCTACACTCAGAAGTGCAGTGAAAATAGGTGGCACTTACCTTGTCCATCATTCATCACCTACAAGCTGCAGAGAGCTTAGTGTCATCACTCAGTGCCCTTGCCAAAGTAAGCAAAGGCACCCGAATGACTTATATCAGCAAGAGCATGGAGAAAAGGCCACAAGCCCTCTGCTCCAAGTCACTGCTACAGAGATGAACAGCAGGCAAAATAAGTGTGATTGACAGTGAGGACCCCACTCTGCTACTGAGCAAAGTTATGTAAACACCAAGGCAGAATCCATGACTAGCCCAAAGCAGAAATCAAACAACCCCAGTTTCTGTTGCCAGTATAGATGTACCCGACCCTCCTCTCCTTCCGGAAGAACCTAAAAACCTGGCTCTTACAAAAGGCCTTCGATGATTAATCATTATAGGTTCAATTTATCTGCCCACTCAACAATAGGATGCTCTGCCATTATTACCTTGCACTTTATTAACTATTTTAGGTGTAAAACTACCTCTCCCATTTTGAAATACTCTGTACTTGGCCTAGATCCGTGTTTTAGTCTCCAATTTTTAACATTTTATGCTGTATGTTGATTTTTATGACTGTTTTATTGATGTTGATGTTTTATTGTTGGGATATTTGTTTTGTTGTTTTATTGCTGTTATTATATTGTTGTGTCGGGCAAGGCCCCATGTGAGCCGCTCTGAGTCCCTCCGGGGAGATGGGGCGGGGTATAAAAATAAAGTTATTATTATTATTATTATTATTATTATTATTATTATTATTATTATTATTATTATTGATCTCCCAGTTTCCTGCCCAGATCCAGGAGCAAGCAATTATTCTTAGCCTCAAGACCTTCCCGCTTGAAGAGCCCCTTATTCTTAACCTTCCCCCCTGCAGTTCTGTATGCCTTGCAGGCAAGAAGCAGACAGTGTGCGCGTCTTCTAGTACCAGGAACCATTATGGCTAGATGAATGTTTGGTCTTCCCTTCTGGCTCCATGAGTAAGGTCAGTTCATCAGAGAGCCAGATGACGTGTCTTGAAAGTAGCTTAAAGTTGGAACTGCTTTGGTATGTGAGGTCTGTGTATTGAAGTACAGGGGCAGGGGATTCAGCCTCAGAATTTTCCTTAATTGAGATTTGGGCCTGAGTGAAGTGGGGAAAGCTTTGGGTTGTGAAGGAACCAGCATGTGAGACAAAAACATAGTCTTGGTTCTGTGGATCAACATATTTCACATGAGACATTCAGGACAAAATTAACTGAGTGTATGAGATTCTGTTGTGAATCTCTTCATGAGAAAACTGATGTCCTGAAAAGAAGAGCCTTTACTACTCTCTGTGTGATCTGGAATACTGTAAAATTGGAGGGTTTGATTGCACAGTCCAGATGGATGAATAGAGGACACACTCCTTTTCAAACTCACTCTTCACATGAAAATGACAAAGAAGGAGACAGAACAAGGCTTTCACATTCAAGTTAACCATATTCAAAACACCTGAACTAGTGAAGCTAGATATATTAAATAGCCAAATGTTCTGTAAGGCATGTATGAAGGTGGGAAGAGGGTAAAATAATTAACAATCTAACCATTATTAGAGACTTGATCTTTTTCTGCCTTACACATTTCAAATTCATAGCCTTGTATCTTTTGGGGCTGTTCCCATTTCATCTGTGTTCTCTTTCAGGAACTATAACACTGGCATTTGACAAAGAAACCAGCAGAATCCCCTGCAGAGCATTCATCTGCCACCTCCAGAATGGATCTTTGTTAGAAACCTCACTAAATAGTGCAACCTCTCAATATCAGATTCTATATCCCTATTCATGTATGAGATTCTTGTCCAGTTTATTCTCATTAGGTTTTTAGAGCCAAAAAAGCCTTTCAATTAGCTGTTGCTTCCTTACCAGCTGAAAAGAAGAAATTATAGCTTCTTAGTTTCATATCAGCACATCTGCAAACTTCTTGCTTAAACAAATCATATCTTCATTAAATAATCTATTAGTCCAATTAAGATACACATGGGGAATGCAATGAATTATACTGGCAACAACTGACATTGTCCACACAAATTCAAGCTTATATTCACAGTCCTATAGGAGCTAAATTTGGGGTACAATTCAAGTAATCAAGTATTTTTGTGCCTAGAGTTTCAGACCGCCAGATGTTATTGGAAAGCAGATTCTAGAATTCCTCACTATTAACTAGATTGGGTAGGACTGCTGGGACTTGTTATGTAGCAGCACCTGGAGAACCACACCATTCCCATTCTTTTCCATGTTATGGCTTTCTAGGAAAAGAGGAAAGCTATTTATGTATTAAGAATTTTGTACAAGTAATACCAAAACCTCAACCTTCTCAAAATATTTCGTCCTATGTTAGGTCTGAAAACCCCTTTAGGAGAGTATGCAATGCAACCCTTCTCTGACTACTAAAAATAATCATGTTTAAGTGCAGTGGGACTACCTCACAAATAAGTACGGACAGGTATGCAAATCCAGTCTTCTTGTGCTAGCAAAAAAATAAACGATCTAACTTGGCACAAATTTAGGCTGACATCTTGTTACTGAGCTCCTATATCATAGGTCCAACACACACCACTTCAAGTAACATTTTGGTCATTGTGGAAGTCAGAACTCCATAACCATGAAACAACCAAAACCCATCTTCAAACCCAACCTTTTTCTGCTGCATCTGCCACCCCCAACAAGGTCATTCCCTGGTAGTTGAGAGTGAGAAGAATGACAAAGAAAGGTCCAGATACTTTAACATACCCAAATGTATAGCATCAGGAACCTTGCAGGGCTCCTTAGGAAGCTCCTGATGTGATGCCATTGCTGTTTATCTTACTATTGGAAAATAGCTGAACATTCTCTGTTTCTTCGCCAGTCAGGAAATGACCACTGAAAGATCAGAAGAAGAAACAGGGACTCTTTACCCTTCCCCAACTGCTGGCATAGATAAACCCCTGAACTATCAAAACCATCCCCATTCCATACCCTGAATGGAAGCCAGATTCAAGTGGATCTAGATAATGCATGTCATCCAGGAACTGCTGGATTTCCCCATTCACAGCCCCCCTTCTGCCTTTAAAAATTACCATTCATGGGCTGAAAAATGGCCAGATCTCAATCTGATGTTAAATGTGTTAAAGTAGGATGTATCATGTTACACTGCAGGTGGAATCTAACATAAAAGATTATTCTTCCATTCAAAACACCTTCCTTCAATCAGAAAACTAGATGAACTACCTTTTAAAAAAACTTTTCTGTATGCAGGGTTTTGTTTTGTTTTAAATGAAGCGACATCAGTAATGTAATCCTGCTTCCCCACAATCTATAGTAGTACAGCCGCAGCCTCAACAAGATTTAGGCCAGGGTAATTTATCATATCAATGGGAGAGTGCTGCTTGATCTGATAAATAGATTACCAGCTATAATGAATGTTCTATTTCTCTCCTTGTCAAGAAGGAATGTTATTTTTAAAAAATTCTAATTTCCAGACCGAATTTTGTATTTCAATACGTTAAGTATATTCATAATTGAAAACAATTACTATTTCCTTTGGTTGTTTGATAAATCAGGTATTTATAAGCATGTATGAAAGGAATGAATAGCCAGAATCTAATCTGTGCTTCCCTGTGAATTTATAGAGGGAAATTGAAAGAAAAAAAAATTGATATTATGAGTTTGGACTTC
Organism: Anolis carolinensis; assembly: GCF_035594765.1. Classification (NCBI taxonomy): domain Eukaryota; kingdom Metazoa; phylum Chordata; class Lepidosauria; order Squamata; family Anolidae; genus Anolis; species Anolis carolinensis. The sequence continues at coordinate 246,371,413 of NC_085843.1, read as the reverse complement.
TTTCTGATGGTTAATCTCAAAAATGCTTTGGGTGGCCAATTGACATTGCCTACAGAGTCTATATACCTCTGCAAAAGGATTATTGGCATACATATAAAAACTGAAGCATTATTCTCAGTGAGTGCCGAAATAAAAGATGATTGGAAAAGGAAAAATTGTCTTATGTTTGCTTCCATTCTTATTCCCTCACTTTCCTATTTCTTCACACACACTATATTGCTAGAAAGCATTTATTTAAAACAAAGGGGAAAATCCGTGGCCTTTGAGAAGTCATTGGGCTGCACTTTTCAGCATCCCTGATTGATACTTATGCTGCTGGAACTTGCAGTCCATTAACAAGAAGATAGGAGCCTCCGGTGGCCTAGGGGATAAAAGCCTTGTGACTTGAAGGTTGGGTTGCTGACCTGAAGGCTGCCAGGTTCGAATCCCACCTGGGGAAAGTGAGGATGAGCTCCCTCTATCAGCTCCAACTCCATGCAGGGACATGAGAGAAGCCTCCCACAAGGATGGTAAAACATCAAAAACATCTGGGCGTCCCCTGGGCAACGTCCTTGCAGATGGCCAATTCTCTCACTCCAGAAGCAACTCTGGTTGCTCCTGACACGAAAAAAAAAAAAAAAAGAAGATGGCTGAATGATCCCCATCTAGGCTTTAAAACCAAATCAGATAACATAGAAATAATGCAATCTTGGAAACACCAAAGATCATATCTGCAATCTGCATATGGATCCCATAACTCCTCAGTGTCCTCTTAAGTCCTTTCTAAAACCCATATACTCTGTCCCAAAATGTTAAAAATTGTGCACACCCGGGCTGTGGCGCAGACGGGAGAGCAAGCCAGCTGCAAGTAACTGCAATGAATCACTCTGACCAGGAGGTCATGAGTTCGAGGCTGCTCGGAGCCTATGTTTGTTTGTCTTTGTTCTATGTTAAAAAGGCATTAAATGTTTGCCTATATGTGTAATGTGATCCGCCCTGAGTCCCCTTCGGGGTGATATAAATGCATATAAATGCTGTCAATAAATAAATATGCAGTGTTCAAAAACTTGGATTGGATGGTGGCGGTTGTTTTGGAATAACTGCTGGAAAAGCTAAGTATAAGTATGTGTTGTTTTTGTAATGGCAATAAAGTGAATGGTGCCATTCTTGGACTGAAATTAAATCATCTTCCACTTTCCACTTCCAAATTAAATCATCTTCCACTTTCTTCTCCTCCCTCTTGCTTTTTTAATCTTTATGTAATTTTTATTGTTTTTTATTTTGAGAGTCTTTCATTCTGCAATTCTACACATGTGTGTCTCTGGTATATTTTGTATGGAATTAAGCTAATAGTAACAGATTATAGTTAGGATCCTGTTGTCCAGCTAGAGTAGATCCATTCAATCAAATGTTGATTGATGAATCAACGTGTATCTCATAGGATGAATTGGTTTACGTTAGTCGGGACTAACAGAACTTAGGCTATCCTTAAGCAATATCTAGAATACGCACCCACAAACTGCAGCCCTCCAGCTGTTTGGGTCTCCAATTCCCAGAATTCCTGACCATTTAACAAGCTGGCAAGTGCTTCTGGGAGTTGGAGGCCCAAACAGCTGGAGGGCTGCAATTTGAGGATGCCTGATATAGAAGGATTGGTTTGTCAAAGGTTGATTTTGGCAGAGTTATATTGTTAGTGTCAACTGGATCAGACTAATAGAATCAATGGTACTTATGGATTCGTAATTCAACAAGTGCTTCAATAAGGACTACATATTCATATTCCACTTGGTTCAGGCCATTATCTTTAAAAAGCATCCGATTCCTGTGGTTTCTAAATTACAGATAAACATATTTCATAGTTGTCTTAGCATACCTTTGCTATTCTGAAATAGTCTGGTAACATATACTCACACCATTTAAGTGTAGAAGACCTAGTTATTTGGCATTCTTTTTATGTTATGTTGTATTTCTCTTTGATTAATAAATTGAGCAAAGGGAGATATAAAGAACATTATTGATAACATTCACCATATTTCATATATTATTTAATCCTAATCTCATATATTAAATTGCATTCATGGGGGTTTCAATTGTTAAAGTTTAATAATCCTCTTGCTTTCCTTTCAATACAGGGCATGTTTGTTTTTGCTTTTTATGTACATATCTATGACTTCCTCATTTTGCTTGTTATGGTTATGAATTGTAAACTGACTTTTTTGTTTGGTTTAATGCCCAGTCTTCATGGAAAACCACTTGATGACCTTGGGCAAGTCTGTCACTTCAGATAAAAGCAAAGGCAACCTTCCTCTGAACATATCTGGCCATGATATGCCGTAGGGTTGCCATGGGTCAGAAATGACTCGAAGGCAGACAACGTCAACTTCATATGCTCAGTGAAGCAAAATACACTTCATAACAACAAAAGAAATCAGTAACTAATTACTGAAGCAAAGTGTATACATGTTGAAAATACATCATGGCCCCCAGATCCATTGGGGAGACATTCCAAAAATACACACACACCCAATGGATACCTGAAATTGGATAGTAGTGAAATCTATATTTTGAGTAAACTAGGATCAGACACATGCCATAGAATAGCACTGAAGGACGTAAAGTTAATCACATGACACTACCAGGTAGGAGTATTTTTTTTTGAAACATGGGTAAATGACACCATGAATGTTGAGTTTATAGATAAGGAAGTCAAATTGTACAAAGTGTATTGGAAAAACAATTAAGATCATTTCTGTTGTTGAATTTTGACAAGCACTTAAGAGGTAAGCAAAGTTCATAACATCAAAGATTAGTAATATTTTTACTCAAAAATTAGTGAACAGTTTTATTTTTGGAAGCAATGTGGGGCAATAGCTCTTTTGTCTAGAACAGGCAAGGGTATAGTGTGGGCTGTAGGCTGGCTATGCCCTGTTTTTATGTCTCCCAGGGTCCCACTTTTCTCCAAATACATGTTAGAGAATGTGAGAACAATTTTGCCGTGTTCTCCCCTTCCTGGGCCAAATAAGCTCCAGAAAAGGCCTTTTTTCAACAGAAAATGACACATTTTATAGAGGAACAAAATATTCAGTATTTGTAGTGTAGTTGATGCCACCATGCACAGACATAGAGGTATATTTCTGTAATAAAGCTCTACTTTCAAACCAAGTCAAGGCCAAACCAAGAGGGAAGTCTGGCAGGTAGTTCCTTTCTGCAGAAAATATAATAAAAAGCTGTTGATTGATTTCATACCCTTGGTGTGGTTTTCTATGGACATGGTCGTAGTTTGAGCTACAAAATATTCAAAGTGGGAAGCCATTAGAAATGTGGTGAAATTACCTTCCTATACTCTTGTGGAGACATTTGGAGCAGAACCAGGAAATGGGGGCAGGATTGCTTCTTCTGGCCACACTTCATAAGTTAATCATATAGGCAGTCCCTGCATTTCAAACATCCAACTTACAAATGACTTGTAGTTACAAACGGGGGTGAGACAACAGGAAGTGTTGCTGGTTCTCCTGGACTTCTCAGTAGCTTTTGATACCATCAACCATGGTATCCTTCTGGATTGGCTCTCCAGAATTGGTCTTGGAGGCACTGAATTGCAGTGGCTAAGCGCCTTCCTGGAGGATTGTACCCAGATGGTGAAGCTGGGGGACACCTGCTTGGATCCCTGGCCGTTGACTTGTGTGGTCCCGCAAGGTTCCATTCTTTCCCCCATGCTTTTGAATATCTACATGAAACTGCTGGGTGAGGTCATCCAGAAGTTTGGAGTTGGGTGCTGTCTCTATGTAGATGACACCCAACTCTACTACTCTTTTCCACCCCATTCCAAGGAAGCTCCCTGGATCTTGGATCAGTATCTGACAGAGGTCCTCCTGGTCAGTCACGAAGAGGATTGGGGTATAGGGTGGCAGCCTGTGCTTGATGAGGTTACACTCCCCCTGAGGACACAGGTCCACAGTCTGGGCATCCTCCTGAACTCATCACTGGCATTTGAAGCTCAGGTGTCGGGACACAGACAGCAAAGCAAACACCACAGGGGTGTTAACCCTTCCCTATACTATTCAAAGCTTATATATATAGTATAGCCTGTATAGCTCTATAGGTATTGTTGAACTGAGCATTCCTAGCCAGCTTAGCAAATGGTGACAAATGATGGCAGTCGCAGTTCAACAATACCTGGAGACACACAAAATTACCACCCCAGCTACAGTATATACTTCCAGCCAGGAGAGGGAACATCTCATTGGATTCAGTGGAATCTTTCTGTTTGTGTTTGAGTGTATGCTTAGAAATGTTCCCAAAGTGATAACTGGAATGAAAACAATTACTCATCTGCTTAGCTTTATGGGATAACTTTCTACTCCAAACACTAGTATGCAGCATACATTTCTCTTCTGAGTCGAATAAATAATGTCCTCTTACATGTTTCTTCTATCTTACTTTGTAATGAATTTGCTGTTTCTTTTGCTGGGTCTTCCTTTTATTTCCGTATTTAGAACCCAGAAGGCATGTAAATATTCAGAGGACAATGACATTTAAACATTTTACAATTTAGAGTTCTATATAAAATTAAGCATGCGGAATAAAAAAAAACATTTATGAGGCATTCCAAACTGCCAGAATGCACCACCATTCAGATGCTTTGCAAGCAGCGTTATTTACAGCTTCCTGAACATGGGCGTGCACAGTGATATTGCAGAAATGGATTAAGGCCCAGCTTTCATATACAACAAATCTGAAATGGTGGCTCGAGTCAGAGACCTCTGTGACAAGAAATATTTGAGTGCAAGTGAAGACAAAAATAAGGCTGGAAGAGCAATATTTGGTTTCCAACAGACCATAACTTTTTAAAAAGGAAGTTGTTAGCTATAAAAAAATAGATTGGTGAGATCTCCATAGCTGTCAAAAATCCAAAGAACTGATTGTAAATGGAAGATTGTATTTATTGAAAGATAGTATTACTGAAAGATTGTATTTATTATTCATTTTTAAACAAAAGAAATATGAACATGAAAAAAGTAAAACAAAAATATTAACTATTGTACTTCCATAGTCTTGTAATCCAATTTCTAATTGCTTGTTCTATTGGATTAATCCTTTTCAGATGAACCCATGGATCAGTAGAGCACATCTTCTTTACTCATTAATTTGATTTACATAAGAGATAAATGAGAATCATGCTGCCTGAAAGGTGGGAAAATATTTTTTTCTCATCTGATTTGCCATGTCAGTCTTCTGATAGTGCCAAATTCCAAACCTTTTCGTATGATAGATCTAAACTATGTGCTGCAGAGTTCTTCCAATTTCTGGCAATGAACTGGCTGAAAGCTAATGCTTCAAAAAAGTAAAATCATTTGTATACACTGCTAAATAAATTTCATAGTACCAATCCTGGATCAAGGCTACTTTCTGATTGTACTTCCTGCCAGAACACTTGTATCACTGTATAAAATAAGACCCTACCAAACCACTGTCTTTAGTTCAAGAAAATGTATTTTTGAATTTATGTTTCTTTTTAGTTCCAAATTCATATTTTTGTTTGAAGTGCATTAAAATGTTTGAGATTTTATTTACTCCCAAAGCCTTCTGTTGTCTTCTATAAAAGCTTGTAGAAAGTTTTAGTCTCCTCCATATTTTTGCAACTTTTCTAAGTAAGCACTTTCTGACAAGTAGTGTTTTTTTTTTTAAAAAAAAAACTTTATTGATTTTTTAATATTGAAAGTTCATTTATATCTGCTCCTTCTATTACAATTTTCATGGCATCTCATATCATAGCACATGAAAGATCGGGTGTTTCATTGAGCTGAAAATACTGTGTATTTTATCTATGCTAAGGTGATTTTGTGGGAGGAAAGGATTTTACCTTCAGCGATAGTTTGTTTTTCATTTTTGCAATTTAAGATACAGAAAGGTTGCTGAGTGATCTGAGATTATTTTAGGATGTATGTTGGTTTTTTCTAGTATAGAAGCAGAAACTGATGAAATGACAAAACAATCAATTTGTGTACTATAAATGTTTGATGTTTGGCTGAATAATAAGTATAGTCCTTCACCGCTGCATTAAAGAGAAGACCGCCAATTTGTATTTCGTGAAAAGGTCCTGAAACATTGGTAATAGTCTTCTAATTATTTTATTCTTAGAGCATTTTTATCTAGTTTTTGATCTGCTACCATACTGAAGTCACCCCCAGTAATTACTACGTGTTTCTGGGATTGTTCCGGCTTTCTTAATACAGTAGAGTCTCACTTATCCAAGCTAAACAGGACGGCAGAAGCTTGGATAAGCGAATATCTTGGATAATGAGGGATTAAACATCAAATTAGGTTATGATTTTACAAATTAAGCACCAAAACATCATGTTTTACAACAAATTTGGCAGAAAAAGCAGTTCAATACGCAGTAATGTTATGTTGTAATTACTGTATTTACGAATTTAGCACCAAAGTATCATGATATATTGAAAACATTGACTACAAAAATGGCTTGGATAATCCAGAAACTTGGATAAGCGAGGCTTGGATAAGTGAGATTCTACTGTATATCTACAAATGTAAATTGGCCTGTATTGAAATGCAAGAGTATACTTTGCCCTGTTTAACATTCCCTTAACCAACAAAAAAAATCCCTATCACTCTTGAGTTTGACAAAACATCTTACACTATTGATGGCAACAATGATGCAATAAGAATGGCAACTCTCTTGGCTTTATAGGTTTGAGTGGTTAGAATCATAGAATCATAGAATCATAGAATAGTAGAGTTGGAAGAGACCACATGGGCCATCTAGTCCAACCCCCTGCTAAGAAGCAGGAAATCGCATTCAAAGCACCCCCGACAGATGGCCATCCAGCCTCTGCTTAAAAGCCTCCAAGGAAGGAGCCTCCACCACAGCCCCGGGGAGAGAGTTCCACTGTCGAACAGCTCTCACAGTGAGGAAGTTCTTCCTGATGTTCAGGTGGAATCTCCTTTCCTGTAGTTTGAAGCCATTGTTCCGTGTCCTAGTCTGCAGGGCAGCAGAAAACAAGCTTGCTCCCTCCTCCCTATGACTTCCCTTCACGTATTTGTACATGGCTATCATGTCTCCTCTCAGCCTTCTCTTCTGCAGGCTAAACATGCCAAGCTCTTTAAGCCGCTCCTCATAGGGCTTGTTCTCCAGACCCTTAATCATTTTAGTCGCCCTCCTCTGGACGCTTTCCAGCTTGTCAACATCTCCCTTCAACTGTGGTGCCCAAAATTGGACACAGTATTCCAGGTGTGGTCTGACCAAGGCAGAATAGAGGGGGAGCATAACTTCCCTGGATCTAGACGCTATTCCCCTATTGATGCAGGCCAGAATCCCATTGGCTTTTTTAGCAGCCGCATCACATTGTTGGCTCATGTTTAACTTGTTGTCCACGAGGACTCCAAGGTCTTTTTCGCACACACTGCTGTCAAGCCAGGCGTCCCCCATTCTGTATCTTTGATTTCCATTTTTTCTGCCGAAGTGAAGTATCTTGCATTTGTCCCTGTTGAACTTCATTTTGTTAGTTTCGGCCCATCTCTCTAGTCTGTCAAGATCGTTTTGAATTCTGCTCCTGTCTTCTGGAGTGTTAGCTATCCCTCCCAGTTTTGTGTCGTCTGCAAACTTGATGATTGTGCCTTCTAACCCTTCGTCTAAGTCGTTAATAAAGATGTTGAACAGAACCGGGCCCAGGACGGAGCCCTGCGGCACTCCACTTGTCACTTCTTTCCATGATGAAGACGACGCATTGGTGAGCACCCTTTGGGTTCGTTCGCTTAGCCAATTACAGATCCACCTAACCGTAGTTTTGTCTAGCCCACATTTTACTAGTTTGTTTGCTAGAAGGTCGTGGGGGACTTTGTCGAAGGCCTTACTGAAATCCAGGTACGCTACATCCACAGCATTCCCTGTATCGACCCAACTCGTAACTCTATCGAAAAAAGAGATCAGATTAGTCTGGCATGACTTGTTTTTGGTAAATCCGTGTTGACTGTTAGCAATGACCGCATTTGTTTCTAAGTGTTCGCAGACCACTTCCTTAATGATCTTTTCCAGAATTTTGCCTGGTATTGATGTGAGGCTGACCGGACGGTAATTGTTTGGGTCGTTCTTTTTTCCCTTCTTGAAGATAGGGACCACATTCGCCCTCCTCCAATCTGCTGGGACTTCTCCCGTTCTCCAAGAACTCTCGAAAATAATTGCCAGTGGTTCTGAAATAACTTCCGCTAGTTCCTTCAGTACTCTTGGGTGTAGCTGATCTGGCCCTGGGGACTTGAATTCGTTTAGAGAGGCCAAGTGTTCCTGGACAACTTGTTTCCCTATTTGGGGTTGGATTTCCCCCAATCCTTCGTCCATTCCGTGTTGCTGAGGTTGAAGATGGCTTTCTTTTTCTGAGAAGACCGAGGCAAAGAAGGCATTAAGTAGTTCTGCCTTTTCCCTGTCCCCTGTCGCCATCACCCCATCTTCTCCTTGCAATGGCCCTATCGCCTCCTTTTTCTTCCTTTTTCTACCAACGTAAGCAAAAAAGCCTTTTTTGTTGTTTTTTATGTCCCTGGCAAGCCTGAGCTCATTTTGCGCTTTAGCCTTGCGAACCTTTTCCCTACAGGTGTTGGCTATACGTTTGAATTCTTCTTTGGTGATTTCTCCCCTTTTCCACTTCTTGTGCATGTCACTTTTGAGCTTTAGCTCAGTTAGAAGTTCTTTGGACATCCATTCTGGCTTCTTTGCACTTGTCTTATTTTTCTTCTTTGTTGGCACTGTTTGCATTTGCGCCTTGAGTATTTCACTTTTGAAAAACTCCCATCCATCCTTAACTCCCTTGTTTTTTAATATCGGCGTCCATGGAATGCCGCTAAGTAATTCCTTCATTTTTTGGAAGTCAGCTCTCTTAAAGTCGAGAATGCGTGTTTGACTTGTCTTAGTTTCAGCATTCCTTTGTATTGCAAACTGCAGGAGCACATGGTCACTTGCCCCTAAGGATCCAACCACTTCAACTGTATTGATCAGGTCTTCCACATTTGTTAAGATTAGATCAAGAGTTGCTGATCCCCTTGTTGCCTCTTCTACCTTCTGGACCATAAAATTGTCTGCAAGGCAAGTGAGGAATTTGTTGGACTTTGTACTCTTGGCTGAGTTTGTTTTCCAGCAGATATCGGGATAATTGAAATCGCCCATGACTACTATATCTCTTCTTTGTGCCTGTTTGGTCAGCTGTTGACAGAAGGCTTCATCAAGTCCTTCATCCTGACTCGGAGGTCTGTAGTAGACACCCACGACAAGATCTTTTTGAGTCCCGGTTCCCTTGATTCTTATCCAGATGCTTTCAAGCTGGTTTCCCGGATTACAGTCTTGCATTTCTTCTGCAACGTAACTGTTTTTGACATATAAAGCTACTCCCCCTCCTCTCCCCTTTGTTCTATTTCTGTGAAAGAGGTTATAGCCCTCAATGGTTAAATTCCAGTGATGGGAGTCATCCCACCAGGTTTCAGTGATGCCTATGACATCGTATGTGTGGTTAGGAATTCTTATCTAATAACAAAGTCTCCTAACAAAGCCTGTGATTCATCTCCTTTTCATTCTTGGGGCCCTTTCAGCCAGCGTCAAAATGTGGGGCAAAGAAACTGGGCAAAAAATCGCAGTACCTTAAGGAAAGTCCAGATCCCGTAAATGCTCCTCCAGCATCCTGACAGGTTTAGTTGTAGCAGATTTTAGAGAGCCGCAAGATAGACATGGGATATCCACCAGAGCTTTTCTTTTGATTTTTTTTTTCATTTACCCTCCGAGATGCACTGGACCTCATAAGTGCTGATGCAGATATACAAATGTGCACACGACCAGATTTCTTGTCATGATCTCTCCTCACCCTTTTGCTGCCTTTACTTTCCCCCTCTTTCCCTCTGTTTCCCTTTGGGGTCACTTGCCTGCCATTCTGGTATCGGCAGTGTAAATCCAAGTTCTGTTTAATTTCATGAACATGAGAACAAAGGGTTGCTTGAAGAGAATTATCATGGGAATTGATTTCCAGTTGTGCTTCCATTTAGCCACCTGTGTGCCTGTGGTTCCATTTGTTTACAGCCCTCATCAGCTTTTTTCAGGATTTTAAAATGACACATATACTGGAGCAATCCACACCAATGTATAGCAATGAAGTGACATGTTTTTTCTTGACTGCAGGGATATATAGTGATGCAAATATGCACATTTTTTTTTACCAAATTAGGATTTCAAGTGCACCTTTAAAACATTCATGTTTATCAGCCATTAATGCAATCCAGAATGCATTTTTGGCTAATGTCTTGTAGCCACCCCCTTTTTTTATCCTGGTTTCTTCCACATTTTAGGGTCTGTGTAGAAAGGCCCTGACATTCAATGGGAAACATTTAAAATCACCCAAAACTTTTGATTCAAAAATAACTAAATCCTATGCACTAATCTGTTGTACATTCCTATCACTATTGACTTACTGTCCAAGCTCCTTGACATGATTTGTACAGACAGGATAGCCACTATGTGATTTTCCAAAAACACTGAGTACAAAGCACTAGACATGCATGGCACCTCTCTTGATCCAGTGATATTGTTATCAAGCCACTTTTCATCTCCATCTGATTTTAACCTTGAATGGCCATGCTCTAGATTCTTATCCGCCAAATCTAATAAATTCATAATCATTATCATCATTACAGGGCACAACTGTGACATCTCGACCAAGTTTCACTGTCCATTTATATCTTCCTACGCATTCTGCAAGCACCTCTTCAAAAATTCAACATGTAAGTCCTGCAACCCATGAATAATGGAAAATTGTTCCCTCATGGACAGTTAACGAAAGGATATATGTCAAGAACCACCCCACTACACCTGAAAAATAACACTTCCCTAGGGAAAGTTTTATTTATTAAGAGCACATCTACCTAAACAATCTAGCTGAAGAGTGCCCAGTTTATCAATAACTGCAGACTTCTATTCGATAGATAAAGTGCCAACCACACCCATATCCTCTATTCAATTAATTTAAATCTGCATTAAATCTGCAATTTATCTTTTCCTACCCTGTGATGTATTCTGATCTTCTGAGTGTATCTCTTTGTCAGTATTGTTTTTACTAACTAGGGATAATGGGAAACAGGAGGTGTGCTATATCTCAAGTTCCAAAGGTTGGTAATTTTCTGAAGGTCTCAGACCTTTCAATGTTAACCTTCACAATTTGGGTAAAGAAGTAATTGATATACAGTAGTTGTTTAAAATAGCATGCTATTCCAGTACTGTCCTGGGGGACCCTAGCTCTAAGGAAATACCTTGTTAGTTGATCGTTAGCATATGTTACTAATTTTTATAATCATGAAAAAAGGTATTTCACTTTATATCCTGTTATATCAAAGGCATCCCAATTTGACTGATTCAGAGTCTAAACCACTAAAAGTTGAGTATAAATCATTTTGTGGCCAACTTTATCACAGCAGAAAATCCCCTGCCAGTCTTACCGGACAGGGTAGTTGTGACAGTGAGCACCCCGTGCCACCCACCATCTTAAAATGTTCCCTCTTCCCAAGGAGCACTGAGGCTTCACATTCGGCTTTGCATGTGTCCAGCAATTGGCCAATTAATACGGGCCTCATTACTCACTTTGATTGGTTCTTGGGGGAGGACCTGAGGGAAGACCTCTTCCCTCAGGTATGTCAGCCAGCTATTTAAGTCAGGATGCCTGAGCCATCTCCTCAGTTGCTTTTGTTTCTCCCCTCTTGGTTGGTTATTGTATTGTATCTACATGGTACTTGGGGGTGGTTGGCATGAGCCCTGGATCTAATCCTGGCTTGTTCTCCCTCTCATTCAAGGATCTACTGTGTGGCCTGGGAAGGACTGGTTGGTACAGGTGTCTCGGAGCAGTGTGAACAGGAACCTGCACTATGCCCCTTCATATTGCTTTGTCATCTTGGGTTGGGCGGAGCCATCAGGATTCGTTTGGAGGCTCCTCCTCTGTGTCATTGGACCAGGACTTTGTGAACACAGTAAGGTTTTAAACTTAGGTTTCTTTCATCCTAAGACTGCAACTGGAAATTAATCTTGACCCAAGTGCTGCTGAACCTTTGGCTGTCCAGCTGTTTTGGAGTGTATTCCCCACAGTTCTATTCCATTAACAATGCTGGATGGGGCTTCTGGAGTTTGAAATCCAATATACTTGAGAAAGAAGAGCCATGTTTATCTATCCATTCACTACAGCAGGTGTTCAGGGATATTTTTCCAGGCTGAGCATCCTGATTCACCTAAGTCCATGGCTGCATTAGCCCCTTTAGATGAAACAGAAAGTGATCAGAAATCTCTATCTGAAAATGACACTCATTCCCATTTTTAAAAAAAGAAATATTCATTTATTTATCAAAATCAAAGTCTGAGGTGAGGTACACAGCTGCAACTCAATGTCCTTTCAATGAAGTGTAAATAAACCAGAAGTTTAGTTAACCAGGTTAGTAAGATAAGAAGGGATCCCAGCAAAGTGGGTTGGGGATCGGGGGGGGGGGGGGGCGTGGAGCAAGAGAGATTAATATATGGATGACATGTTTCTCTTCTTTAGAGCTTCGTTTGGTTAAGTTGTGTTAATTCTTAAGTACATGATCAAATTCTACTAGTGTGAGAAGGAGTGCTAGTGTGAAAGTACAGGGATTCAGAGCTTCAAGGGAGTGTGCCTCCAGTCTCCATGCCTTGGGCCTCATGCTCTTGTCCGCTTTGGAAGATTGCTGTCCAGTTTGCACTTGTCTGCTTTGTAAATCTTTGGGTTAGTCTATTTTGTGTGGTTTTATTTGTGGGTATGTTTAGCTTCATGAAGAGAGGGAGGGAGAGGAAGCAACAAAAAGAAGGAAGCTGGAATGAATACATTGTAAAGAAAATGATGCTTCTGCCTCTTCACTTTGTGCTTCTTTGCCACAATTTTGTGATTCTACCATTTTAAAGTTGATCTTTCCTTTTTTTATTGTTCCTTGTGAATGTGTAGGTTTTGCCTTGCTGTTACACTGACCAACACACATTTTGTTGCCTCAGATGTGCTTCTTTGCCACAACTTTGTGCTTCTATAATTTTAAAGTTGATCATTTTTATTGTTTCATGTGAATGTGCATTTATACATGATTTGTTATTTATAAAGTACATTTTATTGAAAAACATGTAGCAAAAAATAAGGAGGGGGTTTGGGGGGCCGGAATGAATTAATAAATTATATGCTGTAAAAGGGAAATCCTAGACACCAGTCTAGCAGCTGCATTTGTACCAGCTGATATTTCCGAAATAAAGAACATATGTTACAAAAGGAAATTGAAGTACAATTTTTATTAAGTTTCTTCATGAACAATTAATGGTCCTGCTGAAAATGCTTCCAAAAACAAAGTCAGTAACCAGGGCAGATGCAGTTCTTCCAACTACACTGTGGTCAATAGATTGCACTAGAGAAAAAAAGTATATAGTTGACAACCTAAATAATGTGTTTAAAAGCGCATTCCATTGCACTATGCTTTTATGCACTATTTATTCCATTGGATAACAGCACAGCTATCAAGAATATTAGCTAAAACAAAAAAGTTGGAGAAGTTCCTGGAGATGTTGTCTGGAGAATTCATGGAGCTATTGTCTAAAAATGCAACTTTTCCAACCACTAACAGAAACCATACTGATGCAATTAATAATTTCAGTTTGTGCACCAATATCAGCCTGTGATATTTTTCTCTTGTTCTATTCTTACTCCCCACAGGATTCAAACAATTCCATTTTTCTTTCTTTGGACTGCCTGAAAATTACTCAATGCTTCAGCTATTGTGTGGAAGAAGAGAGCATGGTGAGGCCTACATGTGTAAGAGCTTTCCCTGGTGCTGAAACCTTTTCAAAGCATTCCTGTTGTAGGAGAACTTCAAACAAAGCAAGGCCCACAGGGCTCTCATTTCTTTTGCCAAAGCCCCCTCTCTCTTTGACAGATTTGCCTTTAGAGGTCAATTTCTACTTTTTCCTAGGAAATAGCAAGTTGTTCTATTGCACCAATCTACAACCACAAAGTTCAGAAGCACCTTCTCAATGGGAGATAGGAAGCCTTCACATCAATTGTCATGTCATGAGGTGGGAAGAACTGAAAGACCTCAGTAAAGGACTCTCCAGAAAAAAAAAGACCCAACACTGTGCCATTTTGAGCTTTCTGAGCTCTCTTATGTATAGACATAGCAATTTGTTCAGAATGACTGAAATAGTAGCACAGATACATTTAGTGCTTAATTGTTGGTGTGGGTTTAAGCATAGGCACTTCCTTATGAGATTTTTCTTGTGCCTTAGCCATCAACCTGATGGTTCAGCTATTAGCACCAGGGCATTTACTGGACTCCATGGACTGGCAGATTGATAGCATACCATTAAATTGAGGGTGTACATCTAGGTCTATCTGGCTCCATAAATCATAGTGCAATTTTGAAGAAAATTATGAAAAAATGAATAAAAACACCTGAAATGGAACATTTTTCAAATTGTAGCTCGGAGTACCCTGTTACTGTTCAAAATCTTGTTATAACTGCTGTGCATTGGAATGCTCCATAAAACCACTTACATTATTATGGTGTTCTAGATGGGTTTTGTAAAATATTGAAGCCTGGGAGTAGAAATAAATAGGAACAGTTTTGAATTACACTGTAGTCCATAATGCATGACGTAGGAATATAAAAAGTCCCCAAGTACCTCACACACCATGCTGAGATATTTCAGGTGGCCTTGTATATTTGGGCTTTTATTATATTGAAAAAATAAGTTAACCATAAGACAAATATCACTCCTTGTTAAATTAACATGGGAAGTTTAATTTTGACAGTATTTTCACTAAGAAAACTGATCTTTGTGTTAGACTTCCATAAAGTGAAATAGCAAATAGAGTATAGTGCTCTCTTGGCCTGAAAACAACGAATTGGTTGCCTACCTGTAGCCATGTTTCTTCGAGTCATTTGTGAAATTTGTACATATGGGTTTTCTGCACCTGCACAGTTTCGGAACTCTAGAAAATCTACAACATACATTTTGGTGATAGCCCTGCCCACACTCCCCTTGGTAGTATATAGCCAGTGGGAGGGGCTACACCATCAGTTCTAATTAATTAATTTAATTAACTTTATTTTTGTATTTGCTTCCATCTCTCCAAAGGGACTCGGGGCCAAGCACAAATAATTACAATAAAACAAAATAAAATGCGTACAAGACTAACATAGTAAAACAATAAAATAGTCACAATAGCATGATAAAACATAATATAAAAACAATACAAAACCTAAATGAGAACAAACTGGGCCAAAGTGCATGGAGTGAAAATGATAAAACCTGTGGTATGAGGTAGATAGATAAAGTGCTGCATTTAATAGGAGACTCGGGATGGGAAACAATAAAGTTATGCTCAACTGAGGGACAAAATAAAGTGCATAAGAAAAACAGATTGACACCAAGACAAGCCTGAAAGTTCTAGCCGCAATAGCAGCCATGGATACTGTGGCACAACCACATTCGGGGAGGATGGGTAGGATATGCAAATTTCACAGGTGACTACTTGAAGAAACATGGTTACAGGCAACCAATTCTTTTTCTTCATGGTCTCTGTGAAGTCATATATATGGGCGACTAGCAAGTTACTGTTCTTGGAGGTGGAGTCATGCCATGTAGGAAAGAACACATTTCTCCCAAAGGCAACATCCTTCTGAGGTGGTATTCAGCTTGAAGTGGGGGGACACATGAGTGGCATAGACTAGGGATATGCAATCCAGGTAAACCTTTACCCATTTTGTGTCCCGGCTTTCAGTGGAGGTCCCGATCCATTTTTTTGGGAGCCTTCTGAAATCGGGAGGGCAGATATCAGTTTTCGCTCTAGAGTACTGAAAGATCCATTTTCTATCAGCCTATTATTAGAGGAGGCTCCCCAGGCTCCCCTTATCATAGACATTAAAACTGTTTCTACTCTAGAGGAGAGACATTCTGCACATGCAGATGCACATGCTTTCCGGGCCTGCATGCCACATACACATTCTACAAGGCAAGGAGGCTACAGGCAAGTTCTGTTTCTTACTCTAGCAGAAGCGCTTGGCTGCAGACAGGTGCATGCACTTTCTAGGTCTGCACACCACACATGCACTCTCCAAGGCAAAGAGGCAAGTTCTGTTTCTTACTTTAGAGGAGGCACTTGGCTGCAGGCAGGCACAGGTGCTTTCTGGGCTTACACACCACACACACACTCTTTCCAAAGCAAGGAGGCTGCTCACAAAAAGCAAACAAATAACTGGGATCAGCTCCCATTTGCTTTCATGTCAAGTTGTGCATTTGTTTTTTAGTTGTAGAAAGATAGAGCATTGCAGCCTTAGCCAAAATGGGAGGCAAGAGCATAATGCCAACACACTGTTTCCCCTTTTTAGCCCCATCAGTGGCTTTCTCGGTACTGTCTGTTCCCACATCATGGCAAGCATTGCAGCCTTTGCTGAAATGGGGGGCGAGGACATAATGCCATTACACTGTTTCCTTTTTAGTTTTTTGAGTGGCCTTCCTGTTATTACCAGCTCCCTTGCCCAGTAATTAGGCTGGTAGGCTGCTTTGCCTTCAGGGCCTCACTTGGTACGGGGTATCTCCCAGGCTCTGCCCCATAAACATGTGGGCCGATATTGCTGCAAGGGCTGGTAGAGGCTCTAGCCCAGCAGAGGTGTAGGCTGTTCAACAGCCAAGAGCCTCTTGGGCTGTATGGCACCATTAGAGCCTGCTCAGGCAAGAGGACCTTCAGGCAAACTCAGGTTTCTGTGGGCCTATAGGAGGTAAAGCCTAGAAGCATTGGCAGGGATGGTCTTCTCTGAGGGTCCTAAAAAAATGGCACAGCAATCTATGTGTGGCACGTTGGCCCACAACCCTGCATTTGGAAGCAATTTCTTGCAAGGGGGGAAGGGCAAGGGAATAGATAACTAACACACCTGAAGTTGAGCAGTCCGCAGACAAGGAATATTCAGAACGCTGAGTCCAAACAACTGGGTTGAGTCTAGGAAACTTAGTAATTAAAAACCACCAAAAACCAATAAGCCAAAAGGCAAGCTAAGACCGATTGTTAAGCTGTTGCTACCAAGAAGGAAAAAAGGAACTGAGGCTGTAGACCCTCCCACTGGCTATATACTACCAAGGGGAGTGTGGGTGGGGCTACCACTAAAATGTATCTTGTAGAGCTTGTAGAGAGTTCTGAAACTGACTGCGCAGACACAGAAAATCCATAAGTGCAATTTCACAGAAACCATGAAGAAGTAAGTAATGTATCACAATTGAAGAAAAATTATAACCAATATTATAAGATTTTGCTACTCAAATTCTGCAAATGGCTTTGGATCCTAGTTTTCTAGAATTCTGAATGAGAGGTTTAAAATGTTTTCCAAGTCAATTCTAAATCATATGAGCTTCCACAAATGGAAAAGTAATTACACTGCAGATATTTACTTCCAACTCCTAACAGGTTATCCTATGGAGCATGGGAATGGAAGGGGTAGGAATTAATATACTCATCATCATTATCCTTTATCATGTAATTAATCTGAATGGCAGAAGAGGACTGTTTCATTACCAACAGCAAACCAACATAAAAACAACAAATGGAAGCTATCATTTGAACCAAAATACCCCTAGATCTATTAGAAACATACTTTAGATCTGGTTGAAATGTAAAATGAAGTCAATATTCAAATAGATTCATGATTAAGAATACAATAAAGGTGTGTGGGATTGATACTATATTTTCCAGAAGGTGCAAAAAAAATGGTGATGTGGCAAAAATTAGAAACAAACTGAGAATGAGGGGTAAAAGTGAATTGGTTTATAGCACACATATATGAACTGGTTATCACCAGGCAGGTAAAAAACTACAGAGTTGAGACAACAGAGGCCCTTTCCACACAGCTGAATAAAATCCTGCATTTTCTGTTTGGAACTGGAAACCAGTTCAAAGCAGATATCGTGGGATTTTCTACATTGATATTTTGTGTTATATGGCTGTGTGGAAAGGTCCAGAGAAGCACTGGCTCTAATGTGCTCTATAACAGCAAAGCTGGACAGGAGAACGTTTTCAGAAACAGTGATGCTGGTATAAAATTAGTAAGATATAGTGTTGTACATAGAAATGGAGGAACTGATACAAGGGGGCACGGAACTGAAATTTATGACAAAGTTATTACACATTTCTAGTTAACATGCACAAGAGAGAAAGGTCACACAAATCCTTCAGTAGTGCTGTTAATTAATCTCTCTGGAAGACAATGGTTGAAGGTTCCTTCTTTCAATCCCTTGTTTTAAACTTCCAAGCAAATCCCCAAGCAAATGTCAAATGCACTTGATTGCTCGGCTCTCCTCCCTTGTTGCTACTCTTCTATTGTGCACTTTTCACAGTTTGGTTATGCTTTGACAGTTTTGTAAAATGACAGATACTCCTTCACTGAAGCCTCTCAAGTAATGATAGAATGGTCATTGGCTACCACTCTCCGATACTACGGAAGTGGATTTCCTACACTGGCATGAGGTTGGACGTCCCTTTCTACTCTCTGGTCCTGATTCCATCTATTGTACTCCTGTTATACTCACACGAATTCACTTTGTATGGCAACTTCTTGAGGACACAGCTTTTAATTTTTTTCCTCAACTCAATAATATATTATCTGGTGTGTCTCCCTAGGAAATACTAGCAGAACAGGAGTGTTTGAGGGAGCTCAGCACACCTGCAGCTCAGTTAATGTGATCCCAGCTGCTTGCACTGAACAATCAACCTCCCTAAATAAAACAGGCAGAAAATGCTCTGCAGCCACAGGAAACAATGCTGATTGCTCAGTCTATGAGATCAGGGCTGGCTGGAGATATTTTTCAATGTTAAGCGGGGGTGCTGAAAAGCGCCCCCGCCACCGGCCCCGCCTCCCGCGCCCTGGCCCCACCCAGCGTGCCCTGGCCCCGCCTCCCACGCTGCATGGGAGGCGGGGCCAGGGCGAATAGTGCAGGAGGCGGGGCCAGAGTTGGAGGCGGGGCCAGGGCACGCTGGGCGGGGGGGCAGAGTTGGCCCCGCCTCCCACGCTACTCCCGCTCGCCCGTCTGGCCTTTTCTAGCTGGCCAGACTGCAGCGATTGCGGCCTGGAGGGACCTCCACTGCAGTCTGGCCAGCTAGAAAAGGCCAGACGGGCCAGGGCGAATAGCATGGGAGGCGGGGCCAACTCTGGCCCCGCCTCCCATGCTATTCGCCCTGGCCCCGCCTCCCACGCAGCGTGGGAGGCGGGGCCAGGGCACGCTGGCCGGGAGGGCGGGGCACCGTCCTGACGGTGCCCCGCCTCGCGCCCAGTGCACCCTGGCCTTGTGGCAGCTGGCCGGGCAAGCCTTGTGGCCTGGCTGGCCTTACCCAGCCGGCAGCCGGCCGGGCAAGGCCAGCCAGGCCAGGGCGCACTGGGCGGGAGGCGGGGCACCGTCAGGGCAGTGCCCCGCCTCCCGCCCAGCCTGACGGCGCCCCCCCCAGACCTGCGCCCGAGGCAGAAGCCTCATGTGGCCTCTATAGTGGGGCCGGCCCTGTGTGAGATTTATCCAAGGCAAATCAGACTTCATCCTGTTCTTGGATCTCAGTTGTTCCTACACAATCATCCTGTGCACTTTGGTCAGCAAGCTTCTGACTGGCTTTAATCAACAATATGACTTTTCAGTTCCTCAAATAATAAAGACAAATGTTGTGAAGTGTGTACATGCAGGACTTCATATATCTCTATTTCAGAGATTCTGTTCTAGGTTGTTCAGTGAGAACAATTATTATTATTATTATTATTATTATTATTATCATCATCATCATCATCATCATCATCAATCATCATCATCATCATTTATCCATTTCTATCCCGCTTTTCTCCCGTGGGTGGGATTCAAAGTGACATACAACATATAAAATTCATGCAAATACATCCGACAGCAATACATGATCAATTACCTTCTCAATTTCAGAATGTGTCCATTCTTTCTTCTGATTCAATAGTGAGCTCCTGTCTCACAAAGAGTTAGGTCATGGATGTCACATATTTGTTCGTGTTCCTAAATGTTCTAAGACTTCCTGAGGTGCTCATGAGCACCTGTTTTCATGACAGCTGGAAGTTGCAATATATATTGGGCCTGCTATTTTTATGTTTTGGCCATCCTTCCTTTGCCATTAGCATGAGCAGGTTTCAATACTTGAAAGAGAATGTGATTAGACCTCATACTTCAAAGTGACCTACCCATGTGGTCTTCCCTTTTCTTTCTTGATATCTGTCTTAGGAAGCATTTGTAGTGAAGTGGCTTTTCCCAAGTGGCAAATGGGATAAGTATCAGGCTTTATACTGATAGCAGCCTTTGGAATACTGCCAAGTTTTTTATATTTTATATTATAACTAGGTAATGATATATTATAACCCAACTTAGTAATGGGTTTCATGGCTAGTCTAGCTTCTGGCTAGACTTCATATAGCTCTACTGCCTGCGGGCCCATTGTGGCCATCTTCAGTAGTTCCCATGCCTTGCTAGGTAAGTCAGCTCCTTTGTTTTTACTGGGGAATGTTTATCCATGGGTCTCCTTTTCCTGCTCTCTCTCTCTCTCTCTCTCCCCCCCCCCCCCCCAAATGATAAGGCAACATCTGTCTAGATCTTCCCATCTGACAATGTGGAAATATGTTGGTTTAAGCAAGGGTAATAATAATAATAATAATAATAATAATAATAATAATAATAATAATAATAATAATAAAAAAAAACTTTATTTATACCCCGCCACCATCTCCCCAACGGGGACTCGGGGCGGCTTACACGGGGCCATGCCCAAGACAGTACAATATAACAAAATATAAAAGCAACATATCAAAATACAATTAAACAATACAAGAATAACAATGCACAGGTTAGGTAGTGTGCGGGTCTCTCTGAATGAACGCTGCTCACTCAGACCCCATCTACACTGCCATATAATCTGGATTATCTTCTTTGAACTGGATTATATGAGTCTACATTCCTATATAATCCAGTTCAATCAGATAATCTGGATTTTATATGGCAGTGTAGATGGGGCCAAAGTCTCGGTGCCTGGTTCTTGGGGAAGTGACTCACAGTATTCAAAGGCTTAGCTCTTTCCTGACTAGTGTGGATGGAATAATTCACCTGTCTTTCATGGATAGGAATTTCACACAAAAAAAGTTCCTATCTGTAATAAGAGAGCTTTCCCTCTTTGTTCTCTTAACAGCATTGAGGACTGTGGGCTTCTTCCAGCTGCAATGAATAGAGATGAGAAAAGCTTTATCTTCCCATATACTATAGACATCTTTCTATAATTTCAAAATAAAAAGTCAGATATATGTTATAGTTTCATTCTATATGTATTCTACTGAAATTCTAATTCAGATTTTAGGTAGCTATTGGGTTAATCTTATATTAAATTGATTCTGTGTTTTTTGTAAATAAATGTCTTATTACACTGGATTGTTTCTGACAGTTGCTATTGTCATCAGATTCTGCTTCTTTTTATGGTGTTCTGTGATAGTTTGATAGCTACTTTAATGAGGTATGTTTTTTTAATGTTCACTCTTATAAGGGCACAGCTGTAACTCATTGCCTTGAGACTCAATGGGTCAGTTTATGTTGCTGGAATTCTTGTGAGCTGTCAAAAAGAAATCTCATCAAAAATTAAACTGACAGTTACGTCCATATTTGTTGATGTTATCAAGAAAATAGTAAATTGATGTAATTTCATGGATATTAAAAACAACAACAATAATAATACTTTATTTTTCTATCCCGCCTCCATCTCCCCACAGGACCTTGGGGCAGCTAACATGGGGCCAAGCACAAAGAACAAACAGTAAACAAAATAAAAAGCATATATAACCAACATATCAAACAAATAAAATAACAAATTTAAAACCACAAAATAATAAATAATACAATAAAACAATAAAATACAAAATGATAAAAAGCAAAAATGCCACTTAATGGCAAAATAGATAGATAAAATGGGAGAGCGGTTTAGAACAAAATGCAGAAATATGAATTGTAAATACTGTTTGGTCGGGTAAATAACAAAGTGCTGACATGATTCCTAGTAGATTTGGAGTGAGATAGGGAGTCAGGTATTTTCCAATAGAGGAGCAGAATAAAGTGCAAAATATAGCAATTCTCATTTAGATGGAGTCTGTCATGGGATTAATTATTTGAAAGCACACTGGAAAAGCCAAGTTTTAACTCTTTTCTAAAGGTTGACAGGGTGGGTGCTTGTCTAATCTCCCTGGAGAAAGAATTCCAGAACCGGGGGGCCACCAAAGAATAGGCCCTCTCCCTCATCCCAAACAGCCATGCTTGTGATGGAGGAGAGAGTCAGAGAAGGGCCTCTCCAGATGATCGGAGAGATTGTGCAGGTTCATAGCGGGAAAGGCAGTCATGAAGGTAGGTGGGTCCCGAACTGTTCAGGGATTTGTAGGTGATAACCTGCACCTTGAATTGGGATCTGAAAGTGATTGGCAGCCAGTGGGGCTCCTTAAACAGGGGGGTTGACCACTCCATGTAATTCACTCCTGTTAGCAATCTGGTTGCTGATCATTGGACTAATTGTAGTTTCTGGGCCATCTTCAAGGGCAGCCCCACGTAGAGCGCGTTGCAATAGTCCAATCTAGAGGTAACTAAAGCATGGACCATCATGGCCATGTCAATAACATTCCAGTCACTTCCATGTATCCTATAATAATATGACATGACACTGGAGACTTCTCTATAAATTCACTGAAAAGGTGTACTCAGTTAATTTGTTAAGATTCAGTTCTTAGTATGTATTTACAGTAAATGAATATTTACTCATGCTAAATCAGCATTTTTAAGGTTTGCTACACAGTGTGATTTCCCTTTTTATGAAGTACAGCTGAACACTGTATGGGTTGTTGTGAGTTTTCCAGGTTGTATGGCTATGTTCCAGAAGCATTCTCTCCTGACATTTCACCCACATCTATGGCAGGCATCCTCAGAGGTTGTGAGGTATATTAGAGACTAAGCAAGGGAGGTTTATATATCTGTGGAAGGTCCAGGGTGGAAGAAAGAACTCTCATCTGTTGGAAGCCAGTGTGAATCTTGTAATCAATCACCTTGATTAATGACCTTGCCAGTTTCATGGCCTGGCTTCTTCCTACCTGGGGGAATACTTTGTTTGGAAGTGTTAGCTGCCCCTGATTGATTCATGTCTGGAATTCCTCTGTTTTCAGAGAGTCGTTCTTTATTTACTGCTCTGATTTTGGAGTTTTTAATACGAGTAGCCAGATTTTGTTCATTTCCATCGTTTCCTCCTTTCTGTTGAAATTGTCCACATGCTTGTGGATTTCAGTGGCTTCTCTGTGTAGTCTGACGTGATAGTTGTTAGAGCGGTCCAGCATTTCTGTGTTCTGTGAACACTGTACATTTCTGCTAACAAATTTGTGTAAATGTCTAGGTGACATTCAGAAACTTTCCTGTTGTCAAATTTTCATGACCCCAACATTGAACTAAGGGCAGGACGCATAGTTTAAGAATCAGTGGTCTTGGGGGTAGGTGGTAGATGGTGGGACTGAGGACAGCAAAAGCCTATTTAGAAGGAAACATAAGGTCCCAGGGCTTCATAATGCCTAGCCTAAAAGGCAACAAAAATATCTCATAAAAATGAATGTTTATTCCATAAAGAAATTCATACTCATGTATACTGAAATTCTCATTGCAGAGACTTTGAAGAAAACAGATAGCAGAATACCAAATCTTCTTAAGACCTTGGAACTGGTGATAAGGATGTGTACTTGTCAAAGAAGAAATCACAGACTGCTTTTTATGAGAAAATTAAATATTGATTTGTATTAATTGTGAACTGCAATGCTTTAGTTGGAATTCACTTTGAGTCTTCGTGTGGAGAGAAAAAGCAGGATATAAATAAACATAATAATAATAATATTAAGGGGCTGCTAAATAGAAACAATCCTGATTCCATCTATGAAAGACCCAAAATTCATCCTGTTTTCAAAAGAAAAGCATATATGCTACCCAAACACACCTGAAATGCTTTTAAGCCACATGAATTACACTTTTACAGTACTGACAAATGTGGTGTATCTTCACAATGACATTTCTTCCTGCTGCTTAGACCCTTTTTCATGTAGCCTTAGCCTAGCTTCCATCAATCTGTTCGCTTTAGAAATCGTTTAAACAGTTTTACTACCTGCGGGCAGTAGCACAACTATTGGTATCATTCAGAGAGGTACAAGAGCAGACACTTACAGCATGACTGTTTTTCCCCGGTCATATTGATTGCACCGGGAGGATTAACGTCTCTGAGCTAAGTCACTGAAAAGGAAATATTAGTTGCAACACTCTAATAAATTACTAAATATGCATATTTTCATCGACCAGTCAGGTGAAATAATAATAATAATAATGGCTGTTTCTAAGATATAAATTCAGTATTGTTGACCTTTAGTATCCAAAACGCAATAAAATTTGGTAAAGGTCATCTTTGCATTTTGGAATCTTACAATACAAAAATGAGTCACAATATCTGTATTTGTTGTCTAGTCTTATTTTTCCAAGGTTGCAGCAATCTCATTTTGCTCTACTCTGATATGTGTGTACAATCTTGTAGCATCAAGGATGTTTCAGATGAAATGTTTAAATTCCAATACCTTTCTCCATGGATAGCATTGATTTAGTCACATTTTTAATGTAGCCTATTAAAAATCTTAGTGTGGGATAAAATTTGTAATCTGAAATTGTTTTTTAAATTTGGTGGTTTTAACTATTTGTTGAGGTTTGGGATAGTTTTGATTGCCCAAACTAATTGTTAACAAAGGAAAAAACAAAAGCATGTAGAATTCTTGGTTAAATGTAATGTCATGCTTTCATTTAAACATTTTTTTAAAATGTTACATTTTGGAGTGTTGACAGTAAAGCTTTCCATTGTGCCACTTGTGTGCGGATTCAAACCATTTGAGGTGGTTTTCTGTTACAATATACATTGCCTTTTTTCAAATACATTGAATTATTTTAAGTTTCTTTGCTATTCCCCTTTGGCTTTTGTTCTACAGAGCATAGCTTTCTTATCCCATGCCATCTTTCTGCCATTTGCAGTATATTCAGTGTGGTGTTAAATATATTATATCATTATAAACACATTATCCTAGCTTTCAAAAGTCTCTCTGTACTAATTGGGGGCACTCTACATGAAGTTAATTTTGTTATATTCACCTTCTTGATATTATTCTGTCCTTAAACTTGAGAGTCAGTCACAATGTCTTACAAACATCTATGCAATCATGATAAATCAAATCTTCCACCAACCTCCTCTCAGTATGTCCTTGACCAAAACAATCTTCCTGACTTCCTACAGCGTATCTCTGGGTACTAAAATGAAATCTATAGTGTAGTACATTTGCAGCTGGCTTTTTCTCTTCACTCCTCTTTATCAATCTTAAATAACACAGAAACCAACTCAAGGATACATGATCAAATTTTCTTCTTGGAGTTGCCCAGCCCCCTTAGAATTTGACACTCATTTCTACATAATCCACAATAGGGACAATTAGATTGAGGTGGGGGGGGGCTTAAACTAATGAGTTTTATTGGTGTTATCAAACCTATGTTTCTGGGGAAGGTATGTTGTTTTATTTGATTATATAATGGCTATTTACCCAACTTTGTTAATCTCTTATTGGCTAATTAATACAGAAAAAAGGGTTTTGTGGAAATTATTGTGAGCTCAAAGGCACCTTTTTGGAGAAAGGGGTATTTTTGGCTTGCCTCTTGACTCCTGGAACTCAGACTGAGGCAAAGAATAACCTTTAGGATTAAGGATGACTGCCTTTCTCCTATGGCACTCGGAGTTCAAGGAGGGACTCAATATGGACTGGGTTCTTGTAAGTAGGTTGACCAGATACAAGACAATGACTTGTTTTTGAACTACTCAAGAGGTAGTAGAAATATCTCTACTTTGCTATCGTCCAATGTTTGCAGACCTGCTGCAGATGGGATTTAAATAGCTCATAAATTGGACCCATAGATACTTGTGTCTGACTCTTTCTTCAGCTAGGTGAGCAAAGATCAATGATTACAAATACTTTCTTTGTCTTTGGTAAATGAACAAATCAAGGCTATTCAGTACTGCAGAGCAACAAATATCCACCACATGCAAGTTGTGTTGGTGAGGTACTCTTAAAGCATAAGTTCCTGACAGGTAAACACAAGGTAATTCTATGTTTCATTTTATTTTGAAAGCAACAAAATATGGCTTTGCTTGGTTCTTCAATGAATATATTCAGCTGGAAAATTGATTTCATTTAGTTATTTACCTTGCTTGGATTGCCATGTTGCTTTGATAACTATGTGCATGCTATAATGATTACAAGATGGTTCTGAGAACAAGTTCCTTGATAGACACAAACCATAAACCCATATGTTATTTTTAACAACTGTAATGGCATGCTAAAGACATAGTCAATTAAAACTTTATTACAGTTCAAAGAACCAATTGGTAAAAGCTGCACAACTTCAAACAGATAAATAAACTGATAAAACTAATTAAAAAAAGACATAGATAACTGAATGATGAGGGATCTAAAGAATTATATTAGTACTGCTCAGTTATGGTTGACAGTATTGAACTCATTCTTTTTAAAATGAACTTTGCAAACTCTTCACCTGAGTGCACATTCATCATGACAGATAGTGGAGGAATCTGTCTTGGTAACCTCATATGGAGGCATGAGTTGGCTATATTATTAGAACTTCATGTTGTTCAAGGAAGACATCAGCTTGAATTGAGTGTGGCTTCACACTGATAACTAGTTGAATTGATAAAGGGTCAATATAACATGGCCCAAATGGACAGCTAGAAAAGTTCTTGCCGTCACATTTGGGAACAATTAAAAGTTGTAGAAAGTCTGTAGGAGCTGCTATCCTGAAAGTACACTACTTAATCTAATTGGGGGCAACAAGAGCATGATTGACTGAGGTCGGGTTGATAGAGGTGCCCCATTCCCTGGTTACTGCAAGAAAGAAAAAATGAATTACAGTGAAGCAGGTGTGCCAAGCTACCAAGACCGCATTACATGCTGTGCTTATTAATGTATGAGACAGTGAAAGGCAGTGACTATCTACCAGTCCTAGGAGACTTCCCGGCCAGCTGGAATGCAAAACATAAATGGCATGATTTATTCCACCATGGACACAGAAACATGTCTGGACCAGAGATGGTTGTTTGGATGTATGGGATAACAAAATAGGTCTCATATTTCCACAACAGCCTAGAAGAGTGTTTGAAAAGTTTTCTTTTTTATTTGTCACAAATTGTCACCCCTATTCAATCGAGGAATATTCCTTGAACAAATTAAGAGTTTAGAAGACAAATCGGGGAATCACAAACTATTTTTTATATTTCTTATATGCATTTATGTAAATAAGAGAAAAAGAGACTCTGTTATGATCCAAGGGGATCCTTCTGTATGTGCAATTTACACTATATTCATTCTTGCCTTAATTTCTCGCAATAATCAGAATACACAAACTACAGTATACAGTACTTGATAAAGCAGAATATAAACACTATTGCTCTGATGGGTTGTATGGATGATCAGAGATAATGGAGAAGTATTTCTCTCAAGCACTCTAAAGAACAGTAGAGACAAAAGAGAAATTGCCTAACTTTGAATTCAAGATCATGCTTACTATGAAAATGGAAATCCATGCTATCCAATTGCAATTTCAAATGCACATAATGAGGATAATTGTCCACACAATATCATCTGACACAATATACAGGCTAATTGACTCAATGGCCATGTGGAGGCACTTCATGCTGGGTACATTCTTTAAAATATGCATAATCAGCAGAATATACAGAGCCGCTTTATAATGAGCTGGAGCATTTTTCCATCTGCTTCAGTTCTGAAGTGCTGATGTCTTTCACAGCCCTTCTAGCTGATATTATTTAATTGAGAATGATCAGAATTGCACATAGGACTTTGTGCTTGCAAAATACCTTCTCTGTTCCAAATCTTTTCCTTAAAGATTGACTTCAGAGTCATGTGAACAGACCTGCTCAAGTTACGGTAAGAGTAAGAGTAAGAAAACTTTGCTTATATAATCTGGTGCCAATGTTATTTTTTAGCTGGCACTGGATTAATCAATTATTGTTGACTTCACGGTATTAATTGTATTTATGAAAGAAGCACAGGTTTCTGCCAACTGATCATTTAACAGTGAGAATGTATCCACCATCACTAAATGCTGACAATAAAATGACACACTTTTTCAATATGGAGAACAAAAATTTTCAGGCCTTGACAATATCAATACCTGATACTGTCAGGACCCCCTAGTCCCAAAACAACAAGTAGTCCACCCACAACCATAACTTCCCACAATTCTCTTAACCATGTACCACAATAGGGCATTATGTGGGAATTTAGAGTGACATATCTAGAAGCCTAGTGGGTTAGAACAGAAGTTCTTAAAGTGTGCTTGGTGGAGCCCTTGGGACTCCGTGAAGCATACTGAGGAACTCCGTGGTTTCCTCCTGCTCCTCTCTCCTCCCCTTCCTTCTCCTCCTCCCCCTCCTACTCTCTCTTTCCCTCTCAGCTTTCCCTCCTCTTTCCTGCTCCTCCCCCTCCCATTATCCCTTCACCCCCAAAAGCCTTTTTTGCTCAGCCCCAAAAGCCTTTTCCCCTCAACCCCCTTGCCATCGAAAGCCTTTTTCTCTCACCTTCCTTGCTTCCAGAATCCCATTTTCCTTTCCTCACTCAGTGGGTGCTTTGATTGTGCTTTTCCTGTATGTCAGAAGGGTGCCAAATTGGATTTCTGCTAATATCATCATCATCATCATCATCATCACATATTATTATTATTATTATTATTATTATTATTATTATTGACACAACGACATTGTATGACACAGCAAACAAGATAGATATGCTGGATTTCATATCACAAAATCACAAGTCAAACACTTTCCAAGTGTTTAGGACTATGTGATGTATTTTCGGATGATGTGCACAGATCCCAGTAGGGTGGCCTTTTGCAGTTGGTAGATCATAATTTTGTCAATGTCTGTTGTTTCCAAATGCCAGCTGAGATCTTTTGGCACGGCACTCAGTGTGCCGATCACCACCGGGACCACCTGTACTATTATCATCATCATCACATAAACTCGCTCGATCCATCTGCCACTGGCCCGGCCTGTCTGGCAATTTTTTTAACACAATGTGTCAAAAAGTTTGCTCATGCCTGATATATATATCCACACATTATATATAAAATAATATATAATACAATATATAAACATTTCTTGAGGCTCCATGAGAAACTTTGCTTCAAAAAGGGCTCAACGGCTGAAAATGTTTGAGAACCCCTGGGTTAGAGCACTGCCACCATAGCCAAGAAAGCCCTTTAGTGTTGTAATAGAGGTAAAAGGCCAACAGTAAAAATTGTTTATTCTAAAGTGACAACATAACTTCAATAAAACAATGCCTTTTTAGCTGCCATATTGTGCCAAATCCAATATACCAGCCCAAGTACCAAAAACATGCTTTCATGATAATAGTGACCTTTGAAACTAAATTTCAAATTTCTATTGTATAGCTGTTTTTCCCACCTTATAATTGGGCTATAATTTGGCCAGAAAAATTATATTTCTGAAGTCATGCAATGAAGGAAGATTATCTTAACCTTTTCAGATCTTACAGGTTTTAATAAATATATAAGTACTTCAAAGTTTGTAACGATGCGATTGCTCCATAATTACACGAGAAGAAGGGCTGTAGTCTCTCTAGTCATTCTGCAACTATCTAATTTGTATCCCTTTTTATTAAATTAGGTGACATTATTGAAAGCAGTCTTGGCATTTAAAAATGCCTCAGGGTAGTTGGTTCAGGGAAAGTTCATCTTTAAAACATTTTCAAAAGTGGAGCAAAGGGAATTTAGTCATTCTAATTGACAACATCTTAACAGAGGTCATCTGAACTATAGTTCCCCAAAATGTATGAATGATTATACATGATAAATAAATACCAGAAAAAGAAGCATATTTGACTATTACGAAGTCAACCTGAGTTGCCTTTCAAATAACCAAATATATTATCACAATTATTAGAGCTATGAATAGGAGCATTTTAAACTACTATCAAATATTTGATACATATCATTAGTTGGACTGTATCTCCCATTTTTCTTTGCCAATGGCTATTCTATCCAGGCTGATTGAAGTTATACTCCATCAAATAATAATAGTAAGGTAAAGGTAAAGGTTTCCCCTTGACATTAAATCTAGTGGAATCCAACTCTAGGGGATGGTGTCATCTCCATTTCTAAGACAAAGAGCCAGTGTTGTCCATAGATGCCTCCTAGGTTATGTGGCCAGTATAATTGTATGGAGTGCTGTTACATTCCCAACAAAGCAGTACCTATTGATCTACTCACATTTGCATGTTTTTGAACAGCTAAGTTGGCAGAAGCTGGGGCTAACAATGGGAGCTCACCCCATCTCACAGATTTGAACCACTGACCCAGGGCTGTAGCTGGCAGGTGAGGGCTAGGGGTTCAATCCCTCCCCCACCAATTTTTCAGGTTCTTGAAAAACCTGGTTTACTCATGAATTTTAACTGGTTAACCAAATCCCCATGAGTGTCCACTGAGGTTTATCTGTCTTGAGTGTGCACTGAAGTTGATCGATGGAGTCTGATTTCTAAATTATTTTGCATTATGGAACTACTCTTTATGATTCACTAAAAAAAAGTTTCAACCCCCCAGACATTTTTTTTCTGGCTATGGCCCTACACCGAGCTTCTGGTCAGCAAGTTCTGCAGCTTAGTGATTTAACCCACTGCCCATACGCAGCCCCCTAGTAACAGTAATATGCATATTATTATATTAATTATTATTATTTTATTTTTCCTCGAGGCAGGACACAACATAGATAAAACACTTAATAAAACATTCTATAAAATACATGTATATTAAAATGTATTTCTAAGAAATACATATATTAAAATACACAGAGCAAACATGAGTTTGAAATGCATAGTTTAAAATAGAGGGTTGTAGTATTCCCAATTTCAGTTTAGCCAAAATAAAATTTGGGCAACATGAAAATCTGGAGATTGGTGTTACATAGGAATTGAAACACAGGTGTGAACTGCAATAAACTGGTGTGATTTCCCTTTACATTTGATTGTGTTCAGTACACATTCCCTAATTTATAGAATGGCAGAAAGCCACAGACCTAGCAATACCTAGATCTATAAACCTCATACCCAGATCAACAAACAATTCCAAGGCTAGAAATCTCCAGAAGATAATGGTGCACTTTCTGCAGGGATGTGGACAATGAAACTATCCTTGACCAAAATGTTTTCCTTTTTTTCTAAAAAGGCATGTATGTTATTATTATGATTTGTGTCATGGAGAAGAAGCTGGTTTTCATTGTGAAAGTTGTTGAACATCTGAAAGAAGTCTCTGTAAGCCACTTGGAGGTTATTTCAAATTAGCCATGTTGTATTGTGTTCTGGTAATGGCACTCCATGCAGTCATACCGGCCACATGACCTTGGAGGTGTCTGTGGACAACGCTGGCTCTTCGGCTTAGAAATGATGATGAGCACCAACCCCCAGAGTTGGACATGACTAGACTTAATGTCGAGGGAAAACTTTTACCTTTACTTATTGTGTCCTGATATGATGAATTTTACTCCTTCATTAATCATAATAAGGCTCATAAATCGTTGTGATAACTAAACATATGATCACACCACAAGGTTCTGAGCCCATGGCCCAATTCTGTGGGACTGATCTCAGTCAGAAGGAACAGGGATTCCTGAGATGTAACTGGAGACATTATTTGCCAAAATAAGAATTTTGTCCCCCAAATGACATGTGCAAATGTCTAGTATGGCAAAGTGAAATACAGAGAACTGTTAACACCAATAACTCATATGCTTGCTGTTTCCATATTTCTATGGCAACTATGCCTGACTTTACGTTGGAAGTCTAAACTATTTTAAAAGTTCCACTGAAGAAAGTCACTGCAAAGCAAGAAATCTGAGGCGGGCAGCCCCCCACCCCCCTCACCCCAGCCATGCCTGTAAGATGTTTGGTTTTGATTCATATGTTTGTGTTTAACCTAAAGGATCTTTACTAACTTGTGTATTTGGAGCTTGACAATTGAGTTCACATTTAGCTTTCCAGATTTTGCCATTTATTTCTTTTCCTTCCATGTTCATATCTCAAGAAAGTTGTGGCCATGGTTTAAATCTCTCACTCTTGTCCCATCTTTTTCTTCTGAATGTGGGGAAAACAGAGAAACCCAATGTGTTCAAGCAAAGGTACAGTCAGCTGCTGAAACTAATGAAATAAGCTGTCTTTCACAGGATGGAAAATGACATGTTTGGCAGACTGCTGTGTCTACTCTAATGAGAAAAGTGTGACAGGTATGACTCAACCAGCCACAGATCTTTAATCACTGCTTGGCTTCTTTTCAGATATTTTTAAAAATCCCACTCTATATTTAAAATGCTGACGATCAAAACAATTTGGCAATGACTGTCGGGGGAGTCCCACTACTCCATGATAAGGAAGGTGCCTTGTGCCCATCTAGATTAACAGATGCCTGTTTATTACTTGCTCACGTGAGGATCTTTCAGAAAGGAACATCT
The DNA here is from genome assembly GCF_035594765.1 of Anolis carolinensis. Taxonomy (NCBI): domain Eukaryota; kingdom Metazoa; phylum Chordata; class Lepidosauria; order Squamata; family Anolidae; genus Anolis; species Anolis carolinensis. Next base: position 246,338,729 of record NC_085843.1, on the reverse strand, counting down.
AAGAATTTGTAATTCTGCATGGAATCAATATTTCCAATCAACATTCTCACATAAATACAAAAAATAATCTTCCAAGAAAAGAAGCAATTTGTCATTTATTTTATACTAACTACAAGAAAATGATGGAAATCTGAACTGCTCAACATAGACCTATTGTGCTGTGAACTCAGATACTAAAGACTTTTCAAGACTCCCTTTACTGGTACAAGGATGGCTGTCAAGGTTCAAGCTCATCAGTGTTCCATCTAGTTCTCTTTGAATTTAGTTCTTTTTTCCCCAGTGTCATGTAATTGTCTGACAGAATAGAACTCAATGCTGATGGGGTTTTTTTGTATTAGGAGTGATTTGAGAAACTGCAGGTTGCTTCTGGTGTGAGAGAATTGTCCATCTGCAAGGATGTTGCCCAGGGGATGCCCAGATGTTTGATGTTTTATCATCCTGTGGGAGGCTTCTCTCATGTCCCCGCATGGGGATCTGGAGCTGACAGAGAGAGCTACCGCTCTCCCTGGATTCAATCCATTGACCTGTCGGTCAGCAGTCTTGCCAGCACAAGGGTTTACCCCATTATGCCACTGTGGTCTCCACTCAATGTTGCTATAGTTAAGGAATTTATTGAAAACTTGACTTTTAACTTTGAGCATGTTATTGGTATGTGGGAGTTGTACAAATAAAAACTCAACAAAAGCAAATTTTGAATAAACATACAGCATTTTCAAAAGGAGAATACCTAAAGTATTCTCAGGTAAGACATCCTTGACAATCATCAGAAAAGCCTGACAAAACAAGCATTCAATGCTATAGAAATCCAAGGCAATCATTATCTTCCTTATTAATCAAATTCAAAACAACTTCCATCTTAGTTTATACAGTAAGTATTTTCACATGAAAGAAGCATCCATCCCTCCACTTGTAAAAAGATAAGGCACATGCTGCAATGCAAGTCTGCTGAATTTCATTATTATCCCTGCTGTTATCCCACTTTTTCCCCAAAATTGGAAGTCAAGGTGAAATGCAATTTAAGACAAGAACAATAAAGCTAAAAACATACAAAAAGTGAACATTAAATAGAATGGAACTATTTTTCATATTCAAATTATATAAACATACTCTTTAAAAGATAATAAGCAATTTAAAAGATAACAATTTATTTAAAATAGTTCAGTTCAAATAAAAATACTGGGCTACCACTAGTTTAAGCTTCATTCGTCTAGTTGACAGACACGTTTTTAAACTTATCATGGGACTCAAGGTGCGCCTTCAGAGCTGCCCTGGTTGATGGGAACCACAGCATTAAAAGATAAGGAAAATGAGATGGAAAAATGGTACCGCCGTATAATATGGAATGTCTGTTGCCTAATGTCATATTTGATCAGAACATGGGTTAAATCAAATAGATGGAGGAGAGCTAAAGTCTTTGTAGGAAAAAAAAAAACAGATTCCTTTTTTTTTGGGGGGGGGGGGGGTTATCACTGCCAGCCATAAATGTGTGCTACACTGCTGCTTTGTTTCAATTCTAGGAATCTTAGGAATCCTTAAGCAGGCTATGCTATACTTTTGCTAATTTGAAGCTCCAAGTCAACTTACATTTGTATGACAGCCCAATGCACAGGGCCCATCCACTGTGGATAATATCTTACCATATTACAATGGGATTGACTCATTGAAGCAATCTTAAGGCTTTGCATTATTTATTATATTTACACAGTGTTATCAGTGCACCTAGTGCTTTATAGAGTGATATAAGGGGGGAAGACAGGTCTTGCCCTGAGGAGATTGCAATCTCAGCTTGACACTAGGGAGGACATCAGGGGAAAGAGTGGGGCAGAGTTTTGAAAGAAGTAATCATAACAACAAGTGACAGACACCAGCAGATGGGATCATATGTATGTCTGTGAATGGTTAATGGTTAGAGTGCAGAAATTATCCGGCTGGGCCAAAGACTTTATGGAAGGGAGAGGTTCATAAGAGGGATTTTAAGAAAGACAGTGAGATAGTTCCAGACTGGGAGTAAGTTTTAGACTTCATCATGCAGTGAAAAATAATGCCTTTTCTCAATTAGGTATTTTCTTAATATTTCCACACTGTCCACTGATTTACTAGTTCCTATCATTTTTCTTAAGTCTTCATCAACTCTGTACATCCCTCCTTCTTAATCTAACTCAGTAATTCCAAAACCTGTGGGCCAGGGTCCGCTGGTATGCTGCAAGACCTAAAATTAAGTCCATAAGACATGCGGGGAAAATCAGCTCTAGATGATTAAATATGGTTTTCTGTGAGCGAGCAGATGGCGACTACTGGATGGCATATGTTCTGTATCAGAAACTAGAGCTGATGTGGTTTATCCAATGCAATTTTCTGAATCAGCACCCCAAATAACCAAAACAAAGCTAAAAAGCCAAAAGCTGGCTCATAACCATTATATTAATGTTGGAGAGTGGTCCCTGGTCAAAGTGGTCCCTGGTCAAAAAAGGTTGGGAACAACTGATTTAACCAGACTGAAAGCCTTCTCAGATATGACTGCATTGATTCTATATTGCACACTGTTTCCACTAAATGTACAGGTATAATAGCGGTTTCTCCGGTGGGAAGGTAACCGCGCTCCATGCAGTCATGCCGGCCACATGACCTTGGAGGTGTCTACGGACAACGCCGGCTCTTCGGCTTAGAAATGGAGATGAGCACCAACCCCCAGAGTCAGTCACGACTGGACTTAACGTCAGGGGAAAACCTTTACCTATAATAGCAGTAATCGGACCAGCATAGTCACAGTGATACAGCATTCTAATAATAATTTATTAGTGTAGTAGTAACAATGTAGCATTCACAGTGCTGCTGTTTGCAGTATCCTTTGTATGTTGTATTGAAAAGCAAGGAGACAAGCACGCACACTAGGGCTCCAATGTAAAAATATAAGTTGTAGTTATCCCTGTATGATTAATAAATATATAATGCAGATAGGGTCAATAATACAGAGGTAAATCATGTTCTTCTGACATAATTTTGGAGCTTTCTCCTTTGCCCCCACCCATCCCACCCTATAGAGCTTCTCCCCTATGCCATCAAGGTATTTGTGCTATGCTTCATACAAACCTGATGAGTATCAGGTGATTCTGATATGCATTTGGTACTTCTGATGCACATTGGGCATCGCTGTTGTGCTTGGGCACTTCCTACCTGGCATCTGGATGCACATCAGAAATGCACTGATGCACAGTGGTGCTTGTAAGCCAAGGCTATGACCACCAGTCATCCCACCAGCTACCAAATATGCATGTCACAGCAACCCCTTGGGGAATAAAGACATTGTGAAACTATTAAATTCTATTTCTGCCTCACATTGTCCACTTTCAAGGACATAACTCTGTGCCGAATTATATTTTTGCAGTATTTTCTCTGTAACAGGAGAATGAATAGAAGAATAATGACTACCAGAGGGTTAAGAGTGGAATGACTGGTAGCATTATTGTCAGCTAGTGTCCTGCTTTGACTTTAGTTACCAAATAGCTAAGCTGGTGAAGTTTTACTTTGTGAAAAAGAAGGACCTTGGTTATCAGAATGTTAGGAAGATTTATAATGGGAAGGAAGGAAAAACATGTATTATGGCTAGTTCTGAGTTTTGAGCCATAATTCAATATCAGAATTGCAAGGTTTGTCTGAAAGCAGAACCATGAAATGATCTAGAATTTGTTCAAGACTAAACCCATATCAGAAACATCTGAGCAGAATGTAGCCACAAGATGAGCTTTTTCCAACTGTGGCCAGAGTTCCTGTATATCATATCATGCTGGAGGCTTTCAGTCCTATGCTTCCCAGATGCGTTTAATTATGGTATTTTTAATAGTTTCTGAGATTTTGATTACAGCCATATGTGTATCTGAGTTTATATATGTAGTGGGGGTTGGGTAGCATTTTTTCTTCCTCGTCCTTTTCCTGCTTAGATCCCAAACTGGTTGATCTTTCGGCATATGCTAGACCTCTTTCCTTTGCTATTGCTAGGTAAGTCTGGCTTTTCATCCAGGGACGGGTCATGGGAAGGAAGAGTAATGGCAATGGGGAAGGTGAGTGGGGCCATGGATTGTTGTTGGAAGATTCAGTGCAGTTAAACTGTATCCTATGAGTCTACACCAGGCATCCTCAAACTCTGGCCCTCCAGCTGTTTGGGTCTCTAACTCCCAGGAGCCCTATCCAGCTTGCTCAATAGTCAGGAATTCTGGAAGTTGGAGGCCCAAACAACTGGAAGGCTGGAGTTTGAAGATGTCTGGTCTACATTGACCACATAATGCTGTTTCAAACTTCATTATATGACAGTGTAGATGGGGCCAAAGAGAGTAAATCAAGTTAACAGTCATTCAATTGATAAGCAAATAAGGAGAGTAGATCTGAGATATCAGTTAGATTATAAGAAAGAAAACCATTTTAATTATTTCTCATCATAACACTAATTGACTATCTAGATGTAATGTTCTGTAACTAACCATATATTTAATATTTTAACTACCTGTGTTCTGGTTTAGATGCAGTCAAAAGTAGGCATTTCACAGCCCATATGCTGGCTTTAGTATACAAGTGTATGTAAAAGGAGAAATTCAGCTGCTCTTGGTACATGAGTAGGTGATGGCAGCAAAGAGGGATTTCAGGAAAGTCTAGACTCTGGGCCAGCTGATCAATATACTCAGTGACCTCTATTTTTTATTATTAAAATATTACCTTCCAAAATTTTAAGCAAAAATAAGAATCTAACGAGAAGAAGCCAGACATGAGCCTCTGTTGGGAACAGAAACTGACTAATTAAGAGGCAGTTAAGGGACAATGTTACTCTGGCTGGTCTGAGTAGGACGAGTCATTAGCCCCAAGGACAAAACTTCTCATTAAAATGGACATTCACTTTGAAAAGTTCCACTTGGGCAGTCTAACTTGAATCAACCGGCTGCACAGTTCATTTAGAAGTGGAGGACCCAGCACAAATCAAATACTAAAGAAAAAAAGAGAACACAATGGAATATAATGACATGGCAACTGCTGAACGGTTGCAAAAGACAGAGGAAGAAGAAAAAACCTTGCCAACACGTTACTGAGTTAGTAATTGTGTGAAAGTTGAGCAATGCTTGGGCATAACTGAAGGCAGCCAATCCCAGCACAGAGACTTCTGTGATATGAGGAAGGGGCCTCAGGAAGAGAAAAAAATAAAAGGGGTGTGTGTCTCTGACCAAGGCAGTCAGTTGTTGACAGCTGAAGAAGTCTGTTGGGGTAATCTATTGGGAGGGTGTTGTCTGAATGATGTTGAGCGAATGAAGGAAACAGGAGGTCTGACAATATCTATCTTATATTGTGTTGCCTGTGTTGGAAGTAGTCACTAAAACTTGTCAAACTGCCATTCATTCTGGCATAATTAAGCTGAACTGCTTTAGATGTTTTTTAAAACTGACTCTAACTTGCTTTCTTGCTTCTGGATCAAGGACCTGTTAAATTTAACATCAAAAGAAACTACTTTGATAACAAATTTGTTCACATCAAGGCCACCTGGAAGCCCAGGACCTAAACCCAAGGACAATATGCAAGGAGCCATCAATGGTGCAGCAGATTAAACTGCTGAACTGCTGAATTTCCTGACCAAAAGGTCTACGGTTCAAATCCAGGGAGGTGAGCTCCTGCTGTTAGCCCCAGATTCTTCCAATCTAGTAGTTTGAAAACATGCAAATGTGAGTAGATCAATAGGTACTCCTCTGGCAGGATGGTAATGGTGCTCCATGCAGTCATGCCAGCCACATGACCTTGACAATGCTGGCTCTTCGGCTTAGAAATGGAGATAAGCACCAACCCTCAGAGTCAGACATGACTAGACTTAATATCAGGGGAAAACCTTTACTTAAACAAAGTGAGAGTGGTAGCTTCCAAGGCTAGGAACTGTGGGGTGATACTTTAGAAAATACTCATCACAACAGCATTTTCTGGATTCCCTAAAATACTCTATTCTCTATAATACTGAATGACTAAGCAGAGACAATTCCAGATGAAATGGTAAAACTAGACACAACCTCTGTCAGTTTGGGGGAAAGGTCGAGGAGAAACAAATATTCTTTAGGAAGGATACTATGTGTGAAAACCGAATACCTGCAATTGACCCATTTCTGATTTTCTTATAGCTCCTACATTTTCTCCAGTATAACCAACTTCCATTGTTCTTATTTCAGAATTACAGCAATAAAATACATCAAAACCTACTTTATAGTTGCAAGGGTTTGGAGTTCTTTTTATTATGGTCCATAAGAATTCTCTTCATGTACAGACAAAATTTCTCCTCTATAGCTTGAGGAATTTGTTCCCAGCACAAAGCTGTAAATTGAAGGTTTTCTAGAGGTTTGAAAGTTTTAAAACAGTAAAGAATTTCCAGTTACAGCTCTAGGGAGTATTTTTGCACAAAGTTTGTAGTTCTCTGTAACACTAGGAAGGCCTGGTGTCAGGACTCGATCAACCTTCTTTACCCTGACCTTTATGGAAGGGGAGGAATGAGGGAAGGCAACATGTTCTTCTTCTTTGAATTTTGATATCAACAGTCTTCTGGATCAGCTTAGATGTGAAGTGTGTGCACTGTATTTTAGTGGCTTGACTCCTACTGACAAGATGGCTTCTAAAAGGTAGTTGGGGGATTGTTTCTTGATGCTCTGACATGTACATTGTGCATATCTATCCCAAGCTGTTTGGTGTGATCAGGAGGAGATTGGGAGCAAAGTCCCATCATTGTGTTGATGACATTCAGCTCCACTTCTTTTTTCACATCTGTATCAAATACAGCTAGATAACGTGTCTCCAAATTCGTTGTTTAAAGAACCTGTATTGTGCCGCATAAGGCAAAGATTGATATATAGCCCACAGATAGTCCTTGAAGTTCCCCAAAGGCACTCATTTCTTTGTAAATAAGATGCATGTGCTCAGTGAAGCTTGTTTCAAAGACACATTGCACTTTTGTTATTGTTGAACTGCTCGGTTTTGGCAGCATAGTTGAAAAAGGAAAAGTCCATGATTTTCCTTTGGAACAAGGTATTTATTTATTTATTTATTTACAGTATTTATATTCCGCCCTTCTCACCCCGAAGGGGACTCAGGGCGGATCACATTATAACACACATAGGGCAAACATTCAATGCCCATAAACACATCAAACAGAGACTGAGAGACACACGCAGAGGCAAGTTAACGTTCTTCTGAGGGGATGTTCGATTCTGGCCACAGGGGGGAGCAGCTGCTTCATCATCCACATTGACGGCACTTCCTCATTCCAGGTCGTAAATTAGTTAATCTTGCCTCCCACTTTATAAGTATACAGGGCCTACATACCTTGTTTTCAAGGTGATTGATATTTTTAGGAAACTCACAGAGCTTCTAATCAACTTGCAAAATAGGGTATTTCTGGTATCTGCATCTTGTTTTAAAGTCAAATTACATCTCACCCAGCTTCTGTCATTCTACTGAGCTTTCCTACTTATACATGTTTCCAGCCCTAGCCCAATGTTTTTAGCAGCCTGCCTTCTGTTTCTAGAGCACTTTGTGACTGAAGTTTGCAGGAAAAGTTTGTCGATAACAGTACAGAACTTGTATGAGATCACAAACAAATTTTCATTTGTCATCCAGATCAAATGCCCGCATTGCTATTATGTTATGAGAAATTCTCAGTAGCTCCAATTTTGACAAGTGCTATAATAGAACTTCCTGCGTGAGTCAGACTTGAAAGATCTGATGGCAAATCAGTATCTGAACCCTTTACATTTCAGGTTGGAGACTACTGTCTCGCTATTAACGTGGCAACATCAGCAAGATTTATTGTGTCACTTAGCACTATTGGGTTTAATCCTCCCCCCCGGCATGTCTTATACAAAAGTTGAACTAAAATGCATTCACCAAGTTTTCACTAACAGGAGGTACAGTGATAAACCTATCTCTGAAATGCAGCACTTTAAACTAAATTTCGGCTCACTTAGCCCATGCTCCCCTTTGAGAAAACAAAACCAAACCACTGCCTCCCTGCTAGCTAAAAACATACTAGAAAAGTAACATGTAATGAGAGATAGCACTTAAGTATGCTTCTAACTGGCAAGGAGGCAGTGGTTATTTCTTTTTTTTTTATACTGTATTGTATACAAAAGCATTCAAACATGTAAGTTCCTATTTGTAGTCTAGACAACACAACAGTAATTGTACAGTGGTAACTCATAATTTCCTTTTGCATTGTTGCCTATTAACCAAGGTGTGTGGAGCTGAACGGCAGGTAGAGTTCCAATCCCTATCGCATTTAACTAACATCTTAATTATAATACAATTCCTTCTCAACAGCAGACCTCTCCTTCAACAAATATTAGTAAAACTACTTGTTGGGACCTAGGCTGAAGCACGCAAAACAGAATTATACTTATGAGATTTCATGCTTTCTCACTTGTACTCAGCATTCTAACTGGTCTATGGAACTTTTAGTTTAAATTGCTATGCATTCCTCATAACCACCTGCACTTTCCTCTTTCTTTTGTGATTCTGGGGGCAATCAAGTTGTCAGTCAGCACATATAAAGTACAATTCCAGAATGTCCAAACCAGTTATGGCCACTTAAGGCCTAAAGCCATAGTAGAAAGCCAGCTAGTGATGGTAATGTCTTTGTGTCTTAACAAGCCCCCCATACCTTAAAAAATGTACTAAATGCTGTATTAACTAGTTTAAGAACAACCTGGTTAATGCAGCACTTCTATTTCTGTTAGTCATGAACCTTCTTCAGGGAAAACTGCCCAGCATATATGATAAAGTTTAGTAGCCCATTTTCAAAACTAATGCTCCCGTTTTTCCCCGAAAATAAGACAGTGTCTTATATTATTTTTTACTCCCAAAGATGCGCTAGGTCTTATTTTCAGGGAATGTCTTACTTTTCCATGAAGAAGAATTCATATTCATTGTTGAACAAAAAAATGAACATTGATTCTATACTGTACTGTAGTTATCATCACAAACCAATATAACTAAACCAGACAAACTGTGACTCCTGTCAAGAATTTATTGTCACTACCATTATTTCCATATACAACTGGTATGTAAGCTGCCCCGAGTCCCTCTGGGGAGATGGAGGTGGGGTATAATAATAATAATAATAATAATAATAATAATAATAATAATAATAATGTACATTTACCAATCCTGCATGCTATGGTGTTTTGTTTGGCAGGCACCGGACATGCTTCCAAACAAAAACTTTGCTAGGTCTTACTTTCAGGGGAGGCCTTATATTTAGCAATTCAGCAAAACTTCTACTAGGTCTTATTTTTTGGGGATGTCTTATTTTCAGGGAAACAGGGTACCTACAACGACTTACTTATATCTTGTGGCAGCAGTCTGATGAAGACATTTTCTCCATAATGCTTCCAGGTGTTGAGTTCTTTCATGACTTTCAAAACAAAATAGGGCAACTATATTTTAGGGGCAATCATGTCATATCCATACTACCCTCCCGACACAAGCTCTGTTTAGGTTTTTGCCTGAACATGGATAGGGATATTCCCAAGAAAATGGGAAAGACATAAGCCCTGCCTCTCAACACTTTTGAGCACCCAGGTGGATGTGAGTCTTCTGCGTGTTGAACACAAAGATCTGAAGAAGGTTATGTAACTGCATTTTGCTGAATTTGGCAACAAAGCCCTCATAAGCAGTAACCTAGTATTATCAGGAGTTAACTCATTAGAACTTTTAACTGTACTCAGGCAAATGAATGTAACTACAGATCTTTCTTCAGGTCATTACATTCATCATGCAAAAGTATAGCTTACATCCAGATGCTCAAAAATGTTGGAAGATAGAGGTTACCTAAGTCATGATTCTACAACTCTACAAATGTTCAGGGAAAACCTTGATCAGGACTACAACATCCAGGGAATTGGGAAAACAGGGACAGCAACCAAGTGCATACAGAAATGGGTGGTGGGAGACACAATAAACAATGAGCAATGGATTGTCACTAACAAAACAAGTGCTCCAAAAATGGTGGTGGGAAGCCTTGTGTCTTTCCAAAAAGTTGACTAAAAGCTGATTGGCTGAGGAAACAAACTAGGCCCCACCCATAATCATCCTAATAAACCAAGGACATTGTAAAATGCATTGAAAAAGCAGGGTAAAATGTAAGACATTTAGGGCATGATCATATTATCTCCTGCTTCATGTACTGTTTCATAGTAGGTTCTCCCAATCCATTTTCCTTGGAAGACTATAGCCACAGATCAAAGCCTTTTGCCTTCACCCTTAGCTGAGGTTCCACACTGCATCCCTTTGGTATTGCCACATGGGGCCAATAAAGAATGGTTCCTGACTTGCCTCATGGAAGATGACAAAAGCCATTGCAGAAGACATAAATTGAAATAGATTCTCTTTTAAAGCTACAACATTGAACATGTGGTATTAATTGAGGATCCTGTGATGTTTTCTTGTTGTTTGTGGCTATAAAATCCATGAAGCTGTTTTATAATGAGTGAAACCATTGCTCCAGTTATACAGACTAATAAATAATAATAATAATAATAATAATAATAATAATAATAATAATAATAGTAATAATAATAATCTTTATTTATACCCCGCCACCATCTCCCCAACGGGGACTCGGGGCGGCTTACATGGCGCCATGCCCAGAACAATACAATATAACAAAATATAATAGAACAACAAATCATAACACATTAAACAACAATAAAACAACAACAATAAAAGAAAATATACACTACATTAAACAAGATCAAAAGAGCAATAAAACCAAGGGTGGGCCACATGAACACTAGGTTAAAACTCGGGGTGAGAAAGGAAGTAGGAGTAAAAACCACAGAGGACAGGGTCATAAAGTGGTGGTGCAATCTGGAGGACAAATATTGAAGGAGAGCAGCAAAAGGGATTTATCTAGTGATTACTCTCCAAAGGCACAACGGAAGAGCCATGTTTTCAGGTCTTTCTTAAAGGCTGCTAATGTGGGGGCTTGCCTAATCTCACCGGGCAGTGAGTTCCACAATCGGGGGGCCACAGCAGACTAAGCTGGTCTTCAGAATTTAAGGCAAAAAACTTTTCTAGATCTACCTGGGGCCCTTTCACATGGTATAATCATAGTGCCGTGATTCCAGTTTAACTGCTATAGTTCCATTCTATGGAATTTGCAGATTTGCAGTTGGTGGTAGTACTTTGAATTCTCAATCGGGGAGCTCTTATGCTTCACCAAGCTATAAACAACATGGCAGTAAAAAGTGGAATTTTATTGATATAAATTATAGTGCAAGAGTGCCCCTGGAGATACTGGAAATGAAACGGATGTCTACTTGCATAGAAGGAATACACTGAACTTTGAAGTTTCCATATCCACTTCAGAGAGGACAGATAAAACATGTACTGAAATGAAACGACAGTGATAGAGGATACTAAGGTGGAAAAGGGAGGGGGTGGAAATAGAATTGTGCAAAAGAAGTAAACCCTTTGTACCCATTTCAATAGATAAGGGAAACATAATATACAGAGAAACCGCATCAACCAAATCTAGAGCGGATGACTTTCACTACTTCCTGAAAACCTGTTTTTCCTTTATTTTTGGCCCCCTTTTTAAACAAGACTCGTTTATTGTCATTCTCCAGATCATTTTTCTTTCAGTTCTTCATTCCTATGGTGTCTCTTCTTACAAATTGTAACTGTTCTGAAGATGGTTGCATTCAATTTCCTTCATTGTATCCCAAGCTTGTGCAACACATTGATTGCCACGTCATTTTCTCAATTACAGTTGTCTTGTTCCCATTCTCCTTCCTAAATTAGGTTGAGCCATTTCTTTTCAGCAACAGCTATATATCAAGGATACAAATGTTTTAGCCTGTTGGACAAAGATTTTATCTGTGATCAAGTACTTTCTAGGAAAGTCTGCACTGCGTGCTCTAAGTATCTAGGATTGAACTTGTGTATAAACCATCCTCATTTCAGTTAATGGTATTGTAAAACACAACAGAAACTCAAAATACCACTTCTTGGATGTTTATTGAAATCCAGCATGGTATAATGGTTTGAGCATTGGACTAGGATTTCAGGAGACCAGGTTCAAATCCTTACTGTCACAGAAATGCACTGGGTGACCTTGGGCTTTCTCAGCCTTAAATGAAAACCTCCTAATGAACTAATCTTGCCAAGAAAACCCCATGATAGATTCATCTTAAATTAGAAACAACTTGAAGATATACAATGACAATTGTTTGTGACATTCCTGTTATAGTTCCCCTAGAATGAGGATGAGGTGCAATATGAATTTCTTACTCAGACAGCAGCATCTCCCATCATCTCTGATTTGATCAACTGTATAGGTTTTGAGATAGGAGTGGTTGGTTTTTGTTTTTTTAATTCTGATAAAATAGAAGTGTCAGAAATTTTGCAAGAAGCTTTAGGGAAAAATAAGATGGAAGTCATAAAATAATGCCTTAGGTGAGGCCAGTTCCCATGGGAAAAATCCAAAAGACATTGCACTAACACATCATCCAAAATGAGAAAATTCAGTTCATATTATCCACAAATTAACCTTAAGTTGTGAAATTCTGTATTATTTTCCAGTGAATCTTCAAAACATTTAGCAGAATTTCGAGCAGAATATTTGAAAAATAAAGTTGCTATATATACATTTTAGAAAAGGCTCTCTGTGGCATTAAATAATATCAGGGAAAAGAAATAATGCTGGCAGCACCTTGGTAATATATGGCTGAGTAGTATTAGAGATATTATAGTAATGTCAAAAGTCACATAACATATTACTAATACACTTTCATAACCTTCTTTCCTTTAATGTGAAATCTCACACTCTCACTTCCGTCTCATACAGGCACGGGACAAGAGTGTGATTCCAAGGCACTCAGGATGTAATTCGAGATGAGAATCATGTGGTCCTTCAGGTATGTTGAATGGCAACTCCCAGCATTAATCACAAGTGCCTTTTTCTGGTTAATTCATTCTGGAGAGCTGTACAAATTCCATGCCTGATTAAATGCAAAATTTCACAAAGTCAAACAATGTAATGATAGCACGGAACTGTAGGACTAAAATAACCACAAGGGAGGGAGCATTTTTTAAAATTCAAGGCTAGAGATGGTCCCAACTCAATGTAAGTGCTGACAGGATCAGGAACGAGCCTTGGCTGACAACAAGATTTGGGGTCATTGAGTAATAAACCAAGGATACCGCAAAATCCAAAAGTGCTGGCTTTGGCCTATAAAGCCCTAAAGGGTTCTGGCCCAGCTTACCTGTCCAAACGTATGTCACCCTATGAACCATCTCGGGGTTTAAGATCGTCTGGGGAGGCCCTGCTCTCGGTCCTGCCTTCTTTGCAGGCGCGACTAGCAGGGATGAGAGACAGGGCCTTCTCAGTGGTGGCCCTTCAGCTGTGGAACTCTCTCCCCAGGGAGATTAGATCAGTCCCCTCCCTCCTGACTTTTTGTAAAAAAAAAAAGTGAAGATGTGGCTTTGTGATCAAGCCTTTGGAGAATTGGCACAATAAATAGATATGAAAAGATGTGCAATGACTATTGGAATGGCCCGGACTCTGTTTGTGGATCATGTGATTAATTGTGTTGCTCTAAATTGCTCTAAATGGTTTTAATGGTTTTAATTGTATTTTATAACTCTATTTTAAATATTTATTATATTGTACACTGTTTTTAAAGGCATTGAATAGTTGCCTATGTTGTAAAGCCACGTTGAGTCCCCTTTGGGGTTGAGAAAGGCGAGGTAGAAATGTTGTAATAAAAAAAAAATAAGTGGTGACAGGAGCAGACTCATCTAATGAATACAAGGAGGCTAGAAAGTTGAGGAAACACCTGAGTCTTGAAAGCATACAGGTGAAGTTTTTTTTTTTTTGCAAGAATGAAGTACATTAGTCAACATAATGGATGATGTAGGCTTTGAAGTCCCTTGCAAATAAGCTACGCTGAACCACAAGAAAAGGAAATTGTTCCTTTAATTCTAAATTTGTTGATTCTAGAAACCATTACGCCCCACCTATCTGCCCTTTAAACCAACTCCTTATATTTAGTCTTCTTCAAAGATCCCAAATGTAAAATGTGAACAATGCCAGTCACTGATTTAATGGTTTGGTCCAACAGATGAACATCGGAAAATACCCCCCCCCCCAAAAAAAAAAAAAAAAAAGATTCATGTGGATGGTGACTTGATTGGGATGTATTAGAATTGTTCAAATTTCCTTGTAAAAATGCACAGTTTCTTGAATGGTTCCAGTTTGGGCAAAGAGCCTTTCTCAAGTTCATGGATTCCAATTCCCAGGATTCTATCATTATAATATAGTTAAAAATCAATTCAGTTGATATTAAAATATAATTAAACTAATAGCCATTATTACTGTAAATTTCTTTACCCCCATAATCATGTTACATTTTTCCTGTACCATTCTATCTCTTCAACACCATTTTTCAGCTGAGTGTCACAAAATGTTGCATATTGACACTGTGATATTGACAATGTTATTTTTCATTCCTCCTTTAATCACAAAATGTACTTACAGTAAGTAAATGCCACAGATGTGGCATTTGTACCACTCTGTACTGAAAAACCAAAATCTCTTCAAGAAAGAGATTTTTTGCTGCCAGTTCAGGTACTTCCTGACTGTAAGAGCTGTTCAGCAGTGGAACTCTGCCTGAAGTGTGGTGGAAGCTCTTTCCTTGGAGGCTTTTAAAGGATGGATGGCCATCTGCCAGGGGTGCTTTGATTGTGCTTTTTCTGCATTGCAGAGGGTTGGACTAGATGGCCCATGTGGTCTGTTCCAATTCTATGGGTGTGTGATACTACTTGCATAAAGCTGAGATTTTTGCCCTTTATTTAAATCAGCTTACACTGACTTTCATTTGTCACTTGAATGCCTATTCTTCCAGTTTAGAACTTTTCATAACTATTTTTGTTCTAACTATCCTTGATAATTGAGTTTCCTCAGCAAACTTTAATATTTCTCTGCTAACTCTTAACTCCATATAATTTATGAAGGAAGCATCAGTTGTAATAGAAATTCCAGAAGGGCTTCACCACTCACCACCTTCTGTTGTGAGAACCATCTATTCTTATTCTCTGCTTCAGTATAAACGTAGCGGGAAGGGAAAGCTCACTCAGGTAGGATTGCAGCTGCACTGTCAGTACATCAGAAATCCATTGTATCACAGGAAAAGGTTGTGCTGGTCTGCCAAAACTGAACGCGTTGTGGCAGTTCTTAAATGATATGCCAAATTCTTGCAGCTGCAATGTGTAATACCTCCTGGACCCTGTAGAATCATGTTTCAAGTCCAATTTAAATGTGATATGCATGCAATACTTATTCTGAACTTATGTGTGGTATATCCAAAGTTGACACACCAGCCCAGTGCCCATTCAAACTATAGGTTCTGAGTATGACAACACTGCAGGTATAAGCATGACAGCCCAGTTCAAATGAGATGCTTGGGCAGATTTTTCTTGCTACCTTTCATAGTGCTCAGTTTTGCTAGACATTACTCTTAACATATACTGGCACTTAATGACTGCAGTTGTGTCGACACATAGCATAATCCTCCATGCATTTATCAAGGGGAACTATCTCTTTCTATGAGATTTAAAATGCATATAAGGCTTCACTTGGACATTCTTAATTCTGGGATTAAGCTCTTCTTAAAGGCATACTATAAAACTGTTATTTTGGATAAGAAAAGGATTATTGGGGGTTTTTGCCAGATGACTAGTTTGTTCCTATGCTAAAAAGTTAAGGTATCAGGCTGCCCAAACGCAAAATAAATAATCTTACCCCCACCAATAATATTGCCAAGAAATTCTTCAAAAAATCACTGCACAGTTAAAGCTTTAAACTGTTTTACTTTTGCATAAGATAATCTAATGGTCTTCTTGGTCAGAAGGAAACCTTGCCCATTTTGATATATTCTGCACCTTGGCCCAGATCCGTGTTTTAGTCTCCTGTTTTTAACATTTTATGCTGTATGTTGATTTTTATGATGGTTTTATTGATGTTGACGTTTTACTGTTGGAATATTTGTTTTATCGTTTTATTGCTGTATGTTTCGGGCTCGGCCCCCATGTAAGCCGCTCCGAGTCCCCTCCGGGGAGATGAGACAGGGTATAAAAATAAAGTTATTATTATTATTATTATTGCCACTAAGTATATATCCAATGTATCTACCAGTGATCAGTAGTAATTATATGGGAATTATATTAGCAATGACATATGTTAAGAAACAATCAATTACTGTTTTGCTTCCTTACATTTTACACTGTGCAATTTACATTTACATTGTGCATATTTACATAAACAATTTAAAGAAAAATATGAAAAATGAACTATCATTTACTTTGCATTATATAGGAAATATATCTGAATTTGTGTAGGGTAAAGATATAAGACAATCAAGAAGGAAAGATTGTAAAAATTACTTTTTATGGACTATAATTTTCAGAATTCCCTTCCAAATTGTAGTCCATGAGAGGTTTTGGGAATTGTAGTAAAAAAAACACACCCTTTTTATAAGTCTTGTCATGGAATGTGGAAGAGTATGTTCCCACAGAAAACCTCTTATCCTTTCAAGAGCTCATTAAACTACAATTTTAATAGCAGTAGTACAAAGCAGCAAATATGATTTTGTATGCTAGGTTATTATTTGAGATTAGATCGCAAAGGATATAAAAAGAAAACACAATGTCAAAAAAGCTTGTCTATCCATCACTCAAATTCAACTAATGTGAGGTTGATTTTTTCTTAGGCAAACTCTAATTATCTCTGGGAATTTTGAGAAAAGTTAAAAGAATTTCAGCTAGTTTGTCATAATTTGTCAGGAAGTGCCTTAGTAGACATTTGTAATTGTTTCTTAGCTTAGCCGAAATCATGCTCTGCTGAAACATCTGAAGGAATGTGAAGGGACGTTAATAGAATTTAGATGGCCTCTCATTCTAACAATGTGTACTAGCTTCTATTTATTAAATGGTAAGGTATCAAACTGATTGATTAAAAAGCAAGTGATCCGTCAAATAAAATTACTTAATCAGTGGCACCCATAATTACTTTGTCACTGGCAAGTACATTTTCACTATTTATTGAGCAATCTTCTTGGTCTTTGCAAATTTGACAGAATGTTCATTATATAGCACACATCATGTTTGAGTCCCACTGACACTCAGAGCTTAGAAAAGTCATAGAATCCTCCAGAAAATATGTCTGTTTCTGGGGGATTCTTTTCCTGGATCTGTTGCTGCTGAATGAGGTTTAGTCCCAGTTTGAAGAGGGCAATCTTTGCCAACTGAAAGCTAATTCTGGGTTTCTCCACACAGCCATATATCCCAGAATATCAAGGCGCAAAATCCCACAGTATCTGCTTTGAACTGGGTTATCTGAGTGCACACTGCCATATATTCCAGTTCAAAGAAGATAATGTGGGATTTTATTCAGCTGTGTGGAAGGGGCCTTCAAAGTACATGGAACCTGCTTTACAGTGATTCAGATAACTGATCCATCTAGGGGTGCATCTACACCATAGAATGAATGAAGTTTGACACCACTTTAATGGCCATGGCTCAATGCTATGGAATCCTAAAATATGTAGTTTGGTGAGGCACCAGCTCTCTTTGGCAGAGAAGGCTATGATTCTACTTCTTTTGCCTTTAACATGGAATAACCAAATTTGCCCTCATGGAAAACGTTCTGCTTAATTAGCCAGGTTCATCAATTGCAAGGAATATTGGAACATGTAGTCCTGCACCTAAATATGCAAAATAATAATAATAATAATAATCTGAAGATATTCTCACCTTGAGAAAAAAGAACACCTTAATGCACTAAGACCTTCCATTAAGAAAATGTCCAGTCACCATGTGAATATTTTTATTGCATATCAGGGCATCATTTTTACACAAAAATGTGCAGTGCTTTGTGTATAAAAACATTTATGTATTATTATTATTTATTTCAAGCATTTATATCCCGTCCTTCTCACACCCAGGGGGGAACTCAGGACGGCCTTACAATGAGCAATCATTAGATGCTGAACGACATAGTATATAAAAACATGTGAAAAATAATTAAAACTATGTACAATTTTTACTATTTTGCCAAGTGTAAAAATATTTATTTGAATCCCTGTGATTCCTGTGTACAACAATGACATTAAGCAAAGACTGACGTCTCTTCAGGAACTGATGCAGTACATATATCATCAGCATTAGCCAGTACAGCCAGTTGTGAAGATCCCTTGATAGTCTGGTAATACCTGCAGAGCCAAAGTTATCCCTCCCTCTATATTAGTCCTATAGTATGAGTAAAAATCAGGAGCCAAATTACTCTTGACCAATGGGTTGATGCCAAGGGCTATGGAGCCTGGGGAATATGGTTGCCATTACTTGTGGTCCCAGTTCTTGTGGCCAGTATTTGCTGTTTTGAGTATCACACCATCATTTTGTCCCCAGTATGTCACCATTTGGTCCAAGCGTCAGCTGGGTTTAGCACTGAAGGAATAATTTGTTTTAAATGAGTTTGCTATATGAAATCAATGATAAATTAGTATAGCCTGCATCATAGAAGAATCTTTCTCATGTTATCTTCTTGTTTTACATTCTTACTGCAAAGTGAAAATATCTTTTACAAAGAAAAAAAAAGATTATTAATAGTAGTATTTGTATTTACACCTTGCTTCTTCTCTTCCAAACGAGACTGAAAGTGGCTAACACTAAAATTGTACAATATGTAAATTAATACCAAAAGCATACAGGCATTAGAATAGAATTAAACACAGGACTTATTTAAAAAATACATAGTTAAAACCAATAAACTCATTCAAAAACCTGTTAAATTGTATAAAATGCAGCACCGACTCGGTCATTGAAACTTTCTTATTTAAAACCCTGCCTGAAAAGAGAGGCTTTAGTCTGCTATCAGAAGGACAGCAGGGAGGGGGCCCTTCTGATTTCCTTAGGCAGGGAGTTCCAGAGTATATTATTAAAAAAATTATAGAGAACCTTTCACCCATAATTTAGCATTTAATAACTCACCATTCAGTGCAATCCTATAACCTTTCCCCCATTGTTTAACATAAAATATGCTCCTTGTTCTGTTTTCTTTCTATGAACCAATGTGTATTGTTTTTGTAGGTAGAATTAATGAGTCTCAGACTACCTTCCATTATTTCTTCTAAGAATGTAATAAAATGTCTTTTTGGTGGCAGTTATGCAGAAAGCATAAAATAATATCCAACATAATGGTAAAAGTGAACAGTTTTTAAAGTTTGCAAAAAATGATTTTTACTGCCTGTCTTTTAAATATTGCCTGATACTGTTCCTTTTCAGAAACAAATTCTGCAGACATTGCACATCGACACTATGCACTGCTAACCACAGATCCCATTATGTGTATAATAATTGACTATTCAATAGAGCATTGAAGCATTTTTGTCTGGAACTAATTCACCTTTGTCTGAGCATCAGCATGTTCACGCTATGAATTACAGACATGATCTCTAACTGCCATAAGGCAGTCTGCTACATTCAATTCCATTTTCTAAAGAAAAAATACATTGATGTCCTTGTGTAGCTAGGAAAATAAGATTTTAAAACTAGTCAATGTAAAGCACTGATATATTGATGCATATGATTCACTAGCATAGTCTTTGGACCTTAAGGTAGTGAGTCACTGCATTATGGTCCCCCAAACAGCAACTCAATATCTACCCATGTGTTGCAGAAATACTGTATGCTGTACAATTATCAGCCAAGAGCAGATGCAAACTCTGCAATAGAATGCTAAGCGTGCATATAAATCTCCCTGCAGTTTCGGAGAAAAGTCCCTGTTGTCTCTTATAGATTGGATGTCCCAAGTTTATAGATCACAATATATTAGTATGTGGCAATGTTGCAGGATCAGCACACACGGTCCCCATTTACAGAGCCATACCATATTTTTCCTAAAACGATGCAGAATGGTAATCATCTCAGTACTTGCAAACCACAGCTGCCTGTAGATGAACAACAAATCTTTGGAATAATTTTCATGTACCACTAGATGTTGTTCAGGCCCCAAAGGCAACTTGCTCTAGTTAACAGAGGCAGACTGACTGCAGTGTGACTCAAAAGAGAGAAGGGAAATGAGGAAATTATCATTATATATGATGGCTGGCCAGTTTCTTGAGTGATGAAATGGAGGGATGCCTTGCCCAGCCAATACATGAATATGACTTTTGGCAAATTGGCACTAGTGGGCAAATCCAAGACAAATGTGGCCCAGAGCTTCCCCGGATCTAGCATGAGGACATTTACACATATCTGCTGAACCCAGAGCCATGCCATACCATAGGTTCAGCTGAGCTGAGACTATATCATCCCCTCTAGCTGATCCCCTTGTCCTTGTGTCTCCATCATTCTTGTGTTACTGGCCAAGGAGCTCCCTGCGAAAGCCCCATTCTGACTTCAGGAGACATGATCTCGACAGCTAGGTCTTCACAGGAGTTTCATTGGCCAAGGCCACAGCAAAGGTGACATGAAGATGACCCATCCCCTTCTCTGCACTGATCAGCACAGGGGAAAGTAATGGCAATGGGATACATGTAAACAGTGGGTCACATTAATCTTTACAGCTGAGAATATTCCTCTAAAATATTCATTTACCATGTCAGAAGTGAACTGAGGTACAGTTATAATGTATTTAAAAAATAGGCTTTTAAGCAGAGGCTGGATGGCCATCTGTTGGGGGGTGCTTTGAATGCGATTTTCCTGCTTCTTGGCAGGGGGTTGGACTGGATGGCCCATGAGGTCTCTTCCAACTCTGTGATTCTATAAGTCTATGAACACAAAGTCAAAAACTTGATATTATACTAGATTTCCCGTGATGTGATATGGTTGTATGGTTCGTGTATGGTTCTTGGTGCCCAGCTGACAGAGGTCTGACACGTGACCAGAAGCTAGCCACTTGGAGTGTCTCCAGTGTTGCTGCGAGAATGTCCTCCATTGTGCATGTGGCAGGGTTCAGGCCTCACTATAGCAAGTGGTCTGTGGTCTGCTCTTGTCTACATGAGACATGAGAGAAGCCTCCTCACAGGATCGTACATATCCAAGCAACTTTGTACATGGCTGATTCTCTCACACCAGAAGCGACTTGCAGTATTCCTCTAATAAGTCATCATTGTTACCACACCTGCATAAGAGGAGTCAGTACTTGGTGGACAGGACTGAAGGACTGTGGAAGTTATAATACATACTTTCCTGTTGGTCAGTAGCTTTTATTGGCTACTGTGAAACAATTTACAAAGCTTCATACAGAAAGATTAAACAGCAGCTTCACTGACTTGGAAATCCTGAGAGCTGTAGTCCAAAGAAATAACTTTTCCAAGTAATATTTCACTAAGGCAACTCAAGCTTACTGATCTTGGATGACGTGTGTCTAAGGTCCCTCTAGACTGCTATATAATCCAGATTATCAAAACAGATAATCCACAGTATCTGTTTTGAACTGGATTATATGAGTCTACACTGCCATATAATCCCATTCAAAGCAGATAATATGGATTTTATATGGCAGTGTAGAAGGGGCCTTAGATACAGAGGTTGCTTTGTCATAATTATTTATTTGATTTGGCCCTTCTATGTAGCAGAGTGAAGTGGTGGTGGCAGTATATGTTGGATGGTACAGAATCATAGTGTCGGAAGAGATCACAAGGGTCATCAAGCCCAACCTCCTGCCACACAGCAATGGAAACTACTTCTGTATCTTCCAGGAAGTCTAAACTAATCTGTGCGTTTCCACTTGATAGGATCATAGAGTTGGAAGAGACCTCACGGGCCAGCCAGTTCAACCCCCTGCCAAGAAGCAGGAAGATGACATTCAAAGCACCCCCGACAGATGGCCATCCTCTGCTTAAAAGCCTCCAAAGAAAGAGCCTCAAGCACACTCCGGAGCAGAGAGTTCTACTGCTGAACAGCTCTCACCGTGAGGAAGTTCTTCCTAATGTTCAAGTAGAATCTCATTTCCTGTAGTTTGAAGCCATTGTTCTGCATCCTAGCCTCAGGGCAGCAGAAAACAAGCTTGCTCCCTCCTCCCTATGACTTCCCCTCACATATTTATACCTGGCTAAGGTGAAGTGGAAGATGCTGTCCCATCCCCAGTACTAAATTCAACTGTCTACAAGTCTGTTTATGTAGCCATCTTGTTTTTCACTTAAGATAGCAACATATCTTGGGTCATCCCTGATATACTTGAACTTTACTAACAACCATTCAGTTTCAACTTAAACATCCAACTGAAGCCTCCTCATCCAATCCCACATCCAATGATTCCTATTGACTACTCCGGGAGAAGTCATAAAGGTGGGTGCTAGAGTAAATTAAAGGATTGCTCTAGTGAGTTTGTCATGCACATTAATCTTCCAAACGTTCAACCACAATTCTGTGCTACCCAGACTTTTTGAAAATTATTTGCTTGGTATCTTATATATGGATAACCTTTGTCCACCAAGTCTGCTCATGTACATTCATATCTCACCAAAGCGGATGTCACATATAAGACAAAGTACTACCTTAAGAAGCAGCAAATGTGAAATATTGGTTTAGATGGGGTAGGGACAGAATGTGTTCCCTTTTGCATTGTTTCTTCCAGAGAAAGCTGGGATATCTTAGGTACAATAGTGGCAGAGCTGTGTGTTGTTTGCTGAGAATTCAGCAGAATATTTCATCCGTTGTTAATCTGCCTTCAGTAAGAACTAGGATCCTGATCAAGGTTATTAAAAGAGACCAGGCACTGTATCATACTGCACTCACCTGTGGCCATTAACAGATGATTTCAAGGGAAGCAATTACTCAACATACATTCCATCTCATTGTAGAATGCCAAATTTTGCATTTAGGGGAGAAATGATTCTGGAATATATGCTCTGAAGCATGAGATTTGATTACCTTTATCGTCACTTGCAAGGCCATAAATGCTGCAATAAAAGAACATAAAAGCATCCAGCCCTTTTCCAGCAACCCATGTACAGTACTCGTGCTTGCATAATTATCCTTTGTGGTTTTGAATCCCATAGATTAAGCATTGACAACTGACAGTTTCTTTCATAACTAATCCTGCTTTCAATAGCTAGAATGAAATCATAGAATTGTTTGTCTTCATTCCCAGCAGCAGTTCTGCAATAAAGAAAGGGAATAATATCTTTCCCCTATTCACATCTCTCTCTCTCTCTCTCCCCCCCCCCCCCCCAGAATAGGCAGGTAACTTGTTTTTCTTTTATGGGAAAGACAGAAGGTATCACATGATTTCCCAAATTTCTTATGGAGAAGCACTACAAAGGTACCTGTCTGAAACTGCCATATTGGCAATTTCTTATCAGAATACTGAAACTCATGGGGAACTGGGATATAAGAATGCTTGTTTGATTTCCTTCTGTTCTTCCCTCCATCACAGGGGTTGAGCTGAGGAACCTACATTGAACTGCTCGATAGGTTCCTTCAAAAGAAGCTTCAAAGATTATGTTTTTTAAAGAGAGAAAAACATGCTTGCCATGAGTGTCATAAACAAGACACAACGTGCAATCTAGAGTGGCAATTCTTAGCAGTTGGTTCTCCAGATGCCTTGGACTTCCAATACACATCATGAGTAGAAGTCAAATAGGTGAAAGGCAGTTGATATAGACTCTTTTCAATATATATTAAAATATTTATTCTGTCTTCTTTTAGGAAACCAGACCATGCTTTTCCATTTCGATTACTGCTATTTGTCTCTACTTTCCTCTGCATTTTACCACGTGAATCAGGTGGTCATAGTTCTCAGAGGCTTCCTGTTTCATTTTCATGGCATTAGCTTTATGCTATCAGTGAAAAAATTGTATTATTATTAGTATTACAATGTTCAAATGTCTTTGTAACAGTATGGAATTAATGTTTTCTGTATTCATTGTTTTGACTGTATTGTAATTTCAGTGATATTGTGAGCTGCTTTGAGTCCCGTATTGGTAGAAAGTTAGGATATACATTAATTATTTACAATAATAATTTTTTTAAAATCATCATTCCCCAGTGGTATTTATGCTTTTAAAAGGGCTCACTGCACCATTCTTACTGCAACTTCCCATGTCCATCCATCCAGCTTCTCCCAAACTCTGCAAAACACACACATGGATTCGGCCTGAAGTAGATTATTTTCAACCTGTTGTTCTGAAATGGATAATAATACACTTTATTTATATTCCGCTTTATCTCTCCAGGGTGACTCAGAGAGAATTATAGTACACATATAAGGCAAATATTCAATGCCTTTTACACAACAACAACATACAAGTACACAGATAAAGCTAAAGGTCTTCCCCTTTTTGTTCTCTGGAGTCTGGAGGCAATGCTCAACTCCAGCCATGGGGAGG
Organism: Anolis carolinensis; assembly: GCF_035594765.1. Classification (NCBI taxonomy): domain Eukaryota; kingdom Metazoa; phylum Chordata; class Lepidosauria; order Squamata; family Anolidae; genus Anolis; species Anolis carolinensis. The sequence goes on along the minus strand of NC_085843.1, from coordinate 246,314,328 downwards.
TGCTATTGTTCCATTTTCCATGCCAAGAAGTCTGTTGTCTGTAGACATTTCCAATTGTATTTTGCCGGCATGTCTGCATGGGGCTCCCTTTTATCTTCCCACTGAGGCGGTACCTATTGACCTACTCACATTGCATGCATTTGAATTGCTAGGTGGCAGAAGCTAGCATCAACAGTTGGGAGCTCACCCTGACTCATGGCTCAAACTGGCAACCCTCCAGTCAGCAGCTTTCCTGCAGCTAATGGTTTAACCCACTGAGCTATCCGCGTCCATCCGGAAATGTACACTGGTGTGAATGAACTAGTTAAAAATAACCAGAATTGACATGTCTCTTATTATGAAAGATATTTCTTATTTGAGATCCAGAAGGTTTGACCCTTATCAGACAGAGTAGTATTCCTTATGTGATCACTGAAAACAATCCACATTTATATACACTGAACAAGATGGCAAAAAATCCATATCTCATAAAGACAGGCATGTGTGCATCATGTATTATATGGACAACATCTTAATTTTGCAGAGAAATGTATTGGTACATTAACTGAAAACAATACTTAGGAATATTTTGGAAGAACACGTGTTTGTTGTTAGCTGCTTCCTATTTCTCAGCCTTGCATGAAATGAATTTTGATTGTCCCTTATTGCTATTTGTGCAACCTGACAAGACTCGGCTGCGCTACAACTCTAAAAACAGTTCTCCCTTGCCATATAGGTTGAGTGTCCTTTCATAATGCTTGGGACCAGAAGTGTTTGAATATTTTTGGAGATGGGACCCAAAATTAATTTTTGTTTCATATGGAGCCCCAGTGGCGAAGTGTATTAAAGCACTGAGCTGCTGAACTTGCAGACCGAAAGGTCCCAGGTTCAAACCCCAGGAGCAGCGTGAGCGGCCACTGTTAGCTCCAGCTTCTGTCAACCTAGCAGTTTGAAAACATGCCAATGTGAGTAGATCAATAGATACTGCTCCAGCGGGAATGTAACAGTGCTCCATGCAGTTGTGCCGGCCACATGACCTTGGAGGCGTCTATGGACAACGCCGGCTCTTCGGCTTAGAAATGGAGATGAGCACCAACCCCCAGAGTCAGACATGACTGGACTTAACGTCAGGGGAAACCTTTACCTTTACCTTTATGGACCTTATAGCGGAATGAAATTTTATATTCAGGACTTTTAATAATCTTGTGCATGAAACAAAGTTTGTTTACATATGACCATCAGGAAGCAAAGCTATCATTATCTTACTCCTCCATGTGGATAATTTTGTATCGTTTAAGATTTCCAGATAAGTGTCAGGACCCAGGCTGCAGAGCACCAATAACCATGCACAGAGACCAGAATCTATCTAATATCTTTATTAAAGGAATATATAAAGTCAATAAAAACAAGTGAAGAATATAGTTCAGAAGTAGACCTTTCAGGAAAGGTCAAATATAGTCCAGGAAAACAATGTCCAATATGTGATATTAGAGTCCAAAGTTATAATCCTTGCGGAGTCAATTCGTCACCTTGTGGAGTGAGATCGTGTGTGGACTACGCTACTCCAGTCCCTTGCCTCCAGGACCAAGCTCCAAGCCTTGTTTCACGGACCTTGTTCTAGCATCAAGCTTTCCTTGTTCCACGGACCTCGCCACGGACCCTGTTCTTGCTTTTTGTCTTTTGTAGACACGTATCAAGCCTTGTTGCCAAGAATCTAGTTTGCTTCCAGCCTTGTTGTCAAGCTTCATTGGACTAAAGGACCCTGTCATTTCCCCACACTTTGCCTGGCAAAGTGTGTGTTTCGGTTATTGGATTATAACTTTGGACTCTAATATCACATATTGGACATTGTTTTCCTGGACTATATTTGACCTTTCCTGAAAGGTCTACTTCTGAACTATATTCTTCACTTGTTTTTATTGACTTTATATATTCCTTTAATAAAGATATTAGATAGATTCTGGTCTCTGTGCATGGTTATTGGTGCTCTGCAGCCTGGGTCCTGACAGTTTGACTCCACCACCTAAGCACCAAATAACCTAGACCAGAATGTCTACAGGAACCGGGGCGGAAGCCCAACCGCTCAGCTACACCATTTCCAAGGATGAATTAGACAGAATCCGTGATACGCTCCATACGCAGGAGGGAGAAATACGGGGCTTGAAGGAGCGCGGAGCTCGTCTCCCTGCCCTAGCGCTACCAACCAAGTTTTCTGGAGAAGCTTCCAAGGTTCATGTTTTCCGTCGCCAATGCCAGGCGTACATGGAAGCCCGCCACGCCGAGTTTCCCCAAGAAGAAGTCAAGGTGGCATGGATTTACAGCCTCCTAGAAGGGCCAGCGGCCAATTGGGCGACGGCGCTATTTGACGAAGCCTCCATGCACCTAAGTTCCGCGCAAAACTTCCTGAATCACCTTCAGGCAACTTGGGGGATCGAGGACAATCTAGAGGCGGCCGGCCATAAACTCCGGCGCCTTTTCCAAGGGGACAGGCCGTTGTCCCAGTACATAGCCGAGTTCCGAGTGCTGGCCCAAAACACCGGTTGGAATGATATAGCCCTCAGAGGACAGTTTCGTGAGGGTCTCAACATCGAGATGCAGGAAGAAATTTCCAAGGTGGATCCTCCAAACTCTCTTGAGAGACTTATTGACCAATGTTTACGAGCCGAAGTCATGCTTGCCAACAGAAAACAGTGGCTCCAAGGCCAGAGTGGAAGAGCAGGAGTAAACCCTCCCGCTCCCGCCAGCATTCAGCCACGTCCAGTGTGGAGACCCCCACCACCAGCCCCATACCCCAGAGGAAGCGAGGAGGAGCCGATGCAGTTGGGCAATGTGCGTCCCAGATTAGATGTTGCCGAGAAGGCCCGCCGCCAACGTCTAAACCTCTGTTGGTACTGCGGGAACGGGGGCCACTTTGCCAGAGAATGTCCAGCCAAAAGAAAGCCCGCCGCTCGCTTGGCGGTGGCGTCCTCCGCGGAGACAGAGACGGCCGAGGCGGCTGGCGCAAAGCCGGCGGGGGAAGCCAGCGACCGGGCGTAGAGAGGCTCGCCAACCCGGTCAAAAACCCCACTCAAGAGCCGCAAACCGGGGTCCTATTCCTCCTAGTGGTCATCTTGTGGTCAGCGAAAAAAGGACCCGTCATGATCCATGCCATGATAGACTCAGGAGCAACAAACAATTTCATCGACAGGGAGTATGCCGACTCTCTGGGATTACAATATCACGATTTCAAGAACGCCCGGGTGGTGCAAGCCATAGATGGCCGTCCCCTAAAGACAGGTCCAGTAAGCCAATGGACTGAACCCACCAGAATGTGGATAAGGGAACACATGGAAGAGATTTCCTTCTTTGTTACCGAGGTCCCTCACTTCCCTGTGATTTTGGGAATTCCATGGCTGACACTCCACGACCCCAACATCTCCTGGACCAACAGAGAACTGCAGTTTGCTTCTAAATATTGCCAAAACCATTGTCTGGTAGCCAAGGTCTGTCATGCCACAGACGCTGAACCCATCATCACCTTGCCCAAGAAATACTCAGACTTTTGGGATGTGTTCAATGAAAAGGAAGCCGAGAAACTACCCCCGCATAGACCCTACGATTGTGCCATTGACTTGGTGGAGGGGGCCCCGATCCCACGAGGGCATCTCTACTCCCTGACTGAACCAGAGCAAGAAGCTCTCAGGGAGTTCATAGAATCAAACCTTCGCAAGGGGTTCATCAGACCCTCTCAATCCCCAGCCGCTTCCCCAGTGATGTTTGTAAAAAAGAAGTCAGGGGACCTACGCTTGGTTGTGGACTATAGAGCATTAAACAATATCACAAAGCGGAACCGCTATCCCCTGCCTTTGATCTCGGACCTATTAGACCGGCTTTGAGGGGCCAAGGTTTACACCAAGCTGGATCTTCGGGGGGCTTACAATCTAGTTCGCATCAGGGAGGGGGACGAGTGGAAAACCGCCTTCCAGACTAAATTCGGATTATTCGAGTCCCTAGTCATGAATTTCAGTTTATCCGGAGCTCCCGCAACGTTCCAGCACTTTGTCAACGACATTTTTCAAGATTATCTAGATCGGTTCTTGATCATATACCTGGACGATTTTTTGGTGTTTTCTAGATCACAATCAGAACATGAGAAACACGTCAGAATGGTGTTACAACGATTGCGGGATCATGGACTATATGCCAAGTTGGAAAAATGCGCTTTTGATCTTCAAGAGGTAGATTTCCTGGGATACCGTGTCTCGCCACTAGGGCTCTCCATGGACCCGGCAAAGGTTTCAGCAGTATTGGAATGGTGGGCGCCAACCAACAAGAAAGAGGTGCAGCGCTTCTTGGGGTTCGCGAACTACTACCGCAAGTTCATTCCAGACTTTGCCCGCTGGTCTGACCCAATCACCAGCTGCATCCGTGGAAAACAGCCTTTCCGCTGGACGGAGCAAGCAGAGAAAGGGTTCCAGCAACTAAAGAAGTTATTCACGTCCCAGCCAATTCTACAGCACCCTGATCCTAAAACCCCTTTTGTTGTGCAGGCTGATGCCTCCGATGTGGCAATTGGGGCTGTACTCATGCAACCAGTGGGAGAACATCTTCATCCTTGTGCTTTTTACTCCCGTCAACTAACAGCCCCAGAGAGAAATTACACTATTTGGGAGAAGGAACTTTTGGCCATAAAAGCAGCCTTTGAAAATTGGAGACATTGGTTAGAAGGGGCCAAATTTCCCATTGAGGTCCATACTGACCATCGTAATTTGGAACATCTAAGAACTGCCCGCAAGTTAAATCAGAGGCAGCAGCGCTGGGCTTTATTTTTTGAGCGCTTTGATTTCCAGATCCATTATGTAACCCCAGCTCAGACCAAGCAAGCAGATGCTCTATCACGGAAACCAGAGTATGCTGCAGGGCGCAGAGAGACCTTCGAATCCCAATTGCTGCAGCCCGAGAACTTTGCCACGCTCACAGTGGGAAACACCAAATCCACTGCAGTTGAACCAACTCTCTCTACTCCAGGACCCCTTTGTGCTCAAGAAATCAGAGCCAGTCAACAGGCGGATGCCTGGGCTCAGGACCAAATTCGCCAAGGACTACGTTTCCCTTTCTCACTTAAGGATGGGTTACTATGGTACAGAAATCATGTCTACATCCCTCCAGGACCAGGCAGAGAAAAGGCACTTCACCTATGTCATGACTGCAAGCCAGCAGGGCATTTTGGGCTATTCAAAACCATGCATTTGATCCTACGAGATTTTTGGTGGCCCAAGATCCGCAAGGGTGTAGAAAAATACGTCAATACCTGCCCGGTATGCCAGCGTTCCAAGACAAGAAGGGAGAAGCCCTCAGGGCTACTGCATCCCCTTCCTACTCCATCTCGTCCATGGGAGATAATTTCTGCGGATTTTATCACCGACCTACCACCCTCCCTTGGATATACCACGATCCTAGTGGTGGTGGACCTTTTCACCAAGTTGGCCCACTTCATTCCTTGTGATGGCCTTCCCACGGCCAAGGAGACTGCAGATTTATTCCTTCAGCATGTTTTCCGACTACATGGATTGCCCAAGAGTTTAGTCACTGACCGTGGATCTCAATTCACCTCTCGATTCTGGAAGGCTCTACAAAAACTATTGGGCATAGACTCTCGTTTATTCTCAGCTCATCATCCCCAAACAGATGGGCAAACGGAGCGCACCAATGCCACTTTGTGTCAGGACCCAGGCTGCAGAGCACCAATAACCATGCACAGAGACCAGAATCTATCTAATATCTTTATTAAAGGAATATATAAAGTCAATAAAAACAAGTGAAGAATATAGTTCAGAAGTAGACCTTTCGTACACCCTGCCAATTAGCATACTACTATAAAAAGGGGAGTAGTCAGTGCTGGCATGGATGTCATCAGAAAGGGCGGTTTATGCACATGATGTGGGAATGTGAACATGTACAATATTTTTGGCAGACTATACAAAATGAGTCAAATCAAATACTAGGAAATGAGTGGGTCATAACAAAGGAAATAGCGGTATTAGGGAAAAGAGAGGAAATGGGAAATAAAAGGGAAATAAAAGAAGCAATAATTGAATGTGCACAAGCAGTAATAGTATTAGGGTGGAAAGATAAATCAAAATGGACAGTAAATAAATGGTACCAATATATGGTGGAGCAAATGGAATTTGAAATTATGAATGTGAAACTAAATGTTGTAAAAACTAATGAAAATAGAAAAAGAGAAATGGAAGAAAGATGGACAATGGTAAAGAACTATATCATGAATCAATCTGGAGATCAAGCCATAAGAAATAAGATACAAATGTTATATAGTATATCGGTTGGAAATGGATTAAGATAAAGATATAAAAATTGTCTCATAAAGAAACGAATATGTAAAAAGAAAACAATCCTCGTGTTGGTGGTGGGAATTGTAAATGTTTTGTATGTCTACGGTATGTATTTTTTGTGTTTTAAAAAATAAAAATTTATAAAAAAAAAAGTCAATAAAAACAAGTGAAGAATATAGTTCAGAAGTAGACCTTTCAGGAAAGGTCAAATATAGTCCAGGAAAACAATGTCCAATATGTGATATTAGAGTCCAAAGTTATAATCCAATAACCGAAACACACACTTTGCCAGGCAAAGTGTGGGGAAATGACAGGGTCCTTTAGTCCAATGAAGCTTGACAACAAGGCTGGAAGCAAACTAGATTCTTGGCAACAAGGCTTGATACGTGTCTACAAAAGACAATAAGCAAGAACAGGGTCCGTGGCGAGGTCCGTGGAACAAGGAAAGCTTGATGCTAGAACAAGGTCCGTGAAACAAGGCTTGGAGCTTGGTCCTGGAGGCAAGGGACTGGAGTAGCGTAGTCCACACACGATCTCACTCCACAAGGTGACGAATTGACTCCGCAAGGATTTCTTTGCGGGCAAACACCTTGCAGGTGCAAGGGCTCCAATTCTGGCTGAAACGGTGGGAAACCCAAGTTTTCCTCGTCATCTGCCACAATAGTACTGGGAACGGGACTACATGGCCCATGAGTCATCACAATAAGGGATATTTAACCTGAATTGGCTGAGGCTGATGAGAGCTGCATTCCAAGAATATCTCTTGGATCATGCTTCAGCCTCCCTAAACTAGAATTTTGATGTGAATATACCTTTTAATTTCATGAGTATATGTTGCCCTTTCACTGTTTGCAAACCTTGCTGCCATTCTCATTAGCGGGTTCTTCCCTTCGCAAACTATTCCTCTCACTCGTTGAAAGACAGGATTCGTGTCCATTGATTAATGACACCTAATATTTATTTAACAAGGAACATAATTTATTTTTCTATCATCACAGCTTCTGATCCTGCTGTACTTTCACACCAGGATGAGTTGTATTAGCAGTGCTACTCTGATCCTGTTATGCCTGGCTGACACAGAGATTACGTGTTAAGGATTTAATTATGCAAATATCATTCTGTAAATGGCAGTGTTTGCCATGTTTGCAAATAATTTTCTCTTGCATCAAGAAATCTTGGAGAGATGGAAGAAAAGAATAGGAGTGCTTCCAATGGAATACGTTGGGAAAAATAAGACTACTGCAATAGAAAGACAATGGTTGGAATTTTACTCTATGAACACTATACCATTAAAATTATTATTAGAAATTATTCTTTATCTTAAGTGATCTGTGAGCCTCAATAAGAGATAAGGTGTGATAGATGTGAACCTCAGTAAGGATCAACTGAGGGAAAATACATGTGTAATAATGAGTCCAAAAACTGTCATGGCTCAATGCTATGGCATCATTGGAGTTTTATATAGTCTTTAGCCTTCTTCACCAATGAGTGCTCACTAAACTGCAATTCCTAATTCCATAGCATTGAGTCATGGCAGTTACAGTGCTGTCAAACTTCACTGATACTACAGAAGGCATGGACAAACTAAGGCCCGGGGGCCGGATGCAGTGCCCTGGGTGCTTACCTCAGGCCCTCCTAATTTTCCGTGCTCTGGGCATAAGGTGGCCCACTGTATCCTTATGAAGAAATGGCAGAGGAGGAAGGCACGCAGCAGCTGAGAATCCTCTGGAGGGCTCTCAGACACCGTGTGTCTCGCCCTTCTCCTGGCATAAGGATGGTATGAGTGGCCCTGTACTTATACCAGGAGCACGGCTTGAGGAAGGCATGCAGTAGTTGAAAGCCCTCCAGAGTGCTTTTGGACATCGTCTGTCTCGCCCTCCTCCCAGCATAATGCCAAGAGGACATCCTGAAGACTGATGAGGAGGATTGGGGCAATCATTGTATGTCCCATTTTCCTCCTGGCATAAGGATGAGTGAGTAGTGGCATTCTTATGCCAGGAGAACAACCTGAGGATGACCCGGATCCTGCCCCAAGCCCTCCTGGCCCCACCTTCTCCTTCCCAGGCATGTCCCACTGAGCATGTGCCTGGATGCCCTCCCTCCCAGCCTGGCCTGGACCTCTTGGCTGGGTTCACAATGCGGCCCCAAGGCAAAAAAGTTTGCCCATGCCTGTTCTATAGTGTAGTAGATGCATCTAGGGGCAGCCACCAATAAGGCCCTTTCTCACCTCTTCACCAGCAATGCTTCTGAGGGGAGGGTCCCTCCTAATGATCCCAGTTCCTGGACAGTCTCATATAAGAGATTTGGATGGGCCTGAGTCATAGTTAATTATTTGAACTGGATATAACTAAATATGATTGCATTGCAAAACTATCCAATATTCTTTGAATCTTCTAAAGCATTGGATCCTGAGGCATCAACAAATGGAAAGGACGATAACTTTTCTGCAGAGTGCTCTTCAGGATGCTTTTTCTTAAAGCGTTCATTACAAGAGTGATCTCTACAGAAATAATTAGGCTGAACATAAGCTAGCTGCTATGCTACTGTCAGCTTTCGAATTAGCTACACACAGACAAGCCATTTAGTGACTGGCAATAAGTTACCTGCTAGAAGGGATATGCAGCCTGATTTTCCTTGTCCTCAAGAGGCAGTTATCATTTCATATGCTGCAAAGGATTCTTTGAGGCTCTGCAGAAGTTGCCATCTGGTGTGTGAGTAGGGATCTGGGCCTAAATGTAAAGCAATAAAGATGGATGGGAGATTTGATGATTTCTTCAGCCAATTGCCACTTTGTGTAGGATTCTGTGTATTAAATGATGTAAAACAATATTTCAAGGTTACTCTGGGTGAGGTTTATCACATCATCCATCAAATTCTCCTAGCGTCTAAAATATTTTATTGCCAAATGGGGAGAATCCAGCTTAATCACACAAATAACTTTAGTTTACCTGGTCGGTCTTATTTCTGAGAAAGAGAGAAAGAAAAAGGAGGAAAGAAGGGAAAGAAGAGAGAATAGATTTATATATCCTCTGGAATTTGTATTTTAGAACCATTTTTAATGGCATCATACAGTTTGAGACAATAAAACAACAAATCAGGTCAGCACCACACATATGTCATGACAAGTGAGATTCAATTCTGTGAGTACAAAAACACCATGAGACACCATAACTTAAAGAGTTGTTAGACTTGGGCCAGTAATCATTTTCCAAATTAATTTACAATGTTATTTAGAATAGGGATGAGCAACTGTAGAGAAGGTAGGGGGCATTTTTCTCCTATACACCCATTGGCTGCTGTGCTAGATGCAATTTTATACCACTTCCAGAATTAGTGCAAGACAACAGTTTTAGTAAGGGTTTGGGCATCTGGGTTTATTGTTTTCTTTTGGTGTCATTTTTACCATTAATGTTCCTTTCATGGTTCTCTTTGCTCTGAACTACTAGTAAGATTTCTTTGTCCATACTATTCAATGATTAAATACAATCTATTCCAACCATTAACCTCCATATTAAACTTAGAGTAACTGTGATAAAACTAGATGTAGAGCTGAATGCGGCTACGTTTTAGAACACTCATGTACTGTACTATATTTGCCTGTTTTTCCCTCCGCTGGACGGTTCTTGCACTTTTGATACTATCACTTTTGATGCTCTCTTGGCACCTTCTGGGAATGGATCATCTGGAAGTTCAGAGGGATGCATCCAGAAGGAAAAGACTCCTGTATTAGAATGGCCGTTAGCTCAAGAGATGCAAACATTTAATAGACTAAAGAAAATATTATATACCATGTATGTCTACATGTCACCAACCATATATATCCAAGAGACCTCTAACAACCTTATCAGAAAGACCAGGCAAAGCGTCCCACTTCGCCTGGCTTCTGCAAGAAAAGAGGGAGCAGTGGAGTGAACGTGTCATCCTGTGCGCAGCTCCCTCTTGGCAACGCAATGCTTTCCCCCATCACATGGGGAAAGTGTCACCCTCATGGAGAGGCCCCATGCTGGTTCTATTGGAGCCAGCACAACACGAGAAATCTCCCATGCTGGAGGGAAAGCGTCAGGCGAAGCTTTCACCGTGGTTGTGGGCAGGGCCGGATGTGACACAACGTTGTGTGATGTCCAGTGTCAGGCTCCATCCATTAGATGTGTGATCGAGGTGACCACCCCCCCCCCCAGGACTTTGTAAAAGATAGTTCAAAAATCAAGACTTTATGTTCTATATTCCATATATTTATAGTAGAAGGTGATTGAGACTTTTTACTGGAGTTTACTGTGGTTTATTAAAACTCTCTGCACAAAAGGTGTTTGACCTTTTAGCCTGAGGCAAGAGATAACAACTTCATGAATTGTAAAATCATGATGCTAAAACTCCACTTTTATGAATTTCCATGCTGGGTTCTCCAGATGTTATGAACTTCGTTCTTATCAAATATTTTCAATTGTTTATATCATTCATGATTCCCCTTTATGAAATGTAACTCACTTTTATGAATTCTCCCTTATTTCCATGAAATCTATCTATCTGCCTATATGTATTTGTACTCTTTGGAATCCCCGGAAAATATGTATTTTTCCCAGCCTGGGTTATATTCCAACTTTATTTTATTTTTCATTTTATTTCATATAATTGTCAAATCATGAAATCAAATAGGAAATATTTTGAACTCAACATGAACCCCAGAACCTATCCCATTTCCTATGACCCAGGCTTCCTTTCCCAAAAACAAAAGGATAATCTGCCACCGCTAAATCCAATCAAATTCAAATTGCATGGACAATATAGGGCTTGAGTCACCGAATTCGGAGTTGTTGACCTAAAGGAGATTCGCCCCAAGGCAAACATTGTCATAGCTCACCCAAAAAAATATCCAGGACACCTCAGGAAGGCGCCCTGCAGAGCCTGTCAATATGGCTCATCACCACCCATCTTTGCTTCCATCTCTGACACCCCAAGGCATATCTAAAATCTGTATACGTGACAGAAACCCGGACATCCTTGATTGCTGCCATTAATACAATAGCACCCTTTAGAAATCAGTCTAGCAGGACTTAATCCTCTGGTTCCTGTCCCCATCACCTCATTGTTTCGCTAACTCCCGCCTTCTCTCTCCTGACTGGCCCGAGTGGAGACGTAAGGCAGCTTCCTATTGGGCCAACGGAGCGAGGCGGGAAACGAAAGCCCGCCTCGTTCAACCTTCTAGCCTATCAACGATCAGATGGGCGGGGAAGCAGGGCGGGAAATTCAAAGGGCTGTCAGACTGAAATTTTGTATAAATATGGCTTTATTTTGATTGTATGGGACTTCTAGTAAGTCGAATGATCGCTACTAGAGTCCTCTTCAGCTGAATTGCTCAATAAAGACTCCTTGGCGGATTTTCCTTCAACTTTGGCGGACCTTCTTCATTTCGGCTTCAGGTTGTATGCGGCTCGTATTTTCCTTTTGGCTCCGCCAAGGTCTGTTCTCTCAGGACCGGATCGGGTCTCTCCTTAAGGGCCCCGATCCCCTAAAACGCGGTCGACAACAGATGGGGTGAAAGCATCCTAGGATGCTAAATTCGCCCCATCTGATGAGGTTGTATATGACAAGCTTTCCCCCATGTTGGCTGTGGACAGTGCTCATTGTAATCGAACTGAGCTAGAGGTCACTAAAGCCCCTTCTACACCATCCTTATATCCCAGGATCTGATCCCAGGTTATCTGCTTTGAACTGGATTATATGAGTCTCCACTGCCAGATAATCTGGGATGAGATCTTGGGACATAGGGCAGTGTAGAAGGGTATTAAGTGAGTATCTACAGTGAACAATTATAGCAGTATGATTCTACTCTAGTTGTCATCAATCTGTTCTGTGGAGTCCTGGATTTGTAATTTGGTGAGGGTGCTTTAGAATTCTCCACAAGGAAGTTCCAGTGACTGTATGCATGAAAAGAATTCCAAGTATATCATCCAATTACAAATGCCAGGAGAACATTGATAGCTAAAGTGTATCAATGTGTTGCAGCTGCATAGGATAAAGCCCAAATTAAAAAAGGATATCCTAGACCGCTGCTTCTTAAACTGTGATCCAGAGCCCAAATGGGCCCACCTTAGTTCAATATTGGGTCTCAAAAATTTGGCAACAGTAGAAAAACCTGATTGTCACCTAGTGGCTGCTTTTAGACATTTACTACACATCAATTGTACAGTGGACTCTGCAGAAGATGTTTTGACTATACTTCACAAAAAGAAAAATCAGCCTGCTTAGCAAGCATTGTAAATGCTGTTTTGTTATCAGTAAATCTTTGATGTTTATACTAATTTTATATACCTATACATCCAGGGGTCACATAAATATTTCCTGAGTGGAAAGGGGTCCCAAGTAGAAATGTTTTAAATGCCCTGTCTTGAACAATGTCAATTTTGCAAAGGTGTTTTGTCATTGTCATATTAAAATAGAATTATTTTGAAACGTGGATGCATAACAATAATATCTACTGTATGTAGATTTAAAGAATACCAACAAAACCTTAAGACCAACTTATAGGAAGATAACATTTATGTACAACAGTGCATAACATGTATTTGTAGCTCATACTGCTGATTTGACCTCTGTTGAACCTGCAATGTTTGCCAGAAAAAGAGTGTGAAAGTGTGTGCAGTTCTGAAAGCATTTTTTTTGATATATTTGGAGGAAAGTAGTTTTGGAAGAATGTCCTGCTCACTTCAAACAACCAGCATGAACGCAGATCAAAGACAGCTGCTATCAGAACCGATCTTTATTGAAGAACACACGACTTGGAAAAGTCGAGAATGACATAATGTTTACATACAAGCAATTTTATCACCTTGGTTGCAACGTAACACCACACGTAAATATCATCACCAAATCCCACCCCCTGTCTCACATTTCTACTATTCCCACACAAACTACTCATTATAATTGTTTAGATTTTCAACCCCGAGTTCCCATGCTCTGCTGCCAGGTGCTTTCCTGAGGCATTCAGGATTGTTTATGTTATGGCTCCAAATCCAGGGCTTGCAAATTCAGCCCTGGGAATTGGTCCCATGACATGGCGCCCCCCTTTTCTTCGTCCTCCTCTTCCGTGCTTCTTCTATCACGACTCTGAAATAAATCAAACAAGAACACTAGGTATCCATTTTGTCCAAAGTACCCATATACTTTTTCAATAAACTGCGATGGAATACTGGATGTATTTTCCCCAAACTTTTTGGCAAGGACAATTGGAAAGTCACTTCGTTTATCACATCCTGTATCCTGAAAGGTCCAATAAATTTGGGGCCTAGTTTCCTTGAAGGTAGCCCCAATTTGATGTTTTGTGTGCTTAACCACACTAAGTCCCCTTTCTCCAGTTTATCGCCTTCCACCCTTTTCCTGTCTGCGAATGTTTTATACTTTTTGTGTGCTTCTTTCAAGGATGCAGTCACCTTACTCCAACATTCGAGCATTTGGGTTTTCCATTTCCCTGCCCCTGTTTCTTCATCCTCTGCCCACCTTGGCAATTGGGGCAGAGGCTGGATTTCATACCCGTAAACTACTTCAAAGGGGGTTTTATTTGTTGCGGAATGTATGGTAGAGTTAAAAGCTAGTTCAGCAAAGGCTAGCCACTTAGACCAATCATTTTGTCTCAGATTAGAGTACATGCGAAGGAACTGCCCCAGCGTCTGTTGAGTACGTTCTACCGCCCCGTTTGTCATGGGGTGAAAAGCAGAACTTAGGCTCCTTTCTGCTCCTAGCATTTCCAAGAATTTTTCCCAGAATTTTGCTGTAAATTGAACACCCCTATCACTGACCACTCTACTGGGACATCCATGAAGTTTGTAAATGTGGTTTATGTATAATTCAGCCAGTTTCTCTGCCGATGGTAGTTTAGCCAGTGCTATAAAGTGGGCCTGCTTAGAGAACAGGTCTAATACTGTCCATATGTAGCGATGCCCCCTGCTAACAGGCAGTTCTCCCACGAAGTCCATGGCTACACATTCCCAAGGCCTGGTAGGTTCTGCTACCGTTTGTAATAGTCCCATTGGTTTCCCTCCTCTCAGTTTATTTTTGGCACAATCATCGCATTGGATAACATAAGTTTTTATGTCCTTTCTCATCCCTGGCCACCAACAGTGTTTTGCTATCGCCTTCGTCGTTTTTGTAATCCCCATATGACCAGCGCTCTGGTTATTATGAAAACGATGCAAAATCTTAATCCTCAATATCGCTGGGATATACAGTTTCTTGTTCACAAACCAAAATCCTCCCTTCTGCTCCCCTTTTCCCGCGTTGGATAAGATCCACTGATCTCCTTCATATGACTGCCTCAGTTCCTTTTCCCAACTATCTTCTCCTTCAAATTTGACAGTAGCAATGCTCTCCCTTTGAGCCTGCGCTCTTGTACTGACAGCTAAACCCCATTGCCTTTCAGAAAATAACGTTCCCTCTTTTGCTGTGGTTATGTCCTCGTGCTGAGGCATGCGTGAAAGAGCATCTGCCAAAACATTCTGTTTCCCTTGGAAAAACTTTAATTGGAAATCGAACCTGCTAAAATATTGTGCCCATCTAATTTGTTTGGGGGATAATTTTCGAGGAGACTGTAAGTACTGGAGGTTCTTATGATCAGACCAAATTTCAAATGGGATTCCACTCCCTTCGAGGAAGTGTCGCCAGCATTCCAAGGCTTTTAATATAGCTAATGCTTCCTTTTCCCATATGGGCCAACATTTTTCAGTTTCACTGAATTTCCGAGATAAATATCCGCAAGGCTTTAAGTTCCCATTTTGATCTTTTTGCAATAGTACTGCTCCGTATGCACAATCCGAAGCATCACAATGTATTATGAAAGGGCTTTGAATGTCGGGGTGCTTTAGGACAGGTTCTCCTGTAAAGCGTTCTTTTAGGGTTTCAAAAGCCTTTTGGCATTCTGGCGTCCAGCTCAACTTGGCGCCAGGGGCTTTCACTTTCGCTGTCTCCCCTTTCCCCTTTGTTTTTAAAAGTTCTGTGAGGGGTGCGGTTATCTGTGCAAAGCCTTTTATGAATGATCTATAAAAATTTGCAAATCCTAGGAACGATTGCAATTGTCTCCTGGTTTGAGGCACTCCCCATTCCCTTACGTCCGACACTTTGGATGGGTCCATAGCTAACCCCTCCGGAGATATTCGATACCCCAAAAAGTCAATTTGCGTTTTATTAAATTCACATTTGGAGAGTTTCGCATACAGTTTTGCTTCCCTCAGTTTTTGCAAAACTTCCCGGACTAGTTCAATGTGTTGCTCTTTGTCCTCGCTTACGATAAGGATATCATCCAAAAATATGAATACTCCTCGATATAATAGTGGATGTAAGATTTCGTTTATAAGCTGCATAAAACAAGCGCCTCCATTTTTTAATCCAAAAGGCAAAATTTTATATTCAAAATGGCCGAATGCGCAGGAAAATGCAGTTTTCCAAGTATCCTCGGGTTTGATTCTTAATTTATGATAAGCTTCAATTAAATCAAGTTTGGTAAATATGCTTCCTTTCTTTAACACGGTAATCAGATCCTTTACTAAGGGCATAGGGTATTTATTATCCTTAGTAATTGCATTTAAATTTCGATAGTCAATGCACAGTCTTAAAGAGTTGTCTTTCTTTCTCCTAAATAACACTGGGGCTCCCAAAGGGGAGCTGGACGGCTTAATGAAGCCTCGCGCCAGATTCTTATCAATGTATTTCCTCAATTCCTCCTTCTCCTGGACAGACATGGGATACACTTTTGGTTTTGGTAAGTTTGCTCCTGGGGTTATTTCGATTTCTACTTCTATATTCCTTTTGGGAGGTAATTTACTTGCCTCTTTCTGATTGAACACATCCACAAAGTCCCTGTATTCAGGGGGCAATAGTTTTTGGTCTATTTCCCCCCCTTCATCTTCCTCGCTCTCCTCCTCTGCTATTTTGCTTATCTCCCATTGTGTTTGTTGCTCTTTAAATGCCAGGCTCTTTCCTCTCCAATCCACTGCGGGGTTTGCCTGTTCAAGCCATGGAATCCCTAGTATGATATTGTATGTGGCAATAGGGGCTATCACAAAGGATATTCTTCCTTCCCATTTGCCAATTTTGCATGGGATCCCCTGTATTTCTTTCGTAGATACTTCCCCAGCAGCAACTGATCCATCTAGCTGCGAAAATGCAATTGGGGAGTCAAGCAGCGTCTGCTGGTACTTTAGTGCCCCTGCTAATTCCGGAGTTATAATGTTCCTAGAGCAACCACAATCCACGAACGCTCTACAGGTAGCCCGATTCTCTAACCCCGACAAGCAGATCGGCACCACCAGCATGCGTTTGTCTTGACTCACCAGCCTCTCCGGAGATTCTCGCACCTCCTCCTCCGCTCGTCTCCCGGCTGCTGGCGTGGGCTTTGAGGCTTTGGGCGGTTCTCCCTTTCGGGCCCAACATTCTGCCGCCCGATGGCCCGTCTTCCCACATATAAAGCATCCCGGTTTAGGTCTGTTGTCGTCTCCTTTGAAGGGGATTCCCGGCCTCCCTCCGGGTTTCTCCTGCTTCCTCGTTTCTCCCCGACCCCTCGCCACCGGTCTCTGCTGGCCGCCGCCGCCGCCGCTCCGGAAGCGCTTTACTTGGGACAGGGTGGATTCGACGCGCCCTGCCAGTTGAATCCAACCCCATAGTGTCTCTGGGTCATCTCTGTGTGCCGCCCAACTAAATACCTCGGGGCGCAGTCCCTCTTTGAATATTTCCACTTTGGTCACTTCGGACCACTCTGGTACCCTTTCCGCGAGATGGAGGAATTCTTCTGCGTACTCGGGTACCGTCTTATCCCTCTGCTTTATTCCTTTTAGTTGGTCTCGAGCCCTCAATTGCTCCAGCGGGTCTCTAAATCGGTTTTCCAGTGCTGCGAGGAATTGGGGCACTGACCTCAAGCACGGGTCGCGTCTGGCATGTAGTTGCACATACCAGCTGGCCGCTCCCCTCCTCAGAGTATTACCAATGGCCCGCACCATGCTTCCTTCGGAGGGGAATGTGTGTGCATTGTCCTCCATGTATCCTCTGATGCCAATGAGGAAAAAGTTCAGTTCGGAAGATTCCCCTCCGAATTCTAGTTTGAGCTCCTCTCTCCTAGGCATCCATTCTGCAGCCCTCTGCCTTTGCATGGGTAGTCTGGGGAGGGGTTGCATCAGGTTCCCCTGAGCTGGCCCTTTGATCACTCCGCGTCCCAGCCCAGCGGTCGTTCCCCGCGGCCCTCGGGATTCCGCCGCTGCTGTCGGCCCTTCCACCCATTTGAATGCAGGTCCTGCTGTAGCCCCCGCACTTCGCACTCCTTCGCCGTACGGGGCATCCTCCCCATCTTCGGGGATCTCCGGCTCCTCCTCGCCTTCATCCATTAACCCGCTGGAGCCGATCCCTGGTCCCAGCGGTCTTTCAACCCCGACACCCATTCGGGGGGTCGGTAGTACTGTTGGAGTTGGCGGTCTCAGAGTCTCCAAGGCTCGCTGGCGCTCCTCCTCGCGCGCCATCCTTTCCCTGAACTCCATCTCCTGCCAGTACTCCTCGTCTCCGTCACCGCCTGCCGCCGCCGGGCTCTGCGTCGATGCGCGCTGGCCCCTCTGGCCCCAAGCCGAGTCCTTACTCGGCTCTCTTTCGGCACCGTATCGAGTGGGCTCCTTCTGGAGATTCTCCTCCAACAGCGGCACCAATCTTCCCACGGTCTCCGACAGCCTGGACAGGTTGGTCTCCAAGATAGACAACCGTAGGGCCACGGTCTCCGGCATGCTCCCTCCAGACCCCCAACTGGTCTCTGCAGCTGCTGAGACACATCTCCCTCCTCTGGGGATTCTCTGGGTAATTCCGTTCGGTCTGGGGTATCCGGTAGAGGAAGCGATATCTTGTAGCGTTTCCTCTCCCAGCGGCCGAGCCTCTGGCAAGGGCCCCTCTGCTCCTTTCGGGCTTTGATCGCCCCCTCCACTCATTTCCACTTCACTGCGGCTCCGCAGGAGGGTGAGAATGGGGATTCTCGACTTAAATGTCCTGCTCACTTCAAACAACCAGCATGAACGCAGATCAAAGACAGCTGCTATCAGAACCGATCTTTATTGAAGAACACACGACTTGGAAAAGTCGAGAATGACATAATGTTTACATACAAGCAATTTTATCACCTTGGTTGCAACGTAACACCACACGTAAATATCATCACCAAATCCCACCCCCTGTCTCACATTTCTACTATTCCCACACAAACTACTCATTATAATTGTTTAGATTTTCAACCCCGAGTTCCCATGCTCTGCTGCCAGGTGCTTTCCTGAGGCATTCAGGATTGTTTATGTTATGGCTCCAAATCCAGGGCTTGCAAATTCAGCCCTGGGAATTGGTCCCATGACAGAAGAATATTGGATCTCCTGAAGAATTTCAGTCTCCTGATAGGATTGCTACTATTTGCTTGTAGGGTTGGCAGGTGAGTTTCAGCAGGTGTTGTTTGTCACACACACACACACCCTCCCTTTTGCACAACCATTAAAGGAAGAGGGCTCCTGTTATATATTTTGTCTGGACATCCTACCTGCTTGCTCAATTGCGCCTGGATCTCCTTCGCAACCTGCACTGAAAAATATCATTACAGAGTCTTCGTATATTTCAAGTGATCTTTCATCCTAAAGCAATGTGTCAGAATATTTTTCTGTCTTGCTCATTCTTTCCCAATACGAGAAATATTCATTGGCAAGGAACAGTGCCAGAAGCACAAAAGACTGCCTTGCCTAGCTTTGCTGATTCGTTGACAGATCTTAGACATTCATAGCTACAAACTGCAGCAATTCTATATTCCCAACTTTCCATGAAGTTCAAAGGAACTTTGAATGGGAATGATCACAAAACAGATGCCAAACTTCTGGCAAGGCTGCTGAGCCCTGGCATTCTCCAGACAGACTGTATAATTGGCAGTCTTTTGTTTGCCATTTGTAGTCTTATCCCACTCTGCAGCATAGATATTGCCTTTGCTAAGCCACAGCCTTTGCAGTTATTATTAGCCAATTTTAGCAGATTCCCATCAGACCCCTTATGTTTTTCATTGCATTTTCCCTAGAGAGTTTCCAATAATCATAGTGGTAGCAGTGCAGAATGGTAATTAACAACAGAATTAATTCATTTAAGTTATACAGGGGCAGGGACTGGATATAAAAAGAAAAATCTAGAGATTGGAATCACTGAATTAATATTCATTACGTTAATATACATTTCATGAAGGAAAATAAACCAGAATATAGAATACCCTTGCTCACAATGAAACTGCAGGGGAAAAACAGAGAAAGAAAATGTTCCCATTGGAGGAAATCTTTTTGTTGCTATAAAACTTGAGGGGTTTGTTTTTTAAATAAATGAATGACATTGCTTTTCTTCACAAAACATCCAGAGGCAAATCCCAGTATCAACAGAAATATTTTATTCTCACTTAGTGACTTTTCTAAAAAAAATTAAATCCCAGGGCACACCACCACAAACAAAACAAAACATTTTTGAAAAGAACATACGGTACATTTAAAGGGTTTCAGAGAGTGCATCTAGTTTGACACCATTTTAACTGCCATGGCTCAATGTTGTGAAATTAAGGGGGGGTATAATTTACAAGGTCTTTTGCCTTCTCTGCCAAAT
The DNA here is from genome assembly GCF_035594765.1 of Anolis carolinensis. Taxonomy (NCBI): domain Eukaryota; kingdom Metazoa; phylum Chordata; class Lepidosauria; order Squamata; family Anolidae; genus Anolis; species Anolis carolinensis. The sequence goes on along the minus strand of NC_085843.1, from coordinate 246,294,388 downwards.
ACTGCAACTCTCGGGATTTCATAACATTGAGCCATGGCAGTTAAAAGGTATAGGTAAAGGTTTTCCCCTGACATTAAGTCTAGTCATGTCTGACTCTGAGGGTTGGTGCTCATCTCAATTTCTAAGCTGAAGAGCCGGCATTGTCCATAGACATCTCCAAGACATGACTGCATGGAGCGCCATTACCGTACCGCCGGAGCAGTACCTATTGAATCTACTCACATTTGCATGTTTTCAAACTGCTAGGTTGGCAGAAGCTGGGGCTAACAGCGGGAGCTCACCCCACTTCCCAGATTTGAACCACTGACCTTCTGGTCAGCAAGTTCAGCAGCTGAGTGGTTTAACCCACTGCGCTACCGGAGGGGCTCCTATAGCAGTTAAAGTGACATCAAATTGAGAGTTCTTCCACACAGCCATATAACCCAGAATATTAAGGCAGATAATCCACAATATCGGCTTTGTACTGGGTTATCTGGGTGCACACTGCCATATAATCTAGTTCAATGTGGATATCATACAGCTGTGTTGATGGGATCTTAGTTAATCCTACAGTATAGATCAGGTATGGACAAACTTCAGCCCTCCAGGTGTTTTGGACTTCAACACCCAGAAATCCCAGCCAATTTACCATTAGGAATTATGGGAGTTGAAGTCCAAAACACCTGGAGGGCTGAAGTTTGCTCATGTTTGGTATAGAGACACTATGAGGGCCACTTCTAGGCAGAGTTAATAATCAGCAAAGGCCCCAAAAGATCTATGATTGGCCTATTGTTGATATGAAATCAGAACGTTTATTAGCAAAATTGCCTAACCAGCTTCTTTCATTCTCGTGCCCCTCCCTAGTTTGGAAAGTTTACTATGAATTTTAAAATACTACCCAGGAAATCCAAAACTGTATTAAAACTGTGAAAGATCTCATGTTTTTGACATTGATGGATTGGCTTTTAGTGTGGTTTTTGAGGGCATTTTCCAGAAGAAGGTAGCATTTTCATTTGCAATGTTGTACTCCTCATCCACTGCCTCCCACTGATCTTGTGACTCTATGGCAGCAGTTAATGCAGTGATCAGTGATCTCAAGGGACATCATAACTGGAGAGATGAAGGCAGAAGCAGCCCATGGTGCAAGGGTGCACATGGAAAAGAAAAGCCTTCCTATGCAGACAATAACATGGGTGTGGGGAGCCAAAGAATTACATGGAAGTGGGAAAGGAGAGGTGTGCAGATAAAGAGCAGAGGAAAGGATTCACACAGAACCAGACAATTATGAAGATGGGTGAAGGGCACCAGGGAAATAAAGAAGAAAGAAACTCTTCAGAGTACTATACAAAAAATGAGAATCCAAGAGAGACAGAGATCATAGAAAGAGAGCATAGAGCATTGGAGAAGGACAGCTAGGAGGAGAAAAATAGAAAAATTAGTGGAAATGAAAGAGAATTTGAAGGAGGCAACATAAAAAGAAAGTAGCAAGGAAAAGTGGGGTGAAGTAACTGGGGCCAAATGTGGCAAGAAGAAATTGGTAAAAGATGGATGTGATTTTTTTTACCTGCATTTGGGTAATTTTTTATGTAGTAGTGTAATGTAAATTTAAATGAAAATTTGGAATAATTTAAGCACATCCCCTCCTTGAATACAAAAGGTATTAATGATTAAAAAATCATTGTAACATAAAATAAATAATATTTTTTCAGGGTTGTTGTGTGTTCTTCAGGCCATGTTCTAGAAGCATTCTCTCCTGATGTTTTGCCCACATCTATGGCAGGCATCCTCAGAGGTTGTGAGGTATATTGGAAAAAACCAAACAAGGAAGGTTTATATTTTTTCCCTAACCTCATATCCCCAACTTTACAGATTTAATACCATAAATTAATTCTGTTGTCTACTTCTTCACTGGATTTTAAAATAATGCAACTTCTCTCTTCCATTTCCCTTCGTTGTCCTCAACTTACTTCAATTCTTGCAAACTAAGGCCCCTTCCACACAGCTGTATAAAATCTACATTGAACTGGATTGTATGGCAGTGTGAGCTCATATAATCTAGTTCAAAGCAGATATTGTGGATTATTTGCCTTGATATGCCCTTAGGGGGCATTTATACTGTAGAATTAATGCATTTTGACATCACTCTAACTGCCCTGACTCAATGCTATGGACTCATGACGGTTATAGTTTAGTGAGGTATCAGCTCTGTTTGGAAGAGAAAGCTAAAGAGATTCCTAGAGGGAATTTTTTAATTCAAATTCATGATGAATCAAACTGCAATAGTCAAAACTGCAAATGTGGAGGAATAGCTATAATTTCTTTATTTTGGAAACCACTCCTATTAAGGTCATATATAGTGGGATATGATTATGCATATCATAGCAATAGCTTTGTGTTTTAACACCAGTTTGGGGAATGATTACATTAGTTGCTCAGTTTTTTTCCTCCTCCCCAAAGAGAAACAGGCCATTTCCACATAGTTTGGGCTTCCACTCTCCATCTGTCTGTGGGGTATGAAGTGCTAGAATCTGAAGCGAGAAGCCTTCACCATAATTATCTATGAAATAAACCCATGAAGCTTATTGTTACTCTTCTCTTTTAACCTTCGAGCGGAGGTGCAAAACTCACCAAATCCTCAGGGCTTTGGAATGGAGAATTTTATCGAGATCTTCCTACTACTGTTACAACTTATGATAGCTCATTCTGTTTTGTGTGGGAGGCTACATTTATATTCATCATGCAGATAAAATGTCTGGGGTTATTGCTTTAATTTTTTTATAAGCCACCTTGAATTTTAGAAAGTCATGGTATAGCCATTTAAAACATACTTTTACACCAGGTTAAAACATTTTTATTCTTCTGTAGAACTCCAGGACACTATTATTTTATGATTATTATCTGATAATAAATATTACTGATTAGTTTGCCCTTGTGGTAAGTTAGTTTTTTCCCTTTGAAGTCATTTAGAAGCAATATGTACCTACTGTACTTCTCTGGCAGTAAGCCCCTTTGACCAGACACACTCAGTGTGCATCAAAACTGTCCATTAATGCTGTTTGGCACCAATTAAACTGCATTGCTCAATGCTATGAAATCATGGGAGTTGTAGTTTTAAAAGTTGGTTAGTTTTCTCTGCCAAAGAGTGCTGGTGCCTCAGCAAGTGGCAAATCTCAGGATTTCACAGCACTGAACCATGACAGTTAAAGTGTTGTCAAACTGCATCAATTCTACAGTGTAAATGCACCCTGTCTTACTTCTGAGTAGAGACATATATGATTTCTAGTAATTCTAGTATTCACTTTGGACCCTTCCATACAGTCATATAAACCAGAATATCCCGGCAGAAAATCCCACAATATCAGCTTTGAACTGGGTTATCTGAGTCCACACTGCCATATATTCCAGTTCAAAGCCAATAATGTGGGATTTTATTCAGCTGTGTGAAAGGGGTCTTTATCTCTCTACTATATGTTTGGATGTTGTTATTATTTGTTGAATTTTTTTTTGTTTGCATTTTCTTTACAGGTCAAGGGCAATTCAACTCTTGACAGATGCTACTAGCCAGGCAGATGTTGTGAGAGTTAGGGTTCCTAGAAGTGCTGATATGCGCATCACTCATTAATGAGTCTTCATCAATGTGTTTGTGCTAGACTACAATGCCCATCATCACCAGCCAACAAGAAAGTGGTCCTGCAGTAATGTCCAGGAAAGATTGCTATTGTGGAGGCCTTCTGCTGTTGCATGATTCTAGATGTGTTACCACTTATCTTTATAAATGTCAGGGATCTTCAACAGCCAGCCAAAAATAGCTGATGTTGCCTGTGAGCTGCTTCCAGAAACAAAATGCATGAATTTATGTTTAATTGTATTACATTAAAACAGTTTTCATGCATCTGAGATGCACTTGTAAATAAAAGAATAATATTATTACTCTGACCCCAGTGCGTTTTCCTTTCTGCACTTAATGATGCTCAAAATCTTTCTAATGTCTAGATAATGGGTTTCCACTTTTCATTTCCTTCTATTTCGGCAGAAGCAATATGCATTTCTCCTTCTTACCGGTTTAATGGAAGAGCTAGCTATCTTTTGTTTTCTTTTTGAGAGAAAAGAATCAAGTCAAGGGTACGTGGATCCATCTCAACTTTTTGGATGACAACTCCCAGAATTCACATCCAGCATGGCCACATGCTTCTGTGCAACTCTGGGAGCTCTGGTACATAAAAAGTAACTTTTCAAGGCTCCGAGGGATCCTGACTTGGTTTACAGCCTCTAAACTCTTAATGTTTGCTTATTACTTATTTTGCTTCCCTAATATGCTCAGAAAATATGCAACTTCTAGATCTGTACCCAGGGCCAGGTAAGATGCCTAGGTACAATGTCTTTTTCATATCCAGAAAAGCTGGGATCCCAATTCCGATTTCTTAGTAGCAGTATCTCATTATAACTTATATGAAGTGATTGAAGAAAATCATTCAGAATAATAAATTGAATTGCTTCATCAGCAGAACCATAAACAAAATCATGAACATATATATCCCCACGTCCAGAGCTTTCCACCTCCTCCAAGGATTTCAATGTGCTGCTACAAGTCTGTATCCTTTGACCTTACTTATTGAGATGGTATCTCCATCAAGGTACTGTGTTACAAATTATTGTTGCACTATAGCAATAGAAGGTGGCAACAGTAGAGTAAGACCGTGTGCATTGTAATATCCCCCAACCATGAAACAACACATTGGCAATTAAAATGATAAGCACAGATATAGGATGGGTGACACCTGGCATGAAAACAGTATATGTGAAACGGATCTGGGAAGCTTAATAGACCACAAGCTGAGCATGACTCAACAACGTGATGCGGCAGATAAAAAAGACAATGTGATTCTAGGCTGCATCAATAGGAGTATAGTGTTGAGATTGAGGAACATCACAGTCCCACTCTATTCTGCTTTGGTCAGACCTCACGTGGAATAATATTGTGTCCAGTTCTGGGCACCAAAAATTCAAAAAGAAAATTGACAAGCTGGAATGTGTCCAAAATGATCAAAGGTTTGGAAGCCAAGTCTCATGAGGAAGAGCTGAGGGAGCTGGGTATGTTTGGCTTGGAGAAAAGAAGGCTGAGCGGGGACATGATAGCCATGTTTATATACTTGAAAGAATGTCATATTGAGGAGGGGGCAAGCTTGTTTTCTGCTGCTCTGGAGCAATACTTTCATATTATAGAAAAATGTTACACTTAAACATTTGGAAGAACTTCCTGGCAGTAAAAGCTGTTTGGGAGTGGAATATGCTATCTCTGAGTCTCCTTTTCTGGAGGCTTTTAAGCAGAGGCTGGATGGCCATCTGTCGGGGGTGCTTTGATTGTGTTTTCCTACATGATGAGGGTTGGATTGGAAGACCCTTGTGATCTTTTCCATCTCTATGATTCTAAGGACCCTTCCAGACAGGTCCTATATCCCAAAATCCGATCCCAGGTTTTCTGTTTTAAAATGGACTATATGAGTTCACATTGCCAAGTAATCAGGGATAAATGGAAAACCTGGGATCAGATCCGGGGATATAGGGCCGGTCTGGAAGGGCCCTAAGAAAGGCTGCATTGGCACTTTTGGTCCCTGAAGCTTAAACCAATAAGAAATGCAAAGCAAGGTCCATGGTAATGATGAAGCCGAAATACCATCCATCCCAGTAGCGATTCCAATCAGGAAGGAACAGGAAGAGACCTGTATTAGAAAGCTCAGCAATTTCCTTTTTAAAGCAAACACAATAAATCTTATTGCCAGAGGACCTATCTGCCAAACACCTTTTCATTCCACAGAAGTGGAAAAGAAGGCTGAATAAGTGGCAATTCAGTTTTATTTCAGTGAGATCCACATCAGAACATATTGGTCTGATTCTGTTCCTGAAAGGACTGGCTCCATAAAAATAATTATTACCCACTAACCCCAGTCTCACCAATGATGGTATAATGGTGATGGTAATAATTTAGCACTTTTTAAAGTACAGTACGACACAGTAGTATTTCATTTTTACTTATTTTTCAAATAAGCCTATCCTTAAAACAACAGTAACAACAGCAGCTTAAAACTCCTGGCAAAACTCCTGGCAAAAGAGGTAATACTGACCCAATTAGAATTTGTTGTTTGTTGCTGATTTATAGGATTCTTGTCGAGCAAATCTCCGTTTTATTCAATTTTCTGTTGGTGTGTTCTCCCAAAGCACGACGGTTTGAATTACTGTCTGAGATTAATCATATTTATGACAGAAATGTAGTCGGGACTGTAATAAGGTATTCTGAAAAACGACCAGTTCACCCACAAAAAATAAAATAATAATAAAAAACCGCACTAGGATGAAAGGTCATCTAAATGGAAATGGACATTATACAAACGAGGAGGTTTTGTTTAGGTGCCAACCAGGAAACTATAATTTTCCCCCAAGATGACATTAGACCACCTCTTTGCACTCTGTAATTGCAGATTAATGAAATTAAAATTGATGTTCTGTCTCTTACAGTTCAGCGGGGAGGGAGAAAGCACATGAGCATAAACAAAGGCATATATCCACTGAAGTTAATGGCTAAGCTGACTTCACTTGATCTGAATAGTCAAGAATGATAGGAAGTCAACTGTTAGAGGCCTTTCTAGCCACACGTAAAACTTTGCACAGAGAGTAAAACCACAAGGCCCTCCTTTTAGTGTTTTTGGCATCAACTATTCCTAGATATGTCTGCTCCTAAAGCATTGGTGACACATGCCTTAGGAGTGCATCTACACTGCAGAATTAATGCAGTTTGACACTAATTTAAATGTGATGACTCAATGCTCTGGGAGTTGTAGTTTGCTGAGGCTCCAGCACTCTTTGGCAGAGAAGGCTAAAGACTTTGCAAAACTACAACTCTCATGACCCATCACATTGAGCCATGGCAGTTTAAAGTGCTATCAAACTGTATTAATTCAACAGTGTAGATGCACCCTAGAGCCCCCGAAGGCTCAGCGGGTTAAACTGCTGAGCTGCTGAACTTGCTGACCAAAAGGATGGTGGTTCGAATCCAGGGAGCGGGGTGAGCTCCTGCTGTTAGCCCCAGCTTCTGCCAACCTAGCAGTTTGAAAACAAGCAAATGTGAGTAGATCAATAGGTACCGCTCCAGTAGGAAGGTAACAGTGCTCCATGCAGTCATGCCTATGGCCACATTACCTTATATGTGTATATGCCGGCTCTTCGGCTTAGAAATGGAGATGAGCACCAACCCCCAGAGTTGGACACGACTAGACTTAATGACAGGGGAAAACCTTTACCTTTACTAGATGCACCCTGGGACACTGGGAGACCAGGGTTCACTTTCTTGCTCTGGATGACCTTGGGCAAGTCAAAACTTTTTTTTCAACAAAACTAGGATCTGCTATAAATCAGAAATGGGATAAGTCATTAGACACACTATTAGAAGAATGGAAATCTTTTTAAAAACCTATCTATCTTATCTATCTGGGTTGCTGTTAGTATTCTGGGCTGTTTGGCAATGTTCCAGAACCATTCTCTCCTGACGTTTCGCCCACAACTATGGCAGGCATCCTCCGATGTTGTGAGGTCTGTTAGAAACTAGGCAAGTAAGGTTTATATATCTGTGGAATGTTCAGGGTGAGAGAAAGAACTTCGTCTGTTTGAGGGAAGTGTGAATGTTGCAATTGGCCACCTTGATTAGCATTGAATGGCCTTGCGGCTTCAAAGCCTGGCTGCTTCCTGCCTGGGGGAATCCTTTTTTGGGAGGTGATTAGCTGGCCCTGATTGTTTCATGTCTGGAATTCCCATGTTTTCAGAGTGTTGTTCTTTATTTGCTGTCCTGGTTTTAGAGTTTTTAAAAATATTTATAGCCAGATTTTGTTCATTCTCATGGTTTCCTCTGTGTAAACTGACATGGTGGTTGTAAGAGTGGTCCAATGCCCAAACACGCATCAGAGAAGATGAAAGGCATTGCAGACTATTCAATCAGAGAAGTCAGACATAGGAGAGCACTTGATGGACCAACCTGGACACAGCATATTTTTTGAGAACACAGAGAAATGCTGGACCACTCTAACAACTCAAAAAACAGGGGAATTCCAGAAAGGAAACAATCAGGGCCAGTTAACACCTCCCAACAAAGGACTCCCCCAGGCAGGAAACAGCCTGACTCACCAGTATTTTGGTGTGATGCAACGCTCCAGTGGGTCTCAGTGTAAAGTTTGCTTTTTAAAATAAGAATATAATTTTCTGTATACAGTATATGAGGCTAGGACCTGCTCTTTCCCTTTAAGGCAGATTTGTTTTTAAAGAAAAGCAGGCAGTAGGAAAATCAACGCTTCCAAATTTAACACGCTGCCTTTCCAAGCCCCGCCTCAGCCTATTATTATCACCCCCTGCAGAATTGGTTGCGTCCGTAAAAAGCTCCTTCCCAGGGACGGGTCTGTCTGTTTTCCAGCGGACGAGTCCATTTGAGCTACTTCGGGGGGGGGGGGGGGAAGATACTTTCAAATCCAAAAGGGAAAGTCCAGCCCTCGCCGATTGGAGGCGGAATCGCGGAAGACGGACTGAAGGAGAAATTCATCCCAAGGGTCATAAGTGCGTACACGTGTAGGGCCATACACACGTTACCTGATATATAACCAGCATAGCGGGCTGCAGGCATGTTTGGTATGAGAAGAAACTTAACACTAAGGGTACCTCTGAGCATGTGCAGAGTATTATGAGTTTTTACTAGTGTTATGATCAGTTAAAGACCAATGCTAGGTTTCAAACCCGTCTTGAAAAGTTAAAGCAAAGATCCAGGCTCTGATATTTGGAACTCTTAAGGGGGAACGTAATTGTGATACCATGTGCTAAAGTTTTAAAATAGTTTCTTACAGATTTATTGTCAATTTGGGGTTTAGAAATGATCTGGGTTTTACAATAGTTCGATGGTTGTGCTTTATGTGCTTTTGATTAGTTTCCAATTAATGTCAAGCCAATCATGGCAAGGTTTTTTTCAGAGCAGGTTTGTCTTTGCCTTCCTCTGAGGCTGAGACAGTGTGACTTGCCCAAAATTAGTCAATGGGGTTTCCATGACTGAGGCTGCAATTCAAACCCAGGTCTCCAATACTCGAGCCACTACACCATAATAGATACAATCTCTAGGTAAAGGTTTTCCCCTGGCATTAAGTCTAGTCGGGTCTGACTCTGGGGGTTGGTGCTCATCTCCATTTCTAAGCCGAAGAGCCGTCGTTGTCCGTAGACGCCTCCAAGGTCATGTGGCCATAGGCGTGACCATGCAGCGCCGTTACCTTCCCGCCAGAGCGGTACCTATTGATCTACTCACACTTGCATGTTTTCGAACTGCTAGGTTGGCAGAAGCTGGGACTAGCTTTTAGCTCCCGTGTAGGCCGAGGACGATGGCCTTCCAGTTGTGGGGTCTTGGGTGTGTGTCCGTAGATAGCCATCTACGGAGACCTATTCTTGACCCGCATGTTCTCCCACAGTGAGGATATCGGTTTCCAGGTGGGAGGCAGTCCCAGTCAGGGTTGGCTTGACGCTCCTTCCTCTTGGCATGTTTCTCCCTTAAGCCCTCCATTCGTGCCTCTTCGAACTCCGCAACACTGCTGGTCACAGCTGACCTCCAGTTAGAGCGCTCAAGGGCCAGGGATTGCCAGTTCTCAGTGTCTATGCCACAGTTTTTAAGGTTGGCTTTAAGTCCATTTTTAAATCCCTTTTCCTGCCCACCAACATTACGTTTCCCGTTCTTGAGTTGGGAGTAGAGTAACTGCTTTGGGAGACGGTGATTGGGCATTCGGACAACGTGTCCAGTCCAGCGGAGTTGATGGCATAGGAGCATCGCTTCAATGCTGGTGGTCTTTGCTTCTTCCAGCACACTGACATTTGTCCGCCTGTCTTCCCAAGAGATTTGCAGGATTTTACTGAGGCAACGCTGATGGAAACGCATTGAGTGTGACGTCTGTAGACCGTCCACATTTCGCAGGCATAGCATAGAGCAGGGTTGGGAGGACGATGGCTTTATAAACAAGCACCTTGGTATCTTTACGGATGTCCTGGTCATCAAACACTCTCTGCTTCAGGTTGTTGTATGTCTTTCAGGCTGTGTGGCCATGTTCCAGAAGTATTCTCTCCTGAAGTTTCGCCCACATCTATGGCGAAACGTCAGGAGAGAATATTTCTGGAACATGGCCACACAGCCTGAAAGACATACAACAACCCTGTAATCCCGGCCATGAAAGCCTTCGACAACACTTTCTGCTTCATTTGGAAAAATGCTGCACTCGCAGAGCTCAGGCGGTGTTGTATTTCAGTGTCGATGTTGACTTTTGTGGAGAGGTGGCTGCCAAGGTAGCAGAAATGGTCAACAGGGTCCTTTCAGACCATCAGCTGGGACTAACAGTGGGAGCTCACTCCACTCTGAATTTGAACCTGTGACCTTTCAGTCTACACGTTCAGCAGCTCAGCACTTTAACACGCTGTGCCACGGAGGGCTCCAATCTCTATTAAAGGTTCTTTTGTAAGCCGCTGTTTATCCCAACCATAGGGGGAAAGGTGGCATCTACATAAATTAAATTATGCATCCTGAGATAGGATTGAAATAAAAGCTAGGATAGACTAGGATTGGATACGTTGGAAACTCAGATTAGGCCCCAGTTCAGTGTCTTACATGTTAAATGGTTGGAAGTCAGCTGCGTACTTTGTGGTAGTTTTCACTGGCATGACTTTTCTGAGCATAAACATAGGGTGGAGCTATACTGCCATATAATGCGATCTGAAACTTCATTATATGGACAGTGTAGACCAGGCATGGGCAAACTTGGGTCCTCCAGGTGTTTTGGATATCAACTCCAACAATTCCTAACAGCCAGCAGACTGTTAGGAATTGTGGGGTTGAAGTCCAAAACACCTGGAGGGCCCAAGTTTGCCCATGCCTGGTGTAGACTCATAATATGCAGTTCAGTAGAGTTAAACTGCATTAGACGAATCTACACTGACTATATAATGTTTCAAGCTGCATTACATGGCAGTGTAGATGGCCATACAAATAATTCTGTGTTGTATATTAGCTCCCTAGATATTTTGGATGATAGTTCTCAATCCCATAATAAAGGTAGATTATGAGATCATAGGAGCTGTACTTCAGTGTACAGTGTTCCCTCACTACTTCGCGGTTCACTTTTTGCAGATTCACTGTTTCACGGTTTTTCAATAAACTCTAAAAGACTATTATAAATCAGGAGAAGCTAAAGGGAGAGAAAAGGAGCCCAAGTGGCAACAGGAGGAGAAGGAGGCGATTTATCAACACACAATTGGTTGATAAAGACTTAAAATAGTGTATAAATACTAAAATAATGTATAAATATTAAAATAAATATAGTGTCCCTACTTCATGGATTTTCACTTATTGCGGGTGGTCCTGGAACCTAACCCCAGCAATAAGTGAGGGAACATTGTATTCACCAGGTAGGCTTCATTTGAGTTCAGTATGTTAAATAAGGGTGATGATTAGGTGTAGCCCACATATTATTGGACCACAACTCCCAGCATTCTTCATCATTAGCAAAGGCTAATGGGATCTACATTCCAATGTTAGATGGAAGTCTGTGTGATTTCCACCCCGATTTAAAAGGAACAGCCAGAAACCTGTGAAATGTTTGAAAAAAAATGTCAGGTGGCATCTTTTCCTCATCCTGTATTTATTCTCTCATCAGGAGAGATGGATAATTGTTGTTGTTGTTGTTGTTGTTGTTGTTGTTGTTATTGTTGTTATATTATCCATGGATGATATTCTCAGACTTATAGATGTGTACTTGGATATAAGTCCCACAGAGTTTGTCCTAGGAAAGGTAGTTTTCTAGATAGACAGGTTTGATTTTCAAATAGAGCTGAGATTCAGCTTATACTTAGTACCAGTCCAACCTAGTAATATGCTTTTGACATATAAATTTCTATTATCCTGTTTTATACCATGCTACAATAGTATTATGTCATGTTTTCTTGGTAGTTGTTCAAATTTGTGGATGTTCTTATGATAACAAAGTTGTAGACCAGGCATCAATAAGTTGAGGTTTTTTTTTAGTTAACAATAGAAACCAAACAGAAGATGATAATTACAAGTTGAACACTATTTTTCTAAAATTGGGTGGCTGAGAAAGTGGCACCTAAAATTTCTGAAAGTTTATACAAACTTAGTTTCATGCACAAGATTGTTATAAATATTGTATAAAATTATCATTGGGTTGTGTGTATAAGGTGTAAATGAAGCAAATGTCATGTTTCCCAACTCATTTGGGAACTCAATGATATCTCATTTTGTACATACAGTAGAGTCTCGCTTATCCAACATAAACGGGCCGACAGAACATTGGATAAGCAAAAATGTTGAATAATAAGGAGGGATTAAGGAAAAGCCTATTAAATGTCAAATTACATTATGATTTTACAAATTAAGCACCAAAACATCATGTTTTACAACAAATTGACATAAAAGCAGTTCAATACACGGTAACATTATGTAGTAATTACTGTATTTACCAATTTAGCACCAAAATATTGCGATGTATTGAAAATATTAACTACTAAAGGCAGACTGCTTTGGGTAATACAGAACGTTGGATAAGCGAAGCTTGGATAAGCGAGACTTTACTGTATATGCAAATACAGGTTTTCCAAAATAATAATACAACAACATCCAAAACACTTTTGATCCCAAGCATTTCAGATAAACGATACCTAACGCATATTGCACATGCAACTTCTGTGACTTACATATTTCAGACAATCTAAAATACTCCTGTTTTTTGTGCTGTCTTTGTTTTATTTAATGTTGCTATAATGTTATCAGCTGAATCAGTGTCCTTTTCATTCTTTCTATGCAGCATGTGGAGAGGCTTAGGGGCTCACTAAAACCAGAGAGGAGAGAATTCATAGTTTTTAAAAAGAATAATAAATAGAAATATTTGCACTCTGTTGTTATCTGCTAGGTGCTAATTTATGGCTTGTTTATTGTGCCAGATTTTGGCAGTGTCTGAATCTGTGTATGATGTATTTCAGCAAGATAAAATAAGGAGAAAAGAACTAGTTTGATCCTGCAGAAAATCCAGTTTTGTGGTTATGGAAGGGAAGACGCAGGGCCAAGGGCTGGGGATAAATAACATTAAACTTCCTAGGAAATCAAGGAATAAATCTTTTAAAGAAGCAGCAAAAGGTAAACTCTGTATCATTTTGGTGGAAAGTCCAACATCGAAAAAATAGTATTTTTACTGAGAGATGTTGACAGCAAGGTCTCATATTATGTGCCCTGCTTTGCCCCTCGCAGCAAATAAGATTCGAGAGAGCTTTATGGAAACTCATCAGTCAGATTGCACACAGTAAACTATTTTATTTCATTTCACTGCTTTGTGTGAGCACTGCTTTGGATTGGATTGTTTGAAAGCCATCTGGAGGCTGAGAGACCACTGGGTTTAAGGATGTGAAAGCGAATATATGTAAATGATTACAGTATATATTGTAACTGTAATATATATATACACACACACACACACACACACTGTATATATAAAGTGTATATACATGTATGCACACACATAATGTATATGCGTTTGTGCATGTATATATGGATATAAGTGGTTAACAAACAGTGTGTGTGTGTGTATATATATATATATGTATGTATGTGTGTGTGTGTGTGTGTGTGTGTGTATATATATATATATATATATATATATATATATATATATATTATATATAAAGAGCAATATGTTTTAACTTCCCCCTTCTTTAGTCAGTAAAGATGAAATTGAGCTGCAGTCAAGGTGGCAGTTTAGAACAATGTTTTCAACATTCTTCAGTGGGTGATGGCTTTATCCTCTAGAATAGATTGTGTTTGTGTCTTAGGATCTTAAATCTATAAATCCAGAAATTCTCCCGTTTGTTCAAAAGGCCTGAATATGATGGCACCTCAGTAGCAAAGAGGAGACAAATCAGAAATGTGATGATGTTCCATTTTGAAATGCCTGTCCACTGCTTGCTTTAGTTTTCTCGACAGGATAAATATAGATTTAGTTCTGTTTTTGTATTCTCGTAATGTATGCTTTAGGCTCATGCAATAAACTGTGAATGCTTGGGGTGGTTGGATGGGTTTTTTTTTTTATCCACATGTGGTCGTCTGCAGCCTCGTTTCCTTGCTACTTATAATAAGGTCCATGAGTAGAAGGGGGGAAAATCACAGCAGGTAAAGAGCAATAAAAGGTGGTATTTTCACAACATCTTTCTTCATTTGGATAATTCAAGAATGGCTCTGTATTGAGGCTTTCCACAGATGTCTGTGATCAGAAAATCTGTTGTATTTCCAACTAGCTTGTAGGTTTTCCTCTGAATGAGCACAGGCTACATTATCATTAGCATATTGGAGTTCTATAACAGATGTTGTTGTGATTTTAGTTTTAACTTTCAGCCTGCTGAGGTTAAAGAGCTTGATATCTGTCCGATAGGTGATTTCCACATCTCTGGGAAGTTTCCCATCAACGAGGTTTAGAATCATAGCTATGAAGATGGAAAATAGGGTTGGCAATAACACATCCCTGTTTGATACTTGATCCCACTTTAAATGGGTCATTTTGGGAGCTGTTGCTGTCCAAGACTGTTGCCATCATGGAGGAGCCACAGGACATTCACAAATTTATCAGGTTATCCAATTTTCAAGAAGATGGTCCAGACAGCATTGCGATTCACGGTGTCAAATACGTACGTTTTAAATGGTCTGTGAACTATGGATACAGACACACACAAGTTGGCTTCCTGTTAGTGACATATGCAGATGGAAGTCCATGTTTTATTTGTACATATATGTCTTCTTTTGGTTGTTCTGCAAGTTGATATTCCTTTCTCCCTTCTGCAATGACTAAAGCCCATCTGGACCTACAATTGGGTTTCAGCAGCCCTCTCCCATAGGAGACCCAGATGTAATCCTCCTGCTTCTGACTATAGGGATGTAGCCAGATGCTTCTCTGATCTCCTCCCCCGTCGCCACAAATGATTTTAATTTTAGAGTAAAACATTATATAATTATCCATTTGAAAATGTCCTATTCTTGTCCATTTCAACCAAATATGGGTATGACTCTTTTAAGACAAGGTATGGAACACAATTTCCTGTTTTCCCTAATTAGTGTTTCCCACATTTTATATTGCTGCTATGTATGTTGTATAGTTTCAGACTTTCCTTTCACATCTGAGCTGCTTAGGAGTTTGAGCCCAGTTACATCCTTGGACACATTACTGCTAATACATGTCTTCTGCTCTTCCTCAGTAGTTGATTGAGCGCCTTCTGACCTGGGAGCTTCATGTTCCAGTACTATCTTTTGTTTAGTTTTGGATTGGATTGTCATAAAGGGCATGCAGGAGTTTATTCAGCACCCCCTTCTGCATATTCCTAGCTCCTTTAGAGTCAACTCAAGAGAGATCCTCAACAGTTTCTCCACTTCCAAATATACACATACACACATACACTATTGCTGCCCAGTAGCTATTTGGCACATTTGGCCTGGCAAAAGTCTATCTGAAGTGAGAGATCATATTGGCACTGCTATCATCAATATAACCTCTTGCCTTATAAGAGTTTGCATTCCTACGAGCCAGAGAGTCTTAATGATTCTCTAAACTACAAAGGATTTCATAGGGGATTAGCACGGCAGTTAAAGCAAAATCATAGTGTTGTAATTGTGTAACATGAAAAGCCCCTGGACTGTTTATTATTATTGCCTATGGTGGCACATGCTGAGAAGTCTATTATTTTCATGGTCAAAGTTAGTAAAGTGTGTTTGATATGAGTGACTCATATATTGTTTGAATTCAGTACAGCACATGGTTTTATATGATTAATTCTATAGATGTGAAGCCTTTGATTGGTGATCTTTTTAATT
The DNA here is from genome assembly GCF_035594765.1 of Anolis carolinensis. Lineage (NCBI taxonomy): Eukaryota > Metazoa > Chordata > Lepidosauria > Squamata > Anolidae > Anolis > Anolis carolinensis. The sequence continues at coordinate 246,278,484 of NC_085843.1, read as the reverse complement.
TTTCAGTATGTCTTTCAAATATACGATGCTTTCATAAGAGATGCGAAAAATGCTTTTTTCTGAACTGTAACATTTGTGTCTACAAGCTTATGAATGTGGTTAATGTGGCATGTAGCATGAGACAAAGGTTTTAGTAGGAATGAAAGCCAATAGAAATGGATCATAACTACATCTAATTAAACAATGTTAGTCATTCATTTCTGTGAATATATGCAGTCTTCAGGATAAGTATTATCAGTTGTCAAACACATTTTTATTCGTATTTATCTATCCAGAAGAATGACAGACTGAATTCTTTCTAAAGGCTATAAAAGCTATAAAGTGCAGACCTGAGAAAAGTTGAGGCAGTGAGGGGATTCTGGGAGTTAAAGTCCAACAAAGTAACTTTTGCAAGCTGGAAAATGGCAGTATGTGGTTGAGGCTGGGGCTGGACAGAAGGTAGATTGCAATATTTGGGGGGTTTGATTCCAAACTGTTTAACAATAGCAGCAGCAAAGTCACTGGACTGCTGTGAGTTTTCCGGGTTGATTGGCCATGTTCCAGAAGCATTATCTCCTGATGTTTCACCCACATCTATGACAGGTATCCTCAGAGGTTGTGAGTGTGCCTGCCATAGATGTGGGTTAAATGTCAGGAGAAAATACTTCTGGAACATGTCTATACAGCCCGAAAAACTCACAGCAACCCAGTGATTCCAGCCATGAAAGCCTTTGACAATGGCAAAGTTGTTGTTTCCACCTGAAGAAATTGTCTGGAATGGAAAAAAATCTTGAGTCAACCAAGAGTAAGCTTTTATGTAAAAGAACAGTGAACTGTTTTCAGTTCTAGTACTGAAAGTGAATTCATTTATTTAATTTTAAACACATTCCTTTTGTGCCTGACTTTGGCTGATAGATTACCTTTTTTTGTATCCTGAAATGATACAGAGCTGCCTCCTAGAGACATTTCTTTTTCCTCATTTGGCCCTCACCCCAAATAGCAGAGAGCAAAATGAGAAGTGATTTTCTGCTTGCCAGAAATCATGCCCTCTTCCACATCTTTATTTAACACAAACACAGCGCCGAAACCGCCATTGTGACTTCACTGCATGAATATGTTGATTGCCTCTGTATTACGCTGCTAAAAATATAAAGAGACACTTGAAACCCGACATTCTGTGCTGTAGAGACTGTGTAAATATGTCACATAGAGTCATTTCCATTTCTTTGCAGGTGTTCGCTTTAGAACTAGCAGTTCACAGATTAGATGCAGCTAATTCATGTTGTTCATGAAGAAGCAATCACAAATAATTATGATGGCAACCACACAATTTGCATATAGGTATAGAATGCTAATTATGAAGTCATCAGTGTAAAATATGTGAAAACACTTGTTTTAGCAATGAGGCTTTGATAATTTTTTTAAAAGGTTAGAATTTTGGAAACTTTTGAATGTGATCATCTGCTTTATATATTTCATGGAGGACGCAGTCCTACTCTGCACTTTCTGGGAAATTAATTTCACCAAGTACATTGGGACCTGGAGGTTAATATGCTTAGAATTGCATCATCCAAGCATATTGCATATTTTTGTTTGAGACTAAGACCCACTTCAGACAGTGCAATCCCAAGTAATGAACTATAGAATTGCAGCCTAATGATCGTGTTGTTTGCCTACTCAGTGGGGTTGGGTTGCTTACAAATGAGTATAGTACAATTGCCCTCATGATGACTTACAGGCTTCCTGGGTGGATGAAATAAATGTCCACCTAGTCTCTGATTGAAGAAAGACCTTGGATTTAATCTCATTGAGCTATGACAGCTAAAGTGGTAGTAAACTGCATCAATTATTCTGAAGAAAGCAGTTCTATCAGTAGAAGTGATCCAGAAGTCTGGTAGAAATGGCTAGGTAGGATCTTCCCTCTGAAAACTGGTGCTAGTCTCCAACAAGAAAAGACTTTGTGATGGGCAAAGCTGGACAAAGTTATTTATTTGGACCATGACTCACAAAACCCTGTGCCCACCATGGGAAGGAAACACAGTTAACTCCCCATCTCGATCTCAGTTTCACATTTTATATTGTTGCTGCAGAGTGGAAGGTGACAGGTTGTGTATGGCTAGTTTTGAGTGTGGTCAAGAAATCTTCAAGACTGTTTGGCTGGAAAAATTGGATTTTCTTAATACTTTCGGGGTTCACAGAAGGATGATCTCCCTTTTGGCTGCAGGTTAATGCCTCTATTCTGACCTTGCTTAAAATTAAACTATTTTGGAAAATTGTGTTCTTAAAGCTAATTGGTGCAGCTGGAGAAAAATGTGAGAAGCTGCACTTGGAGCTTTTATGCAAGGGGAGTGTGTGAATTATTCAACTGTGAACTATAGCAGACACCAACTTGTGTCATATTATAGAGTCTGGAGAGATGCGAACGTGAAGGATATCAGAGACTGTTCCAGAGAGGGCTGACATCTCTGTAAGCATCTCGGGCATTTCGAATTTATGTAAAAATATAGCATTCTTTGAGTGTTTGGCCGTGTACTTATAGATGATCCTATTATTTTAGTAATAATATTTTTAAAATATTATTATTAAAAGACATTCTACATCTTGCAAGAGAAAAATAATCGATAGATTTTACAGAGCCTTAAAGGTACATCAAATTTCACTCAGGACGTTAGTATTGTATTGTTTTATAGTTCATACTGCATTGCTTATATGTTATGGGACAGGCATCATGGCGTTCTAAGATGGTTTAGTCTGTAATTCTTATCAACCCTGCACTGCATATCAAAGGTGTGTGGGAGTTGTAGTCCAAAGCATCTGTAGGTTGTCAGGTTGCCTACCTGGGAAGGTGATAAAAAGAAGCTGCACATTTTGTTTATTATAGAACAAGGGTTTGTTTGGTTTTAGTTTTCTGAGGCTTTGCATTTCAACTGTCTATGCTCCTCTTTTCTGCCATTCATTGCTCAGGTTAGTCTGTTTAAGTGATAATAAAAAGGTTCAAAAGATGTTTGGGATTTTCTTCAACTGGTCCAAAACATTGCAGCCAAATTACTAAACTGGGCTGGCTGTACGGAACGAGCCACTGCATTGTTGGCTGCTAGACTGTTTCTGGGCACAATTCAAAGTGCTGGTTTTGACCTATAAAGCCCTATACTACCTACCCCTCCAAGTGGAACTAGCAGGGGAAAGGGTCAGTGCTTCGGCATCAGTACTTTGGCATCTCTGAATGGCCTTAAATTGTTGCCATCCCTTCCCTGACAGAAACAGTTAGGAGGATCAACCTTGAACAACCTTGGAACTGATAGACGGATTCAGACTTCTTTGTTGAATGGGCTGAGCAACCTGCTCCGCAGTAATAGCTCTGGGGAGTTCTCCATTAGAGTCTATATATTCTGAGCCCTCTTGGTTTGGCAATTCTACCTTGAGGTAGCTGTCTGTATTGGGAAGAGCTGTGGGTTCACAAGAGGTGCCACTTTGAAAGAGGCTGCTAGTAAAAGATAGCTGCTAGCAAGAGATCTGTGAAGAAAAGTATTTAATGTTGAATGATCCCATTATATAAGAATCCCAGTGGTTTTTTGAAATGCCAATTTATTACTCTTCATATAAAAGATATAGTAGCACATTTTCCTCTGCCCGCCAGCTTATTGCTTAGATTAAATTATTCTTCCAAGGGTCACTCTGTCACTCAATACAAGGTACCTGTATGCACTTTGTCCTTCATTTTACTAATTTTGCGGCACACCCAGGAGCTCATAAATTAAAATGCAGACACAGCACTTTATTGTAGATTCTTGTAATTAATCATGAATGTCTCCGATTACTGGCTGTTTCAGGAGATCCTTCTTTGGTCGTTGGTAACATCATTTATTATTGATGCACTATAGAAATATAAGTGATCCAGGAATACTCATTGCACAATTTATTGTAAAAATGTATTTTTGTATATTTGAAAATATGTAGCTAAAATAGTTACATGTGTTTTATTTACAGTGTTTTGCATTCTCATCCATGTACATTTCATATTAAAGATACACCTTTCCCTAACATGGTATTTTGTATCATGGTAACTATTTTGGATTGCTACAGCTTGCATGATAAAAGGTTGGAGTGTAAGAACTATCAATCAAAATGTCTATTTGGTTCATATATGAACAGAGCAGCCATGTATATGCCTGGTTTTCCTCTTCCGTCGAGTTTGACCTTCAGATTCAGGACAAAATAGGGACTTCCCTTGATAAGAAATGCATGTGCCATGTAAATAGAATAGAATCTGCATGTGTAAGGTATGTTTTGAATGTGTTATTTCTTCATGGGATTTCTGGAGCCACATGGATAGTTAAATTTATGAGCTTTACTGAGCAAAGTGGTCTATTTTTAGGAGGATATTTTTCTTTTTGTCTTCATTGTCATGGTAGGTGTATTGTCAGTGCTTTACAACTATCAAAAAGAATGAAGTATTTGCAGAGTACTGCTTTGAAGCCATAAACTTTACAGCTGTGTATCTTCCTCTGATCAGATGATGTACTATGGCATCTTTATTTAAAATACAATAGCATGTGTGTGTGTGTGTGTGCACTTGCATCTGTTCAAAATAGATTTCCTGAGGGCTATATCAAAGATTCTGAAGAGCCCTATTTTACTAGAAGTCTCTGTCATGGAAATTCAAACCTATCTTTCAAGTTAATACTTATGGACAGAAATGGATATCTTTTTAATAGGATAACTTTTCTGTGAACAGGCTAAAAGCAGGTTTGTCGCCTCAGTCTCCAAGCAGGTTGACAGCAAATTGTTTTTTGGCATAGGAGGACAACATGAATGCAGAGCATTTATCTGAAACATAACTAGTTAGGGATATAATATTTGTTTGAAAAGCTTGTCAATGTAGTTCAGTGATCTTACTTGCCTTTATTGCTTGTGATGGTGGGGAGGGAGGTTCTGGTGATGTGAGAGAACTTTCCTTCCAACGCTGGCACCTTGTCTGTTGATCCACATTCCCCCAACAAGATCAAAATGTGATGGAAGCCTTCTTTTTTGCTTTAAAAATGACCAAAGGGATCAAAGATCTGGAATCCAAGCCCTATGAGGAATGGCTGAGGGAGATTTCAGTCCCATCTGTTCATTGCATCCTCCTGAACTTGCTTTCCAGACTCTCAGTGATGAACACAGAAGTAATTAAACAAATTGGTGAAACCCACTTCAAACAGAGATCTTGCTGCAGTGTTAAAATGTGGCCAAGAGAGAAAACCAGAAGGTGCCAAGAACGCTTCCCAAGGAAGTTCGTTTTCTTCCACCAATTGGCCTGAACAAAAAGGAGATTGGACAAGAATGATATTCAAAACAAGCAGGAACGTATCCAGAGAAGGGTGACTAAAATGATTAAAGATTTGAAAGTCAAGCCTATGAGAGGCAGCTTAGGGAGCTGAGTATGTTTAATTTGGCGAAAAGATGTCTGAGAGAGGACATGATAGCCATGTTTATATACTTGAAAGAATGTCATATTAAGGAGGGGTCAGGCTTGTTTTCTGCTGCTTTGGAGATTAGGATACAGAGCAATGGATTCAAGCTGTAGGGAAAGAGATTCCACCTAAACATTTCGAAGAACGTCCTGATGGTAAGAGCTGTTTGGGACTAGAATATGCTGCCTCAGAGGGTGATGGAGTCTTCTTCTTTGGAGATTTTCAAGCAGAGGCTGAATTGCCATCTTTCAGGGGTGGTTTCATTGTGTGTTCCTGCATGGTGGGGGCTAGACTGTGATCTCTTCCAACTATGATTCTTTCACATCCATATGCTGGCTCTTGCTTACATAATTTTTGGACCCATCATCCCCTGAAATGTCTAGTCAACATAGCTGTATCGATCTTCACACTCATATCCCTTCTTACTGACTTCAGGTCAGGTCAGAGAAGTAAAGCTATATCTTAGGAACCATTCAAAAAGTTTTCATCCATGATGACACACCTCAAGATATACTGTCAAAATCAAATGTTGCCCGTGTGCAAAAATGAAAAGATTGTCACTCCTTGTCAACAACAGAAAGAATGTAAACCATGTGCACTTCTAGATTGTTCTAAAGAAGAATGGGATCTCATAATCTGGTTCCTTGGGGCTTTATGAGTTTTGCTAGGTGTTGTCACTGCTGCCTGTTCCATTCTGTTTGGGAGTAATTTGTAGAGATTTTAAAAAATTAATTAGAGTTCTTCTGAAAGCTTTTTGAAAAAAATGAGGAATGGTCTCTTGAGGTAGGTGAAGAGTAAATTTGCTCCTTTTGGTGCCAAAGGGCCATTCTTTGATACTTTATAGTTCAAACATGATGCCGTTGTAATTAAAAAAGGAGGAAAAGAGAACAATATTTTTTTATTCTGAAACATCTCAGATTTAAAAAGAAATCCACGAATGAGTGCAAATACAATGTCGCATCTTGTGTAAGGAACTGCAAAACATTTCTTTCCTGGATGTTTTTTACCTACAACTCCCAAAAATCCCAGCCAGTTTACCAACTGTTAGGATTTCTGGAAGTTGAAGGCCAAAAACATATGGGGACCCCAGGTTGAGAACCATTGTTTTAAAGAGAACTACAGCAACACATAGTGCCATTAGGTTGTCAGGTTTTCAAGATATCAAGAATACTCAGTTCATCTAGTTGGGACATGTGAGACAGCCTACATAAATTCTGTGTCAATTTTCATGAGGAGGACCTCTCATGAAGAGTTCCAGGTGCTTGCAAGTTCTCAAATCTAATATGAATGCCAAACCTCTGGAAAACTGATGGTAAGCCCACCACCATCACAGAAGGAAAAAAATACTGCCACTGACTTGGATGTGCTGCTTGGTCAGAAGTGCAAAAAGTGATTATATTTGTATATGTATATTTTCTTTTATTGTGTTGTTTAATGTGCTATGATTGTTGTTCTATTATATTTTGTTGTATTGTATTGTTCTGGGCATGGCCCCATGTAAGCCGCCCCGAGTCCCCGTTGGGGAGATGGTGGCGGGGTATAAATAAAGTTTTTATTATTATTATTATTATTATGACATCCTTTTACCTAGGTTGGTTCCAAAACTCCAACTCTGCCCTTATTCTCCCAATTATTTCCTTGCTGGAATGGAAATGTGGGCTTGTGTCCGTGCTGTTTTATGGATTCTTTAGTTTTGTCATGCATGGCCTGACTCCAATTTGGACTTGATAGAGAGCCATAGACAGGTTTCAAACAGCAGCAAGAATATGTTTATTAAACACAGTAAAATGCATTAACATTTAATAAAATATTATTTATGCCACTCCAAACCATAGGAAGTTCTCCCTTCCTTCTCTAACCCAAAGTCCTTGCTTCAGCTCCAATCCCTGTCTCTATCAAGTCATATCCCTATCTATGTCAATTTCAAACCCTGTCTGAATCCTACAGAAGCAAAACCGTCTTTTGATACATTCTGTTCTCTCCGTGGCCCCTCTTTACAGCCTCTGAGCCCTACCTGGTTTCCTTGAAGCCAGGTCTGCCTAAGGCTCCTTCACATTGGATACCAGCCAAACTCACAACAAACTTCCCTGTCATACACTCACTTTTAGCATGTAATTTGAGGGCAGAGGGTTCAACCAATACCTAGAAATATGGGGTATCCTCTTGGTTGCTCATACATAAATAGATGTCTGACCTTTAAATAAAGGACATCTCTTACAGTTAGGGACACTTTGCAACCCTGATGTCAACCTCCCAACAAATCCATGGAAGAAATATTATGTGACCCGCTTATTATGCTGTAGCACTTTTCCATGAGAGTTATTATTACCTTGCCTGCATAATAGAGGCAGTTGTTTGGGAACAAATTCAGTGAGCTATTTTTTGAGAGAGAGACTGAAGTGTTGGCAAATTTTATTCTGGGGTGTTGTGAATTTAAAACAAAAACAAAAAAAGGTGTAAATTGACTTTTGACTCCTATTTTCATCTTAGCAGAGTGTTGCTAACTTGATTAATGCTTCCCTTTTCTTAAAGCAAGTGAAGTTGTTCCCAGGACCTTTCCTAATGATCCTTAATTCACAGTGTTTGTTGTTACAGATGCTGCAGTAAAAGCTGCAGCTTCACGGAATCATGTATTCTTAATTAGGCTTTCATTAGTTTACAACTTTGTACCAGAATTTTCTCAGTGAGAATAAAATGCAAATTGGCCACTATAGGAAATCAATTGCATTAAAAAGAAAACACTTGAAGTTTTTATTATTGGGTCCAAATTATGACAATCCTGACATAACCCATGGCAAGGTATGTTCAGGAGTCTTCGGCATTGCCTCTCTCTAAGGCTGAGAGATTGTGACTTGCCCAAGGTGGTGGAGGCTCCTTTGGAGGCTTTTAAACATAGGCTTGGGTGGCCCTCTCTTGGGGGTGTTTTGATTGTGCTTTTCCTACATGGCAGGGGGTTGGACTGGATGGCCCTTATGATCTCTTCCAACTCCATAATTCTATGGATGTCTTCTTTATAATATCCATAATGTCTCCATGTTTACAGACAGAAGCAGTATGTATTTCTTCCCAACCCATCATTCTTTCTATTTCTGATCTTTAGACTGAGTATGTTCTATTATTTATGAAGCGAAAATGGCACCACACATACAAGAAAGAATGATGAGTCAGCCCCAAGACTTGCATACGTATTACAAAAAATCTTTAGAAAGAGAAAAATAACTACTGTATATATTCATGTATAAGTCAACTACATGTATAAGTCGAGGCATATTTGGTGGGCAAGTTGTGGATTTTGATATGTCCCATGGCTAAGTTGAGAGTAAAAAATAGGGCATGTAAGGAAAAAATTTAATGTAAGAAGCAAAGGAAGCCAATAAACTTAACAAAATTCCAGCAGGCATAACTGTTTGTGGTTATTCACAGCAGATAGAGTAGAGTGGATCAGTTTTCTTTCATCTTCTCCTGGACAGACTAAGGTTTTGCCTTTTGCCACTCTGCTCAAAGAAAGGATCATTCCTTATATATATATGAATACAGTACTCACCCCAACCTGTAGATAGTCAATCCAGTTTGGGGGTGGGGGTTGATTTTTTTTACTAAAATGACTTAAATATGAGAATATACAGTAATCAGAGACAGGGGAGCCCTAAAAACCTGTGGACTAAGTATGCTTAAGAACTTGAAGTATTGACCACTTTGGAGAGGGGCATGAACAACAGATAGGAATGGAAGAGAGGACATATTTATACCTCATAGTGATAGCTTTATGATGCTACTTTAACTGCTGTGGAAGCAGCCTATAGAATCCTGGGATTTGCAGTTTAGGGAAGAGTACATAGAATTCCCAGCCAAAGAGTTTTAGTGCTTCACAAAACTGCAAACCCACAGGATTCTGAGTAGAGAGTAGAAGGTGAGCCGTGATTTTAGGCTCATCCTTGACTCCTTTGCTGTTTTTTAAAGTCTTATGGGGAGGCTTTTGTTTGGTTTTGGCCATCTGCTCTCTTCTGAGTTGTTAACTTGCTCAGGGTTGGAGCTAGCAGCCACTAATCCTATATAACTGCTGCCCCAGTCTTTTGAGCTCACTTTCTGAGTGCCAACAGCACAGACAGTCATACTAGTAAGAGTTGAAGTCTCATTAAGAAAGCAAAGATCCCCATTAGTAATAGAGAAGCAATGGGTAGAGAAGCTGTGTGTTGGTGCACAGGATAAGTATACTGAATGGGGATGGAGAAGGAGACAAATGTTTTTTCTGCTAAGCTACTTGTGCACAGAATGTTTGACTTTGTGATGTCCTCTATTATGAGTCATCTTGAGGATGCTATGCAACTGTAGTAGGTTGCACAGTTCAGAAATAAGTGAATTATATGTAGTTGTGTCTATGAACTTTTTAAAAATCTAACTCTGTTTTTCATTTGAATAAAGTCTACATTTCAGCATGAACATTTTTTTTGTATTTTATTGATTTAGTTTTTATCCCAGTTTTTTTTTTGCCATAGGAGTACTAAAGCAGCTTACACATTAAAATGTAAAAAGAATTTGTTAATAAATAGATAAAACCTGGACTATGACTAAATATGGAATAGATGGAAACCCAATCAGATGGATCCATAATTCATTGGAAAACTCTGCTTCAAGAATTGTCATTACTGGTGTTGCTTCAAATTAGAATGACGTCTGGAGTGCTGCGGGTTTTGTCCTGGGGCCAACTTTCTTCAATATTTTGATTGGTTATGTAGCTTATGAGGTAGGAGGAATTCTTACCAAATTTGCAAATTTTACAAAGCTGGAAGAGGTAGCCGACACATTGGAAGATAGGAACAGAATTCAAAAGGAGCTTGATAAACTAGACAACTGGGCTGAAAATGATATAAAATTTAACAGAGACATTGAGGCCACAGAGGCCATATGCACAGGTATGGGATGGAGGGGTGTGGGGTACTTGACTCAACGGTCAAGTACCCCCCACATCTGAAATGTGCTTTGGGATTATAGCAGATCATAAATTGAATATGAGCTGGCAGTGGGGCTGCAGCAAAGAAAATGCTATCTTAGCCTGCTTTAATAGAAGCATAGTTTTCCATTCAAGGGAATTAATCATCCCAGTATGGTAGGACCTCATTCAGAATACTATGTTCAGTTCTAGGCACCTCAAATTAAAAAGCATATAAACAAATAGGAGTGAGTTCAGAGAAGGGCAAGAGATTGATAAGAGACCCAGAAAACAAAACATGAGGGGAGGATGAAGGAGCTGGGAATGTTCAGGTTGGTGAAGAAAAGATTATTATTATTATTATTATTATTATTATTATTATTATTATTATTATTATTTATTACCCACCTGATGATTCAAGGTCAGTATAAAAAATATTAAGGGGGTGACATGACTGCACTCTTTAAATACCTTAAGGCACGCATGTCAAACGTAATGCCTGCAGGCCAGAGCAGGCCCTCCACATCATTCTATGTGGCTCGTGCTAGGGCAACATACTTATATTTATAGTTTTACAATTACAAAAGGCCCTTTGAAGGCAACCATAAGGCTGCCATGACACTCAGAGACAATGAGTTTGACATTCCTGCCTTAAGGGCTGTCAGAAAGAGAAGGGTACAGCCTTGTTCTCTGCTGTTCCAGAGGGCAGAACTAGGTCTAATAGTTTTAAGTTACAGGGGGGTAGATTTCTACCAAAACAGTCAAAGAAATGTATTGACACTACAAGTGGACACAATTTAACAATGGAACCAGTTACCCAGAAAGGAGTTGAGATCTCCTTCTTTGGATATCTCCAAAAAGATGCTGGACAGCTCCCTACTGTGAATGTTGTGGGTGAAGATCTTACATTGAGCAGGGAGTTTGACCTAATGGTACATAAATCCCCTTCTAACTCAATAATTCCACCATTCTGTCAAAACTATAATCACCATTAAACAACAAACCACTTAAAAACAATAATTTAATTGCTGACACTGATTGTGGTAGATGAGAATGCTAGCCTAAAATATGTGGGTGTTCTCAGATTGGGAAAAGTCAACATGCATTCTGCTGACTTGTCATGTTGTTCTAATAATGGACTCCTTGGTGTTTCAGAGTTTTGTTATGAGAAGCACTTTAGGAATATGTTAGCTAGATAGACTGTTTTAATTGTTGCTGTTTTTCCATTAAGGTGTTGCTGCTAAAGACCGCTGGCCTAAATGAAGCATCTGACACCTCTCACCCTTCTTGCCTGTGGCTCCTTTAATCCCATAACAAATATGCACTTGCGTTTGTTTGAACTAGCAAGAGATCACCTGCATCAAACAGGTCAGTCTATAAACCTCTCTGGAAAATCAGTGAGAATTACTCGGAGATTCAAAAACATTTCACACGATTTCAACACATTTTTAGTTCCATTAATTAAAGTTCAAGACTTATACCAGATATTTCACAGCGTGCTACATAGGAACTTTGCAGTTTTAGCAACTTCTGAAGAAGGGCACAAAACGTGTAGCTATAAAATAGGATTTTCACACCATTACTGTGAAGTTTTGCCAATGGTTTAGTGGGATAATTGCAAGTTTAAACTTAGTGAAAAGAGCTTTGCCCCATTTTTACGGGGAGAGGAAAAGTTAAATTGCATTGTCACATCTGTTTATTGATCTTACCATTTAATCTAAAGAAATGATAGTCCATTTGCAGTTTTAACAAGAAAAATGGGAAAACAATGAATTTTTTCCAGTGCACTTTCACTAGGAGTCCAATCAAAAGGATATTGTGTAGCTATTCCATCTTTTTCTCTGTGTCTTTGCGTGTCAAGAAATAAAGGTAGAAGTGACGAGGGCATGACACTGTTACAAGGTGAAGCTGTCATCCTCTAGACCCATTCCCAATAAAATTCATTGAATGGGGGTACATTTTGCGCAATAAAAGTCTTATCTGAAAGCACATTTCAGCAAAACAACGTGGGTAGAAAACATCAGAAAAGCTGTGTTTCAGTAGTGTTCATGTTCTGCTTAGATGGACAGAACAATTAATGACCCAGACAGTTCTTTGGGTCATGTTCATTCCAGCACCAGCAAAAATTCAAGATAGGGATGGGCAGACATTCATTTAAAAATCTGAGACTCAGAATTGTTGACAGATAGAGCGTTACCTGTGGATGCTTGGAAAGCATCAGGAAACAGAGCAATCAGCAGATTGCAAATATCAAATACACGGCTGACACCAAAACAATGAAGATGCTTACAGTTAAGATTTAGAATACTATCTATGAAAAGGTTAGGAAAACCAGAAGCAAATGCTATATGAATTACTGCTGACAAGCCAAACTCCTAATATTGGTATTTACTTTAACTGTTGAAATGAAAGATGGCCCATATAATGGTTCAGCATGACACTCACTGGGGAATAATGTTGTTTTTTTTCAGTCTCTAAGATCTTTTCAAGAATTACACACATACATACACACCAGCTCCTATGAAAACCTTTTTATCCTAACCTTTTTACTTGCTTTGGTTGTAAAACTTAGTGATTTTGGGATTCTTGAAATCCTACTTTCTGATACTGTTTGAATTTTTCTTTGGTTTTGTTCTGTGCCTTTATAATTTTAGTTAGATTTTATATTGTATTTCACTGCATTTACAGAACTTATGAATTAAAACTTTATTTGTGAACTGTCTGAAAAACTTCCAAATCATTTGTCTATTGGGTGCGATAAAAAAATGCAATAAGCAGTGCTGCTTTTGAAAGAAAAACAAGGTGTGCTGTTATAATGGACAATTTCGGAGGGGGGGGGGTATTTGACATTTTGACATCTTTTGGAAAATAGGACATTTTCCAAAGGAGTACCTTTTTAAAAAAAAGTTTGAATGTAGAGCTGTATTATTATTATTATTATTATTATTATTATTATTATTATTATTATTATTATTATTTCGTGCACAATAAGATTAGTATACAGCAAACAAGATCACTATGCTGGCTGTTATATTGGATCACACGTCGGACACTTCCCAAGTGTCTAGGACTATGTGATGTATCGGCGATTAGTGCGTGCAGATCCCAGTAGAAGAGTGGCCTTTTGCAACTGACACATGGTAATTTTGTCAACGCCTATTGTTTTTACTCTGGCCAAGGTCTTTAGGCACTGCACCCAGTGTGCTGATCACCACTGGGACACCCTTTACTGGCTTGTGCCAGAGTTTTTGCAATTCAATCTTTAAATACTTATATTGTGTAAGTTTTTCCAGTTGCTTCTTGTCAATTCTGCTGTTGCCTGGGATTGCATCATCATCATCATCATCATATACACATAAACATAGGGAAAACTTGAGGACTCTTGGAATTGAGTGGATTCAACAAAAAAAATCTCTGAAACTGCTATTTGCTTTTCTGAGAAAATCTTCAGTAGTACCATTGTCTGTTCATGTAACAAATAAATCTGAATGTTAATTCCATTTACCTAGTTTCATATCTAACAGATCTTAAGCAGAGTGATCAGATCCCATCTATATGAGTAAAGGACCAGGGGCCAGTTTGGGACAGCTATTTTTATGTTAAGTTGTCTTGCAGAACTGGTTTAGTTTACATTGTAAAGTATGAAGTCAAGGAAGCAGAACCATCAGGTTGCTGCTGTTTACACAAGACATTCTTAAATTCTACTGAGTGAAAGTGCTTCCTTGGTAACAAAATAAGATCAAGATTATCCATATTTATTTATGTAGAGTATTTATATCCCACTCTTCAGTCACAAAGGCTCTCAGAGCAGCTTACAAATCATTGAATTGCCCCCAGGCTTTACAATCCAAATAAGATAGGGCATAAAGGTAAATATATGGTAGCAAGGAACGGGGTTAAGTCCAGCAGACACTGCTGTTTCATTCCTCCTAAGATCAGAACAGTGGCAGTTGGGATGGAGGGACAGTCTTTCATCTGCTTTTTAAAGGATCCTTGAGATTTTCTCCGTTTCAATCTCTCTACCATTTCTCCATGAGTGCTGCTTTATTCTCTGCTCAATCCAAAACAGTTCTTATGTTTCTCTCTCCTTGTGATGACAGCAAACTAAATGATTTATCTACTCTTTTATTTATAGTCTTGTGGACCATGACTTTGGTAAATCTGAAGTTTAAAAAAAAAATCACTCCATTATGCACTGGACTGTGACTATCTTAATATAAATACAAGCCAATTTGCATGTGCACATATGAGGTTCAGCATATATTGGAGGGAATTTTTAAAAATTCCGTTGGATTTCTCTCTTTCACCAATTGTTTGTTCAAGCTCTGTTGAATATTATAAAGTTTAAAATAAAGAGTTTCAGAGAGTTCTAATTGCTCCCCGTTCATTCTTCTTTTAAATCAGCTATGTGTCCGTTTCACAGCACAATCAGCTGACCAACTGTTTCAGACTTTTAAAAAGTGGACATGTGCTGGAATACTCTCCACCGGGGTGGGGGGGGGGGGAAGAAGGAAATAATGTGTTTTTCATGAGTGCAGGGATATACAGCGATGCAAATATGCACATTTTCCAGACGGAATCAGGATAAAACGGGACATTTTTACTCCATGTGCTTTGTCAGTTGCTGCAAATCAGTATGGATTTACTGCTAGTGTTATGTAGCCCCCCCCCCCCCCCCCATTTTAACTCAGGAACTCCTGTGTTTTAAATGCTGTGTAGATGGGCCCTCAGTGGCCTTGAAACTTACTTTTAAAACTTACTTTAATAACATTTACCAGTTCCAAGATTCAAAATATTTTCTCAATGTAATCGATGCTTTTGTTTTTAGGTTACTGTCCTAGCCAGCAGTTCGTTAGGCCTGGCTTGGATGCTGCTGGGAGCTTGGAGGGGGTTAATCTGACCTTCTCTACGAGAAAAACTTCACAGGCTTCGGGGATTATCTGTGAAGGCTTGCTGAATTGAGCAGCAATGAGAAACTCAGGATTAAAAGGGGTCTGGAAGAGATGGGTCTTTGGTAGAAGATAATGTCGAACTCTTGTCCTGGACCTTGGCACTGTTACACCTTGAGTTAGAATTCTGGACCTTAATCTTGTTCCTATAATCCTAATTTGCACTCTGCTGTTGCTATAACCCCGTTATACCTTGTTGACCTTGTTGTATTTTGAAACCTTGAATCTGAACTCTGGATTTACTTTTTGGCTTGATTTATGGACTTGAATTTCTATTTGTACCTTTGGACTTGCTTTAGTAACTCTGATGAGTGAACTCTTGGCATCTGACTTTTGGACTGCAAACTTGGCTACTGATTGTTCTTGCTTTGTAGTAGTTTCTGCATTAATTGGACTCTTGACCTTGATTTGTACATATTACTCCAGCTGTGGGCTGTCTGTTTTGTTAGCCAGACCTTAAAAAGACTCAAGGCTTTAGTTTTCCATTTAAGGAAATATGGTCTTGGCTCACCTTGTGTTTCTTTGATAAACTTAGAATCATAGAATATTAGAGTTGGAAGAGACCTCATGGGCCATCCAGTCCAACCCCCTGCCAAGAAGCAGGAAATCGCATTCAAAGCTCCCCTGACAGATGGCCATCCAGCCTCTGCTTAAAAGCCTCCAAGGAAGGAGCCTCCACCACAGCCCGGGGGAGAGAGCTCCACTGTCGAACAGCCCTCACAGTGAGGAAGTTCTTCCTGATGTTCAGGTGGAATCTCCTTTCCTGTAGTTTGAAGCCATTGTTCTGTGTCCTAGTCTGCAGGGCAGCAGAAAACAAGCTTGCTCCCTCCTCCCTATGACTTCCCTTCACGTATTTGTACATGACTATCATGTCTCCTCTCAGCCTTCTCTTCTGCAGGCTAAACATGCCAACTTCAGCCCTTGACACTGGTAGAGCCCCAGCACTGGACAGTAACTCTTAATTTCTTGGTTCTCAAACTAACTAGAATAGTAATGTTCTAGGTTCTTGTTGTTTTTAAAAAAAGAAATCCTATCTTAATGCTATATGCCCCAAGCCTCTGCTATTTAAAATGCCTCTTCATTCCAGTTAGGTGTCACCTCAACGTCCATAATATAGCTTGAGGCAATGTATGAACCAAGACTGTAACTATGTGATATTCTTCATCCACTATTTAGTGGAGCCACGCTCTCGTAATTGTAAAAGTAATTGAAAGTTATAGTTATACCAATGCTACTTGAAAGCGGTGGCTTGTGAATCAGTGTTTGTCCACAAACCATTGGCTGGAAATCTGCAGCATGTTTTAAGGAAAGGAGGAGACAGTTTTAGCCAATGGACATAAATAAGGTGCCAGTCCTTGGTACATGGAGGGGAAGGCCTGCTGGTTCCCCTGATCAGATAGCTTGAGAATGTGATGTCTCATGGGCCATGTAGTCCCGTTCCCAGTACTATTGTGGCAGACGAAGAGGAAAACTTTGGTTTCCCACCGTTTCAGCCAGAATTGGAGCCCTTGCACCTGCAGGATGTTTGCCCTCCAGAAGCCAGCCAAACAAGCCTTGGGCAGAATTCTCCCCCGTTCTCTCGTAGGGATAATTATAATCGAGATAGAGGCGCTAGGGAGGCGAATCGCCGAAGCGCCAGAATCGCTGCCAGACAATTAGCTGATTAAGCCTGTTTTCCTTGGGAAATCTTAAGGAGTCATGCATCTGGACATAGTATGGGTTTCACTTCTTGTTCCCCAGGGAAAGTGTTCCTTGGCGGGAAAACAAGATCCTATATAGGTGTTTACCCGCAAGGAGATCCTTGCGGAGTCAATTCGTCAGCTTCAGGAGTGAGATCGGGTGTGGACTACGCTACTCCAGTTCCTTGTTTCCAGGACCTTGCCACGGACCTTGTTCTAGTTCCAAGCCTGCCTTGTTTCCACGGACCTCGCCACGGACCCTGTTCTTGCTTATTGCTTCTTGTTGCCTCGTATCAAGCCTTGTTTTGCCAAGAATCTAGTTTGTTTCCAGCCTCGTTGTCAAGTTCTATGGACTAAAGGACCTTGTCATTTCCCCACACTTTGCAAGGCAAAGTGTGTGTTTCGGTTATTGGATTATAACTTTGGACTCTAATATCATATATTGGACATTAATTTCCTGGACTATATTTGACCTTCCCTGAAAGGTCTACTTCTGAACTATATTCTTCACCTGTTTTTATTGACTTTATATATTCCTTTAATAAAGATATTAAATAGAATCTGGCCTCTGCGCATGGTTATTGGTGCTCTGTAGCCTGGGTCCTGACAGAGAAGCATTGAGTTACAGCACAAAAGGTGTAATATTACCCTATTTTAAGTTATAGGGGTAACATTATATAGTTAAACCTCTGTTGTTGGGGAAAGCCCATGATTGCAAATAAGCAATTGTCTGCAAGCAGTTTGCAAATACAGTAGAGTCTTGCTTATCCAACATAAACGAGCCGACAGAATGTTAGATAAGCAAAAATGTTGGATAATAAGGAGGGATGAAGGAAAAGCCTATTAAAATTTTATTTTATTAAAAATTATGTTATGATTTTACAAATTAAGCACCAAAACATCATTTCCTAACCGCATCCCCCCCTACGAACCCGCACGTTCTCTTCGCTTGTCAGGGGAGGCCCTTCTCTTGCTCCCACCACCTTCGCAGTCACGGTTGGTGGGGACGAGAGAGAGGGCCTTCTCCGCTGTGGCCCCCCAGCTTTGGAACTCACTCCCTAGAGAGATCAGGCAGGCCCCTACCCTCCTCTCCTTCCGTAGGAGCTTAAAAACCTGGCTCTTTCAAAAGGCCTTTGATACTTAATTTGGTGTCGGATTGATCTATCTGCCCATTTTAGAATAGCCCCATTCTCGAGGTGTTGCCAATGCTATATTGCACTTTGTCCATTTCAACTGTGAAATTACCTTCTCCATTTCGGCCCATTTCGGCACATGTTGTACTTTGCCTGGGTTCTATGAATTAGTCTCCAGTGTTAATATTGTATGTTTTATGTTGATTTTAACTATTGTTTTTACTGTAATTGATGTTTTTATTGGATAACTGTTTTATTGCTGTGTTTTGATATTTGATTGTTTTATCCAACAGGGCCCCATGTAAGCCGCCCCAAGTCCCTTCGGGGAGATGGGGCGGGGTATAAAAATAAAGTTGTTATTATTATTATTATTATTATTATTATTATTATTATTATTTTACAACAAATCGACAGAAAAAAACAGTTCAATACACACAGTAGCTTTATGTAGTAATTATTGTATTTATGAATTTAGTACCAAAACACTGCAATGTATTGAAAACATTGACTACAAAAACATTGACTACTAAAACATTGACTACAAATAAAGATAGAATTGCATGAGATGAACTTACAGTAACAACATTGTCAGGAGTTAAATCAGAAAAAAGTTCAGTCCTGTGAAGATTTTTTAAAAATCTGTGATCCTTGCTTGCCTGGAGAAACAACTGTGGATCCGAGTGGGAGACAAACTGAGTCAGAAAATACAGAACGCTGGATGACCGAAGGTTGGATAAGTGAGAATCTACTGTTGTCACTTCCAAACAGTGCATTTACTACTCTTATAGTGAAAACATATTGGTGCTGGAAATGAATCTAGCATCAGAATGTCAGTCTTATTGATATTTGAGATGCTAGTTCAACATGATAGAGTTCTAAACTGTTTTTATTGGGGGTTTATGTTACAGAATGGTCTAGATCTAACAGGATAACTGTGCATCAAAGTTATTCAAGAAATTATTGAATTTCTTCACAGTCCAGGGAAAATGAGCGTAGGATTTTGGAACTTGTAGTCCAAAAAAGTTAACATTTCATTTTTTCATGCAGAATACCTTACTCATCTGAACATAAGTTCCAAAACAACAATGGTTTTATAAGTGCAGTATCATTGTCTGCAAGGAAACAAGCAGACACATAGATTTCTGCATAGGTCACTTGAATGTACCACCACCTCTTTAAATCAACTGAGTACAAATTAATTTTTCAATTAAATTTAAACAAATATTTTTGCTACCGATTTTTTAGTTCAAACAGATTCCTTTATTTTCTTCTCTTTTTGCCATTCTTAAGTAAAGGATTTTATTCCCTAAGCAACCTTGTCTCCTTAAATTAAATGAATGTCTCTGTCTTCTGCTCCTGCAGTTTGTAAGTATTATAAAGTCACTTTCTTAATGCAGTGTAGACCAATGAGCAGCTAGGAAAATAATACACCCTTTTGTATTTTATTATTACTCATGGGAAACCTTGTTTAACTTTTCATGCCTTGTCATGCATGGTTAGATTTCCTCTCTATCATGTGATTCAATTTCTTGTTCTACAAGTGCCTTTTAGTACTGCGCTGATGGTGCCAAATATCTTTTTGCAATCTGTTAGTGCTAATGTGTTCAGACCCTCGTGTTCCCCTGTGCTGTTATTATCTTGCATTGCTTTTTACAGTGTCAAAATGGTCAGAAATGAATTATGTGTTTTACCTTCAATACCTTTCGAGACTGTTTTGGATTCCAAAATGGGAAGAATGGAAGATGGAATAGGCCTAGGTCAAAAAAATTGGGATTAAAAAGCCTGTCACTTAGGGCTAAATATCTACAATACGTGTAGCTGTTTTCAATCTCCTTTCTTGGCTGTATTCTCTTTAGCCACCAATGTGACTAAATGTGACTGGTTAGAACAGAGATGGGGAATATGCATCCTATAGCACCAGAGCCTATTTTTTAAAAATCAGGGGGAAAGGTATCCCCATATCACCAAGCTAACCATGGGCAGTTTCCCCATCAGCAAAATAAAATATTCTCAAATAAATGAAAATGAAAGTAAATCAAAGCTAGAAGTGTTTTCCAGCCAATCCTGGATAGAACATATCACTGCCCCATATCAACTGAAAAAAAATGTTACTTTAGCTGCCAAATATAAGACGTATCCCTGCTAACATTGGTTGAGCAGAAGTACCATGTATCTTGTACACTGCTTTTTGCTGATGCTGCTCTGTTGTTTCTTGTCTTTATTTTGCTGTTCTTTTACCTGACATCCAAGGAATGTTTGTTCTAATGTAAGGGTTTAAATACTATGGCAAACATTTCTCAAATGAAAGCACATTCTGTTTTAATATAAATTGTAGTTGTGTGCACAATCTGTGTTCTGTAGAACCCTAAGTTTCTATAAAAGCTTGGTATCAGCTTCTGCTGATATGTCAGCTGCACCTCTCCTATAATTGGAGGACCTAAAAATGGCAGTGCATAAGCTGGTAACCTTAAGGTTGGGCTTCTGTAATGCACTTTACATTGGGCTATTCTTGTACCAAGTTTGGAAATTCCAGTTGGTTCAAAATACATCTGCCAGATTGGGTACAGGAACATCTAGGAGTGAGCATATTACACCTATCCTAAAGTCACTCCACTGGCTGCCAATTAGTTTCCAGGCAAAGTACAAAGTGTTGGTTTAGACCTTTAAAACCCTACATGGTTTTAAGTTATTAAGAAGCCTTCTGTGCACCATCCTTTCCAAGCATCATGCTGCTTTTTGTTTGCATTGGCTGTCTCAAACACAAAATCTCACTGTTGACCACCTCTCAATTAGTGTATACTTATTGAAAACTATCCTTTCTTAGATATCTGTAGAGTCTTTGCCAGCTGTCTCCTGCTTGCCAGTAATTATGTCATCTTTTCTAGCACAGTGGTATCATCCTGATAGCAGCTGCATTGGAAATTACCCTTTAATCCCCATTAACAGATGTTGAATGCATTTTAAGATCTAGATAACTAGTAGCAACAGGAAGGTTGCATATTATTAAATAAAACCTCTTCCACCACCATTGCTTGGGATTTGCATCACATTTAAAGCAACCACTATGCAACCATAAGAAGAAACCGCCTGATCCCAGCTGCCACGTTAGTGTCAGATTTAATTAATGTCACAGTGGTTGCTGGCATAAGTTTAACTTAGATTTTTATTACAGAATGAAACTTGAGAAAATTAAATACTGCATGATAAGATATTTCCATGTAATCTAAAGAAAAGGTTAAAGTGTAATCTGTGATAATTCTTCTTAAACCCTGAAGCACTGTCTCCTTTAAACCTCTGGAGCTTATGGGGAAGTTGTAAGACATAAACTAAATATATAAATTCATTATATATTTTTCTATTCATTAACCAAGCAAAGCCATATAATACTGAGAAATGTCATCTATTTCCCATCACATCTAAAATCTTCAACATTCCCCATCTTTCAATGTATTGTGCATACAGAAAATAAATTACGTTTAACACGTGTTTTGTCATTTAATTATAAAACGTTTTTAATCTAGTTATTGTTTTATATTTATTTTTATCTGTTGTAGGACTCTGGGGGAGCTGAACAGTGGTGTGTCCATGCCAAAACAAACAAATAAAGCATGATTCAGCTCAGTCACAGTCATGTGCTTAGTCACAGTCATATTTCCTCATTGAATATCTTCCTGGACAAGGTCTGATAATGGAGACAACTTTAGTTGGCTTGGTGGACAGCCTATACAGAAAACTGGAGTGGCTGGGGAAGGGAGGCTCTGTTAGTTCTGTTGGGCCTTTCAGAGGCTTTCATTAACATCAGTCATTGTATCCTTCTGAGTTGCCTCTTTGGAATGGGACTTTGATCTATTGTTTCACAGTGGCTCCATTCTTTCGTGCAGAGTGCTCTCTGATGGTGGTGCTCAGATCCTTGACCACTGAACCACAGAGTTCGTCAGGTTTTCTCTTTTCCCTTATGCTATTTAATATATACAGGCAGACCCCAAGTTACAAAAATCCAACTTACAAACAACTCATAGTTAAGAATGGGGGTGAGACAACAGGAAATTGGAGAAATCTATTCTTAAGAAGGGAAATCTGCTCCTGAAAGAGTTACCATGGAGAAAAGGTGTCTCCACAACAAGCCATTTTTTTTCAAAATCCAGTAATCACATGGACAGAAAGTGAGGTGAAATCTTAACAGGGGCACAGAGAGCAAAAGAAACACCACATGGGTGTTAACTCTTCCCTATGGTATCCAAAGCTTGTAACTTGGGGACTGCCTGTACATGAAATGGCTGGGATACATGGTCCAGATCTTTTGGGCCAGCTGTTACCAGTATGCTGGTGGTATTCTGCTGTATTACTCATTTTCACGTAATTGCAAAGAAGCTGTTCCTGTGCTCAACTGGTGCCTGGTAGCTTTAAAGGACTGGATGATAGTGGTGAAATAGAAACTTAATCATGGTCAATTGAAATACAGATTTAGCATGTGTCTGGTGGATTTACGCTTCCCCTAAAACTCACACTCAATTTTGGAATACTTGTAGATTCAACTCTGAGCTTGAAAGCCCAGGTTTGAGGAGTGACCAGGAGTATATTTGCAAAATTAAAACTAGTTCACTAGTTGCTGGAGTATATTTGAAGAACCAGATCTCTCTTTAAGATCTCATTACAACTCTTAAGATCATCTGGAGAAGCCCTTCTTTCTGTCCCACCACCCTTCTCAGACGTATTTGGTGAGAACAAAGAAGAGGGTATTCTTGATAGCTGCTCCCAGTCTTTAGATCTCCTCCTTAGGCCCCTTCCACACTGTCCCTACATCCCAGGATCTGATCCCAGTTTATCTGCTTTAAACTGGATTAACCCACAACCCGAAAACCTGGGATAAGCAGATAATCTGGGATCAGATCCTAGGATGTAGGGGCAGTATGGAAGGGTCCTTAGAAAGGCTAGGATTCCTTTATATCCTTTTGTTAGTAAGTCAGTTTTTGGAAACTTTCACAGTTTAAAATTCTCCCCTGTATTCTTCTGTGTCTTCCTATCGTTCACTGAGTTCATAGTTCAAAAATTAGAGAGGAAGAATATTTCCCTTCTCAGTAGATTAAAGCAAGAGCAAACTGTTACAGCTTCTTCTAGCTTATGTGTTCTTCCTCATTAATACAGTTTAATATCTTGACCAGACTCTGGTGTTATTTAGCTGTTATGTCCCAATTTTCATGTATTGAATGATAGAGATAATGTTTTTGTAATATCAGATAATCTTAGTATGAAAGACAATGGCCAGATTTTTTCAGATTCAAGATGGCCAATTTAATATTTCAAGATGCTGCAGAGTCAGCACACCGTTCAATAATATTTTTATTTCTCTCCCCAGACTGAAAACAGGAGACTGCTTTCTAACTGTAATTGTAGTCAGTATGACCTGGAGTAATTGGTCTGTGATAAGCATGATGCAATGTTATGGCCTCACTTCAGTTTTTCACTTTAATAGAAGGGTTTGCACTTTCTATTAAAGTGTAGATTTGAAGTGGGGCCATAAATTACTTTACGGCAGAGCCTAGAGTGCCCATTACTGGGACCTACTAAAAATAGATTAGAAAAATCATCTGTCATGGTTAGTTTATATATGGTTGTCCCAGCTTCCAAAATATACTGGGTAATATTTAAGAGCCTCTGTCAGCCCTGAGTGTTTTGGCAAATTTCAGAGAATTCAGGCAGATAAGGAAATTGCTAATTTATCATGCAATGTTGCATGTATACACACGGGAAGGAACACATTAGGCATTGTCTTCTTTGGGACATATTTTGCTGGATTTTTAATTTACAGTTAGTTAAAATATAACAAAAAGAGTTCTGTGTTTCATATAATGCCCTCACCTAATAAGAGCAGTTTGATGAGGCAGCTCTAACCATTGTGAAATTGTAGGGCTGAAATCATGACTGGATCGGGATCCTACACCTGTTGTGAAATTTGCAGTTATGAAAGGCAATGGTTCTTGCATTTCAGTCTTCTTGATCAGCAAGGAAAAGTCATAGCTTTTAGATGTGATTATTAATTATCTGTGGGTCTTACAAAGCAACATAATTTTCATTTTCCAATTTGCAGGAATGAAACAGGTTGTAGCAATTACTGCATAGCCACTAAGATTTGTTTTCCCTTCCACTTTGTCAGGTTGCCAGATCTCATATATTTGCTCCTTTACCTGGTCATATGCAGTTTGAAGCTAACCCCTTCTTTTCTAATATTTCACTTTTATTTTCCTAGTCTGGGTCACCTTTGAGGGAGAAAAGCACAGAATAGCAGAGTTTAATTATTTACAGGTTGAGTACCTATTATCCGGAATTACAAAATACTCCAAAATCCAAAGCTGTCCACTTGGGTGGCTGATAATGACACCTTTGCTTTCGGGGTACACACACCTTGGGTCATACACACAATTATTTAAATTATTGTATAAAACTATCTCCAGGCTGCTGCTGCTGTTGTTATGTGTATTAGGTTAATATGTAACATAAATAAATGTCGGGTTTAGGCTTGGGTCCCATTTCCAAGATATAAGTGCAAATGTTCTGGATATTTCAAAATCCAAAAATAAAAAATCTGAAATACAAAGCACTTCTAGTCCCAAGTGTTTCAGATAAGGAGGTACGCAAACTGTATTTATAGTGGATGGAAAGATAGTATTTTTATCAGTACAAGATTCAGAACTATTGGAACTATTGCTGGAAAGACAGGTGATTCCTTACTTGTAATGAAACACATTTATTTGAAACATTTGGACCATCCAAGGTGGTTTAAATGTACAAATAACTTTAAAAAGCTAGAACTTAAATTGATGGTAAATAAATAATGCAAAAACAAGACAGCTGTAATACTTTGTTGTTTATTGTGTTTTGAAATTGGAAATTGCCTTGCCCTTTTTGGAAGAAATTATATCAATACATTACTTGAGTAAGTATATTTATTAGTAGAATTCTGAGGGAATTCTTGATAGCTGTATATTGTGTACCCAGTATTGTAGACTGAGAGGTAGAATGCATGATTCACCGTCTCGCCATGTCCGGAGTTCACGGTCAGGCCCTCAATTGGTACAACTCATTTCTGCGAAACCGGAGCCAATGCGTGGAGTATATGGATCAAGTCTCTGACAGATCTTCCCTCCTATGTGGGGTTCCCCAAGGTGCAATTCTCTCCCCTCTTCTCTTCAACATCTACGTTAGACCCCTTGCTAGTTTGGTTCGGAGTTTCGGCCTAGACTGCTATCAATATGCGGACGACACCCAACTCTTTCTGCGCTTGGAGCCTGGAGCAACGTCAATACCAGACAATTTCACCTTATGTCTGGCGGCTCTGTCGAACCGGCTACGTGCTAGTAGACTGAAGGTGAACCCGGCGAAGACCGAGATTCTCTGGCATGGCCGCTCGACTGGTCTGACCCATTTGCTACCCACCTTCGATGGTGCTGCCCTATCTCCTTCGCCTACTGTTAAGAGCCTGGGTGTCGTTTTAGATTTGCAGCTGACAATGGAAGCTCAAGTCGCTGCTGCCAGCAAACAGGCCTTTTTCCACCTACGACAAGCGAGGCACTGGTACCCTATCTATCTGATGAGGCACTGGCAACACTCATCCATGACATGGTCACGTCTAGGCTGGACTATTGCAACTATTGCCCTGTATGTTGGCCTTCTGATGTCCACGACCCGAAAGCTCCGTATTGTTCAGAATGCGGCAGCCAGGCTACTCACAAGAACACCCATGAAATGCCACATAACACCAGTGCTGCAGCATCTGCATTGGCTTCCAACTGATTACCGTGGTCTATATAAGATGCTAGTTCTGACCTTTAAAACTCTTTACGGCCAGGGCCCATCGTACCTTAGGGACCGTCTCTCCTTCTCCCATCATCGGAGGTCGCAACGACCATCCCAATGTGTCAGGACCCAGGCTGCAGAGCACCAATAACCTTACACAGAGGCCAGTCTCTATCTAATATCTTTATTAAAGAAATATATAAAATCAATAAAAACAAGTGAAGAATATAGTTCAGAAGCAGACCTTTCAGATAAGGCCAAATATAGTCCAGAAATGTATTGTCCAATATAAGATATTAGAGTTCAAAGTTGTAATCCACTTGACCGAAACACACACCTTGCCAAGCAATAGTGTGGGGAAATAACAAAGTCTTTATAGTCCAATGAAGCTTGACAACAAGGCTGGAAATAAACTTGATACTTGACTTGATCCAAGACTTAAAACGAGGCAAACTAGAAGCATGAAACAAAGTCCGTGGTAAACCGTGAGACAAGACAAGACTTGAAACTTGATCCGGGAAGCAGGGAACAGGGATTACGAAGTCCACACACGATCTCTCTGCTCAAGCTGATCAATTGACTCCGCAAAGTTTCCCTTGCAACAAACACCTATATTGGGTCTCGTTTTCCCGCCAACAGAACTCTTTCCCTAGAGAACGAGAAGCGAAACCCAACTCTGTCCAGATGCATGACTCCTTAGAATTTCCCAAGGGAAGCAGACCTAATCAGCCATTTGTTTGGCAGCGATTCTCAGGCTTCTGCGATTAGCCTCCCTGACTCCTCTATCTTTCGTATAATTGTCCCTCCGGGAAAACGGGGGGGAGTTCTGCCCAAGGCCTGTTTGGCTGAATTCTTGAGGGCAAACGTCAACATCCTCCAGGTGGAGAGGCTCCGGCTCTGGCTGAACCGGCGAAAATCCCATGTTTTCCTCTTTGTCTGCCACAATAGTACTAGGAACAGGACTACAAGGCCCATGAGTCATCACACAACGAGACTTACTTTATGTACCGGGTCCTAGAGAAGTGCACCTGGAAAGGACCAGGCGCAGAGCTTTTTCTATTTCTGCCCCTGCCTTATGGAATGCCTTGCCACCCTACATGAGAGCCATGCATGAGTTAGGGCCTTTTACCCTAGCACTCAAGACCTGGCTCTTTACTAGAGCTTTTAATCTATGTTAATTTTATTAATATTTGTATGTATGTATTTTTATCTTTTACAATTTTATCTTGTAAATCGCCTAGAGCATCGTGGATGGAGGGCGATTAATAAGTAATTAAATGATGATGATGATGATGATGATGATGATGATGATGTGGTGTTGTGTTCGTAAGATCCTAAGTTGACTTCTGAATCTTTGTTAAAGCAAGGCTGGAAAAGATTTCGCAGAGCTGTTGCCGTTCAGTAGATAATATTGAGTGATTTAAGGCCATTTCATACATGTTCATGATAAACAACTGCAACTTTGAATGGTTTTAGGTTGACATCATTGCCAACACTAATCCATGAAAACATTTGAGGTTCTTTATGTAGCTAGACATTTTCATTTGGCATGCAGCTTTCGCAAACATATAGATGAAAGCTTGTCTTCCTGCAGTACTCCTTTGCTGTTTATACATTCGTGAATTTTATGACTTCTAAGAAAATATGATATTGACTTTTCCTAACTTGAACTGTGGTGTTGAGGACCTGGCTCGAAAAGCTTACTGTTTCAATGATTTCATTACATTTATTACAGTACTGAAAAATAAGATATTATTTTCACATTTTAATTAACATGTTCAATCATATGGAAGAAGACCTGTTAGTAAAAAGTTCATATAAATATGTTTTGGTGTAACATTCTTGTTTTGGGCTAAATAACCTTTTATTAACAATTTATTCCCCTTTTTGTAGTAATGTGTTTTGTTTTGTATTGTTAAAGAGAATTGCAGGAAGCATTTGCAGAAACATAATATTGGCACTTTAGAATAAGGATAAGGCATGATAATCTTGTTAACCAGTATGCATTGGATACGAAGAAATAAACATTGGTCAATTAAAACATTCATCAACTGAGCTATCTTGAAGCTGTTCTGGTACAGTTACTTGAACTAAAAATTCATTAACCTTATCTTCCGTCTGTCTAATCCTATGCATTATAGATGAAAAATGTTTCTATTTGCAGAAGATTTTATGCTTATCCACTCTTCCTTTTACTACTGTCTAATAGAGTTAAGGCTTCAATAATAGAACTTCCAACAGTTTAATCACAGAGGAGAAGGAACAATGGGTTTTACCGTTTACACAGTTTTCAGTTTTTCCTTTATCACTATTACAAAAACAGATTAAAAACAGTGGATTTTATTTATTGTTCTCTTTCCTTACTAAGGAAAGTACCAAGTGATTGGAGGTATAATTTCACCAGTTAACGATGATTATGGAAAGCAAGGATTAGTGGCAGCAAAGCATCGAGTAGCAATGGCTCATCTTGCACTTGAGACATCAGATTGGATCAGAGTGGATGCTTGGGAGAGTCAACAGAGACAGTGGATTGAGACCATAGCAGTTCTCAGGTAATGCTGATACTGTTTTTATATTGAATATGCAAAGGTAGCGTGAACCAACAGTGCAAGTAACTATGAGCCTATTAACCTTTTGTGTGCATGGATACCTTACATACGAATAATGTGTCAAGTAAGCTACAGTCACCCATTATTTTGTCTGAAGTATTGTATTAATGGCGGCCACTTTCAGAGTCATGACAAACAGGAATTTGAGACAGCTTACACTTGTGGTGGATATGCCAATGTATTATGTTGCTCCTGCTTACAGTAGCCTTCAAATAAGCAATTGAGTTCATCCAGAGGCTTCTAACAGTACCTTGTGATTATGCCCCTAAGCTTTTACAATAGGGAATAGTTCTTGTGGCCTATAGGGATTTAGGGGAGGGCAAAAATGGCCCCTAAGTCTCCCAGAGTTCAGCACTGCAGTGTATTGTGATGTGTGGATGAAACAGTATAGTGACTTTGTCTCATCTCTTCCTTAGCAAGCCAGAGAATAAGTACAGTATTAACAAATTCTGGATTAATTCTCTGGGTTGTTGTTAGATAAATAGTCCAAAGAACCACCTTCCTATTGTGCTTACATATCACAGTAGATAAAGCACCTACCAAAGATCTATGGTTTGCTTAACTGCTCCTGCTACAAGCAGGAATGATTGGTTAGCATACAGCAGCATATTGATTGTGTTGATAAGTCCGGAATCCAATACTTGCCTGTCTTATTGTCCATTCATAGCCTTGACCCTTCTCAACATGCCTCTGTCCTTCAGCCACCTTTGCAGAAGTCTGTTCTGCTCTTCCATTTCTTCCACCTCCTTCCTGAAAGACTCGTTATACTTTCCTATGATAAGATTTATTTTCTATTCTTCATGCCATTCTCCCTGCACTTTATAGGGCTGCAGCTTGAACAGTCTAAAGTCCTTAAGAAATCTTGTCTTCACTTTTTTTGTTTCATCTAAGGACATTTTTCTTGGCATTGTCATTGTTAACAAGAATATCTTAGAATGAATGTCTAAATGCATTTCACATTGCTACAACATGGCAGGCCGCAAACTAGAAGTTTGCGTCAAAGCTTGTTTGATCAAAGAGAAGGTAGTATCATCTGTGTGTGTCAAATATATTCCTCATTGTAAATTTCATGAAACAACTATGTAGATTAGATGTAAGTGTGTGTGTCATACACACACAAGGCAAGTAAGGAGAGCTTTTCCTGCAAGTTAAGACAACAAATGATCTTGTGCTATTGTTTTTCCTCTTTCCTCCCAGTGCCCTATGTACTTGTTGGGGAGATTTGCTTGCTTGAGTCATCTGGCTCCATTGCTATGCAAACAGCAATACATTAATACATTGGCCCTGGTCTGTGCTTGTTACTGTGCTAGATTATGCAGGTTTAGTTTTGGCTAGTTGGTGAGTGCCTTGCCCTTCCTTGCAGCATTTTGGTATTTTTATGGTCTGGGATATTTCAAGGGTCTCCTTGCCAGTCTGCCTAACATATTTACCAATGAAGTTCAAATTCTTTCCTAACACAATCTAGTTTTGAGTAGAAAAATATTGCACATGATAGTAAAGGCCATTTGAAATCTACTCATGACTCCAAGGCCAATAGGATTGAGACATTTTGGTTGCTGTTTACAACTTCTGCAGTCTTCCAGGTAGCATGGGCAATCCAACACTGGGATGGGGGTAGGGGAGGAGAACAAGAGCAAAAAATGTCATGCCGCATGTAGGTACGCATTTGTCCTGATATATGTATCAAATAATTTGATTAGCACTGCATGAGACAATACATGCATCCCACCTTGTTTAGCTGAAAGCGTTGTCAAAGGAAATTCTTAGATGACATCCTTCATGTGTCATTCATATTACTATTTCGGAAATTCTTATCAGTTCTTGACTAGCTTCTTCTGCCTGTTGGACAAACCTCTGTAAAAATAAATCTTTCTCTCTGGGCAGACACATGCATATATGTATGTGTAAGATAAACTACATTTTTGACATCAGCACAGTTTGCAAGCTCACAGCTCTTTCACTTTTTTATCTATCCAAGAGCTGGTAGATCTAGCTCATCCCTTCAGCCCATGCACATTTGTTTTGGAAGGCATTGCACAGCCCTGGTCTCCCTCCAGATTCCATGTTGACAACTACTCAGTTCTGTCACTGATGGCATTCTGTTTGTGACACAACATCTTGCTTTATTTAGATTCTGTTTGGCTTTCTCTCTTGATGCTATTCCACACTCCTGACAAGCAAAAATAACTGTTAATTCTGGGAATCAGAAGAAAAAAAGCACAAGAGCAAAATGCTTACTTGTTGTAGCTCTAAGAGTATATCTTCCTGTTTGCTTTGCAGTGCCCAGTCTGACAGCTTACACATACATTCTGTCTGGCCTGTAAAACTGATATTCAAATAATGCTTAGCAGATTCTGCTGTGCAGTTGTTACAATCTGCTTTTCTTAATCCTCTAGGATTTCTGTAACTATGAGAAATGACTAGTGACCCTGTCTCTGGAAAACCTCTAAATAAGGCGCTTTTTTTGCAAAATGTGTTGGGAAATAGCAAGTGGGAGAGGGAAGTTATGTATATTTTGTTTTGACCAGCTGGTGGGTGCCTTGCCCTTCTTTGCAACAAAAGATCCTTTGGGTATATTTATTTTCTACAGTGTTTGGATGTTCTTGTTGCAGTACTGCCAAACTGATTTACCAGTGACTCCTATTTGCAAGTCTCGTATATGACTAAAATATAATCAAAACAAGGGAAGAATTTTTTTGAAATAAACATACAAATGGCATATAGCTTGGTACTTTTTTTGTTTAGTCTTTGGTTCACTTTGAATCTCAGTTTGAATTGACTCTGACATTAACTACATACATTTCAGTGATAGCTTGGGAAGTGCTAACATTTGTGTTGCTAGCTAACACTACATTTGTGTTGACAAATAAGCCTATAGAGTTCAAGAGGTATTACATTCAGTTAAGTGAATATAGGATGGGGAGATGGATTGGCACTTCCTAAAATAGAGACCTATGTGGGGAAAGGAATCCTTTCTGTCATAAAACGTTTTAAGCAACCACCATGTTTTCATTATTAATGTGCTGTAAGCCTGAACCCATTAAGAAGGACGTGACTCTCACTTGCTCTCATCCTCTGTAGTCACCTAAATGAATCATCCTCATTCCTTGCTGCTTATTTAAAAGGAAGCAGCAATGCAATTGCTTACTGATCTTGACAACTATGATCATGTGAAACTCCCCAGAGTAGTGGATTCAGTTTAAAGTTGCATTGCTTATTCCCTTCACCAACACCCCACCTGCCAACCATCCTGAATGGTAGAGTAAGTAGAGAAGAATTAGGACACTAGTTTATGCTTACAATGTAGGGGCTTAGCCATGCAATACATTTTGAACTGAAGCATGTATACATACTAGATTTCCACCGCTTTCCCCCCAGGTTGGCTTGAGGAGAACAACTTCACCAGGGACCTTTCTTCTAAAGAAATACCCTATATAAGTCTAGAAATTTTCGTCAACATATAAATCCCAAAAAACTTGGTCGACTTCCCCATAGGTCAGTGTTAGTACCTTAACTCTTATCAAAAAAGAAACTATCCCTTTCACTGAGTTGAGTGATGAAAGGAGGGAGCTTAGTCTATCCCAGGGAAACTTAAAAGAAGTACCAACTCTCTCTATGCTCTTGTTGTGGTGATGCTTCAGGCCTTTTGAATGTCCAGATGGATAAACAGCACTGGTGGCCAAAAGCGGCTGCTCCCATGAGTTGGCAATGATCCTTTTTATGGAACGACCTCGACTTATCCACGGGGCATATCAAAATCCATAATTTTGGCCTCAAAACCTGCCCTCGATGTAGACATGAGAGCCACTTTACATGAGTATATACCAGACATGGGCAAACTTTTTTGTTTTGGGGCTGCATTGTGGTCCCGACCAAGAGGGACAGGCGGGGAAGGAGAGGGCCTGTGAGAGGACGGGGGTGGGGCAGGGCCTGGGTCATCCTAAGGTTGTCCTGGCATAAGCATGGGACTGCTCGCCTTATGCTGACAGGAAAATGAGACATGCGGCAACAGCCCCGATCCTTCTACCCGATCCTCCACCCCCAATCTTTGAGCTGTCCTCTTGGCATTATGCTGGGAGGAGAGCAAGACATGCAGTGGCTAAGAGTGTTCTGGGGGCTCTCAGTTGCTGCGTGCCTTTCTCCCTTGTCTTTTCTGCATAAGGATGCAGCGGGCTATCGTGTCCTTATGCTGAGAAGACAGGGAAAATGAGGGTCTGAGGTAAGCGCCCAGGGGGCCGGATCCAGCCCCCGGGCCTTAGTTTCCCCATGCCTGATATATACAGTAGGTCAGAACTGAGGGATTCCTTGAGCTCTCTAAAAACATCTTAACCAGGCTTTGTCACTGGTGTCTAAAATTTAGGTAATTCTGCAGTTACTTCTGACCATTGTGCATCTATTTTGCCTCTCTTTTACTTCAGCAGGAACAAGAGAAGGGATTCCACAGACTTTCATGTATTGAATTGTTCAATAGGATCTTGCTTGGATCCAAACATGTATGTAGATGTGAAGAATACTCAGAAAAAAGAAGGGGTGCCAACAATTGAAATATCCTGCTATAGAAAAGAAAACCAGCCTGAGAATCTTTGCCCTTGGGGATCTTGATGAGAAAAAGTCGTTTATGCAAAAATGCACATGAGTTTTCTTCTAAAATATATATTTTACAAAATACATTAATTCATGTGCAGTAAAACTACATATAATTCTGCTGTGTCATGATCATTATCTAATTTTCACATAGTGTATCTAATATTTACACAGGTTGAATAAATCTATGGACTCCTGTGCAGGGGACGGGAAACCAACATATTTGCATTAGGATCCATGCCTTTTGCAAGAAATGCATATGTTCTGCATAAAAAATACATTTCCTAGCTCAGGCAAACCATATTTATATTTGTGGAAATGAGTTTTTAAGTCCTAAAATGCAAATAATGCTTGACATTTCACATAAAATATGATAAAAATGGGAAGAAGATAGCTGAAATTGTTCTTGAACATGGGAATGAAAAAAATGAAGATTTGCGTGTCTGCTCCACATATTAAGGGGAGTTTTGGGTTAGCACTTTTTTTGAACAGCACTCACAAATAGCATTCGGTCCCTCTTTGAAAGTTGATGACTTTCAAAAGTAATCTGGATGTCTTTCTCTCAAAAAAGAAAAAAAGTTCAGCTCTGTTGAATATGCTTAAAGTAGTCTTTTGAATAATAGCAAATGGCTCTTTTTGTTTTCTCCTCTCACTTTTTGATACTGGTTTTAATTGTAATGAATTTTAATGAAATGTTTATTACATTTTATTGTATTTTCTGAAGCAGAGATCCAGCAAAAGATACAAATCTCCTAGATTTTCCTAGAGAAGTAACAGTAGCATAAAAAGGAAATAATGCTCAATCGAAGATGTTCAAATTGGGCAAGTGTGTGAGCTACTATTGCCACAAATCTTTCAGTGAACTGAATTAATATGGCAAATTCTCCAGCCATCTAATTAAGCCCTGAAGTACACAAAAGCCGATTGAGTTTTAGAAACTGAAAGTGCAAGATAATCGCTTTCTGTATCTCTGAGAGGATTACCTTACACAGGGCTCTTTATTTTAACACAGGCACCATTACAAAGAACTGCTTAAATCACACCATATCAGGAAACTGCCTGGGGAAAACAATCGGCCCATAGAAAAAGCTGCTGGGCCATCATTCCCTTCATCACTCACAGGTTTGTTCTTGCTGTAAGTACTGTGCTCCTTGTTTAAGTGACAAATCTGGTACCATCAGTTGTTTAACATCCATGTATGAGTGGGAAAATTGGACATTCCTATTTTTGGTGAGTACAAGTGATAATCAAAGGTTAGTAAAACGTCGTTCAGCAAGAGATGCAGCTATAAGTGGAGCATTCAGCTATAAAAGACTTGCACAGGAACACATGGTGTGTAGGATGATATTACAGTGGCAGGCTCTATAGGGGAGCCCACCCCATCCCACCCACTGAACATACATGCAGTGGTTCTCTTCAGGTGGACTGGGAACTCTAATTGGGGAAAAGGTTTTCTGTGTTCTCCTTTTTACATATCCTCTATATATTTTAATTAGTGTGTGTAGGTGGGAACATCCTGCTGCTGCAGTACTGGTCACCCATTACCACTCATATGAACAGAAAATTGAAACTGACTTTGTGTATTTCTCAAGTGAGCAGTGATGTACCTTCTAATGTTCTTGGACTTCAGATCCCATCAGATAACTAAGGGTAAGGACTTTGGCTTTCCAAATAGCTGGGAGGATGTAGTGATCAACCCTTGTGTAGACAGTCTTTGTTACATACACAGCTGTGAAAAGTATGAGATGCACTAGAAGGCTGCAACTATGCACCACTATACCTGATGTTTGAAAAAGAACTCCCTAGTTTTAAGTTAAAACACATTAAAACTAGGTAGTTCTTTTTTCAAACACCCTGTATAAAGATTAAACGAGTAATAGCTAAGTGAATTGACAAATGCCTACCTGATAAGCCCCTTATCAAATGTAAATCTTAAAAGCAGATTTTGGAAAACAAATTATAAAATCAAGGTAAAGGCTTCTGAAAGCTAATAAGTCGAACCTTTGAAGCTGGATGTCCCAATTCAGCAATAACCACTGTATCAGGGAAGATCATGCCAAAGAACTTCATCAAACTAGAGCAGGCATGGGTAAACTAAGGCCCGGGGGCCAGATGTGGCCCACTGGGTGCTTAACTCAGGCCCTCCTCATTTTCCCTGTATCTCAGCATAAGGACATGGTGGCCCGCTGCATCCTTTTGCAGAAAGGAGAGGAAGGCATGAATCAGCTGAGAGCCCTCCTCCTGGCATAAGGACAGTGTGAGCAGCCCAAAGATCAGAAGAGGAGGATCGGGGCAGTTGCCACGTGTCATGTTTAACTCCTGGCACAAGGATGAGGTGAGCAGTCCCATCCTTATGCGAGGAGGACAATCTGGGGATGACACGGGCCCTGCCCCGCCCCCTCCCGACCCCACCCTCTCACAGGCCATCTCCCTCCCAGCCTGGCTGTCTCGGTCAAGCCCACAGTGTGGCCCCAAGGGATAAAAGTTTGCCCATGCCTGCACTAGAGCATCTATCCACTTTAAATCCAAAATTATGCAGGAGGCAGATGATGTCCTCAGTTTTTTTTTTTTTATTAAATAATCTTTATTAACTTTTAGTTATTAACAGATGTTAAAAGAAAAGAAGCAAAAAAGAACTGTCCATGGGGGTTGTGAATAGATAGGGTAGGTATGGGTAAGGCGATCCCTCGACGTTCGAGGACGATGGTCTTCCAACCTTGGTATCTTGGGCGTGTGTTCTTAGGTGACTGAAGAGACCGATTCTTGACCCGCATATTCTCCCGCAGTGAGGACATCGGTTTCCAGGTGGAAGGCGGTCCCGGTCGGGGTTAGCTTGACGCTCCTTCCTCTTGGCACGTTTCTCCCTTAAGCCCTCCGTTCGTGCCTCTTCAAACTCCGCAGCACTGCTGGTCACAGCTGACCTCCAATTAGAGCGCTCAAGGGCCAGGGCTTCCCAGTTCTCAGTGTCTATGCCACAGTTTTTAAGGTTGGCTTTGAGCCCATCTTTAAATCTCTTTTCCTGCCCTCCAACATTCCGTTTCCCATTCTTGAGTTCAGAGTAGAGGAGCTGCTTTGGGAGACGGTGATCGGGCATTCGGACAACGTGGCCAGTCCAACGGAGTTGATGGCGTAAGAGCATCGCTTCAATGCTGGTGGTCTTTGCTTCCTCAAGCACGCTGACATTTGTCCGCCTGTCTTCCCAAGAGATTTGCAGGATTTTCCTGAGACAACGCTGATGGAAACGCTCCAGGAGTTTGGTGTGACGTCTGTACACAGTCCACGTTTCGCAGGCATAGAGCAGGGTTGGGAGGACAATGGCTTTATAAACAAGCACCTTGGTCTCTCTACGGATGTCCCGGTCATCGAACACTCTCTGCTTCATACGGAAAAATGCTGCACTCGCAGAGCTCAGGCGGTGTTGTATTTCAGTGTCGATGTTGACTTTTGTGGAGAGGTGGCTACCAAGGTAGCGGAAATGGTCAACATTTTCTAATGTTGCACCGTTAAGCTGTATTCCTGGCTTTGCAGAGGGATTAGCTGGTGCCTGTTGGAAGAGCACTTTGGTTTTCTCAATGTTCAGTGAGAGGCCGAGCTTCTCGTATGCTTCTGCGAAGGTGTTTAGAGTGGCTTGTAGGTCTTCTTCTGAACGCGCACAGACTACGTTGTCATCAGCATATTGGAGTTCTATAACAGATGTTGTGGTGACCTTGGTTTTGGCTCTCAGTCTGCTGAGGTTAAATAGCTTGCCATCTGTCCGATAGATGATTTCCACTCCGGTGGGAAGCTTCCCATCAACAAGGTGAAGTATCATAGCGATGAAGATGGAAAATAAGGTGGGGGCAATAACACATCCCTGCTTGACACCTGATTCAACCTTAAATGGGTCACTTTGGGAGCCGTTGCTGTCCAAGACTGTTGCCATCATGTCATCATGGAGGAGCCGCAGGATGTTCACAAATTTGTCAGGGCACCCGATTTTTTGGAGGATGGTCCAGAGAGCGCTGCGATTCACTGTGTCGAATGCCTTTGCAAGGTCAATGAATGCCATGTACAGAGGTTGGTTTTGTTCCCTGCATTTTTCTTGGAGCTGTCGAGCAGTGAAGATCATGTCCACTGTTCCTCTGGAGGGGCGGAAGCCATTCTGGGATTCTGGGAGGGTGTCTTCTGAGACAGGGAGAAGGCGGTTTGCAAGGATTCTTGCGAGGATTTTCCCGGCGGAGGTTAGAAGGGAGATACCACGATAGTTCCCGCAGTCTGTTCTGTCCCCTTTCTTGAAAAGGGTGATGATGGTGGCATCCTTGAAGTCTGCTGGGATTTTCTCGGTCATCCACACCTTTTCAATAAGCTGGTGGAGTTGTTGCATCAGCTCAGGTCCACCCTCTTTGAAGATTTCAGCGGGAATCCCATCAGGTCCGCTAGCTTTGTTGTTTTTTTGTTGGCTGATGGCATTGCTGACTTCTTCCAAACTAGGCAGTGCTGCAAGCTCATCCCTGGTTTGTTGTTGCGGGATTTGTGAGAGGGTCTCTTCGGCCACATTGGAGCTGCGATTCAGCAGGTTCTGGTAGTGCTCTTTCCAACGTAGTGCAATTGATGTTTTGTCCTTCAGAATTTTGGTTCCATCTGATGAGCGTAGGGGCTGTATGCCATGGTTTCTTGGTCCATAAATGATCTTTGTGGCTTTGAAAAATCCCTGAGCGTCATGGGTATCTGCAAGGTGTTGGATTTCTTCAGCCTTCTTTGTCCACCAGATGTTCTTGAGTTCTCTGGTCCTTCTTTGGATCTCAGCTTTTGCACTGGCATAGATCTTTTTCTTGGCAGCACAGTTGGTGTCTCTCTGCCATGTTTGGAAGGCTTTCCTTTTGTTATCAATCAGCTGTTGGATCTCTTTGTCGTTATCATCAAACCAGTCTTGATGTTTCTTAGTTAGGTATCCAATGCTTTCTTCGCAGGCTGTGATGATGGAGGTCTTCAGTTTGTTCCAATGTTCCTCAACATTTTCGGGGTGTTCTGTGGGTAGATGATCTTTGAGTGTTGTTTGGAGAAGGGCTCGTTTGGAGGGCTCCTGAAGGGCTTGGGTGTTCATTTTTCGCCTTGTTTTTCTTCCTTGGAGTCTGCGTTTGGGGACGATCTTGATAGCCATCGTGGATCGGATTAGCCTGTGGTCTGTCCAGCAGTCATCAGTACCTGTCATGGCTCTTGTGAGAAGCACATCGCGGCGGTCTCTGGCACGTGTGATAACATAGTCCAGGAGGTGCCAATGCTTTGACCGAGGGTGCTTCCATGATGTCTTGAGCTTGTTTTTCTGGCGGAAGAGCGTGTTGGTGATGACAAGGTTGTGCTCTCCGCATTTGGTGAGAAGCAAGATGCCATTCGAGTTGCTGTTTCCGACCCCGTCTTTTCCTATGATCCCTGGCCACAGGTCAGAGTCCCTTCCGACTCTTGCGTTAAAGTCCCCCAGGAGGATGATTTTGTCCTCCTTAGGTATCTCCGATAGGATGGTATCCAGCTGACAGTAAAATTTTTCCTTGATGTCTTCGTCAGCAACTAGAGTTGGTGCATAGGCGCATATGATGGTTGCCTGTTGGTTTTTGGCAAGGTTAATTCGGAGGGTTGAAAGTCGTTCGTTGATGCCAGTGGGTGCTTCAGTCAGGTGCTTCACCAGGTCGTTTCTGATAGCAAAGCCAACTCCGTGTATTCTTCTTCGCTCTTCTTCAGGTAGTCCCTTCCAGAAGAAGGTGTAGCCTCCCTTTTCTTCCTTCAGCTGCCCCTCTCCTGCTCTCCGGGTCTCCTGAAGGGCTGCTATGTCGATCTTGAAGCGTCCCAGCTCTCTTGCAATGAGAGCAGTCCTGCGTTCGGGGCGCTCGCTGTCAGTGTTATCTAACAATGTCCGTACGTTCCATGTTCCAAAGTTCATTTTTCTTTTTTGGCCGCAGAGTGGTGACCCCTCTGGACGCGGCAGTCCAGTCAGGGTAGGAGAGGCAGACTATGTTTAGGGCACCTTTTCTAGCCCCTTCCCCGTGTGGGGTGAGCAGAGCGGATCCTAAAAAGGGCTGCTCAGTCATGGATACAGCTGCCGGACTACTCAACTGCCTCGGTCCTTGAGGTAGAACGACTGAGTCCATATCCACCGCCCATGTGCCAGTCTGTGACTAGGGGCTTCCAGATTTCACAGTCCTGCCCCCGTCGCCACTCGCTGATCGCCATGGGACTTTTGTAGGTTTGTTTTTATTTTTGTTGGAAGACGCCTGTGCGTGATTTTTTTTAATGTGTGGAGGTCGGTGCACGGCCGGTCAACACACAGTCTTCACAGAGTGAGGTTCCAGCAGTGGTGTGGTTAACACAACGACAGTGGCTTCTCAGTCTGTTGCAGCCTTCTTCCGCCTTCACAGCCGTTGTAACATGTACCATGTTATCCTCCGCCTGCTCCGCCGTTGAGGTCTTTGGGTCTTCGGATTGTGCTTGGTCTGGAACCTCCCCTGCGGCCACTCCTGGGAGTGCATCACTCCAGTGCCCACAGGTTCATCGGAACACGCAAGCCCCCTCACCACGGCAAGGTGACAATCCATCGAGGGTAAGGATAGGTATACTGGGGGGGGGGGGAGAGGGTGCGGGTATGGATGAGGTCGGTGTGCGGGGGGGGGGGGGGGCATTTGATGATGTGTACTTCCAGGACTGCTCCGGGGTCATTTTGCATTCTACCTTTCTTTTCTTCTTCTTATCCGCTGTCTTCAATTGTCTCTTCTCTGGTTCCGGTCCGGTACTTCTTCCTAAGGTTAATTCTTCCTCATGCATTATAAGATTTTCTTTCTATTTAAAAAGCTTTCTACTTTATTCCAATCCGTTTCCTTTCTTGGTCTTCCTTGTTGTTTGGCCAATAGATAAGTCAATCTGTCCATATTCTTGATTTCCGCTACCTTTATTAGCCATTCTTCTATTGTAGGGCCTTTGCTCTGTCTCCAATATCTAGCAAACACTATCCTGGCTGCAGTCGAAAGGAATGTTAAGATCTTTTCATCATTCGAACCTGCTTGGATTCTTGATATATTTAATAAGAATATTTCTGGCAGTTTGGGTAGCTTCTTGCCTAATATTTTTTGGGTGTATTCGTGAATCTTTATCCAGAATTCCTTTGCAATTCTGCAGGTCCACCACATATGATGGTATGTTCCTTCTGTCTCTCCACATTTCCAACATTTTGTACTATTGTTTTTATTTATTGAGCCTAATTTATTAGGGGTAAAGTGCCACCTATAAAACATCTTCCACCAGTTTTCCTTCATACTATAAGCGTACGTGAATTTGATCTTCCTATTCCAACAATCTTCCCATTCTGCCATTAAAATGCTCCTTCCAATATTTTTAGCCCACTTAGTCATGCAGTTTTTCACTATTTCAGTTTCAGTATTCCACTCGTTTAGATATTTATAAATTTTTGAGAGAGTTCTATTGTCTGAGATCCATACTTTGTCCCACTTATTCTCCTTATCCATAAAGCCGTGACTTTTATCCTTGTTAAAGAATTCTTTCAATTGCCAATATTGCAACCACGTAATATTACTGTACTTATCTTTTATTTCTTGTTGTGATAATAGCTCATATTCTTGTCTCTCTTTCTTTATTATTTCTCCATAACTAGGCCAGTCTGTCCATCCGATAAGTCTTCTCTGGGATGCTTCTAGGGGGGAAAGCCATCTGGGTGTTCTGTTGTACATTCTCAGCTTATATTTACTCCATGTTTTAATTAGCGATGATCTGAGGAAGTGGTTGTTAAAGCTCTTCTCTTTTTTAGTTTTCTCATACCATAAGTATGAGTGCCATCCGGAACTGAGGTCCCATCCCTCTAAATTTAGTAACTTCCTATTTTTTAAGAGTATCCAATCTTTTATCCAAATTAAATTGCTGGCTTCGTAATACATTTTTAGATCTGGCATCGCAAGGCCTCCTCTTCTCTTATCGTCTGTTAGACTCTTCATTTTTATTCGGGGTTTCTTTCCCTGCCAGATAAATCTGCTTAGATCACTTTTCCAGTCTATAAAACTTTTATTAGATCTCAGTATGGGGAGGCATTGAAATAAGAATATCATTCTTGGAAGAATATTCATCTTCACCGCTGCTATTCGACCTAATAATGATAATTTCTGAGTTTTCCAATTCTCTAGGTCCTTTTTTATTTTTTTCCAATTAGTTTCATAATTGTTCTTTAATAATTGTGAGTTTTTTGCGGTGATATTGATTCCCAGATACTTAATTTTTGAAGTAATTTGGATACCTAATTGATTTGCTATTTGGTCTTGTTTTTCCTTTACTATATTTTTTGGGAGGGCTTTAGTTTTGGTCGTATTAATTCTTAGACCTGCTACGTCTCCGTACTCCGTAATTACGTCAAACCATTTTTTGCTGTTTTTCCCGGGGTCTTCAATAATACAGACAATATCGTCTGCATAAGCTCTCACCTTATAGCTTGTTCCTTGTATTTTTGTTCCTTTGAGGTCCTTGTTTTCTCTTATATTATTTAATAATATTTCTAATGACATTATGAAGATGAGGGGTGACAGAGGGCAACCTTGTCTCGTGCCCTTTCTAATTCTTATTTTTTCAGTATCTTGCTGGTTGATTGAGATTTTTGCAGTTTGATCTTGGTAGATTGCCTCTATAGCATTTTGAAAATAGTACCCTATGTCCAATTCTTTTATTAATAATTTGAAGAAGTCCCAGTTGACCCTGTCAAAGGCTTTTTCTGCGTCTATGGTTAAAAATAATACTTCTTTCCCTACATTTATGTCGTAATATTCTATTATGTCCAAAATGATTCGTACATTATCTTTAAGGTGTCTGTCTGGGAGGAAGCCCACTTGATCATCTTTTATCCAGTTCTTTAAGAAGCTTTTCAATCTCTCGGCTAGGATACTTGTAAAGATTTTGTAATCGACGTTGAGTAATGAGATTGGCCTGTAGTTCCTTATATCTTCTGAATCTGTTCCGTCTTTATGAATTACTGAAATTTGGGCTTCCTTCCAGGATTCAGGCATTTGTTGTTGTTCCCTTATACTATTCATTATTTTCTGTAGGTGGGGAGTTAGTTCTTTTTCAAAAGTCTTGTAGTATATCGCAGAGAAGCCATCAGGGCCTGGGGCCTTATTTACATCTAATTTCCTGATGGCCTTCTGGATTTCTTTTTCTGAGATCTCCTTGTTGAGCGCTTCCCTATCTTCTTCAGAGATTTTTTGTAACTTGGATTTCCCTAAGTATATGTTAATTTTATCCTTCTTAATTTGGTCGTTCTCATATAGCTGACTGTAGAATTCTTTAAATTGCTTCTTAATATCTTCCTCCGATGTGAAGTATTCAGCCCCTACCTTGATTCTGTTAATATATGTTGCTTCTTTTTTCTTTCTTAGTCTTCTGGATAGCCATCTCCCTGGTTTATTGGCATTCTCGAAATGCGATTGTTTAATATATTTTAGTTGATTTGCTCTCTTTCCTAATTCCAAATTTTCTCTCCTCTTCTGATTCAGAATTAACTCGCTGAGCAATTTTTGGTCCTTTGGGTTAGCTTTAAGTCTCTTTTCTGTTTCTTCAATTTGTGTCATCACTTCCCTTATTTGTTCTTGTTCCCTCCTTTTCCTTCTCGATCCCTGTTGGATGAAGTAGCCTCTTATAGTTGCTTTACTTGCCTCCCATATTACATGGTCTGGTGTTTCTTGGTTATTGTTTAGTTCAAAAAATTCTTTTATTAGTTTTTTATTTCTTTCGATATCTTCTTTGTTCTTGATTAAGTTCGCTTCTAGCCTCCATTTCCAACATTTTTTGGTTTGGTTTATCACTAATTCTAGAGGACAGTGGTCCGAATCCAATCTTGGTAATATTTCAACTCTTTTGATTTTAGTGGTTAGTGAATTCGATGTCCAAATCATGTCTATTCTCGACCAGGACTTATGCCTGGCCGAGTAGAACGTGAAGTCTCTTTCATCCTCATGTAAAAGACGCCATGCGTCTTGTAGATTGAATTCTTCTTTTAGGTCTTTAAAAGCCTTCGGTAGAGTTCTGTTATATTTCCTTTTCCCTTTCCTCTTTCTTTCATCTTCACTTTTATCCTTTGTGCTATTTAATATTCCATTAAAATCTCCCATTATTACTAAACTATCGAATTCCTTATCCATAATTGATTCTTTCAATATTTTTACAAACGATGACTTTGTGTCGTTTGGCGCATAGATATTACAAATTAGGATTTTTGCGTTCTCTATCGTAATTGTTACTCCAACCATCCTCCCTTCTGTGTCTCTGAAGGTTAGTTTAGCCGGGTATTTGCCGTTTATATATGTAACTACCCCCCTCTTTTTTTTTTTGTCTAGGGAATAGAATTCTTGTCCCAAACTTTTTTGCTCTAGGTATTTTGCCTGAAGTTGTGTGATGTGCGCTTCCTGTAATGTAATTACATCATAGGCATTTTTCTTAATTCTATTGAATATTTTATTACGTTTACAAGTTGAGTTTAAACCGTTAACATTGTTACTGTAGAATTTCAGTTGTCTCTTCATATCTTTCATCCTTCGTTCTCGCTCTCCCTTTGTTCCTCTTCCCCGTCTGTTTCCTCTTCTTCCTCTTCTGTGGCTGCTTCGTCATTTATTTTCCCCGCCGCTAATAAGTCCTCTCTCTCCCCAGGACTTGTGCCTGGGAGGCCTAGGGTTATGTCTTTCCTACTTTGTGATTCTGCTCTCAGTCTCCTTTCTCTATCCCTCATTTTCCTTGAATCTTCGTTTTCTCCAATACCCTGTTTTTCCATATCCCCCTTTAATCTTTTAAGAAAGGCTTTGGCCTTTTCTTCAGACGTGATCCAAAATTTTTGCTCTTGATAGGTCGCCATTAATCCTTCTGGTCTTTCCCATCGAAACCTGACATTATGTTTTTTTAGTTCCTCTACTAGAAATGTATACTTTCTTCTCCTGTTTATCACTTCACTCGGAAATTCTTTCAGTACGGCGATCTTCTTCCCTTTGTAATTTATTGGTTGGCCATTGTTCATTCTGAGGATTTCGTCCCTAAATATCTTCTTTGTGAAGTTCACAATTGTGTCGCGAGCCGTTTTATTCCTTCTTGCAAAATTGGTGTTTATTCTATATACTCTATCCATCTTATCTTCCACTTCTTCTTCCGAACACTGCAGCAGTTTAGATATTATTTCAGTCATTTTTTTCCTTATATTCTCTTTTGGTTCTTCCCATACGTTTCTAAATCTTAATTGGAACTCTAATTCTTTGGCTTCCATCCTTTCTTGCTTTTCTTCCATTTTGTTACTTTTGAGTTCTACGGCTTTAACCTCTTCTTGGAGCTTCTCGTGCGCTCTCTTGAGCTCTTTTTTATCCCTTTCCAAATTTCTCAGTTCCTGATTCAATGCACTTATGTCTTGCTTCACTTCTTTTAACTCTTCTTTTATCTCCCTCTTAAAATCCAGCATTTGTTCTTGCGCCAATTTTTGGT
Organism: Anolis carolinensis; assembly: GCF_035594765.1. Classification (NCBI taxonomy): domain Eukaryota; kingdom Metazoa; phylum Chordata; class Lepidosauria; order Squamata; family Anolidae; genus Anolis; species Anolis carolinensis. The sequence goes on along the minus strand of NC_085843.1, from coordinate 246,233,893 downwards.
ACGCGTCCTGTTTTTCTTGCATTCGCTGCAACTCTTTTAATATGGTTTCCATCATTTCTCTATTTTGAATATCCTCAGAGATTGATGCTCTCTTCTGAAAGCCTCTGTTATCCTTCAGATCTCTGTCTCTTAGCTTGTATGCCATCTTCCTCCTCTACTCTCCCTCTTCTTCCCTCTCTCTCTCCCTCCTTATTTCCACTTATCTTAAGTTTTGAGGAGTTCTTCTTGAGATTATATTCTTTGTTATATTCTTTATTATTAATTTTTGGTGTTGTTAGTATTATTTTTCTTTTTAGCTAATAGATCTCTAGGGAAAAAGGAAAAGGGAAGGAAACATAGGGGGGAGGGATCTTTACTCACCGGGTCTTACAAAAAAGGACCCCAATTAATTCTCTTTCCCTCTGGCAAAACGACTTATGTCTCTTTGGCTCTTTGACTCTTTGAGACAGAGACAGAGCCTGCCGGTTTACTGCCCCCAGCTGTATGTTCCCAAATTCCTGTGGTTGTTTGTTACCTTCGTCTAGCAGGCTAATCTGTTATTGCCTCCGCGTTCCCGCCTGCGCGTTCACCTTCAATTCGTGTTGGGAGCGATTAGCCGCTTCTCACTTCTGTTTGCGGTCTCGCGATATCAGCAGTCTCCTCCGAGACTTCCTGTTCAGCTCTCTCAAAGAGCGGTGGGTCTCGCTCTTTCTCGCGTGACCGGGCGTTCTCCTCTCGTCTCTGTCTTGGATATCAGCCAAAGCTCCCACGCTCTGTGAATGCTGGCTCGGGTGTCCTCCCTCACTATCAATCTCTCCAGGGCATAACATCCAGCTCGCGGCTATCTTCTTATCAGCCAGGTATCGTTTTCAAGGTCGCTCTTTGTGTCTCTCACGGCGCCATTTTATTGCCTTCTTTTTCTCCGCAAAGGTTTTCTTTCCTCCTTTTTCCCCCTTTTTTCGGAAGGGGGGATCAGATCTTAAGCCTAAGGGATCTTCTCCCTTTCCCTTTCAAGGAGAGGAAAGGCAAGTTCCCTTTTAACGTTATGTATTGCCTTTTAATATATGTATATATATAAATCAGCTGTTGTTACTTCCTTCCGGATCGGAGGTCTGTCTAACTTAGTTAGTTAGAGCTAGAACAAACATAAATCAGCGAAGTATTCTTACCACCTTTGCAGTCCCTTCTCTTAAGAGTCGACTTGTACTTGTAAAAACTTCTTGTATACTTTAAAATGTGTGCGGCCGGTGAAGAATCCGGGATGGGTCCCCGTCCCTTCCGCCTAATCACGACTCGCCATACCCTGTGGCGCTTGTCCCGGACCTTTCCAGGAGTCCCCCCTTGAGGAGAGGACCCCTCTATAGGTCGTCGGGTCGCGCCTTGGGTTTCGCAGTCTCCCCGCTTCGATCCACGGAGGAGAGGGAGCTACAGCTCTACCCAGTCGTGTAGCAGGCTGATCTGCTGGAGGAGCTTCAGCAGATCCGACTCACCGCCATCAGGCACACACCGGAAAAACGATGTCCTCAGTTTTTTAAGCAAGCCTGCAGCTGGAAAAAAACAACAACAATCCATCTCTCAGCCCCTAATGTCTCTTGTTCAGTACAATATAAAACCAGACAAGAATTACTGGCTTTCTTTGCAAACAAATGGCACAGAAGATTCCAAGTAGGCTAAAACTTTTTTATTCAGGCAGGCTTTTAAAGAAGGGGTTTTTAAACATCAAGTCAGGGGGTGCTGTGGATTTATCTCTGAATACATTTTTAATCAGTTTTAAGGATTTAAACTGTTTGATTTTCATACCATTAATATTTCATTCTATTTTAATGTTTATATATTTTTAGGTTTTACATTGTATTGCATTGGTTTATTGTAAGTCGTTTTGTAGAGAGAAAAAGCGGGGTATAAATAAACATCACAATCATGGATGGATTTCCATTATCTTTACTCTTGCAGTGGATGACCTAATTGACTTAAGTAATGGTTTGCCAAGTCACATGGTGTATGCCTACTATTGAAACCCTATCCTAGGAACCCTTGCAAAGGGGGAGGGAGGTTCTGATTTCTTCTTCAATTTAAGTTTCAGTCTGAATGGAGAGAAGTATATGTGTATGTGTGTGTATATGGAGAAACCTTGCATCTCATTTTGTTTTTAAGAAATCCACAGGGTTTTCTCTAAGGAGGAGAACGTCACTAACATCTCTACTACATTCTTCGTAGCTGCCATTTTTGAAAATGCCTTTTTTGCTATTTTCTGTTGAAAACTCCTTTGAGACATTTGCAAGGTCTGCTTTTGATTCTGTTTTCATGCAACTTTGTGCAACTTCTGTAAGATTTTAAAACTCCAATAAAGGTGAATAAAGTTTGGTATCTCATATACAACAGTCTTTTCATTTTTATAAAGGATATGTGATCTTTATTTCATTCCAAATTGAACTTGGATAGATATCATAGTCTATGGGCTTTTTCTCTTTTTTGGTCCAAAAGTTTTGTCTCTTAATGAGATCTTTCTAGCTGTTAAATCTAGCTGCTTCCTTTGTACCAGTGGTGGTTTCGCCTTTGGCTACTTTGGTTTCCCTTCTCAAAGGTAAAGAGTATTATAATAACTTTATCTCCACCAGTATTGATTCCAGTATACCAGTCAAAAGCTTACAAAAATGAAGGCTCAGATAGGCAGTTGAAACTGATGCAATATTATACACACTAGACTTTAGTAAAGCATTGTCAGTTATGAACGTGCAAAATCATTATTTAACAATAGTCCTCAGAAGTCTACAAACAGTGTATTCTCACTCACTTTCCCTTTGGATTCGATTTTATCAGCAAATTTTCTTTAAAAATCCATTCAATTTTTCAGTTCTGGCTTCATTTCAAGATTTGATGCTTTTTTTTGCAAATGAATTCTTAGGTCCTTCTTACTTATACTTGTTATTTTTATTTTTTTAATGATTGCCAAGATGGATGGATGAAGGTATGTTATATGCTGATTATACATGTTGGTGTTTGTGCTTACTTGTGAATGAGCACAACTCATTTATTTATTCAGAGGAAAACTAAAGAGGCCATCTGTCTATCTACCCGTCTCTCTACCTACCTACCTACCTACCTATCGTGTCTGTGCTGTTTTATTATTTTCTTAATTTGAGTTTTTCTCATTTGATGACCGAAAAGAGATTTGAAAAGTGAATTCTCTCAAATACTCTGTATTCAGAATATAAACTGTGTCCAGCTAAAGCAGTGGTTCTCAACCTGTGGGTCCCCAGGTGTTTTGGGCTACACTCCAAGAAATCCCAGCCACTTTACCAGCTGATAGAATTTCTGAGAGTTGAAGGCCAAAACATCTGGGGACCCACAGGTTGTGAATCACTGTGATAGAGGTTGTCATGCAACAATTACTTCAAAAGCTATAGAGCTACCATCTCTGTGTATATACCTTCGTTCATTAAAAGCATAGTTATCTGATGGGATCTGAAGTCCAAGAGGCTTCAAGCAGGAGGAGACTGTCCTGGTTTTAGAGTTTTTTAATGCTGGGAGCCAGGTTTTGCAGCCACCCAGCATAAGCTGCAGGAGCCCCATGAAGACCAGGGGCCTGGCCGGCAGGAGCAGAGGCGGCAGCGGCCCTGAGTATACAGACCTGGGGGCAGGGCGGGGAGGCCTCGGCCAGGCGGGGTGGGACCTGCAGTGATGGCGGGGCAGAGGAGGAGGCTCTGAGCAGGAGAAGGAAGGTGCCAACACCTGCAGCCAGAACATGGGGCAGCAGGAATGAATCTGGTGGTGAGGGTAATTTTGGTGAGTGGGGGTGGAAGAGCAGAGCAAGAGGGAGATTTCTTGCACCTACGCAGAGTGTTTTTTTTTTAAAAAAAAAATTGGGATATTTCTGGCCTTGTCTCTTTTACTTATTTATTTATTTTGATGGTCACTCCCTGGAAAGTAATTGGTTTTGTGGCCAAATTTGGTGTGTTTTGGTCAATGGTTTTGTTGTTTCTTCTGTCCTAAAAACGTATAGAACATGGATGGCATGGGCAAACTTTTGGACACAGGGGCTGCATTGTGTTTTAAAATTTGACCAATGGGCCGAGCCAGTTGCAGATGTATGGAGAGTGTTGGTGTGAACTAATTGGAAAAAACCCCATGAACTAATTTCTATGCACACTGCACATATCTCATGTGCAGTACGAAAGAAAGACAGACAGACAGACAGACAGACAGACAGAAAGAATATTTAAACTAATAACAATTTTAACCAATATAAATTTAACATTTTTTCAGTGGAGGATCCCAGCAGCCATGTAATAATAATAATAATAATAATAATAATAATAATAATAATAATAATAATAATAATAATAAGACCAACCCCAGGGGCCATCCATTCCAACTCCCTTCTGCCATGCAGGAAAAGCACAATCAAAGCACACCCAAACTTTAATAACAGCAGCAGAAATCCCAGGAGCCATCCAGTCCAAGCTCCTTCTGCCACTCAGGAAAAGCACAACCAAAGCATCCCCTGAGCAGTGGGAGGGAAATAAGGTTTTGGAAGAAAAGAAGGGAGGGTCTGGGTGTGGATAAAAAGAGTTTGAGCAGCAAGGAAGGCAGGGGAGAAAAGATCTATGCCTCGGGAGGATGTTGCTATTGCTGCTATTTTGGCAGCTCCAAACTTCAATTTCCCTGCATTTCTCAGGAGGAGGAGGAAAGAGGAGGAGGAGGAGGAGGGAAGCAGCATGGTGCCGCAGAGCCCCTCACTATCACTTGTGGAGCCCCAAGGGCTCCATAGAGCACAGTTTGAGAATCTCTGGTTAGAATGACTAGCATTGCAGCCAAAAAATTATCCTTTCCACTCAATGTTTCTGTCAGTTTGAAGAACCCCATCACTTTCTAGGGCTTTTACAGACCCTACCATGTTACCTGTTGAGGAAGCAGGCATGTTATCTGGATCAGTCTTTGACAGAGTCCCATCTATAGCACCCTAAGAATTCCCAGGACCAATGACAATGCAGATAGTGCAATAAGAAGTGGATCAAGGAAAGGATTAATCAAAACCTTACCATGCTACTTCAGTTTCAGTGACTGCTGCTTCTGTGAACACAATCTGGTTCTGAAGTGGATTCCATAACATATGATGAGTATTAGTTGGCACAAGATGGGCTTTGAAGTGGCAACTGCTGGCACTGACCAACCCTCAACAAATCAGTTGCTGCAGATAGTGGTTTCGATACTTGAACCTACATTCACAGGCCCTCCCACCACATGTTCTGCTCACATAACAAAATCACCTATCTGTCTACTTATCTCTTCATCACACTAATGCCCCGGACTGTGGTGGAGGCTCCTTCTTTGGAGGCTTTTAAGCAGAGGCTGGATGGCCATCTGTCGGGGGTGCTTTGAATGCGATTTCCTGCTTCTTGGCAGGGGGTTGGACTGCATCCAACCCATGAGGTCTCTTCCAACTTGACTATTCTATGATTCTATGATTCTATAATCTCAATCCCTGGATCATCACCTCATACCCTTCATTTCATTCTCATATACCGTCTCATCATTCCCACACTCCTTGCAAACCAATCCTATATTCTGCATCACCAATAGGATGCTGTTCTGGAGCTTGATTATACTTCCCCTTATCAGCTTCTCATGGTGACCCTGGTAGAGAATACAGAGATCTGGTTGACCAGGACCACTTTTCGAGATTCTTTATCTGTCTCATGATCTCTAGATCTACTGGTAAGTAACTGCCTTGAACTTAACTGCATTTGTCTCCTAGTGACAAGTCAAATTTTAATACAGGTCACAAGAATCACATAGATATTATTTAATTCGCATCAGTATAGATCACCAGTACTGAGACAGCAGGGTAGGAACTCAAGGTGCCATCAACTCCACCAGTTTTTCAAAGGGTGGTTTTGTTGCCAAACTTAATATTCATTCATTTATGGTTTGGAGGAGTTGATGTTTGCCTTGCAATAAATGTATCATTTTTGTTCATCTGCACAGATGGCACAAAAGTTTTCCCTAATAATGCAGCTGTTATTGCAGGAACATTGCATTTCTCCAGGTCTGCAATAGCTATAATTTGCTTTTAGGAAAGTGAGTTTTTTGGGTTACATTAACAGATCAATAGCAGTGTGTAAAGTGGTTTGCTCACTTGTGAATAGTGCTTGTGACCGAAATATTGTTCAATTATACAAATCCCCCTGTAAATGTTATCTGTTTCACGAATTATTTCTCAATAATTTAAAAGCTAAACAACGCAGTTCCCCTTGACATTCCGGTACAGCCAATATGTTGTTGTATTATACATTACAGACACCAGAAGGACTAGTTTATTCTTGGTAATACTTTTTTAATGGTTTCTAGATCACTGCTGAATCTTGATGGACTGCACATTTGCTCCATTCATTAAAAAAATACCATCTTACAACAAATCTGTTTCCTATCCCTTCTATCTCCTGCATATTGCCTTGGGATTGGAAAAATATCTCCTAGGCAGTGTAACCATGTGTATGTATTAATTGGAGCCTACCCAACTTTATAAGTTGTGCTGCTTTTCAGTAAATAATAGACATGGTGACATTGCCAATGTGTCTTTGCATAAAGAACAATTGTGAATGAATACAGGTAGATAATAGATACTTTATTTAAAAAATCCATGAAAGTAACCCTTTTTGGAAACACAGTAACCATTTGTCATGTCCTTACAGGTGTCTCAGAGTTAAAACTTCTTTGTGGAGCTGATTTTCTGAAGACATTTCAAGTGCCTGATCTTTGGAAAGAAGAACACATTTTAGAAATAGTGGGCAAGTTTGGACTGGTGTGCATTAGTCGTGCTGGCAGTGATTCTTCTCAGTGTATATTAAAATCAGAGGTTTTGAGCCGATACCAACACAATATCCACTTGGTGAGAGAGTGGATCCAGAATGAAATCAGTGCCACCAGTATAAGACAGGCCTTGTGTAAAGGGCAGAGTGTAAAGTACCTGGTTCCAGACTCAGTTATTTCCTACATTAAGCAACACAATATATACACCGAAGAAACAGAACGGAGAAATGAAGGGGATTTGCTCCAACCTCTTAAGCGATACAGTGCTGTGCTCAGCTCTTTGAACGACTGACAGTATGCTTTAGCAAAGTTATTCACTTTAACAGAGAAATAAATCAAATACCTTTATCTATAAAGAAAAATATGTCTGGTGGAAGTATTTTTGCTTGCTTTGTTTTTGGAAAGCCACAGTCTTGAGGGATATCTGCATATTCCACTCCAAAGCTTCTGCAGAGACTTGATGTTCAAATGTATGAAAATGTATATTCCTCCTATGTCTTCAGTGTCACAACTGTTTCACACACCTCAAATTAGGGTTCCTTCCCAGGATGAAGTGGTTGTTATTGTTATTATTATGTTTGTTTATTTATACCTCGCTTTTTCTCTCCACAAAGGAAACTCCAAAAGGCTTACATTAAAAGCATTTCAGTACAATCTAAAATCCCAAACTATATTAACATTAAAATAGAATTAAACATCAATGCTACTAATTAAAAATTAACAGTTAAAATCCCTAAAACTGATTAAAAGGATATTCGGAGCTATTCAAAGTGAATGAATGTTGCCCTTGTTGGATCTCAGGTTCCTTGCAAGCACTGGAAGACTGTTCATATTCACTAGGTTTGTTGGACTGTGTGGACCATAACAAACTGTGGCATGTGCTTGGTGGTATGGGGATACCAAGTCACCTTGTCTGTATCCTAAGTAATCTGTTTAAAAATCTGACAGTAAGAACAGACCATGGAACAACAGACTGGTTCAAGATTGGGAAAGGAGTACGGCAGGGCTGCATACTATTGCCCTAGCTATTCAACTTGTATGCAGAACACATCATGCAACGTGCGGGACTTGACAAATACAAGGCTGGAGTTAAAATTTCTGGAAGAAACATTAACAACCTTAGGTATGCAGATGATACCACTCTGATGGCTGAAAGTGAGGAGGAGCTGAGGAGCCTTATCACCAAGGTGAAAGAAGAAAGTGCAAAAGCCAGGCTGCAGTTAAACATCAAGAAAACCAAGATCATGGCAACCAGACCGATTGACAACTGGCAAATAGAGGGAGAAAACGTGGAGGCAGTAACGGACTTTATATTTCTAGGTGCGAAGATCACTGCAGATGCAGACTGCAGCCAGGAAATCAGAAGACGTTTGCTTCCTGGGAGGAGAGCAATGGCCAACCTTGATACAATACTGAAAAGCAGAGACATCACACTGGCAACGAAGATCCGCATAGTGAAAGCAATGGTATTCCCCATAGTAACCTATGGCTGCGAGAGCTGGACCATGAGGAAGGCTGAGCGAAGGATGATAGACACTTTTGAACTTTGGTGCTGGAGGAAAATCCTGAGAGTGCCTTGGACCGCAAGAAGACCAAACCAGTCCATCCTCCAGGAAATAATGCCCGGCTGCTCACTGGAGGGAAGGATACTAGAGGCAAAGCTGAAGTATTTTGGCCACATCATGAGAAGACAGGAAAGCTTGGAGAAGATCATGATGCTGGGGAAAATGGAAGGAAAAAGGAAAAGAGGCTGACCAAGGGTGAGATGGATGGACGGTATCCTTGAAGTGACTGGCTCGACCTTGAAGGAGCTGAGGGCAGCGACGGCTGACAGGGAGCTCTGGCGCAGACTGGTCCATGAGGTCGAAAATGACTGAATGAGTAAAGAAGAAGGAGGTTTGTTGGATTATAAATGTATGTCTACTTGAAATAAGTACCAGTTGCTAAATTGCTCCCCTCTGATTTGTAATGCTTAGGGAATCCGTCAGCGTCCGATATGATGACCTTCCAAATGTAGTGTTTTGGCGATGGATACATAGGTGACTGTAGAGCCCTATTCTTGACCCGCAAGTTCTTCAATGGTGAGGACATTGATTCCAGGTGGAAGGCAGTCCCGGTCAGGGTCGGTTTGATGTGCCTTTCTCTTGGCACATTTCTTTCTTTCACCCTCCATTTTTGCCTTTTCGAATTCCACAGCACTGCTGGTCACAGCTGACCTCCAGCTAGAGCGCTCAAGGGCCAGAGCTTCCCAGTTCTCTGTGTCTATGCCAGAGTTTTTAAGGTTAGCTTTAAGCCCATCTTTAAATCTCATTTCCTGTCCACCAACATTCCATTTTCCATTTTGAAGTTGAGAGTATAGTAACTGCTTTGGGAGACAGTGATCAGGCATTTGTACAACGTGGCCAGTCTTTCTTCCAGCCCACTGACATTTTTGCAAAAATTTTCAGAGGCAACGCTGATGGAATGGTTTCAAAAGTTGAGCGTGACGTCTGTAGACAGTCACATTTCACAGGCATAGAACAGGGTTGGGAGGACAATATACAAGAACGTTTATCAACTAGCTAAACAATGTATATGGAAATTAGCCACATTGATTTCATGAAGTGGCCGCATTTAGATGATTGGCCTAGGCTTCATAATTCATGGCCAATCATCTAAATAAACCATGATTTATGAAATTATTAATTAGTCCCGTGGTCCCTTATCCTTTTCTGCCCATTTCCTGTGAAGTGTCAGTTCTTTGTGAAGATCTGTACTTGCCTTAACTCATAGTCCACCCATTCCCACCCCACCTCCTTGTCTCAGCCACAGAACTGTGGGTAATGTCGTTTTATAAACAAGAAAGATAAGATAGGTTATGATGGCCTTGTGAAGATGTGGACTATTTATATATGACTGGGCTATTTTAAGATTGTAGTTCTCCTAATATATCAGTGTGATTTTTGAGTCCTCTTGAATTATTTGTGTAATTTTCTTACCATATCACAATGCTATAATGCATTTAATGTCTCTGCTTTAGTATAAAATTGTCAGTTGTTGTCATGTCAGTGCAAAGAACAATCCCACTTGTCAACTGGATTTGCAAGGGCTTTCCCCTCCCTGCCATCAGTAAGTGGATTGATGTGTTGAAAATTCTGTTGTGCTATAGCAGCATTTATTTTTCTAAAGATGCAATGAGGGAAAACCATTTTTTTCATATCTGTGTTTTGGAATTCTCTCTAATATAAATTCTAAGAAAATTAGTTAATTGAATGGGACATAGAACCATAGTGTATCCTAAGTAAATTGGTTACATAGCTAATCCATTTCTTCATACTAACACAATTCAACCTGAAACATCAATTTCAACTTCCATTTTGTTCCGGGCATTATTTAAGAGAAGAATTGTCTATTTTGCAATTCAGTCCTGTGACATAAATTGGCAGCTGATTTTTCAGAAGCATAGTTATTTATTATTTATTTTTAAATTTTCTAGCCTGCTTTTCTGCTCAAACCCAGGGAGTCATTTTTTAAAATGTCTCCAGGCACTTCGTTATAAAGTGATAAGAATACCAGTCAAGATTCTGAATGATGCTTATTTCATTACATTTCCGCAATTGAGTTGTGACTGAATAGAATACATATTTAAATGTAAATTTGTATAGATCTTCATGAGAAATCATTTTTGCATGCTATCTTGCAGATAATAACATAGAAGTAAAACTAATTCTTCCCCAGAAATCAGGTTCAGTACACTTGTCCCTATGCCTTCTGGACACAGTCTCAGTAGTGTCATTCTCCAATACCATGATCTTGTTGATATGAGGCAACCTTTCTATTGGTTCTTTCTAGTCAGTTTTCAGGTCAAATATTTGATATATCAATGATGAAAACTACATTGTTATTGTTTTTAATATTGAATAGGTTAATGACCTTCTTAGAGAAATAATGAGGTTTTAGAAAGTGATAATTATTTGTATGTGTCTGTGCATACATGGGCAGTAGACATGTTTATGGCATTCCCATTAGTGTATACTCATTTTGGAATAGCATAATAGTTGTTCTATCTTAATAAATTATTCTGTTCCATTTATTAATTTAAACCATAAAGTTGTTGCATGGAGTGATTGGGCAAGGGGATTCTCTGAAATGTATAGTGTTGGACTGTGCTATATAGGCATCGTGGGAAAATGTTTCCAAATCGGTAGGGCCAATTTGGAAACAGGCCAGAACCTGTGGATTCTTTCCAAATAGGAATTTGGACCCTTATCATAAAGCTATCTTTGGACAAGATACCTGAAATATATTGGAAAGCTAGGTGCAGGGAGTAGGATCACAGGACAAGTAAAAAAGTTCAAGGTGTCGAGTTTTCTGCTCATTTTGGAATTGATGGTGGCTGTTGAGTGTAAAGTAACAGAAGACAACACTTCTTCCAATAATATCCAATTATTTCAAGTAAGGACTCAAATGTTACACCATTTCAGATTGCACAAGAAAAATCATTTACTTTTTCTAGCCAAAAGTGCTGAACAGTGGATTATCCCTGCAACTTATTACTTTGACATCCCTTCTCCAAAGCACTAGGATTGAGAGTCTTTGTAAAACCATTAACTGTGATTAGAAGATAGAATGGCCAGTCACAAAACCACATCCTGTAGTCATCTTCCCTTTTCCCATTTTTACTGTTTCTTTTCTGCTGAAACATTGGAAAAATACTTGGAAGCACATATCCTGCTTCTTTATGCATCCATCTGAATCCAAATGGCAACAAATCTTCAGGATTTTGAGGATTTGGTCCTCCTGGGCACACTTCATCAATTCAGAAAGCCTTGGAATTTTTTTGGATCAGCCAGTTCAGTTGGGAATTTGTCAGAATGTGAAATTTGAAGAGGATTCTTTCTCCTTAACCCTTTAAGGTTCATGAATGGAGTCTGATAGCAGATGAAATTTAGCATTTTTTAAATAGTGCCGGACAGGTTCTGGCTTGATAGGGCAGGTTATTCAATCAGTTTTATATAGAATGCTTATAAAAACCCAATGACAGCATTTGGAGATACCTGCAAACTCACCAATAACAAGCAAGCACTATTTTCAAATTATATAAATCACACTTTTTGTATCATATTTCAGTGTTCTAGCTGTTACCATATCAGCAAAACATGTTTAGGGTGTGTTTCAGAATGTTTTATACATGATTAACTTGACTTTACTAGGAACATTTCCTTTGTCCAAGCAAATTGCTTTCTTTAATATGGCTGTACATCATTTAGCCATTGGGTCACTTTCTGACTTTTTCTTATCATCCTCTCTCTCCCTTTTATCCTTTCCTTTTAGTGGACATTTTCCTTTGATCCTTTTTATGGAAAGGATAACTATATTTTAGTATTAAGACAGCAATAGTACTTTTTGTAAAGAATTCTGTTAAAAAACACCCCTTCAAACTTATATTTGTATGTTATGTGGAAAGATCTCAAAACCCTGTATTGTAAGATGGCCTTAAAAATTAATTTTTCCAGGGTTTTGAAGTATGGAAGTCGAATAAACATGAAATAAGTAGCATATCACTGTGAACTGGGCATCCCCTGAGAAATACAGAATTTGGATTATGAAAGCCTTCCTTCTTGCCCCACTAGATAGAGGAAACAGCCTTTATTCAGAAGCACAGCAGCCAGCATTTGGATTAGCTAACTCAATTAATTTAACCTTCAGTTAATGCTACACTGAAAACTATTTGTTCTCCAGTAGGTTTGTTCAAAAATTTCCCTGCTGTATTCCTAAGTGTTAGGAAGACTTTTAGAGTCTGAAGTGATTCCTTTCAGGCTACAGTGTATTGTTGAATAATGCAGTGCAACACGGTGTGTGGGTTTTTTCCCCTTTGCTTATTTGCACTGCAGTTAATGGGTTTCTGTGAAGTACTGCTTATTTCTTGGTCTGGAAAGACTTCTCATTCTCTTAACTGAAAGCGTGTTCTGATTAATAAAAGCGTGCCATTCTGCTGAAAATGCTGGGCGATAGCTGGAATTGGGTGTTACTCTAATAATACAAGGCTGGATGAATAATGGCTAGCTCTTTTTCAGGCATCTATTAACCAGCTAGTGAATATCTCCACCTAGTACCCATCATTCAAAGTTTACTGTGTAAGCATGACCTGAAGGACAAATTTAGCTATTCATAGCAGATGGTGCAGTCTCTTGTTAGTGGTAGAAAGTACAGCATAAAGTACACAAGGAGTACGCTCCATCCATGTAGCAGTTCAGTACCACTATAACTGCCATGGATCTAACTCAGGCATGGGCAAACTAAGACCCAGGGGCTGGATACGACCCCCTGGGTGCTTACCTCAGGCCTGCCTCATTTTCCCTGTCCTCTTGGCATAAGGACATGGTGGCCCGCTGCGACTCATGCCAAAAAGATGGGGGAGAAAGGCACGTAGCAGCTAAGAGCCCTCTGGAGCACTCTCAGCCACCATGTAGCTCACCTTCCACTTGGCATAAGGATGGTGCGAGTGATCCCATCCTTATACCAGGAGGATGGCTTGAGGAAAGCACATGGCAGCTGAGAGCCCTCCAGAGCACACTCAGCCATCATATGTCTCACCCTCCTCCCAGCATAATGGCAAGAGGACAGCCTGAGGATCGGGGGAGGAGGATAGGAAGGATTGGGGCAGTGACCGCATGTCTTGCCTTCCAGCATAAGGATGGGACAAACAGCCCTATCCTTATGCTGGGAGGACAATCTGAGGATGACCCAAGTCCTGCCATGCCCACTCCTGGCCCCGTCCTTTCCAGGGCCCTCCCCCCCCCCAGCGTGTGCCCAGCCCTCCTTCCTGGCCCAGCCCTCCCAGCCGGGCCCACAATGCGGCCCCAAGGCAAAAATGCTTGTCCATGCCTGATCTAACTGGTGTGTTTATAATGGTCTAATCCAGCATTTCAGTAAGACCACTACAGCTTTCTAGCAAAAGATTGTAAGTGCCAAAATCACCAATCTCAGGTTTCTGCAAGATGGAGACATAAAGTATGCAGTATAAATATGCTCAAAGACATCAAATTTCACCAGAAGGTTACAATTTGTCACTGCTGCTATCCTTACCAATCCACCAAATATGTTTCTAACAGCAATATTAACCTGTCTCTGTGTCAGAAAAAGTTATCTTATTATTCTTATTCTATTGGGGAGAAAGAATAATATGGTTAGATTTGATATCCAGCTAATCAGTGGCCTTATCAGCCATTCTATGGAAGTGCAATGACCTATTCCATTTAAATCAAGCCATTCCTCTGTCATTAGCAAACTAAAAGCTTCAGCTTTGTAGGAGGATTTAAAGGTACCACTTCCAACACTAATCGGCTTAAAGGGACTAGCATAACTGCATGGTCGGAGGAGCAGATAAAAGAAACCGGAGTTCAAACTTGTTTCAGCTAAAGGCTCTAAACTGTATGGTAAAGAAGTAACACGCTAGGCAAAGGCTTTGATTTTGCACCAGAAAACAAACACGAGTAATGCCTGCGGATTTCAACGGTTATTGGAAAATGCTCAGCAATGACAATTTTGAGGACTACTTGAAAGCACTTGGTAAGTTTTTTTCCTTGTCATTTCTTATGTGATCATACTTTTATACCATGTAGACTTGGGATGGATCTGATTCTCCTGCACAGTCATCTATGTATATGTCACACAATACTTGTGTGGCTTTTGTATGAGTTCAGTATTTCACAGTGTCATTTCAATAAATCTTTTTCTAACTTTCTCAAAGAAAGTACTGAAACAATGAAAAGGAGGTAGAAATAAAACTCAAAAGTTGCATGCGTACAAACACACTTCAGAATCATCAAAATTAAAATGATCATAGCTTGCTATTATAGTATCAGTAATGCATATGGTATATTATCAACAAAGGACAAAGTATATAAACAAATTTAAAAGGCTAATTGAACACTGGATTCAATGTTTAAAAAATTACATATACTGAAAACATTTTTTTAAAAACCACTGCATAGTGTTTAGGTTTTTACCAGATCTTGTATAAATAACCATACAGCAATCCTATTCTTCTTTTGGTCTTTGTCTTTCTTTTTTTTTTCTTCCAGATGTAAATATTGCTATAAGAAAAATAGCCAATATGCTTAAACCTGACAAAGAGATCATTCAGAATGGAGACCACATGATCATTAGAACACTCAGTACTTTTAAAAACTACATCATGGATTTCCACATAGGGAAGGAATTTGAGGAGGATTTAACAGGGGTGGATGATCGCAAATGCATGGTAAGAATTAGTTCAGCTACTGTTGCATGACAAAAAAAGACTGGGTTAAAAATCCTACTTCACAGTGGTCACAGCCATTGCAGTAAAGCTTTTCTGCAGATCTTCGTTTTCTTTTTTATCTGCAATATTTACCCAGCACCACTGAACCAGTGCAAACTTGAACATAGAATAAATGTGTTGATGAATATAAAATCCTATACAAATGATTCTGGAAATAAGCCTCACTCAACATTGTAGGGTTTACTTCCCATATGTATAGAGCTATTCTATAAGACATGTCATTTGTTTTTATTTAGATATAATTTTTAAGACTGTATACTTTGGTTGATATTGATAACTAACAAATTAACAAATTCGGTAAAATCATTGATTTATGTTGGACTGAGGACCAAATATATTGCTAATCATCTTGAGCTGGATAGCTGAAGCAGGGCATTTATCTTCTCTGTTGCTCACTTTCTGCTAGTGATTTTGAACATACCAGGGAAGAATGAACATGGTTTAAAGAGCTATTTATACCAGAAACAAAAGGTTCACCCGTAACGGAAACAGACACTATTAAGACTTTTCCCTTATGGCCTTTAAGCTTTTGACAAGCAAACAATATTCTGTGGCTCCTAAGAAATAATACCAATTAGCAGCACAGGCTTCCTAATACCAAACTGCTTAGCTGAATCAGAGACTAAACATTGTCTGATACTTTGAGAGGAAGACACTTTTACGGAGTCCTAGAATGAAGTTTGTAAAGCTTCACAAGGTTATTTGGGTGAAGAAGATAACAGAAATGCCAAGGGAATTGAAACAGCAGGCCATCTCTAAGATTTCAGTGCTCTCGTCTAAAAACAAATTAAATTCCCCACTTTATCTTAAGATAGGAATGGAAAAAATTGAGATACAAAAAGAGAAAAATGTTTTCATTGCAAGAACCCAGGTAGGTCCAGGTCTACCATAGTTGTATAAAAGGATATTGTGATTTTCCCCCCAGTAATGCTAACACAGAGGTTGTTTTATTTTATTTTATGCCACACATTTACATTTTACTTAAGCTCTCTCTGATATCATGGTCAGTCATCACAAAGCTATGACTCTATCCTACAAATTTTAGGAATGTTTGCCCAAGTGGACACCATTCATACATCAAATGTTCATTTATTCATTTACCCAACTTAGAGGGATCTTTCAAGCTCTTCATAATCTCTTTGTTGATTTTATTTCTCTGGATACTTTCGTGTCATTGACATACTTGGACACCTCACTACTCACCCTTACTTTAGTCCAGGAATTAACAAGTCAATAAGCATTAGAGAAAACAAAAATCTTGGGCCGGAGGGGGGGGGGGATCCCATTGCAAACACATTTCATTTCTTCATACCTACTAATTCCTGTTATTTTACCAGTTGTTGGTTGCTACTCAACCCTTCTTTTTTTACAATGACTTCTGGGTTCATATAGCAGCCTTTGGTGAAAGAATATCAATAGCATTTTGGAGACTGTTTATGTTACTATCTACTAGAGCACCCCTATCCAAACATATTTTGATCCCCTGAAAGAAATCTATTACGTTTATGAGACAGAACTTAGCTTTTCAGAAACTATCTTGATTCTTCTTCTAAAACAAAGTGTCATACACGACATTTTACAAACCCCTATTCTACAAGACTGAGTATTGTATGTTTAATACTAGTTTTCACTGACCTCAGAACAAATGGCAAGAGAGGTGACCTATAATTTCCTACATCTTTGTTGAATTGCCTTTTCATAGGTAGCATAACACTTGTGACTTTCTAATGTTATCTAGTGCAGAGCCTCATCTTAGACTTTGCTATTCTAGGCTTTCGGACTGTGACATGCAGGTTGCCCACTCTACTTGCCAACTAATATCAAGGAAGCTTTGGGGAATTCTGAAATATTACTGCTCGGTGGTGATGGATTAGGTATAGACTGACAAGATGAAAGTCAGTCACTCAAGAGAAAGATGCTGTTGGATAATAGAATTTCTGTTTTGGGGATAGGGCACTCTCTGGACCAACTTTCTTTTTCTACCACGAATTTTTCCAAAGAAGAATGTGTTATCCTGATATTCTTTCACTCTAAAATACTAAAACAAAATTATTCCACTTTAATTGCTATTTCTATATTCATTGGAATCTTGGATCATGTAGTTTGATGAGGCACTAGAGCAGTCGTTCTCAACCTGTGGGTCCCCAGTTGTTTTGGCCTACAACTCCCAGAAAGCCCAGCCAGTTTACCAGCTGTTGGGATTTCTGGGAGTTGAAGGCCAAAACATCTGGGAACCCATAGGTTGAGAACCACCACACTAGAGCTCTCTGAATGAAAATTGTGAACACTCCTTCCCTAAACTGCAAATCCCAGGATTCCACAGAATGGCATTATGATAGCTAAAGTGGAATAATAGTGCTTGAACGCTGTATCAATCACTGGGGTAGCAGTTGACCTTTTAAATGGTTTTTAGAAGTAATTCAACAGTTATTCATTTTGCAAAACTTGATGTGAATCTCCTGGAGCTTGCTATTTTTTTTTCTGTGAGGGTGGCAGTTTTGGCAGGCCACAACCTTGTGAGCCACAGAGCAGCAAATTGGCCTCTGAACCTGCTTCAGTTGTCCTTCCCTGCTGTAAGGGGTATGTTGAGTGCCCTTGGATCCAGCATTGCTCCTGGATGCTCAAGTGACCACTATTGCCATGATTGCCCAGGTTTAACTGATATGCTATCTG
Organism: Anolis carolinensis; assembly: GCF_035594765.1. Lineage (NCBI taxonomy): Eukaryota > Metazoa > Chordata > Lepidosauria > Squamata > Anolidae > Anolis > Anolis carolinensis. The sequence continues at coordinate 246,216,123 of NC_085843.1, read as the reverse complement.
CACTCCTTCCTGGCTAAGACAGTTCTGACTAAAGCAAACACTTTGGGCAACTTCTAGATTAACTCTGCTTCACATTTTGAGGAAAGGGAGAATTGCAGTCAGTGAGAAAGAAGAAACTGAAAACTCACTTTCATAAAATTCCTGCAGCACATAATTTTCAGGATTCAAGCTTTTTTATTCTATTTGACCTTGTAGGCTTTCTAATTTTGTAAACAACTTTGATGGTTTTGTCTGTAATAGGTGATAGAAATTCAATAATAAATTTAATCACAGATTTGATCAGCAGCAATACCTATAATTGGGCAGAAGCTATGCCTTGCTCATAGAAATTATATTTGATGGCATTTGTTTCCTCCTTTCACTATACATATTCTAATAGAAGCACCTACTAAAGAAATCCCCCTGCTCATGTGCTCACAATTATGTGAATCTGCCTTAAGCTATTTATATTACTTGCGCACTACTGGTGTCTAGGACAGTAAAATATTTATTCAGTCCTGTCCAAGTCAGGTACCTAACAATGCGAAGGCATGTATCTAAAAGTCTATTTTTTCCCTTCAGTTCCATTTCTGTCCACACATAAAGAGGCCTATTATGCTTGACACTAAACAAAACCAGAGTTTTGCTTCCTCTGCTTGACTTTTTAACTATGCAAAGTTTTTTTTCCTGGTACAATCTGCTTTGTTATTTTAATACTTATTTAGTGTCTTTCAGATTTGTGATTTACAAAGTTATTTTCTAGATCAGTGGTTCTCAACCTAGGGTCCCCAGATGTTTTTGGCCTTCAACTCCCAGGAATCCTAACAGCTGGTAAACTGGCTGGGATTGCTGGGAATTGTAGGCCAAAAACATCTGGGCACCCCAGGTTGAGAACCACTGATCTAGATTGTTCTGAAAAAAAATGTAAGTACTGGAAATTCTAAAATGACATCTAGTTCTCAGCTTTAAAAAAAGAATTATCAAGAATATGATTATAGCAAAAGGACCTGAAAAAAAATCAGATGGCATTTTTAATTATAAAAGTGTGCTGGTACATGTTGACCAGACACTCCCATTCCATGGTTATTTGTTTCTCATCTATCAATATTTAGTTCTTTTTAATGTTTGTATGTTTTCTGGATTTTAAATCATATTTTATCGATTTTACTGTAAGCCGCTTTGAGTCTCTTTTTTGGCGAGAAAAAGCGGGGTATAAATAAAGATACTCATCATCATCATTATCATCATCTAAATATAGACATTTCCCTCTCCATGGAGCATTTGTGGTTTTTTTTTACTTATTTTCCTGTCTTGTTGGACAAATAAATTAAATTTAGACAACACAATAAAGTCACTTCACATAATTTTGATATGCTTAATTGTTGAATTACAGCTAGGGGTGTAATTCTTTACCAAAGGTAGCTATAAGTAATTTCTTCCTGCTTTGAGAAAATCTTCAAAACTCAGTTTTTGAAGTCTATTTTCTACTTGTGACTTATTTTATGCAAAATTCACATATTGCTATTTTGTGCAGAAATACTGTGTTCCATGTGCAACTATGTGCAAATTTTGCACAGAATAGGTCCCAAATAGAAAATAGTCCTAGACTATAAAGACTTTTAGCAGTCCAGAATTCTTCTTGTCAAGGTTTTCCAACATTCAAAATATATTTATTTTAACCTTTTTTTTCAGATATTTTTGAATATTCTTTCCATCCCTTATTGGTTTGCACCATTGCCAAAGCAGAGATGAGTATCACAACGTTTAGCTTAGAGAATATGTAAACAATTTTAACATAGAAGATGTGTGTTACATGCGTTCCTGCATTAAATATGACATTCAAGTCATTTCACTTGGCTTTTAGAAAAGAATTTCAGAATGAATCTGGTCCATTGCTCCAATCTGGTATATTATGCAATGTTTTAATTGATATCAATATGACTATAAATCTTGCCAGATACTTTTTTCATGCTTTATTTGCTGCTTGGAATATAAATTGTGACTGTCATACTTTGTTTGAAATTTCTTCTTAATATGATGAAAGATGAACCAAGAATACATAGTCCCGGGAATAGCTACAAATCTGGATGCTCATGTTTAAGTGTCTTGTTTGTGCAATTTTGTACAAGCCAAAACAAAGAATAGTTGACCACAAGAGCCTGAATAGGAAGGAACTAATTGGAAAATTAGTCTGCTGAGATTGGCTTTTAATGGGTTATAAGAATTCTTGAAACAATCCAAGGACTCAGATGCAGTTCTCTTATAGTCTGTGATTCTGCCCTTAGCATGTATAAATAGCACAAATGAAGGGTACTTCAGTTCTTGGTGTATACAAGATGATAATTTGTCACTGCTTCTATTGTGTCCATTTGGTAAATTCAGCAACCTCAGTTTTCATCTGAGTTTAATTTTATATTTGGCATAAAGATTATGTTGTTTATGCTTTGTGTGGTCTAAAAGCAGCCATTTATGTTTTATTCATTTAAGTTTTACATGGGAGCTGGAATAGTAAATGCTACAATATTATATTATTAGGGTATAAAAAGACCCACAATTACATTATATAAAAAATAGACCACAGATTGACTGTGGCTTCCATCACTCTGCAGTACAGATATCTAGTGGGAAATTTGGGGACCTAAACACCCTAGTGTTTCCAAATTCTAAATTAGACAATCTAACTGGTCCATGGTAAAACAGGATGCCATTTTCAAAGATGCGGGAGATAGGAATAATGTGTGCACATATATTATCACTACCTTCAGGTAGGTAGGTAGGTAGATAGATAGATAGATAGATAGATAGATAGATAGATAGATAATTGTATTGCTGAAATTATCCAGGGAATAAACTTCACTATATATACGGAGCCCCGGTGGTGAAGTGCGTTAAAGCACTGAGCTGCTGAACTTGCAGACCGAAAGGTGCCAAGTTCAAATCCCAGGAGCGGCTTGAGTGCCCGCTGTTAGCTCCAGCTCCTGCCAACCTAGCAGTTCGTAAACATGCAAAATGTGAGTAGATCAATAGGTACTGCTCTGGCGGGAAGGTAACGGCGCTCTACGCAGTTGTGCCAGCCACATGACCTTGGAGGTGTCTACGGGCAACGCCGGCTCTTCGGCTTAAAATGGAGATGAGCACCAACCCCCAGAGTCAGACATGACTGGACTTAACGTCAGGGGAAACCTCTACCTTTACCTTTACTATATTTTGAGTTTAACTTCTAATCAGGTACACAGTTAACAAGAGCTAGACTTGGCATATTTATGGTTTGAAAACCATGAGCTATGTGAATAGTGGCCTGAATATTGGATTTTAATTGCTGAAAGCTCAAATTTTGCACATCCACAAATCTTAGGCTAAGATCCTTTATAGTCATTACCTTACAACCTCAGAGGATGCCTGCCATAGATGTGAAACGTCAGGACAGAATACTTCTGGAACATGGCCATACAGCCCGGAAGACACACAACAACCCTTTATGGTCATTGTTGCCACTAGCTAGTGAATATCCCTTCCTTACAGAATGTTAACTCATGAAGTCAACTTATAAAGGAGAATCACAATTCATTCAATAGTAAGCTTCTTGCATATGTGCTTACATTCCCAGTGCTAGGTAACAATGTATATATTTGGTGTTAATCATTATTATGAGGATAACATATAACAAGCAGAAATACTTCACAGCCAAGCTAAACAAACCAGTGTTACCTAAGCCATACAAATTATGATTTATAAAATAATAGTGAGAATAGCATGCCCTTCAGAATTTCACAGATGAAGGATGGAACCCATGTGGCTAACAATGTCAATATAATCAAAATTATCAAAGTTATTAATGAGGAAAACACACAATCTAAGCAGCATTCTGCTTTTCCTAAACCTACTGGGAAGGGCGAGATTTTGACTACCCCTCCTCCCTGCTGAGTTAATGAAGTGTAGACTACTTTTTCAGCAATTGAAATCAACTGGGCAAAGAGGGAAAAAGGATGAGTGAAAGAAAGAGAAACTTAGACATTTTTAAAGCATATTAAAAAGTGAGAATTATCAGGATTGTATCTGCCAAATCAGGACAGATATGAAATAGGCCACTTGTTTCAGATCTTCATATTAGCAAATAGCAGTATAAACAAAACACATTTCCTTGGTTCAGGGTTCAGAAAGAATCCTGGTTATATTAAAACAGGGAGCCCCCAGTGGCACAATGGGTTAAAGCCTTGTGCCAGCAGAACTGGTGACTTGAAGGTTGGGTTGCTGACCTGAAGGTTGCTGATTCGAATTCAACACAAGGAGAGCATGGATGATCTCCCTCTGTCAGCTCCAGCTCCATGCGGGGATATAAGAGAAGCCTCCCACAAGGATGGTAAAACATCAAAAACACCTGGGCGTCCCCTGAGCAACATCCTTGCAGACAGCCAATTCTCTCACACCAGAAGCAACTTGCAGTTTCTCAAGTTGCTCCTGACACACACAAAAAAAATTAAAACAGAGGTGGGAAATTGGAGTCCTGCAGATATTGTTGAATTGACACACACTTCCAGCATCCCTTACCCTTGTCTATGTTAGCATGAGCTGCTAACAGCTGGAGTTCAATATCTGGAGGACCACACAATCCCTGTTTTAAAACTAGAATGCTTCTAATCTCCTCTCTCATGAAAAGTAAAAAATAAGAAAAAGCATGAAAACTCAATGCTTGACATATAACTATTGTAGAAAATCAACATTGTCCCTTATGAATGGAACCAATCACTATAAAGTAATATAAAACAAAAGTCATTGAGCAGTGTACTTGTTTCAAGGTCCTTGAAACAGTGGATGCTCAATGCCCAGAAGTATCCAAAGAAGTATCTCCTTTTCTTTTTTTGTGGAAGCTTTATTGTCTTCATCAGTAAACCGATGATAGTGGTTGCTTATGCATCCTGCCAAAGGGACTGCACAATTTAGAACAATGATTAAAGGAATTTTGGTCTACATTAGAACCAATGCGCATCACAGAAATGAAAGCAAGCTAACCTCTGTCACATTGAAAACCCATGTTTAGCTCTGATAATAGTTGTCTCACAAAATCAAGGAATAGCTTCCTGCTAAATTGGAAGTGATTTAACCCACTTTTTTTCTTTGATGCAGCTGCTAAATCAGTTTGCCAACTAATTTCCTTCATTTTCTCTGTGAATGTCTGAAAATGGCTGAATTGTTTCCATCTTCGAGTTGATTAGAAAATATACTTGGCTCATAAGCCAAGAAAAATAGGGAGGTTTGTTACAAAGAAGGTAGCCAAAGGCTCAGTTGAGGAAATGTGTAAATACTATACAAAATTAAGCACCTCAAATGTTTTCAAAAGCTCATGCATTGTTCTTTGTTTCTGGCATGTAAACAGATGTTCTTATTTAAGCTCATCACCCAAAAGAGACCAAAAGATGTTGAAAATATGAATATGATAATTCATGGATATAGATGCAAATAGTTACTATAATTTAAATAAAAATGCAATATATCTTAAGAAGATTGTACTCTGGTAAACCATGTGACTATTCATCTGATGTCCAGGTGTTAAGAGTTATAGGCAAAAGGAAAGCCTTTGCTTTTTCTTCTTATGGTCATGTCTTCCAATAAAGAACATCTTGAAATAAAGGAAGGAGAACACATGATCACCCTAATATAATTTGCTTCTCATATGAATTCCCTTGAATGGATTACTGTAACACACACAGTTCTCACTTCTAAAGAGTACTGAGCCTTTGGAATTGATGGAAATGTTTCCAATGTGCCAGTGAATGCCTATTCCAAAAATATGGGACCACCACTGAAAAGGCATTTCCCCATAGTACTCACTAGAGCTGAAGAAAATAATTAATTGAACCACAGCTCATTTACATAATCATCCATGCTACTTCCAGATATCATACATTTGGAGCTTGTCCCACTATTTTTATATGAAATTGGTGCAGATAGTAATGATGATCAGTTTGTGTTGGGCTAGTTCAATGCATGCATTTTGACCTTTTGCAATTGTTAGAGCAAGCACTTTGCTCCTGTTATCCTTAGTGAGTGTAACCAACTTGCTATGAGTTAGAAGACATCCTATGCATTGTTTTTCGATATTATACAAGTATCATAGATCCAATGACACCGTGGTGAAGACCTAAAAGAAAGGGAACCAGAGAGCGGAATTGATTGGACCTGTTCTTAAGACAGAACAACTCACAACTGTACCTCCTTAACTGAAGCTAATAACTCTGTCTTAGATAAGTCCTTGGTCATTTATCAGAAGTCAGATTTGGGAAAGATGAATTAGAAAAGAATAAATGGCTGCTGTGCAGAACCAGCATGGAATAGGTGTGGCAATAAGAGCTTGTAAAGGAAAGTCTGGTTTGATCATTAGCCCAAGGTTTTATCTCCTTACAGATATTTAAAAAGCCAATTAAATGTTTGGCCTTTTAACACTCCTGAAAAATGAAAATACTGATCAAAACTAAAATACAGTACACGATCACTAATTAACAGGAAAAGGGTCCACAAAACATAGTGATTATAGACTTTGGTATATCATGGCTGGCTTTGTGGAATAATTAGAGTGTAACAGCAGGACAGACTTGCTAAATATTGGAAGTGATTAGCAGTGCAAGGAGTGTGGTTGAATCTTTGCATATGGATAGCTGCATACACACACACACACACACATGCATACTATAATTCTCTTGCTTTCTTGTCAGTATATATACAGGATTGTACTGGAGGACCTAGAGATTCCCAGGGGGAAAAAACAGAAAACTCCTTTTAAATTGAAATTAAAAACAACACTGTAAAACTGTGATGGTGCCTACACCGATCATCCACTTGAGCCTGTTAAGTGATGAAAGTATTCACAGGGGAGGAAGTGTGTTTGCAAGATGGTACAGTACATTCACCTAAAACCCTAGCTTAGTCTCTTGGCATTTCATCAACAATCAAGTTACACAAACTCTAATGCCCATCAAAGGATACGTTGTTTTCTAAAGAAAGCTGGTCAAGCTGCTTAGAGAAAGTGAGATGTAACAGGAGAGCCTGGTAGGGAACAAGTGCGATAACTGGAACAGATTCTGTGCTCATTTCCCCATTTTTCTTCTTGTATGCCTCCATCTGTTTCAGTAGACTCTTTTGTGATTTCCATGGGTCTGATTTGAAAACCAGAGCCTGTTACAACATTGCATAAACCAAGGCATTTAAAAATAAACAATTAAAAACTTCAGTCTTGCACACAGTGTTACTGTACTAAGACGAATTAGGGACAACTAATCTCATTTACATCAGAAAGCAGAACTAAGGGTCAAGGTAGACATAGCTGACCTTATTCTCCAGCAGAGTGGGCAACTGTGGGAGAAAAGAGCTGCATTAACCCCTCCCAGAGACAATAATAATAATAATAATAATAATAATAATAATAATAATAATAATAATAATAATATCTCCCCAAAGGGACTCGGGGTGGCACACATGGGGACAAGTGCTAAAACATCAATTTGATGTACAATTAAAACATAAAACAATATACAGAATTAGCATAATACAATAATTAATTAAAACATCTTGAAATAAACATACCCCAAAAACATCTCCTTGCCAAAAAATATGTTTAAAATATTTTCTGCCTGTATACTTCTAGGGGTCATGACACATTAACTTTTTTTTTTTTTTGCTTCACCACCAGTCTATTTAAGTTCCATGAAAGGTGTTTCTTTAAGAAAAAGAAAGTGAAGTTATTTCGGGATCCTTTTCTATTACACTATGTAACCCGATTTTTGTTCCTGCATTACAAATGTAATTTCCTAATTGGTTCTATCATAAAAACATGGAAGAGGTTTATTAAATTGCAAAAAAAAAGTTTTTGTGGTACATCCTGCTGCACATTTTGCTATAGTTTTTCAATGAATATCTCGAGTCTCAACCAATTCAATATAGTTTGTGGCAGCCACAAAAAACAAAGTTTCTGGAGTACAACAATTACTTTCAAAGTAAGTACCACACAATTAAACAGGAAATAATGCTACCAAACTAGGAACAGAACATTTAGCAAATTTTGTTACATAGTGTTATTAAAGAGCTCTTTTGGAAGTAAAATGACCAGGGGATCCTAGAAGACAAAAACAAAATTGGAAGCAATATTAATTTGTTTTGATCCCTGGAGAGCCCCAGTGTCACAAAAGTGCTCTGAGAGCCACATGTGGCCTGTAGGCTATATAATACTGATCCCATTCTAGAGCAAGTCCTTAAGTCACAGTCTGGATCAGGACTTTAGTGTGACATCTAGAAGTGGATTTAATACATTCCTGTATTAACCCCAAGGTCTTGATTCTTCTTGGAGCTCCTTGCTCTGGCAAACATGATCCATGAGGTACATCATTAAAATATTGTCTAATGCAACCCTGAAGCTCTTATGGACAAAGAAGTATGACAGAAATTTGTATTGTGCATGAAGATTTTTCAGGATCCTTCAGTAAGGGACACTTCACAAGTTGCAATTGTAGAGCACCAAAAACTTATTTTCTCTGACAGTCACATGGGCATAATTCCTTTATTTATTTATTTATTTATTTATTTATTTATTTATTTATTTATTGTATTTGTATTCTGCTTTTTCAAAAGAGACGCAAAGCAGCTAACACTAAAATCATAGTGTTTAAATTAAAACCTAAATCATATAAACATTAAAATAGAATTAAATAGGGGACTTATTGAAAATACATAGTTAAATCCAATAAAATCATTAAGACTCTTTTTAAAACCTGTTGAATTGCATAAAACACAGAATTTCCTGGTTTGATCTTAAAAACCTGCTTGAAATCTCCTTAGATTAGTCACCAACGGGATTTTGGCCTGCATCAATAGGAGTATAGCGTCCTATTCTGCCTTAGTCAGACTACACCTGGAATACTGTGTCCAATTCTGGGCACCGCAGCTGAAGGGAGATGTTGACAAGCTGGAATGTGTCCAGAGGAGGGCAACTAAAATGATCAATGGTATGGAGAACAAGCCCTATGAGGAGCAGCTTAAAGAGCTTAGCATATTTAGCCTGCAGATGAGAAGGCTGTGAGAAGACATGATAGCCATGTGAGGGGAAGTCATAGGGAGGAGGGAGCAAGCTTGTTTTCTGCTGCTGCCCTGGAGACTAGGACGTGGAACAATGGCTTTAAACTACGGGAAAGGAGATTCCACCTGAACATCAGGAAGAACTTCCTCACTGTGAGGGCTGTTCGGCAGTGGAACTTTCTGCCCTGCACTGTGGTGGAGGCTCCTTCTTTGGAGGCTTTTAAGCAGAATCTGGATGGTCATCTGTTGGGGTGCTTTGAATGCAATTTCCTGCTTCTTGGCAGGGGGTTGGACTGGATGGCCCATGAGGTCTCTTCCAACTCTATTATTCTATGATTCTAGGAGAGCCCATTTGTGGTTTGCAGTAGTGATGAGTGTTATCTTCTTGTATAAACAATGTCTCAGAAACCCAGAAAGAGTTCTAAATTCTGGGATGGATATGGAAGGCCAGACAGTCAGAGGCAGCTGATGGTCAGGAGGTTTCATTTTGGTCCAGCTATCGGACATTAATCAAGCTCCACAGTTGGATTCAGAATGTCTTCTTGCCCACCATCTTTCACTTTAGGTGATACATTGGTTTGGAAAATGTTTCAATATTCATTACAAAATTGAGAAAGGGAGTGAATCATTTTTGAGGATGTTTCCAAAATTATGGACTTAATTTTTTTTGTACCTGTAACGAAGTAACAAATGTTTCATTGCTTTTTTCGTTAAGTAATTCAGCAAGTGGAGAAACGTCAGAGGCTAATTTCTCCCTCTTTTTTAGAGCTATCATGATGAAACTTGCTATAATTTCATCACACATTTTCCACTATTAGCCCACCAGGTTTTGGAACATTACACTCATCCACTAATCTTTGAGGAATTTTTGAAATTTTCACAAACTATATATATATATATATATATATATATATATATATATATATACGACAAGATCTGTTTACTTGAATTTTATATACAGTGTACAAGATAACCAGGGAATCAATCCCCCCAAGTTTCAGAATGATTCACACATCTACAGATTTTTGAGGATTTTAAAAAGTGTAAACAAAAACAATTTATCCCCCCAAAATGCAATACCAACAATCCCCTTGAATGTTTGTCTGTTTTTATGACACACAACCACATAACTTCAACTTAGCACAGATTTGTACTATTATTACTTTCATCCTCTTTGCAGATTCAGTAATTTTATTTATTATTATTAGACTGACTTTAAACATCTGGCTGCTGTGGCACTCATTGGGGCTTTTTGATGCTGAGCATTGCATTCTGGGAAATTAGTTTAGGGCAGGGCCTTGTGAATTCTCTGCCGCAGGGGTCCTTGCCTTCCCAAACTACATTTCCCAGAATGCTGTGTTCTCAGTCTCCCCTCCAGTTCAGCTAGCCCCACTCCAGCTTTCCTTCCTAGTGCAAGCGACAAGAAGTCTGTGTCTTAATTTAAATACTAGCAATGACTTTCTTTGTCTTTGCCAAAGTTGTTTAATTCTTATACTGAAAATTAAACTGATTTTGGGAGGCTTCCGAAACTTACAGAATCTTAATGAAAATTATTGGTGAGTGTTTTGATTCTTTTTCTCCCTCTTTCCTACATGTTTCTTAATAGCGATTCGTTAGCATGAATCTAACAAATTACTAACGATTTATGATAGTTTTGCACAGCCCTAAAGCAGAGCCAAAACTTGCTGCTGCTGCTGCTGGACCCTCAAGCATTTTGCCACATTAATTAACAATGCTTCTTTGGAGAATATTTATGCTAGCATTTGGAGCCATGTGGAATTCCAAAGCGATGGCTTCTAAATGAGAAAGAATAGGCTTGCACAGTGCCTAGACCTAGCAGCTGAAGGAGGGCTTTCTTATCTCAGTGCCACTGCTTTGCCTTCAGAGAGCGAGAAGAACAGCCAGCATCTGCTGGACATCTGCTGAATCTCTTCCCCTGCTGCCATTCTGTTTTCCTTGTGTGCTGTGTCTTTTAAAGATTATAAACTTGAGGGCAGGGACCTCTCAAATTAACAACTCATGTAGAATCAGGACTGTAGAGTTGGAGGAGATCCCCTGCATTGTAGGAATACACATCAGAAGCACTCCTGACATGATCATCCAGCTTCTATTGAAAAACCTCCAGAGAAAATGCCACTACATTCCAAGGTGGCATAGCCCACTCTTGAACAACTCTTATCAGAAAATTCTTAATGTTTAGGTGGAATTTGTTTTCCTATAGTTTTAATCCATTGCTCCATATCAAAGTCTCTGGAGCTGCCAAAAAAAGCTTACACCTATATGGCATTCTTTCAAATATTTAAACAGGTCTATCGTGTCACACCTCAATCTCTTCTCAAGGATGATACCCACTTCTTTAAACTGCTTTTCATAGGGAATTGTTTCCAGACCTTTTTCTGATTTAATACTCTAAACGTGCCAGATCCCATCTGACCTTGAAAGCTAAGCAGGGTCAGCCCTGGTTAGTATTTGAAGGGGAGATCATCAACAAATAACATTCTTAATTTCCAATGAAGAGAAAGTCTAATGATATTTAGTTGAAATGTCTCTCTTCTCTGCATTGGCTTCAGGGTTAATGCTGCCTGTGCGATGAAAACTGATTTAAAAAGAAAAGAAAAGGATCCTAAGATGTTTAGCACAGTGGTTGAATGCATTAATCTAATCTTGAATCTCAGAGAACTCTTGATTTATATAGAAACAAACTGTGAGAAGAGAATAAATAACTAGAAAATGTGGCTATTATTTCCATCCTGACCTTAATGTGAAATGGAAGGTTTTTATATATGTAAAAATAAATAATAACATCACTTGTGCATAGAAATAAAATGCATACGTAGGGAAAATCATTAAGCATTATAAATAAATAAAAGTACAATGGACTTAAATATTGATCCCTGTCCTTGTTCACACCAGCCAAGCACTATAATCTGGCACTTTATCCGTCTCAAGGCTGCAGAGTAAGCATTCCACATTTTAGAAGTGCCACAACTGTTTCGTTTGAGCAAGAAAAGGTAATGGATACAAAGTATAAAGAATAAAGAAAAATAACATTCGATAGAATGGTTACACTGAGACTCTCTCATGATCTTGCATACAATTTTATATTATAAATTTGTTTTATAATTATTTGTTCACTGTTCAATGAGCTTTCCACCTTCTCAGTGGCTACAGTTCAGTTACACCTTTGCTTTCCTCACTGCTCACAAAAACAAACAATTTGCATGCTTCACTTCCTGTTGTTTCACCCCCATTCTTAATTATGAGTCATTAGATGTTTGTAATTCAAGAACTGTCTCTGTCTGTAGCCAAGAGATGCATGCTTTGATTTAAGCCAGTTTTTCAACATGCCTTGAAGTCCACCTTGGAATTCACATTAGATCAGTGGTTCTCAACCTGTGGGTCTCCAGGTATTTTTGGCCTTCAACTCCCAGAAATCTAAACACAGTGGTTCTCAACCTATGGGTCCCCAGATGTTTTGGCCTTCAACTCCCAAAAATCCTAACAATTAGTAAACTGGTTGGGATTTCTGGGAGTTGTAGGCCAAAACACCTGGGGATCCACAGTTTGAGTACCACTGGTGAAGACAAGGTTGCCTATTGTTATAGGGAATGAAATCAGCTCTACATCTTCTAAATCCCATTTCCATTAGTCCTCTGAATACAATAATGCCCAAATAATGGATATGTACTCAAGTTAGCATATGTAGTCCATTTATAAGAGGCTCTCTGTTAATTAAAACTCAAGCAATCAAAACTCTCAAGCAACTAGCAAAAAAAAATCAAAGAAATACTTTAAATAAAAATGAAAATCAGTTTTTTTAACAGTAAACCTGTGTTACATTAAATAAAAGTAGTCTTTATTTATCTTTATTTGCTTTTAATTAGTTTATTTCAATATTAATATCAAACCAATACAGAGTTTATGGTATTGTATGGGATATAGTATTCATTAAGCCTATTTTTAATAGTAACTTTCAAGCAACCAGAAGCTACATTTATCCAGAATCTACCAATCCTCATGTGTGCTAGTTAACTGGGAATCTACTGTATTTTCTTCCAGTAATAACTATAACTGCAGTACATGTTTTTCAACTCCCTTTAAATTGCCTAATCCAACTGGTATAAATGCAGTCTTGAGTAGATGACCCTTGAGATCCCTTCCAACTCTGAAATTCTTACCTGCTTTCTCCTTGAGCCAGAAAAACTTTAATGTCACTTCAGGATCGATCACGTTCTACTTATATCCGCTGAGAGCCCAACTGTGAAAGACTGTAGGCTGCAGGCCTGATCCTTGAAGCTTAATTAGTGGAATTCAATCTGGTTGCTGACCTTGGACCCAACAACCTCCAGCTACACAGGTCTGTCAGGAGCGTGGTGGTAAAAGCAACAGATCGCTAGAGCATGTGTCTGCCATATGGAATCTCTCTCCTTGGGGATGGATACTAGTAGGAATTATTTGATTTATCCTGTGGAAGTGGTAACTGTTATGCTTCCCTACACCTATGGAAGTCCTTTTTTCTTTGGAGATCCTCCATAGTTAAATGTGACACTATTTTGTTTTTAGTGTTATTATTTTCTCTGACAGTTTCAGCTGGAAGAAATTACAAATCCAATCCGAATTTTTTTTTTTTTAGTAAATATACTGAAAGAATAGTTTCTCATGTCAAGCTGTATTGTTGGAGAGAAAGATTGTGTGTGTGTGTGTTTCCCCCCCTGCCTTTTTGCATACACATCACTGGGATTATTGTAGAGTGTGTTGAGAAAACTCACTTTGCCTGTTTACTTTAAGCACTGCGCTGTCAGTTGTCAGAACCTTTAAATTTGCCTCAGGCACACACACTAAGGTTCAGGAAGAAAGGTAACATCCATATTGTTAGGGAATAGAGAATATGAAGCAACTTTTTAAAAAATCACTTCTGTCATAGCAGTTCAGGTCATAATCCAATTCTCCTATTGTGTTTAGAAATATCTATGAGGGCAGTCACACTTGAGCAATTTCAAATGCAGCCATAATAAGAGACTAAATTACAGTACAGTTTCCTTGTACTTTTAAAAGCAAGCCCAGTACTGTTGAAATATACATTCATATGTACCATTTACAGGTTCTATTGTGACAGACGTTAATTACTGATAAAGAAATATCATTGCAGGATTTATAGCATGTGGTTGCCCATTAAAGAGTAAGGGTTGTTTTATGGCAACCTGCCTCTGAACAAATCTTGCAAAAAAACATGATGATGATGGTGGTGGTGGTGGTGATAACAATAATAATTATTTTATTCTTATACTCCAACACCATTTCCCCAAAGGGACTCAGGGTGGCTTACATATGGGACAAAATGCCCACAAGACATAAATACAAAACATCAATTAAAGCTAAACAATTAAAATAAGAACATAGTAAAATATAACAATCCAGATAAAAGCATAATTAAAACATAAAATATAAAACAGCTGTATTAAGTTAGTCTTACGGTCGCCGTAAATTGGAAATAACTTAAATACACACAAAAACAGCATACTGTATTTGCTTGTTCCCAGGTAAACTCTATGACTTTATGAGGTAGCTTTTATTACTTCATTGTGACTTTTAATGATTTGTTATGTGGATCCATGGAAACAACTAAAGGCTATTGAATTTGGTGTTGCCCCTGTTGGAGTCTAGAAAGAAGAAATTTCAAACAAATTGAAGTCGCTCAAGGTTGAAGACCAAATCAACAGTTCTCCCTTAAATTAGGGTTTCACACAGGGTTGTCAGCCTAAAAACTGCTCTTTATCTCCCTGCATCCCTTACCATTGGCTATATATTACAGTGGATGGGAACTTCAACAATTGGAGGGCTACAGTTATGTAACTACGGTTGCCAAACTAAAAATTAGAGAAGGACCTGGTACCTTTAACATTTGTGTAGAAGAGGGAATTTCAGTAGGTGTTGCTTTTCATACAACCAGGTTAAAATGCCTGCTGAGATTCCCTTTTCTGCATGGTCATTAAAGATACAGGACCCTTCTCCAATGTTTACACCTCCAGCCTTCCAATTGGTGGAATCAGCGGTAGTTGGCATAGCCCAATGGAAAAGGATACAGATAGTCATAGTGCAGCAACATTTGAAGGGTCACTGTTTTTTATCTCTACAGCCCCATCCACACAGCTGTACAAAATCCATATTGAACTGGATTATATGGCAGTGTGGACTCAAATAACCCAGTTCAAAGCAGATATTATCTGCTTTGATATTTAGGATTATATGGCTGTGTGGAAGAGCCCCATGGCACCTTCTACACTACCATGTAAAATCCAAATTATCTGCTTCGAACTGGATTATATGACAGTGTTGACTCTCAATAATGATAATGATAGCACTTTATTTATATTTTGTCCTATCTCCCCAAGTGGACTCAGAGTGGATCACAGTACAGATACATGGCAAATATTCAATGCCCTTTTGGACAAACAGAACAGACAGACAGAAGGAGGTAAGTTGTCTCAAAGTCCAGTTTTTTGGGTTTTTTTGGTGCCTTGGAGGTTGAGGTTGAGCTCGGATTCAGTCACAGGAGGGTGATGTTGCTCCATTCTCTATGACAAAGAGCCATCAGAACTTCCTCCTTCCACCTTCCTTTTGGTCACCACATTTCTGGCCTTGTTCATTATGGTGTTGTAAAATGCCTCCCCTAATTTCTCTACTGTTTTCGAACTGCTTAGGTAAACAGAGAGCTGGACTTGATGGTCGAGCACTCACCCCGACCAGGCTTCAAACTGGCCACCTTTCGGGTGGTAGATCTTATCACTGCTGGTTTACCAGCTGTACTACAGCCCAGCTCATATAATCCAGTTCAAATCCTATAATCTGGATGATCTGCTTTGTAATTTGAACTATATGGCAGTATAGAAGGGGCCTTAGAGACGGTAATCTATTACATTAGAGAAGGTAATCTAATAATGCACAATGTTGGTGAAAGAAAAATGTCCTACAGTTTTGAATTTCACATGGAAAGCTTCACTGGACCATACAGCAGTGGCAGAAGAATTACTGCAAAATCATAATTTGGTATGGCAAAACGTCTTTGTTGTGTCATTCAGTTCTGGTAAAAACAAACTACAAGTACTTTTTAGGTGCATAAATTATATTTTAGTTTGTACTATTAAGATCTTCATAATGAACAGGGATGTGTTAAAATATAATTAATTCTGCAAGCCCTGTTATAAATTATCTGTGTCATCCAGGACTGCAAGATTAACAGTTAACAGTGTGAATTGTGAAGAATGATAGTTTTCATGAAGAAAATATTGCAGACCTGCTTGCAGGTTATTAACATTATGAAATTCGCCACTGAATCTCAATTGCTGTGAAATTTATCATTCCCACAAACTAACCCTGTTACAGATAACATAACACTTATCTAACGAGATCAAGTATTGTATATAAATGATCAAGCAAGAAGTAATTATTCGAGGATTAGAAAATTTGCCCCCAAGGATGCACCGAGCCCCTGAATCAAGAATTTTCTTGTTTTTATGTTAGAAGAGGCCAAACTGGCTCCATCTTTGTTGATCATATATCAACAGATAAATACCTTTTTTATTCTGCTAGTATTTGAGTTTTTAATGATGATGATGATGATGATGATGATGATGATGATGATGATGATGTATTTATATCCTGCCCTATCTCTCTGCGGGGACTCAGGGTGGTTTACAACAAGCTGTGACAAACATTCAATACTAAACAAAGAAGGAAAAACTGAAACCACCCAAATCCCAAAACATACCCAACATCCACATCAAAATAATAATAAAGACCACAACAAACATTAAACAAGGACACAACTAAATTATGTTGATTTCTGACAGGTGGGTGCTAACTATTTATTTTTATTGGTAGGTTTTTAATTGCTTTGTGCTTATTTTTTCATTTAAATATTGCATTTTATCTTGTATCTTGTATCTCCTTGTTGCTCTTTTTGAACACTAATTATTATGGAAAGTCAGTATAGGGATAAATAGGTATTTCTGTTAACTGCAAGGAGTAACAGCTGTGACTGGTAAACTGCCTCAAGCTTTGAATCATAAAAAGACCCTTTTAGCCCAAGGGCACTCAGTACGATCTGAAAGAAAGGCTTTTTTTTCCAAAGAAGGCATTGCAGTTGGGAAAAAAACCATATGTGATATCTTTTTACTGAGGTATGATATACAGGATTTTCAAGAAATACAAGAAGTGCATCTTAAACCCTGACAAATCCTAGGGTGTTATTGGTCAGGAGTGGCAAGAGATGATCTCCCAGATCTTTATAGACCCTAAGTCCCATGATATATTACCAACCTGATGGGGGTTGCAATTCAGGAAGATCTGGTGATATATATTCCCTCACTGACAAAAGGTATGATGTTCCTCTTAAAATTCCCTTAGTTATCTTTCAGTTGCAGACTTTTGAGCATTTTTTCTTCTTCTTGAATAAAGCATTGGTTCTAATCAATAAGTGGTCGGAAGTCCTCTATGGACACCGTGCTCCATACTTTATGTCCAATTTCTTCATAATATTGGATATGTTGGCTTAACCTGATAGAGCAGTGTTTCTTAAACTGTAGGTTCCAAGGTGTTTTGGCCTACAACTCCCAGAAATCCCAGCCAGTTTACCAACAGTTAGGATTTCTGGGAGACCAAAACATCTGGGGACTCACAGATTGAGAACCACTGTGATAGACGCTGTAATGCAACAAAAGCTAGAGAGCTACCATCTCTGTGTCCATGAAAAGCAGGAGCAAGCCACACACATGTACACAGTGAATGAAGCATCTAAACATGATGGAATATAGAGACCTTTGTTGTTTATGATGATATTTTTTCTAGTAATGATACAATTCATTTCTATTCCTTCTATGAATGATAATTGTATTCATTTTATCATGCCTTTCCCCCACTATTTGGGTCTCAATCTTGGGTTTTGTTAATATGGAGGTTACCAAGCTTAGCAAACTTTTTGGCTTCCTGATGGAATCAAAATGAGTCGCCTTGGGAAGATAGGGAGGAATATAAATAAAGTTATCTATTTATTATTTAATATATTCAGGAGGAAAATGTTGCAAACTGGTAAGAGCTCAAGGAGATACCACATGTTTCTATAGAAAGGAAAACCAGTCACAATCTTTTGATGGAAGTCTTGGATAGTACAAAAGGAAGACTCCTATAGAGACCATTGCTGTCATTCCTCAGAAAGAAATCTTTCCACATTGGTGTGAAATATCTGACTCTGCCTTGTGAGTGCAGTATTGATAAATTGTGGGGTGCTCTATAAATAAATGTTTCAAAGGCTTGCATAGATCATAAAGACAAACAACATTGTTTTCTGATAAAGCAATTATTTTGATGAATATTTCAGTAAGATGCAAACATCTATATTCTTGATCTTAGGTCAATATGGCCTTATCCATCTGCCTCAGTCAGGTTGAACTGAAAGGAATGCAAATGATTTGTTTTGTTTTTGCTAATTGCCACCATTTAATAAATCTACATTGAAGGCAATACCATAATTGTTGTAACTTGTCTTTTTGTGGACTTCAATATGCTCAGAGTTGGCATTTTCTTAAATATGCAAGTTGTATGAAAATTAATTGAATAGCAGGAGATAGTGATTTTTTTTTACAGGCCAGGCCTCTAGACCAAACACTTCCAGGGAGGAATACCTTTTGGAACATGGGTAAATAAAACCAAGAATATGAAATAAGTGGGTGGGGTGGTGGGGTCCTACTGCATTTTAAAAAGAGAGAATGCATCAAAAAATAGTTATGTTAGAAATGCATACAAGACTTACAGTTATACAGCTTTTCTTCCCTATATGCCTATCTGCTTATCATCTTGGGCTTGTGCATTTGTCTTTTTTCTTTTAGTCAGGTGCTTCTTTAGCATCCATAAGATAGAACTGTTACCCTAGTTACATATAGCCCAGTTAAGACTGACAGGCATACCGTAAAACTGATTTGTTCCTCTACAATATTGAGATACAGCTGGACGTTCTCATTTCTTAAAGCTTGTGCCAAATCAGTATGAGTTGCAGACAATCCGCTAAGATCCATTGCCACCCGGCCCATAACTTGGAATGGCTGAGCATTTAATTGAAATTCAGGATAAATTTATTCCATAAAAACCAGTAAGAAGAGCAAGAAAATGTGGTAACAGATCACACAGAACACACAAAACTGTCCTTAACATGAGGCTATTTGCTCTTTTCAACATCACATTTCCAGGCATTCATTTTGCAAATGATTTTAAGAAAGCTAGGCAAAATAATGACCAGAAATGCTTGTGAGAAAGGGGATAGGGCATATTTTAGAAGAGTTAGATTTGGGTTTAAATCTCAGTGAAGTCAGATTTGGCTTTAAATTATGCCCTACTATGCTTACTTCTGAGTGGCCTGATATTAAACGAACGATTTTGTGTCCATTTTTAGGTTACGTTTCTTCATTGCTTTTTCAAGATGGATGTTAGAAATTATATAACATCAGACTTGGCTCTCTCTCAGAACTAATGTTGGCATTAACTGAAGTCAATCAAGCCCTCCAGCCCTATGCTTATCTAACTTCTCAAGATGACCACATGTGTTACCATTACTTTATGAGAGCTGGTTTGCTATTCAGAAAATAAATAAAATTATAGAGATCTAACTTTGCACATAGAGTGATAGAGCAAGCAATTCATGACCTATCTTCCCCTGCTTCAAGATAGTTAGCTATTTTTTCAAGATGGGTAGCTGAATTTTTCTCAATGGAATGAGTATGCACCTTGATGTTGTCAGGCAATTTGAATGACCATTCTCAAAATATTTTCCCAATAACTGTGGTGGTAGACTTTCGTTATGCAAAAATATCTGGTAGATACTAGGTTGCCCGCCTTATGTAAAGGAGAGCTGGAGGAGATTGGGGGGGGGGGGCAAATAATACCGAATAAACTAAAAGAATGATAGCTGAGCTGGAAGCACGCGGGGTGCAGGAGATTTATATAGGGTCAGTGAGATCCTTTTTTATGCTTGGCTTTGTAAATCTAAACAAACCAAGTGATCGGAAGAAGCACCACGAATCTCTAGTAACCTTCTTCAAAATATGTATTGATGAATGTGCATTCCAACTTCCCACCAACTGATGTTTGAGGTGAAGGGAATGGAGTAGAATGTTTACACATTTTCAGTTTTTAAAATGGAGAAGCTGAAAGTAGGGGTGGTAGAAACCTTTTTCCTTTTGGTGAATTACCCTATACTTCTTAGTGGTGGCTCCTCGGCTCTGGGACTCTCTCACCAGTGAGATTAGATCAGCATCCTCCCTCCTGGCCTTAAGAAAACAAAAACTTGGCTGTGGGAATAAGCTTTTGGCCAGTCTTGCAATACAAAGAATAATTTAGAAATATGTGCAATGATAATTGGAATGGCCACGGTGCATGATTTTTGGATCATGTGATTTTAATATTTATATTAGGATGTTTTAATGGTTTTAATTTATTGCTGTATGTTAGTATGCAGTTATTATGATTTTCTTTTCTATTATATGTATGTTGGCACTGCATTTCTGCCATTAATACATTGTAAACCACCTTAAACCACATTAATACATTGTAAAGCGACCAAGGGCAAGATGGATGGATGGTATCCTTGAAGTGACTGGCTTGACCTTGAAGGAGCTGGGGGTGGCAACGGCTGATAGGGACCTCTGGTGTGGGCTGATCCATGAGGTCACAAAGAGTCAGAAGTATAAATAATAGGCTTGATCGATCCACGAAAAATTTGATTCTAAACTCGTTTCAAAACTAGAGGGGGGCAGCTTTTCGTTTTTGATGGTATTTCCGAATTTGGCCCCCCAAAAAATTCGAAATTAACGAAAATTCGTTATTTTCTAAATTAATTCGTTAATGGCGGACGCGCATGCGCAATTCCCAAAAACAGCACAGAGGGAGAGGACTTTACAGGACTCTCCCATCCTCATTTTTTGAGTGATCTTCTTCAAACTTGGTACAGTGGTAGAACACATTTAACACTGATAGCTCACCAAAATTTGGAACGTTTCCCTTATCCTCTGATTTTTGGCGAATTTTCATAGCTTTTATAATAAACCATTTTTTAATAATTGCAGAAATCTGTTCCTGGTTTGAAAGTCTTATTTCCTGTTAAATTGGGTTGTCTTTACTGTGAAAGTCATTGTTCTACTTCAGAAACTTTGTTTTTGTGGCTGAAACTTTGTTAAATTGGTGTGTGTGTGATATATACTGTGTATATAGTCCCTGCATAAATTGTGTGTGTGTGTGTGTGTGTGTGTGTGTGTATAGGTAAAGGTAAAGGTATCCGTTGACGTTAAGTTCAGTCATGTCTGACTCTGGGGGTTGGTGCTCATCTCCATTTCTAAGCCCAAGAGCCAGTGTTGTCCATAGACACCTCCAAGGTCATGTGGCCGGCATGACTACATGGAGTGCCATTACCTTCCCGCCACAGCGGTACCTATTGATCTACTCACATTGGCATGTTTTCAAGCTGCTAGGTTGGCAGAAGCTGGAGCTAACAGCAGGCACTCACTCTGCTCCCGGGATTTGAACCTGGGACCTTTCGGTCTGCAAGTTCAGCAGCTCAGTGCTTTAACACACTTCGCCATCGGGGCTCATGTATATATAATATACATACACATACACACAATGTGGAGAATATGTGGAAAGGTAGATAGATAAGTTGGGAGCCACAGCGAAGGCACCTTCCTGGGAGCAAGGTCTAATAATAATAATAATAATAATAATAATAATAATAATAAAAAATCCCTTACAATATCCAAGATGGCTCACTGCTACAGAATCTTGGGAGGTTTAGTTTGATATGGTACCATTATTGGCAGAGAAAGCTAAGCTGTAGGAGTTGAAATCCAATCATTTATCCTCCCTATAGAATCAATTTTATATGCATTTTTAGCTACAGAAAAGCTAAAATCAGGACAGTAAAAGAACAACACCCAGAAAATGGGAATTCCAGACAGGAAACAATCAGGGCCAGCTAATACCTCCCAACAAAGGATTCCCCCAGGTAGGAAGCAGCCAGGCTTTGAAGCTGCAAGGCTATTCAATGCTAATCAAGGTGACCAATTGCAACATTCACACTTGCCTCCCACAGACAAGAGTTCTTTCTCCCACCCTGGACCTTCCACAGATATATAAACCCCACTTGCCTAGCTTCGCACAGACGTCAAAACCTCACCGCCGGGCCCCTCTCTGTCTCTCTCGGTCTCTCCATTCCCGGCTCCATCCGCCGCCTTCCCGCCTCACAGAGAGACACCAGGCCTGAGCTGAGGCGAGGCGGCGGCGGCGGCCATTTCCCCCCTCCGTCTTCCTCCTCCTCCTCGGCCTCCTTCCCCCTCGCCCCCTCCCATTGGCTGAGCCCGTGACGCCCCTTTTGTTGAGGGGCAAAAGGAAAGGGCCTGAATGGTGGGAGTTTGGGTGATTTGCAAAAGCTGTTTTTTCCTAACGAAAAAAACGACGACATAACGAAAAACGGCCTCTCGCGATTCGAAACTGCGATATCCAGACGTGTGGACAACCAATGCTTCAAAATTGCTTCAAAACAAACGAAAATAACGAATTAATAACGGTTAACGGGGAAAACGAATTATTTGAGCAAGCCTAATAAATAAATAAACAACAACAAACCACCTTGAGTTCCCCCCAGGGATGAGAAATGTGGTATATAAATATAGTAAAAAAAAAAAAAATACTCATGTATAAGTCTAGAAATATTTAGTCAAAAAAGCAACCCCGAAAACTTGGGTTGACTTATCCACAGGTCAGTGTGAATATTACCTTATCAAAAAAGAAACCCTGCCTTTCTTAGAGTAGAGTGGCAAAAGGCAAGGGCTTAGTCCATCCATGAAGAACCTGAAAGAAACATCAGCCCCTTCAACTGTCTTCCACCTCTGCCTTTGTGAATGCTTAGGTGGGGAAATGACAGCAGCAGCAGCCAGGGACAGTTTATCCCCTAAGGTGACATTGGTGCTTTTGTCTCTCCATGGAATTACCTTCAACATCCATGGATCATATAAAAAATTATCATTATGGCCCCAAAACTGTGACATGAGGTCAATTTACACACGTGTATATACAGTATGCTGAATATAAAGTCAAAGTGGCTAGAAGAAAGTTATTGTCCAAATTGTAAGTACTATGGCCATGCCACAAATAATCAAATGAGGAAAGATAAAGTCACTAAAGGTGTTGTGGGACTCTAGCTTCCACCAGTAAACAATGTATGTAGCATTCTGAAAGCAGCAGCAAATCCCTTTGGATATTTCACTCCCATTGTGTGTTTTGTTAATACGACACTTCATTTCCTAAGTAGTATACACTAAGGGAAGAGAAGTCTTTGAGCTCAAAGTTTAAAAATCGAAAGAGTTGTGCAGTTTACAAGACAGGTGTTATCTCCAGGGTAAACACATGTTGCCTTCTAGGGAATACTCTAAATCTGCTGTGTTTACAGCTATCCTTGCTACTCCTTCCTCCTAGGCAGTGTTTTGGGCC
The DNA here is from genome assembly GCF_035594765.1 of Anolis carolinensis. Taxonomy (NCBI): domain Eukaryota; kingdom Metazoa; phylum Chordata; class Lepidosauria; order Squamata; family Anolidae; genus Anolis; species Anolis carolinensis. Next base: position 246,192,552 of record NC_085843.1, on the reverse strand, counting down.
CTTCTGTTGTCAATGCTGAGTGCCTTGGGAAATGCTTATAATAATTTAAAGAAGCATGTTTATTTTAAGAGAATGAAAAGCAGCAGGGAAGATTTAGTATGTTTCATGCTCAATTGGAAATGGAACCAGCAGTGTTAGTACTAGAAGCTACAAAGCTAAATTACATTTTTAAAGAAAATCTGCATCTTCCAGCTAGGAATCACTAACCTAAAAATTCTAGTTAGCAAAGAATAATGAAGCTTCATGGCCATGAGGTAGTTGAAGTCTTTATTATCCCAGTATTAACTCAAGTTAAAGTATTCCAGAACATAACTCCTACAAATGTGCATTTTTAAAGAAAAGAAGGCTGCCATACTCAAGAATATTTTGTCTATGATTTAAATGTTTCTATTAAAGTACTAAAGCAACTGAATATTTTCTGTTAAAGAAGGGTAAATAAATAATTTTTAAATTGTTGATTGTGAATGGTTTCAATAAAAGAAAAAATGTAGCAAAATAATATCAAAATATAAATGCCCACATTGTAAGGTACCAATGTTTTAGGACTGTCAACTTGGCATTTTCAAAGCTGTCAGGTTTCAAAGTCCACCATTCCAAGCCAGCAGATTGTAAGATTTTTATGTCTTTGGAATATAACAATTTGTCAAATGTGACTTACTCTTAAAAGAAAACTTTTGAAAAAGCAAGACACTTTTTCATATTACTCAAATATAGCACAATCATTCAATTTTAACTGTCATTGCTGCTATTCTTGGGTAGAAATTTGAAATTCACCTCCCTAAACTTCAAATTTCAGGATTTCATGGCAGCAATGGCAGCTATTTGTCATGTAGTTGCAATGGTCACTCTGCCCGGAAACTCATTGTACAATAATGGGCCAGCCACTCTTTCTCAGCCTGAGAATATTGTTCTGAGGATAAAGTGAGGAGGAGACAAATGTATGTGATCTTGAGAAAAAGCAAGCTATAAATTGTAGCATGCAAACAACAGCCACCATACATTATCAAAAAGCCATCCCATTAACAGATTTTCTTCAAAACGAATTGGAGAAGTATATCATACAAATCAGTTATGGCAAGGCATCTCAATTGATGTAGTTTTTTTTAATCTAAGTTTTTAAAACTAAATTCCAGTGAGTTGACTAATCCACTGAAGAGAATAGAAAGTAGGTATTTATTGACTAAGGGATCTTTGGGGGAAAATATGATTGATTGCAGCCAGACTGAAGCAGGTGTTCATATAGAAAAGTTACTCATTAGTTTGTAGTTAGCTCCATATTTTTCAATAGACCACACTGTCACATATCACCAGACAGGATCTTTAAGTACCTACTTCTAAGCGGAACCATCCCACTAGACTAACTACCTCAAATCTTCTGAACTATGAGCAGGACACTTTTCCAGCTTTATTTGGCGATCCCAAGGTTTGAACCTGAGGCTATCCATGTACAAAACTTGACCACTCAACTACATATTTTACTTGAAGCAGAAAATCCACAAACAGCTATGAACAACTCTGTGGCTTTCCTATAAAATATGCCTGACATAATCCTGCAAAGAAAAGAAAACAAATTGCCAGTAAGGTGACACAACAAATGTATCATTCATTTTATTAGTATACCATATCACCTAAACCTAGCATATGAGGCACAAGCATTTATCTTTCTGTTAGGCTGCTAACAAAATGACAGCATTCTATCTGCTCCATTTTTCTAAGCATATCAAAAATCCATTCCTTCCACTAAGGAAAACAACCACAAAATATCCATATTTAACTAACAAAGTTTTCAGTAATCAATCCAAATCAACATAAAAATTAAATCAAAATGTTATTGTTTAAAACAATGAATTGCAAAGTTCAGAGGAACCACAGCAATATAAAATGAGATGAAGTCAGGTGATGTAATCTCAACCACCACAAGAAAGCATACTCATACTTTCAGTTCTTTCCTCTATTTCCTACTTCATCAGTGCCACGAAAAATGTAACAATGGAAGGCATCACCAAGATAGCTTTGCTCCTTAATTTTAACATGGGCCATTCTTTAGAATTGTTTGCTCTTTTCCTACAAAGAAGCTACATGTACTAATGGACTGACAGCCTCTTGAGTGGGATCAACTGAGAAAGGTCCTTTTAGAGTTGGATTCACTTAGTGCCTTTTCTGATCACATGAGGACGGAGGGAAATGCATGGGCAGAAGACAGAAAACAAAATTTTAGTGTAAGTGTTCTTTCTTTTCAGTAAATTCAAGGTGCATTACATACATTTGTCTTGTCCTGCCCATTTTATCCTCATAAACCTTTCCAGCGGAGAGGAAATGATTGAGCCTGTGAATTTGATGACTTAGCAGGGACTTGAATTTGTATCTACCAAGTCTTCATTAGTGATGTAATACTTCACTAATTTTATCTTGAAGAAAGCAACTGGTAATTTTAACCATTTTCTTCCCAGTGCAAATAGAAAATAAAATCTTCCAAAACTACACAATTCACCATTTGGAGCTTATTCTGTGCAAAATGTCCACATGATTGTTTTGTGCAGAAAACAGCCAACTCCGCAAAGAAAACAGCAACATCCTAGATTCTATTTTTATGTAAGGCATGACTCTACTAGGCAGCTATGAATCTACCAGACTGCTACTATATTTTACACTCACCATCCCTTCTGAATATGGGACTTATGCCACTGATTGGCTGTGTGCAGAGTTACACATCTAGCTGTGCTTAAATTATTTAAGGCCAACATCCTTTAAACAGTTATCTGGGAGGAAGTGCCGATAAACACACCAAGGCTTACTTCCAACTAAACATGTACTGTGAGAATCAAGCTTAATCAATACTGTATTTGAAACTGAAATAGAGAAATAGAAGTTGCCACCAGAAAGCCAATATTTTGTTGCACCTAGTACAAAACAGTTTTTTCCAGCTGACTTGTGTTTCCACCCAAATCCGATGTAAGGTTCACAGTCAATTAGTGGTACCCACACTTTTTTCATTATCATCCAATATTGGTGTTATTTAGAAAGACAATGCTTCAGTTTTCACCATGTACATGTTATAGAAAACAGAGCAGAAATTATGATAGGTATGGTCTTGTTCATTTTGGCTCAGTAAAAAAAGTGTTTTGTTTTTGTTGCCTTGATCACTGGTAGGTAAAGCCCTAAATATATTTTGTTTTAAAAACGAAAACATGTACTTTTGGTCCATGAGTGATTTTTCAACAATTTACAAAAGGAGGATTTAATAATGTTGTGGGCACAAGTCATTACTTAAAGAACAACTGTTTTCCCAAATGAATGCTTTGCACTAACATAATAAATCATGATTTGATTATTGCAATATCAGTATTTTGATAATGATTTTCTTGTATCCTCAAAAACCTTACAGATTTTTCAGTAGTGCTGGGCAAACAGAGGGATTGAAGGAGCCGTAGTCAGAGTTTCACATGAATATGTAAAGTCAGTAGGAAGCAGAGACTCTACCTTGGTTCTCATAAGGGGAGATAGATAAGATGTAAATTAAATTAAGATGTACAAGAAAGTTATATTCTCCAATATGTATGGATGAAGTTTAGTAAAGTAAACGGGAGGATGAAGGATTATGAGCTAGAGAATGATGTGGTTTCCAGTACCAAATATAAACTTCCTAGGAAAGCTGTGTTGGCTTTTAAAGAGAGGAGATTTCCTCCACATGAAGGTTCCCTCATCCTAGCAATATGGTGACCTGGTGACATAAAAGAATGTTCAATGGTATATTTTGACTTGAATTGTCCAAACAGCTTTTGGGTTTTAAGCATTTAAATTTATTAAAATCAGGGAATGGGGTGCAGGATTGGAATGGAAAACATTCATTATATTATTAATTAATGTGGATACTTGATGTTTCCTCAGCATCTTAGATCTTCCAATGTGGGGAGGAGGCAGCTATTTTTTTAAAAAGATGGACGAAATAGAGGGAAAACATGATAAGGTCACAAATGGGAGACATTCTTCGCTGGCTCCCTGTATAACACCATTGAGCCTTCATCAACTTTGCAATAATAGTCTTGTTCCTATTGACATGATGCCAAAGTTTGTGCAGGTTTGTGTAAAGTTTGAATAAAAAGAGATAATGCAGCATCAAACTCAGCATTGCTGCTTCTGTACTATTTCAACTCATTGGAAAAGTGCAGACACTCTCAAGAAAAACACTGGTCCTTATTGCACTTTTAGTAAGCATGCATTTGTGCTTCCATGAGATGACAAAATGTATTACTGGAATACTGAATCACTTTAAATAAATTTTAGGTTTAAAGGGGAAAGATAGAAATCATTGTATTTTTCCAAGGTCAGTTCATGCTGGAGTCAAGAGACGAAAATGCTGAATGAGGGTTCCCTCTAATGGTAGAAAAGCTTGCTTGTGTATTGTCATTTGAATCAGTAGCAATAAGCAATGATCAAGCTGAGTTTTTGTGATGAACTGAACCTCTTTCTTATTGTTAATTTGGACATGAAGCAGGTGTCTGATTTTTGCTGGTCTTCCCTTAGCTTAACCCCTATGTAATTTTACCAACACCAATTGGTACAAACTGTGTGGACTGCACTAGTCTTGAATGTTTTGCACAAGGCTACCATTTTCTCAGTGGGGCAACAAATTATCTGCAAGCACAGAAATAGAACTACAGTAGAATTTATTGTTCAGTTGCTTTTATGCAATATTTTTCCCAAACTAAATCTACTGAGTAAAGAACATATCAGGAGGAAAGCAATTGATTTCAAACTCATTTTTTATTCTGCTCTCCTTCTTTGTAAGAATTCAAAATCATATATATTATTCTCTCTCACCCACATGTATACACTTCATACTTCCAGCAACCTTTAAAATGATGGGCTGAACTGGAAAATAGTGAGTTGCTGGCTAAAGATGATTGCCTATATCCTAGTGAACTTTAAGGGGATTTGAAGCCAGTTTGTCCTGATCATGTTATCCTCTTAATCACCACAGTGATGGGGGTCAAAAGTGATGGAAATCTCATACTTTTGAAACAAACATATTTGGGAATAAAACAATCACTAATAACTTCCCATTCACAAGAACAAAATATATTAAATACACAATGACAAAGAGAATTTGCATATGCAAAACCAAGAATTCCTCTTTCTCTCTTCTGAATATAGTATTTCTTCTTTGATTCTGTGGTTAACCTTCAGTGCAACACTGTCAGAGATCTATCTGCAGCCCGTGGCCTATTGAATTCCCACCCTGAAATAAAGAGACCATACACAAAAGCATGGAGCTAAATGGCCATTTTCTAACCTATTTATTTATTTGCTAGAAAGTCTGGGAAAAAAGTAAACTGAATTAAATCTGTCAGAGAAAGAACTTGTAAGCAATAACCATTTTGTTGTCATCCATCTAGAGGAAAATGTTCTTCGGTTAGGTGTCACTTCTGCTGACCACCCCAAGGATCATCCTTGTACTAGCATAATAGATCTTGAGGGCCATACCAAATATTTGTTTGCACGCCTTGGCCGATCTTAATTGGAAGGCCATCTTGAGAGTACTCCTGTCCAAACCTCAGAGTTTTTAAAGAGTGAGACACTCTCATTCTAGCACTAAGGGGAACCCACCATTCACATCTCCCTGAGCCACAGAACCTAGAGAGACTGTTAAGCGAATCAACCCTTCACCCACAAAGGTAGGTGTCATAGTGCCTATCAGGATTCTGAAACCTTTTATCTGCCATAACAACCTATTTAAATGACCCTCCCTAAGCCAATTACTACACCTGGCTAAAACAGTATGGGTTAGGCAACCCCCCCCCCCCAACCGCAAGTAATATTGAAGGGGAAATAAATCCTACCTGGCCCTGATGTGTGGGAGGGTGGGTCACGAACTAGTGAAAGAAAGAAGATAGAGGGGCAGAACAGCTTTAAATAGGCTCAGATCAGCCTCCATCATGTGATCGGGGCGGTGAAGCCAACTGGCTCCCACCACTACTGGCCTCCTTCGAGGGGGCGTTCAATTTCCTCACACACAGAGATCTCATGGACTTGCCCTTTTGGCTATGGGTGGGGTTTGTCATGAAGAAGGAAGAGGCTAGGAAAAAGAGAATGACAAGTGCCCCCCTCAGTGTGACGATACAGAGGCTCAAGGGAAATGGGGCAATTGAGGACTACAACAACTCTCCTAAACCAATACTGTGGGCATTTGGCAACTAAAATCTGTTGTTACATCAACAACAGAAGTTATACTTTTTTTTCAAGCCATAAAAAACTCAGCTTTCCAGGTGCATAGAGATAAAAGGAAAACCCCAGCCAAAGTTGCAAATAGTATGAATTGTTTGAATCTACAGAGAGTCTGTGGAGCTTTTTTAAAAATGCTCCAATATATCAGGAATTTAGAATAGTTGCAAATATGGAAATGCCATATGTAGGGCTGATATAAAGTAGTGGTGAAAAAAAGAAAAGTTAATGGCTTTCCTGACAACTCAAGTAGTACTCATTGCACTCTATGTAGAAGTGTCTAAAATTGTCTTTCTGTACAACTATGCAAACATTTCTTGGTATGGTATTTAAATTGAAAAGATTTGTTGCTAGGGACATGTTTAACCATTTTTATGTTTTAACCCAACTAGATGTGATGCCAAAGATATGGATGATTGGTCTCATTATGGTCTGTCTCTATTTAAAACCAGTTTTGGAAGTTAAAGTAATGTGGACTGGACTTGAAACATCGGGGAAGGAGTAATTAAGCCACCTGTTCCTGTTGTACATCTGCACACAAACAGATGTTATTAGCTCCAGATGGGAAAAACAAAACATACTGTAAACCTCCTACATTGTAGATGCTGTTGTCTTATACTATGGATTTGATAATTTTTGGAATGAAAAACTAGTTTGAAACAGAGGGAATTGGATTTTCATTCACTCAACAATTAGCAACAGAGCTAAAACAAATATTTGTCAGAGTGACCTATTTCTCACATTTTCACAACCTTCCTGTGATGCATATTTGCCCATTCCTTGCAAAGGTAGTAGTCCTTTTCAGCTCAGTTACCTGCTATTGTTTGAATCCAGAAGTTCAGGAGATGGGAAACTCAATCATATCTTGTTTCATTGGACCTATATAATTGCCTATCATGCCAAAGGGTAGCTATCAAAATGGGTCTGAAAAAGAAAGGCATGATTGACCTTCTCACCTTTGAATTTCTTCCTGATTCAAATCCACTTGGGCATATCATACACTCTCAATGTAAGAGGCAGGCAATAGTATACCTCCTGAAGTAATCTTGTCAAGAAAACCCTATGTTTACATATGTCCTAATTGACTCAAAGGTACATAACAACAATAAATGTGAAAGGGGCATATGAAAGCATCCAATTAAGAGTCACATCTAGTGGGGATTGTGAAAATCAGATGGGGTAAATTGGCTTCCTTGTTGACCTGTTTCTAATGCACTTCAGGTGAGCAAAAGTGTGGAAGAACCTCAGGTTTTCCATTAGGTCCCCACTAAATATATTTACAGACACTGACCTCACATTTGGTATTGATTTCCCATAAAATCACTGTCCCATGAAGACATCACACAGTGCCAAGTTATTTTAGTGTCTCCCACAGAAAAATCAGATTTTTTCTGTAACAATTCCAAGACCAGAACATTGTTTGTCTTCTGTTATTAACTTTGTAATGTCCTAAAGTAATTTCACTTTCAATGAATAATATTTCATATCACCCATTCTCTTTTTTTGAGAGAAGCTATACTACAGATAGTGCCCTCATTAAAGGTTAAGTTGTATTTCCTGAAGGAATTTTGGTCTAATTTAGAAGTTGTGAAAACAGATATCAGACTGATGAGATTTTGTGTCTGTGTCTGTTTTGCTTTTTAACTAGACTTGTGTGACGTGGGATGGAGATAAACTTCTTTGTGTACAGAAAGGCGAAAAGGAAGGCCGTGGTTGGACCCAGTGGATTGAAGGCGATGAAATGCACTTGGTAAGGACATTTGTTGTTTGAGCTTAATACATAATTATCTCCCTTTTTGTCCCACCTCTCCCTTGATTTGTTTATACAGCTAAATACAATAAGCTATAGCTTGCTTTCACATTACATTGGCCAACTCCGGAATAACTAACCATTGGTGTTTTGTTTGACTTCCTTCTAAAACGATTGTCTTATACAACACTAGTACTTATACATGTATTCTTCAGAAACAGCCATGTTTAATTAACATAGCTTTAATTAACTTCCCATTCTTCCCAGAAGATTGATTTGCTTAGTTTGCGCAAGAGAAAGTAAAACAAGTTTGCTGTATGTCTTTTGGGCTGTGTGACCATGTTCCAGAAGTATTCTCTTCTGATGTTTCACCCACATCTATGGCAGGCATCCTCAGAGGTTGTGAGGTTACCATGGACGCCAATATTAAAAAACAAGAGAGTTAAGGATGGATGGGAGTTTTTCAAAAGTGAAATACTCAAGGCGCAAATGCAAACAGTGCCAACAAAGAAGAAAAATAAGACAAATGCAAAGAAGCCAGAATGGATGTCCAAAGAACTTCTAACTGAGCTAAAGCTCAAAAGTGACATGCACAAGAAGTGGAAAAGGGGAGAAATCACCAAAGAAGAATTCAAACGTATAGCCAACACCTGTAGGGAAAAGGTTCGCAAGGCTAAAGCGCAAAATGAGCTCAGGCTTGCCAGGGACATAAAAAACAACAAAAAAGGTTTTTTTTCTTACGTTGGTAGAAAAAGGAAGAAAAAGGAGGCGATAGGGCCACTGCAAGGAGAAGATGGGGTGATGGTGACAGGGGATAGGGAAAAGGCAGAACTGCTTAATGCCTTCTTTGCCTCGGTCTTCTCACAAAAAGAAAGCCATCTTCAACCTCAGCAACATGGAATGGACGAAGGATTGGGGGAAATCCAACCCCAAATAGGGAAACAAGTTGTTCAGGAACACCTGGCCACTCTAAACGAATTCAAGTCGCCAGGGCCAGATCAGCTACATCCAAGAGTATTGAAGGAATTAGCGGAAGTTATTTCAGAACCACTAGCAATTATCTTCGAGAGTTCTTGGAGAACAGGAGAAGTCCCAGCAGATTGGAGGAGGGCGAATGTGGTCCCTATCTTCAAGAAGGGAAAAAAGAACGACCCAAACAATTACCGTCCAGTCAGCCTCACATCGATACCAGGCAAGATTCTGGAAAAGATCATTAAGGAAGTGGTCTGCAAACACTTAGAAACAAATGCGGTCATTGCTAATAGTCAACACGGATTTACCTGATCTCTTTTTTCGATAGAGTTACGAGTTGGGTCGATACAGGGAATGCCGTGGATGTAGCGTACCTGGATTTCAGTAAGGCCTTCGACAAAGTCCCCCACGACCTTCTGGCAAACAAACTAGTAAAATGTGGGCTAGACAAAACTACGGTTACGTGGATCTGTAATTGGCTAAGCGAACGAACCCAAAGGGTGCTCACCAATGCGTTGTCTTCGTCATGGAAAGAAGTGACAAGTGGAGTGCCGCAGGGCTCCGTCCTGGGCCCAGTTCTGTTCAACATCTTTATTAACGACTTAGACGAAGGGTTAGAAGGCACGATCATCAAGTTTGCAGATGACACCAAACTCGGAGGGATAGCTAACACTCCAGAAGACAGGAGCAGAATTCAAAACGATCTTGACAGACTAGAGAGATGGGCAGAAACTAACAAAATGAAGTTCAACAGGGACAAATGCAAGATACTTCACTTCGGCAGAAAAAATGGAAATCAAAGATACAGAATGGGGGACGCCTGGCTTGACAGCAGTATGTGCGAAAAAGACCTTGGAGTCCTCGTGGACAACAAGTTAAACATGAGCCTACAATGTGATGCGGCAGCTAAAAAAGCCAATGGGATTTTGGCCTGCATCAATAGAGGAATAGCGTCTAGATACAGGGAAGTCATGCTCCCCCTCTATTCTGCCTTGGTCAGACCACACCTGGAATACTGTGTCCAATTTTGGGCACCGCAGATGAAGGGAGATGTTGACAAGCTGGAAGGTGTCCAGAGGAGGGCGACTAAAATGATTAAGGGTCTGGAGAACAAGCCCTATGAGGAGCGGCTTAAAGAGCTGGGCATGTTTAGCCTGCAGAAGAGAAGGCTGAGAGGAGACATGATAGCCATGTACAAATACGTGAGGGGAAGTCATAGGCAGGAGGGAGCAAGCTTATTTTCTGCTGCCCTGCTGTGATGACTCATGGGCCATGTAGTCCCGCTCCTGGCACTGTTGTGACAGATGAAGAGGAAAACTTAGGTTTCCCACCGTTTCAGCCTGAATTGGAGCTTTTCCAGCCAGAATTGGAGCCCTTGCACCTGCAGGAGATTTGCCTTCCAGAAGTCGGCCAAACAAGCCTTGAGCCGAAATCTCCCCCATTTTCTCGCCGTGATTATTATAAACAACAGAAAGGCGCTCAAGAGGCGTCTCGCAGGAGCGCTAGAATTGCTGCCAGGCATTCAGCTGATTAAGCCCGCTTCCCATGGGAAACTTTAGGGAGTCATGCATCTGGACACAGAGAATGGCTTTCGGTTCTGGTTCCCCAGAGAATTGTTCTTTGGCAGGAAAACGAGACCCTATTTAGGTGTTTTGCCCACGTAGGAATCTTGCGGAGTCAATTCGTCAGCTTCGGGAGTAGGTTGTGTGTGGACTACGCTACTCCCGCGTCCAAGCCCTTTGTTCCCGTTTCCAGCCTTGCCTTGCTTCCCAGGACCTTGTCTTGCTCCACGGACCTTGCCTTGCTTCCCGGACCTCGCCACGAATTTACCACGGATCCTGTTCTTGCTCCTCGTTTCTTGTTGCCTTGAATTAAGCCTAGTGTTCCAAGAATCAAGTTTACTTCCTAGCCTTGCTTAAGTTTCATGGACTAAAGGACCTTGTCATCTCCCCTCACTTTGCTTGGCAAAGTGAGTGTTTCGGTTACTGGATTACAACTTTGGACCTTAATATTTCATATTGGACATTGTTTCTTTAGACTAATTTTGACCTTTCCTGAAAGGTCTACTTCTGGACTATTTTCTACACTTGTTTTAATTAACTTTATATACTCCTACAATAAAGATATTAGATAGATTCTGGCCTCTGTGTATGGTTATTGGTGCTCTGCAGCCTGGGTCCTGACACCTGCAGACTAGGACACGGAACAATGGCTTCAAACTACAGGAAAGGAGATTCCACCTGAACATCAGGAAGAACTTCCTCACTGTGAGGGCTGTTCGGCAGTGGAACTCTCTCCCCCGGACTGTGGTGGAGGCTCCTTCCTTGGAAGCTTTTAAGCAGAGGCTGGATGGCCATCTGTCGGGGGTGCTTTGAATGCGATTTCCTGCTTCTTAGCGGGGGGTTGGACTAGATGGCCCATGAGGTCTCTTCCAACTCTACTATTCTATGATTCTATGATTCTATAGATGTGGGCGAAACATCAGAAGAGAATACTTCTGGAACATGGCCACACAGCCCGAAAGACATACAACAACCCTGTGATCCTGGCCATGAAAGCCTTCGACAACACAGTAACACAAGTGCTCCTCACTGAGATGTAAACATATGTGAATGAAGACAGTTTTTGCATCCAAATCATAACATTTTTTGTGTGTGTGTCAGGAGCAAACAGAGTTGCTTCTGGAGTGAGAGAATTGGCCGTCTGCAAGGACGTTGCCCAGGGGACACCCGGATGTTTTTGATGTTTTACCATCCTTGAGGGAGGCTTCTCTCATGTCCCTGCATGGAGCTGGAGCTGATAGAGGGAGCTCATCCGTGCTCTCCCCGGGTGGGATTTGAACCTGGCAGCCTGCAGTTCAGCAACCCAACCTTCAAGTCACAAGGCTTTTATCCCCTAGTCCACCGGAGGCTCCTAATTATAACATGAGCTTCCTAAACTTGACCTTCTTTGTTCATTTGAGATTGCAAGTCCCAAGATTGACAACCAATATGGCCATGTCTATACTGCCTAGCATGATGAGAATTTTAGTGTGATATGGGAGATGGAAATCAGTTGGGGAAAGTAGTCGTAAGTCCCACATGTATGTGTTACAGTTAGAAAGGATGCTGATATTTTTCTCATTAAGGCTAGGATAAATTGCAGCTTGGGAAAGGAAAGTGAACAACAGTTTTGAAAGTATCATTTTCTTTCAAACTATTATTCTTTTACGTTCCTAGATACTGACGCCTAATAAAGTTTATCACTCCTTCTTTTTAAAGTAGTGGTTTATTACACTCTTGAAAGCCCTTTTCCCACAGGAGCTTAAAATGCTGTATCTGAAACCTTGCTATCTGCTAAATAAATGCACCTCACAGTTTTGTTTAGAATTCTTATTTGGAAAGCGTCCAGGTTTGGTAGACAGGCATTGGAGTGTAGGGAGAATTACATTTTGGAGTTTGAAGTGCCCTGCAAGTGGCTATAGCATATCAGAAACTAATGGAAAAGGTGAAGGTTGGATTTGAAGCATTTGGCCCTTATTCTCTACCTCAATAACAACAACAACAACAACAACTTTATACCCCACCGCCATCTCCCAGAAGGACTCAGGGTAGCTTACAGAAGCACATACAAGTGCCATAACACATAAAAATAGAGGTAAAATTACATCACATATTAAACAATGACAATACCAGTTCAGATAAAAACAGCACATTACAAAAAGTCCAGTTTTAAAATCAATAAAGCACAGTACAAATTGCCATAAAACGAATAATACAGCATCCCAGCCACAGCCCAATTCAACCATTAAAGTGCTAGTGACAATATTAGTTTGATCCTTGGATTAGCAGATGTCTCAATCATTTCCAAATCCTGCCTGAAGAACTATGTTTTCAGGTCCTTGTGAAAACATTGTAATGTGGGGGAAAGCCTAATATCCCTGAAGAGGGTGTTCCAAAACTGGGGGGCCACCACTGAGAAGGTCATCCCCACCACCCGCACTTGAGACGGAGGTAAGACCAAGAGGAGGGTCTCCCCGGCAGATCTTAGAACCTTATTGGGCAACACTCCACTACTTCATCATCTGAAAATATGACAAGTGTTTATATCGATAGTCTATGGTTTATATCAGGGGTCCCCAAACTAAGGCCCGGGGGCCGGATGCGGCCCTCCAAGGCCATTGACCTGGCCCCCGCCCTCAGTTTTAGACTTAGGCTTGCCCAAAGTCTGAAATGACTTGAAGGCACAACAACAACAATCCTACTTGATAATCTCATTGGCCAGAAGCAGGCCCACACTTCCCACTGAAATCCTGATAAGTTTACAATATGCTGGTTTAAATTATTTTTATTTTTAAATATTGTATTGTTCTTTCATTTACTAATATTGTAAATGAAATATTGTAAACTAATGATATGGTAATAATATAATATATTGTGTATACATATAATATTGATAATAATATTATAATGTCATACAATATAATATTTATTTATTTATTACAGTATTTCTACCCTGCCCTTCTCACCCAATAGGGGACTCAGGGTGGCTAATAATAATAATACAATATAATAATATTAATTATATATTATATATGAAATGTAATATTACTAATAATATTACGGTATAATGGTATAGTACAATATAGTATTATATAATGCTAATATTGTGCTATGCTAATAATATAATATATTGTATGTACATACAACTTGTAAGCCGTTCTGAATCCCCTTCGGGTTGAGAGAGGGTGGGGTATAAATGTAGTAAATAAATAAATAATTGTTGCTTGGGGGGGGTTTGCACTACAAATAAGACATGTGCAGTGAGCATAGGAATTTGTTTGTTTTTTTCAAATGATAATTCGGCCCCTCAACAATCTGAGGGACCATGAATTGGCCCTCCACTTAAAAAGTTTGAGGACCCCTGGTTTATATCAATAGTCAAGTTCAAGGAACATTTTCAGGGAATTTGCCTTCAAGTAAAGGCATTAGATCAGTGGTTTTCAACCTGTGGGTCCCCTTCAACTTTTGGCTTTCAACTCTGGTTAGTACTCAGATGAGAGAGTACTACCAGGTGCTGTGGGCTGTATTCCTTGCCCAAGAAAAACTTATGAAATTCATGGTGTTGCCACAAGTTGACAGCTGACTTGATAGCACACACACACAATTCTAACTCCACAGGCTGAAGGGAATTGCAATGGGAAGGATAGGAGTCTCGTTGGGAGATGGGGATATCTGCCCTTGAAACTGCCCTTGAAACTTTATTTTTCATTCATTTTTCATTAATAGAATAAATTTCTTAACTGGCACCATTTCTCCTGGCTGATGGCCTAGGACATTTTAAGATTGTAAGTCTGTTAGATCCCAAATTCGCCTCAATATCAATTCCTCTTTTTGGCTGAGGATCAAGCCCTTTACACACAGCATCGCCAGTCAGATATTTTCCTTCCAAAAATTCTAAACTAAAATTTAAAAAATGAAAAACAAGAACCCCTGCAAAGTCCCATCGTTCCCCCTACACACATGGACTGACTGAGACACAAGTGTATAGCAGCACTTCATGCTATAATGGTCATGCTATAATGGCTCTGCTCTACTATTCCATTTAAAATTGGTTTATTCTATCACATTTACAGAACCAAACTAGGTAATAATTTGAGTCCCTTTGGGTGAGAAGGGCGGGATAGAAATATTGGAAATATTATCAATGATGGTTAAGTTGCCAATAACAACTCCTCTTTTGTACTAGTTAGCAGAGGGAAGAGACAACTTTCAATTATACCCATTCCAACTCAGGGACTGCTGTGGGGTTTTTAAAGTGTAAATAAGAGACATTGAATAAACCCATACATTAAAGTTATAGTCTAGTTTAGCCCTTAAGGTACTATAATATGTATGATAGCAATGATATTAATCTTGTTGCATACAGTTTTACTTATTAAGATGAACATGGTGACATTCTCTTTTTGCAGATTAGTATGGAGGTCACACGTTTTTCTGTTTGTCTGTTTGCAGGACTTCCAATAAGTTAATAAAACTATAATTAATATTACACAGGGGTAGGGAACTGTTTTGCTTTGTATCTAGAACTAATGTAGATGGATTCTCAAATAAAAAAAGAAAGCACAGTGTTTGTGTTGCATTATGGAGATTGCCATATTATTTATAGCTAGATCTGATTTCAATTTTTTTATAAGAGAGCCACATACAGTCCTCTCTTTTTGTGTCACCCATGACCCTGCCCAAATATTTCTTTCCATAAAAAATGATACATCAATCTCTTGGAAGCTGAAAGTAAGTACTATGAAATGCTAAACATAGTGTGTTGCTCCTGTATATCTTTTTGGAATTGGAAGTTGAAAGCGGGCATGTGTTTCCATGACTTTCAGATTCTTCAGGTGGTGCAGCCTGACCTGTCTCCTAGTGAATCAAAATCGGCTTCTAGGCCATCCAAGTTCTGAACTATGATATGGAGAGATGCCTATATCTAATGGTCTCAGGTCCAATAGCAACAAATAATGCAATATTTTTAAATGTTCAGTAAACTCAATATTATCAAATTAGTAGAGCAACAGAAAGTACTAAGCTACCACTGCTTTGGCAATCAGTTGTGTTTTATTTTTGGTGGGTATTTTTCAGTTTTTTCAGTTTTCTAGGAATTGGATCGTGGCCCTTTTTTCTTTAGCAGATGGCCTGTTCTGTGTTTTTCAGCCCCATTGAAAGATTACACAGCCTTGCAGCAGTTACTTCTAAACCAGCATCATCGACACAAAAATGAATAAAATGTGTCCCAGTATTTCTTCATTTGTTGAACCAGTTCCATTGATTCCATCTTTCTTTCTGGTATCTTTTGAAATCTAAAGTGCTTCTTTTTGTCCATGTTCCACTTCCATTCAAATCACTAATGCCCTGTAGGTCACTCACCCTAAGAATGGATTTTCCTCAACTAGATTCATATTTTCTGAGAAGTGACTTCAAAAGCTTCCCTTTAGACTGAGCAAATGATGTTCAGAGCATCCAGGTCATTTATTTCTTTAAAATATTGTTACCTTTGTCTATAAGTTTCTTCTTTAGAAATCCAAGTTTGATCTTTTCTGTTAAATCGTTTCTTTTATGGTGTCAGTATCATCTCAGCTATTGACTACTGAAACTGAAGGTCTGTGGGAAGTTCTTAGAACATCTCCACAATGTGATAACTGTGTGCCTATTCAAGTGCTGTTTTTCTCCTGAGATTTAAAATGTGTATGCTCAATGTTTGAGAAGAATGAATTGTATTTTCAAGGTTATAGGTTAGGTTCTATCTGGCCAATGAAACATGATAACCGCAAGGTTATAAGAATGTGGTTGTTTTGGCCTGACTTCAGAAAATTATAGGATGTCAATAGAAATCCTAAATTAATGCATCCTAACAGTAAATTGAATATGAATATGTAAGTGAGATAAGAACATGATTGGCACTATAGTTTTTCGGTGCATTCAGAAAAGCAGTTTGTCCTGATCTTATAAGAGCAGGGTTTTAATAATCAAATGTATGTATTTCCTGGGCTTTATAGTACTTCCTCTATAATGTTGTCGTTTATAGAAAACAATAATCCTTTCCTACCTACATTTCCTACCAACTATGGTTAGTGCACATATACCTAAGATCGTGGGAAACACGATATTAATGCATCCTAACAGTATGAATTAATGTTTTCTCCTGGTTTCTATAGTGCAAAATAATGAATAGCAACCTTTTTTCATTCTGCCTCAGTTTTTGTCATAATCATCAATTAGAAAGAAGATAATACTAATAATAATACACTTTATGTATATTCCACTTTATCTCCTCGGAGGGACTCAGAGCAGATTATAGTATACATATAAGGCAAACATTCAATGGCATTTTATACAGTGAACAATGACATACAATAGACAGACAAAGATAAAGGCTTCCCTTTTTCATCTCTGGCACCTGGAGCTTCCCAACTCAGTCCTATTTCATATGACAAATAAACTATACAACCCAAGGCTGTTGCTTTTACCTTCAGTTCTTTGTGCCCTGTGAGGCCGTTATCTGAGGGTAGAAGTTGTCCTCATTAAGGACCTCATCACATTAAATACTGGATTCACCATAATTTGTAGGGAATCCAGCGGGGCCCAGCATGGAATGTAGGAAATCCATTGCCCCATGCCCTTCATTGCCTATCATATTTATTGATTTACTTCATTTGTATACCACTTTTCTTCCCCCCCCCCCCACCAAACAGGGACTCAAAGCAGTTTCCAGCATAATTATAGCAAAATTACCCAGACGGTGTTGATAGGGGGCAGTTGTTCGACCCCACAGCCATTGTCTTGTGGAGTCCCACAGGGTTCAGTACTGTCCCCTTTGTTGTTTACCATCTACATGAAGCTGCTGGGTGAGATCATCCGGAGTTTTGGAGTTCGGTGTCATCTGTATGCAGATGATGTCCAACTCTATCACTCCTTTTCTCCAGCGTCCAAGGAGGCCATCCAGATCCTGAACTGGCCTGGCTGCTGTGTCAGACTGGATGAGGGTGAACAAATTGAAGTTGAATCCAGACAAGACAGAGGTCCTCCTGGTCAGTCGTAAGGCTGAAGAGGGTATAGGGTTACAGCCTGTGCTGGATGGGGTCGCACTCCCCCTGAAGGCACAGGTTCACAGTTTGGGTGTCCTCCTGGACTCATCACTGAGCCTGGAACCCCAGGTTTCGGTGGTGGCCAGGGGGGCCTTCGCACAACTCAAACTTGTGCACCAACTACGCCTGTACCTTGGGAAGCCTGACATGGCCACGGTGGTCCACGCTCTTGTTACATCTCATTTGGACTATTGCAATGCACTCTACATGGGGTTGCCTTCAAAGACTGTTCGGAAGCTGGAACTAGTCCAACGTTCCGCAGCCAGGTTATTAACTGGAGTGCCATTCAGGGAGCATACAATGCCTCTGTTGAAGCAGCTCCACTGGCTGCCTGTTAGCTTCCAGGCACAATTTAAAGTGCTGGCTTTGGCCTACAAAACCTTAAACGGCTCTGGTCCAACTTACCTCTCCGAACGTATCTCCCTCTATGAGCCGTCCCACAGATTAAGATCTTCAAGTAAAGCCCTGCTCTCAGTCCCGCCGCCGTCAGAGGTGCGTTTGGTGGGGACGAGAGACAGGGCTTTTTTGGTGGTGGCTCCGTGGCTGTGGAACTCCTTGCCAAGGGAGATTAGGGAAGCGCCCTCACTCATGTCTTTTAGGAAGCAGCTGAAGACCTGGATGTGGGCCCAAGCTTTTGGCCCATTCTAAGATAGAAGTTGACATAAGCTGATGTATTCGTTGGAGTAATGTGAAGTTGAATACAGACTGGCCCTGTTGTAATGGTCACACAGTGTTTTACAGTTTTAATTGGATATGATATTGGTTTTTAATTGTGTTTTTACGATTGTTGGTTTTTACTATATTTTGTATTATATGTGGCATTAATCTTGCCATTATGTAAGACCGCCGCCGGGCTTCCCCCTGTTGTTCCTTATGCAACACAGGAAACCTCCTGGTTGCCACCATGGCAGCTAATGCTGATTTCACCCCTCTTCCGGCATGGAGCTCTGTCGGAAGTAAATCAATGTCATGGGATGGGAGCCAGCGAGCTCCGTGCCTGAAGAGGGGTGAAAACAGCATAGAACATGCAATTTTATCCATCTGAAAAGGCCCTAAAAGAAGGCCCAAATGGAAAAATGATGGGAAAATGCTCGTAATTCTCCTATACATCCCTTGTTTCAATTACTCAGAAATCTAATAATAGAATGAAGGGTATCTTACCTTTAGAATTCACACATTTCCATGGCTTGTGATTATTTCATTTAAGAAAAATATGCACAGAACTGTGCATACATCTGAAAATTGTGCACAAATAAAGTGCATATATTTGAAGATGATACCTTAATCGATGAAGTCAAATGTAGATATTTATTGGGGGAAAGCATTAAATGTATGGGTATATTTACTTATGTGATGAAAAAAGTCTTAGAGCCCAATACAGAACTGAGGCAGAATGGAATGGATTATAAATATAGAACAAAAATGAGACTTACATTTTAACAAACCCATTCAAAGTAAGAGCATTTGAAATATTGAAATGTTATTAGTGGATACATATCTTCTATTATTTGAGAGCAACTCAGAAACAGGAAACAAATAAAAAGTTCATTAATTCAAGGAAAGGGAGCTGCATGTATATTCATGTCTGTTAATGTAACAATCCTACAATAAAACAGAATTAATCACAGATGTAAGCCTTCTAATGATCTATACATTAGCATTCTAGGCTGACGTTTCCCATGACCCCATATTTATCAATTCCCTATTTTTAAAAATATTAAACAGATTTTAATGATTAAAAGGTGTGTGAGAGGAAACAGGACAACACCCAATATCATCAGTCTTGAGATCAGAGGAATAGAATAAATATAATTACTTCAATAAGAGAGGTATTTTCTTACTAAATGCATATCATACCTTTCTTCCAAGGAACTAAATTGACTTTTCAAATACCAAACATGCCAAATATAGTTTATCCAATATTAAATTTGTATGGTAGGTAGTTTGAAAGACAGTTATTGTTTTTTATGATTACATAGGGACACATTCTATGGTTATTCAGCCATTTGAGTTTAAGTGGAATCATCGTGCTATAATTGTAAAGTGTGAATTAGTCATGGGTCTGCTAATTGATTTTGAAGATCATATCAATGTTTTTATAGAGAACCAAACTAAATGAAGAAGTGGTATCTTAAACCTGAACTTTTTTTTTCAGGAAATAAGAGTTTGTGGTGTCAAGTGCAAGCAAGTATTTAAGAAGGTACACTAAAGAGACTGACACCAGAGACCAAGAAGGTGGACAGGATGGATGGACCTATTGCCAAAATTTCAGATGCTGCTTGTTGAAAATTTATTCTTCCTTAACCATTAAAAAAGATGTCATGACCAACATCTACATGTGTTACTTGAACTCTGTAGCAAGGGGTTTTTTTGTTGAACATGCGGACTTTTAAAAGGAAAGAATTGAATCTTAATGGCATAATTATGGTATGAACATTCAGATTAAAGCTGATGAAATCAGAATTGTGTGTGAAGGTACTTTTGGGGGGCGAGAGGCATTTCACTGCACTGTGCACTGTGTGTGTGTGTGTGTGACCACATATCAAGCATACCTTAAAATATAATTATAAAATGTAAGGGATGCTTGATATGTGGCTTGAATATTAAATTAAGGGATATAACAGGAATGAAACAGACCACATAACAGCAGCTATTAGTCAAACTCAAAAAATGAATTACAACACAGATATCAACAAATGATTTCTCTGGAACTCTTAGATATACCTTACTAAAAGGAAAGTACCTTAGGTAGACAGTGGTCCCATGATTGCCATGGCAGCCATAATATCCCGCAGACTCAAAGTTCTATGGTTCTTCAATACCATCTGTAAGACTAGATTCCTCCATATATAACAAAAATGTACCAAGGTGTCAGATTCTCATACTTACTAGATGCCATAGTTGGCCCAGAAGTCCTTAATATATCATGAGAAAGGCAATATAAGAATAAAATAAATAATATTGTTCCAAAGCCCCCTCTACAAGAAAGAGGAAGGAGTGAAACTGGAAGTGACTGAGCATCCAATTCTAGTTTTCAGTTGGAGATAGTGACTGGGATACCAGTCTCTCTCATGCACACACCCTGCAAACATTGCCATCTGGGGACCTCCATGCACTCTGACATTTATTGTGAGGATGAATTAGGGCTGCCCTTTCCAAAATCAGATCCGTTAGAAGATATGACTTTTCGCAGCACTGGTTTAGGATGAACAGATTCCAGTAAATTAGGCTTCACAGAGTTTATAGAAGTGGGAATTCTAGCAGACATACTACAGGACTCAGGGACTCCTTTGCATCTAATCAGCATCAGCAGCTGCTTGCTGGCCTTGAGATGCTTAAATTTTTACACAGCACACCCTATTAAAATCATGACCTTTTAGAGAATTATTTGTCTTCTATAATGTTGGCTTTGGGGTAAATTGTTCCTCGTTTCCTCCAATCTTATGCCTCATGTGTACACTCTTGTGTAAAAAGGTATAAGTAGTTCAATTAGCAACTAGTGGACTAAATCGAATTGTTGGGTTCTTATTATTACTGTAATCAGACACACAGCCTCTTTCCACAAGGACATTGGACACAAGGGTAAGATTATCATTGTAGTTAATAATGACAGGTGATTGATCAAAGATGTAAGGATTAGTTCAATTGAGAAAACAATGCTTTTTTAAAAAATCGGCTGACTTTATAGATTTTAGTGCATGATCTTTTAAGCTATTATAAATATACATATATAGTAGACTCTCAGTTAACTGGAACTCAAACAACCAGCCAAAAAGTTGAAGAAATAATGCTGCATTCTTAAAGCTGTTTTTATAATACAGTAAAATGGTGTTACATTTGTTTGTCTTTGTCTTCATTTGCTTTTAATTATTGTATTTCAATATTAATATCAAGTCAGTACAGAGTTTATAGTATGATATGGGGCATAATATTGCTTAGGTCTATTTTTAATAATAACTATCAAGCAACCAGAAGCTACATTTATGCGGCATCTACCAATCCCCACGGATGATGTTACCTGAGAGTCTACTGTATTCTAAATATAAATGCAAGATTATATAAAAGTTTTTTTAACAACCACCAAAGCAGTAATCTAAATCCATTCAAATTATTAATATGACTGTATGTGTGTTGTGAGAAAGAGAGAGAGGCTGTGATTCTTATAGGATAACTTGAGCAAGAATATCTTAAATAGAGAATGTTCTCCACACATTATGTCACCATTTGCAGCACAATTCTAAGCATTTTATTTGGGAATAAACTCTTTTCTATTTAAAAAGACTCCATTGTGAGTGGGATTAGGACCTCAACATCAAAATGAAACAACAAAAGAGAATAGAACAATACAGAAATAATTAAATATCCTCAAAGTTTTGTTTAGCCTACAAAAGATGTAGGATCACTTTTTAATCCATATCTAAATATATAGATGTCTAAATTCAAAATAGTATGTGATATAGAGATGCAGATATAGAAAAATTATGATAGAACTAAACCTAAATCTACTGTGTAAACCTAGGATTTCTTATCATTTGATCAAATCCAACTCATTGCTAGACCCTTGCAACCCTAATATTAATTATTATTTCTGCTTAGGAACTGAAGAGATTAATTCACATCTTCTTAAAGACTTCTGGACTCATGGATTATACCTGTGTCTGTATAATCTTTGTTTTTAGTTGTTGCAGTAGTTGACATTATCTATTTCAGTGATCAAAGCTCTCCACCCAACATTTACGATTTGGTTCCCATACCCCCCTTGACCATTTACTGGCTGATTTAATAGCTGGTGGAGTAGCCTCAGTGGATCTGCATCCTGTGGCTAAGTTCCTATAATATATGATATAGCATTCTGCAGGTGACACTACACTATGTCTCCTTTTGATTTTCCCTCACCCGATTCACCATTTAGCCACTGAAGGGCAGTGTAGATCTAGCCAAAGTCTGTATTCAGCATGCGTTAGAAGGTACTACATAGGGGAGCCAGCAGGGTGATCAATGCACATTGGGACCATTGTATACATTGTACATATCAATCAAGGCAACAACTGAAGACTGCAGATGCACATTGGTAGAACCCAATTCACATCAAGATGCTGGTTAGGTAGTGAAGGTTGACTGGGAGAATATAATATGCATTGAAACACTCTTGCTAATACCCTATATAAATCTTTGCTGCATATTTAAGGCTACACACAGTCACATCCCAGCATTTAGGGCTAGTGGAGAGGGGGATTGGAGAAACATCTGGCTATATCTCTATAACAAGATATAATAATAATAATAATAATAATAATAATAATAATAATAATAATAATACTTTATTTTTATACCCCGCCCCATCTCCCTGAAGGGACTCGGGGCGGCTTACATGTGGCCTTGCCCGATAAAACAATGAAATATCAAAACACAGCAATAAAACAGTTATCCAATAAAAACATCAATTACAGTAAAAACAATAGTTAAAATCAACATAAAACATACAATATTAACACTGGAGACTAATTCATAGAACCCAGGCAAAGTGCAACATGGGCCGAAATGGGGAAGGTAATTTCACATTTGATATGGAATATTTATAGAATCTGCCAGTGTAAGCTGCAGAAATAGATGCAGTCATCAGACTGGACTGGAGTCGACCAACTGAAGCAATGGGATTTACATAGGTGTTAATTTACCATTCAACAACTATGTAGTTAGTTACATGGGACTTCTCTGCTTGCAATTAGTAGTTATATTTAGGCCATAAAATTGAAGTAACATGAAACTTAAGAAATAGTAAGTCATGTCAAATCAACAGCATCACCATCTTCCATTTCTCCCATCACTTCTACCACTTCTTAAGGTGAAATTGAAAGTGGCATAAAATATGCTAAGAAGAGGATGTTATGCATATCTGCTCAATTAGTTCAATCAGAATTATTCTTAGCATCAGATATAAAAGAAAAAAGAAAGCATCTGTTCAAAATGGAACAAATGCAGCAAAACACAACATAAACTTAAAATGTCAAATAAATGATGTTGGCTATGTGCAGCCCACCGTTTGCTGTTTTGTTCAAACTGACTGGGTGATATAAGTGCTACAAATCATGACAAAGAGCTTAAACTTTCAGCTGTTCAGAGGAAAGTGTTCTTATTACGCTTTTTTTTTTTTTTGAAGATGTACAAAATCAATGGGCAAGGAAAGAGTAATTGCTCACTGAATGGTCTCCTTAATCTTCCTAGACTTTTCGAAAGCATTTTCCTGGGATTTGGTCAATTTTGTCTGCTGAATTTCAAGCCAAAAATGCTTTAATTGCTACACAGATATTCCATGCAGAGCTGCATGGAATCAACTACTCTTTGTAAGGACAGTTCCCCCCCCCCCCCCAACAGCTTATATTGAGAATTACAGTAAAACAAATACGGTATATCTATCATAAAAAACATTTGCCCATTTTGGTTGACATTGTCACATTGTGTATGTTATCTACTTCCACAATTATTTTGTAATTTCTCACATCTTTTCACAGTTTCTATAGTAAACTGCTTCCAAAGAAGCTTGACATTTCTTAAAAGCAGATTTAATTGGCTTGGCACTAACAAAACACAAGAAGGAGGAGGATACATGGTATTTCTGTTCTGCTTTCCCCACAATGTGGTGCTTTCTCTCTCCACAGAATAATATTCAACTTATCCACAGGTCATACCAAAATCTATAAGTTTGGCCTCAAAACCTGCCCTCAACTTATACATGGGTCAATTTATCCAAGTGCAGATATATTAGTATTTAAGAGTATAACTAGGATCAAAATTACATTTAAACTTAGAATCAAATGAAATGCCATCCTTCCATCCCAACTGTTACTGTCTTGGCCTCAGAGGGAAAGAAGAAGAAGCAGTCCCTGCTGGATTTAACCTCCTCCCACACTGTCATCCACCTTTCCTTTTGTGCCATGTCTTCATTAGATCGTAAACCTGAGGGCACCAAACTGTTTTCTTGTTCTTTTCCTTATAAAGTTCCACATGCACTAAATAAATAAATGATGATGATGATGATGATGATGATATACTACCAAAATTATATTGTAAGATTCCTTTCTGACATATTTTTCTGCTCAATTATGCTGCAGGAGCTGAATTAGTTGAAAATCGGTGGATAAATTAGTTATTTTCATGTCATATTTGTGAATAATTCAAACAAATTTTCAATTATCCAGTTGCATTTTGAGCCGCAAAGCAATTAAGCCATGAAGAAGTCTGAAGGAGATAGGAAAATAGACCAGCTTTCCCAATCTAGTAACGTGCATTAGTAATCAGCCAGAATGATCAAGTGGTTGGGATAATAGGAATTGTAGTTCAAATCATTTGGAGGTAACAGGTTGGAAAAGTCTGGGTTAAACAAAGCTATCATGCATTGGGCGTAGTTTCAAAAGGATAAATGACTGAGGTGTAAAGGGCATTATGCGAAGAGATAAATGATGTCAGGAAATATTAGTAAGATACCAAAGAGTGAAGACTGACAAATAGGAAGACAGAGCTGCAGTGGAAAATAACATGACCAGACAAATTGATTTTCTGCCCTCTGTAAGTGATAGCCCAAGCTTTGAAGAAATTGATTTGTTTTGGAAAATCATCTGTTGTCCACATTAGCCTGATCATCAGGGGGCATTTAAACTGAATTTGATTATGTTTGCTCAACCTGACTAACTACTGCAGCACAACCTTGTACTAGCATAATCAGGAGAAATTGGATTATTGCAGGCTGAGAATGTTGCAGAATAGAACACTTACTCCCCCCGCCCCAACTGCTGTGAGCTTGTTAGATACAAAGATTTGCATTGATGAGACTGCTATCTCACTAAATCAATATTCAAAAGCAATGTTGTAAGATAACCTTTGGTGGGGACGACCAGATCACCCCAGTATTCCAAGTTATCTCAGTAGGATAGACAGAAAACTACTTCCCCAAATCATTCTAACCACATGCCAAAGATTACATCTGGATCCCCCTTCATGAAAACTGTGGGATCTATTGCAGAACTACAGCTTTTCCCTATGTAGTTCAGAAGCCAGATGCAAACATATGTTATTTCCACCTTCAAACCAGAACCTTATTCATGGATACATAATGCAGTAGTATAAACAGTCTATACAGGGAAACATTGACCTATAGTTCCTACAATCCTTTACCATGCTGGCAGGAGGGTCAGGGATTTTAAGGTCAGCATTAAGCTGTTTTAACTTGTTGGTTGGTTTAATATGTTTCTATCTGTTTAAATTAATGTATGAGTTTCATCTGCAGTTATTTTTAATTGTTTATATTGTTTAATTTGTATGCCACCTTGAAATACCACAAGACGGGAATATAAATGTTCTCATAAATACAGGAATACATCCATCCAAAACATCTGAAAAGCTAAATATGTTTCCCCTTTGGCCTTTATAGAAATGGTCTTTAAAGAACCAAAAATACAAAATGGGCATACTACAATGGAACGTAGCAATATTGCTATAGACAAGGCAAGTATTCATAGAATAATAGAATCATAGAATAGTAGAGTTGGAAGAGACCTCATGGGCCATCCAGTCCAACCCCCTGCCAAGTAGCAGGAAATCGCGTTCAAAGCACCCCCAACAGATGGCCATCCAGCCTCTGCTTAAAAGCCTCCAAAGAAGGAGCCTCCACCACAGTCCGGGGAAGAGAGTTCCACTGCCGAACAGCCCTCACTGTGAGGAAGTTCTTCCTAATGTTCAGGTGGAATCTCCTTTCCTGTAGTTTGAAGTCATTGTTCCGTGTCCTAGTCTGCAGGGCAGCAGAAAACAAGCTTGCTCCCTCCTCCCTATGACTTCACGTATTTATACATGGCTATCATGGCTTCTCTCAGCCTTCTCTTCTGCAGGCTAAACATACCCAGTACTTTAAGCCGCTCCTCATAGGGCTTGTTCTCCAGACATTTGATTATTTTAGTTGCCCTCCTCTGGACGCTTTCCAGCTTGTCAACATCTTCCTTCAATGGAGGTGCCCAGAACTGGACACAGTATTCCAGGTGTGGTCTGACCAAGGCAGTATAGAGGGGTAGCATGACTTCCCTGGATCTAGATGCTATACCCCTATTTATGCAGGCCAGAATCCCATTGGCTTTTTTAGCAGCCGCATCACATTGTAGGCTCATGTTTAACTTGTTGTCCACGAGGATTCCAAGGTCTTTTTCACGCGTACTGCTGTCCAGCCAGGCGTCCCCCATTCTGTATCTTTTCATTCCATTTTTTTCTGCTGAAGTGAAGTATCTTGCATTTGTCCCTGTTGAACTTCATTTGTTATTTTCGGCCCATCTCTCTAGTCTGTCAAGATCGTTTTGAATTCTGCTCCTGTCTTCTGGAGTGTTAGCTATCCCTCCCAGTTTTGTGTCGTCTGCAAACTTGATGATCGTGCCTTCTAACCCTTCGTCTAAGTCGTTAATAAAGATGTTGAACAAAACCGGGCCCAGAACAGAACCCTGCGGCACTCCACTCGTGACTTCTTTCCAAGATGAAGAAGATGCATTGGTGAGCACCCTTTGGGTTCGTTTGCTTAGCCAATTATAGATCCACCTAACCGTAGTTTTGTCTAGCCCACATTTTACTAGTTTGTCTGCCAGAAGGTCGTGGGGGACTTTGTCGAAGGCCTTACTGAAATCCAGGTACGCTACATCCACAGCATTCCCTGTATCGACCCAACTCGTAACTCTATCGAAAAAAGAGATCAGATTAGTCTGGCATGACTTGTTTTTGGTAAGTCCGTGTTGACTATTAGCAATGACCGCATTGTTTCTAAGTGTTTGCAGACCACTTCCTTAATTATCTTTTCCAGAATCTTCCCTGGTATCGATGTGAGGCTGACTGGACGGTAATTGTTTGGGTCGTTCTTTTTTTTTCTCCCCCTTCTTGAAGATAGGGACCACATTCGCCCTCCTCCAATCTGCTGGGACTTCTCTCGTTCTCCAAGAACTCTCGAAGATAATTGCCAGTCGTTCTGAAATAACTTCCACTAGTTCCTTCAATATTCTTGGATGTAGCTGATTTGGCCCTGGGGACTTGAATTCGTTTAGAGAGGCCAGGTGTTCCTGGACAACTTGTTTCCCTATTTTGGGTTGTATTTCCCCTAATCCTTCGTCCATTCCATGTTGCTGAGGTTGAAGATGGCTTTCTTTTTGTGAGAATAGAAACAATTTTCTAGGTTGCTAAAATGATTTTCTTTACAAAAGTTGTACCCTAACTATATTCCTCACTCCTGCCCATCTCTTTTGCCCTATGTTTGACTGCATTTCCTCCCCAAGATCCAGGATAAGAAGAGCAAAATCTGCTGGCATACTATTGCTATTGCTTCCTTGTTTAAAGGGGACAGGTAAGCAATCATAGAAGAAGAGCCAATGTAATATTATGTTTTGAGTGTTGGACTATGACTCTGGAGATTTGAATCCCTGCTTGCCCTTGGATTCCACTGGGTGACTTTGGACAAGTGAAACTCCCCTAGCCTCGGGAAAAGGCAAAGACATGCCTTCTCTAAACAAATCTTGCCTTAGGGCCACCATAAGCTGGAAATGACTTGAAGCCACACAACAAAAGCAGCAATGGAGCAGCAGAAACCAGGACATTTGAGTAAGCTAACATGATTCCTATTGAAATATGGATATTTGACAGGTGTCCATAGACAAAGATTCTTGTTTCCAATCCTGGTGGATATTATGAAGAGTGGAACACAAAGGTATAAGGGTGAGGGAGGGAGGTATAAATGATGGAGGTGTCAGACAGCCACACAAATGCTACTATAATTATTAGTTTGGGAAGAAATAGTGTTGTCTTCTGTGCATGGAGATTTTTGGATTCACAGTAGTCAGCACTCCCAACCTTGTATGGTATTCAGAAGAGAAAATAACAACAGAAAGACAGGGGAAGAAAAGTCACAGGTCATAGTAATTAGTTTTTATATTAAAGGAGACAATGCTGAGAAACCACTGAATGCCCAGATCACATTAGTAAAAAGGATTGTTGAAACCTCTGTGGGAAATGACTTTTAAATAGACAAGACGTGTCTAATGAGAGATGAATGTTTTGAAACCTTGATCCATACTCATTTCTAAGAGGAAGAGAGAGATTTCTCTTCCATGTTCCTAGGATCCAAGACAAAGGAAGAAGCGTTTCCTAAGGGAAGTGTCAGATCCATTCATGCTGTCAGAGAGGACAGACAGATTGCATCTTGGAGTGATACTATGCATCTCCTCAGTGAATAATTCTCACTTCTTAAATTATTAACAGCCATTCTTTTCCTTTCTCCTCCCAACCTGTGATCTTTAAGTTAGTATTGCTAGCTCTCTGGAGAAGCTGCCAAGTTGCATGTTTAATGCTTAAACTTTTGTAAATGTTCTCTCTTTTTTTCTTTTGATATAAAAGAACCTGTTTTGTCTATAAAATCAAAGGGAGAGGGATGTAGTTTATTTCCAATGAGCTTTTAACTGATAGACTTGAGGAGAATGTTAATTGGAATAATTGTGAATTAGTTGAATGAATGAATGCCTATATTCTGCCTGGCATTAAAGAAGTCATGTACCATGTAGACTTGGCTCCAGTCTACTCCCATCATCATCATCGTCGTCACCATCCCCCTCCATCCCATCTCAAGCTTCATGCTCAATGTACTCAGAATCTGAAAAGGCTAAAGATCATTAATCTGTATAAAGTAGTAGTGCTGTGTACTGAGTTTCCAACAAAAGATAGCTTCTTAACTCTTAATATTATTAAGAAAGAGAAAAAGAACATGCTGCTTATCGCTTGAGATATTTTGTTAGACACTTCCTTTCTCCTTCTGTTTGACAAGAGCAAGACCAAAGTATTGAAAGGCCTGTAACTGGAGATTACAGTATTACACACACACACACACACACACACACATCATGTCCATGGGAATACATTTCTGAAATTACAGTGAAAGCAGGAAACTGTGGTTAAAAACCCTATTAAAATTAACACATTCCACTTGAAATTACCTTAGAGTTGCATTGAAAGACCTAGAGAATTTCTAGAGATGTATCCTATCTAAGACTTTGACTCTATGGTAATTTCCAGTGGAATGTACTGTAGTATCACCTGTCCTAGAAAGAACATACTTTGGCCCCATCTATACTGACCATTGAAAGAAAAGCCCTTAATGTGCATCAGCATTCTATGGTTTGTGTAATCACCATCCGTGTCTCAAACTGGTTCCAGGATTTCCTATGTAATCATATGCACAATGAAACCACTTTCTTCAATGCCAGTTTGAAACTGAATTAAATTATCAGAGTAGATATTCCTTTTGTCAGATGCATGTAGGTGAAATCACAGGTATTGGTCCAGTGGGTATTGGGGGTCTCCTGTATTTCCTTTTTGTCCAGAGGTACTATTATAAAGATAGCAAGGTCATTGGGGCAGATATGGGGCAGATTCAATATAAGATGCTAAAGAGAGATGAGCTTCTTATACAAGAGAGTGATACTTTACAAGTATAGCCTTCTCCTCTACCTTCATAATGACTTGTCTGAAAAGTTGGCAGATCCCACTCATATAATCTGCCTCTGCATGATTCTAGATGAGTCCCCATTCCTGTCAAAGCCCCATTACCCTGTATCTTCAGCCATCCTTTGATCTCTAAGTTTCACAACAACATTGGTTGATAAATAACATATTGTAACACAAAGCATATTCTTTTTACATACATATCATTGTGCAAATCTTACATTGGATATACCTTCTACTATCTTTTAAGAACATTTGTTGCATTTCCTTTGAAAGAAAGAAAAAAGCTTTAAGATGGTACTGAAGCTAACAATTATTTATTTATTTATTTACAGCATTTATATTCCGCCCTTCTCACCCCGAAGGGGACTCAGGGCGGATCACATTACACATATAGGCAAACATTCAATGCCTTTTAACATAGAACAAAGACAAACAAACATAGGCTCAGAGCGGGGCTCGAACTCATGACCTCCTGGTCAGAGTGATTCATTGCAGTTAATTGCACTGGCTTGCTCTCCCGCCTGCGCCACAGCCCATCATTGTTTCTGATGTGATAAGTCTACCCCTTCTTAGGGGAGGTGGGTTTAGCAACAGTGATTCATGTCTTAATTATCTCTCTGTAAGACTGTGGTCTACATGTGGCCATCCTTGGAAAATGTTTGGAAGCTAATACAGGTAACAACTACAGGTGCTGGACTGCTGCATGCTGTGTACTTTACAGATCACACCTCACTAGTTCTTCCAATTTCTCATTTGTTTATTAGCTTAATTCAAGGTGCTGGTTTTAATCTACTTGGCCTTAAAGGACTCGGAGCCAGCATCTGAAGGCTTTCCTTCTCTTGTATAAATAGCCTTCAAGTAGAAGCCCTTCTGGATATCCAACTGTCATAATAGGTTAAGTGGGGCTTCCTTTGTAACATCATGTTAACTGTAGAACTCCTTCTCAGAGGGAGTCAGATAGGCTTCATTTTTGTTAAGCTAATGGTAGGAGCCAAGTTCTTAAATTTTAACAATATTTCCTTTGTTAGTCTGACTTTTGATTTTTTTTTAAAAAAAAAAATATTTAAAATTGTTTTTAGTTGCTACTATAGCCTTTTTATCTTTTTTATTGTACATATTGAGACTCCTTGTGGGAAGAAGAGCAATTAGCAAACATTCGAAATAGAAATAGACAGTTCTTTCTAGGGAATAATCATAATTTTCACAGTATGTGATCTCTTTCTCTCCCTCCCTAAATATTACTTTCTAAGTACCCCCCATACTATATTAATGCAGTCTCTTTCCCTTTCAAAATATTGCTAAGTGCTCCACTGAACTGCATGACTGTCAATTCAAGTGTCTCCCCAGCCTGTTTTAAGAGTTAGAACCACAGCATGTGATCTTAGCTTTTCTTGCCCCCTTTTTAGTCCAGCGACTAAGTTAATGTGTTTGCTTATTCCATTTATATTAATATTTTCCCCATACCTATAATTGGGATTCAGGGTGACACCAGCATAGTTTTAAAAGGTCCTGCCAGAAAACACAATAAAAATATAGAAATTGAAATACAAAGTAGTCATACTATTGAAAATCAAATTGATATTTTTAAAATTCCTCAATAATAATAAATCAAATTAAAATATTTAGAGTTCCAGGCCAACCATTGAAAAACATGTCTTTATCAATTTTTTGAGGGTCCTCCTGAACTGAAAAGACATTGACCACTGATAGCAGGATAGTGGGGAAGTCAGTCCATCCTCCCTTGTCTGTCATTGGCCACTCACGCCCCTATCAAGCATACTTCCAAAGGGGACTCTACTGAGAGAAGAGTTTGCCCTGCAGATCCTGAAACCTGGGATGCTTTCTATGGAAAAGGATGGTTTTTCAAATACTGTGCACCTCAGTTATATACCTCACACAAAAGCTGAGACCTCAATAGAAGGGGGGAAATGGAATATAGCACCTGACTCATGAAAATGATAAATAACATACCAAGAGATTCAGAAAATAAGTTATGTATGTGTATTATAAGTAAAAGTTGGTTTCCAGTAAGTCTGCACAAACACTCAATGATCCAGTATGATAAATAGGTTGTTGTAAATACACAACCTATACAATTTTGTAGCATTAAAGATGGGGTAGTCCAGGTTATACAGGCAGGAAGCATTTCTTTTCTTTTTTCATAGGGAATTCTACACCAAAGTGTTCAGCCATGAATAATTGTCTGCTTGTCACAACTGCTTGAGGAACAAGAGCACCTCATTTGAGACTGAAGACACTCTTGTAAAAATAAGAATTCATAGAATCAGAGAATAATAGAGTTGGAAGAGACCACATGGACCATCTCCAACCCCCTGCCATGTAGAAAAAGCACAAAGTACCCCTGACAGATGGCCATCCAGCCCCTGTTTAAAAGCCTCCAAAGAAGGAGCTTCCATCATACACCACGGCAGATAGTTCCACTGTTGAACAGCTCTTACGGTTGGAAGTTCTTCCTAATGTTCTGGTGATGTTTCCTTTCTTGTAATTTGAACCCATTGTTCTGGGTCCTAGTTTCCAGTGCAGCATTAAACAAGCCTGCTTCCTCTTCCTTATGACATCATTTCAAATATTTAAGCATGGTTATGATATCTCCTCTCAACCTTCTCTTCTGCAGGTTAAGCATCCCAAGCTCAAGCCGCATGGTCTCCAAACCTTTGATCATTTTATCCTCTGTCCTCTGGACATTTACCAGCTTGTTAAGATCTTTCTTAAATTGTGGTGCCCAGAATTGGACACAGTATTCCAAGGGAGGCAGACAAAAGCAGGATATAGGGGAAGCATTACATCCTTTGATCGAGACCAGTGGTTCTCAACCTGTGGGTCCACAGATGTTTTGGCTTTCAACTCCCAAAAATCCTAACAGTTGGTAAACTGGCTGTGATTTCTGGGAGTTGTAGGCCAAAACACTTGGGGACCCACATGTTGAGAACCACTGATCTAGACACTATACTCCCTGGCTTTTTTAGTTGTTGCATCACATTGTTTGCTCATGTTCAGCTTGTTGTCTACTAAGATTCCCAAGTTCTTTTCCACACGTACTGTTCTTTTCTGTGCAGAAAACAAAACTATGGCTGGTGTTTTATTTTGTACAAAATTAACACATGGATATTTGGTACAAAAAAGAGCCATTTTCTTCATGGAAAATAGTATTTAAATGCAGAAACACAAGGCTGTTTTGTTTTAAAAAGAATTTTTCTGCATTGACAATAATAATTTGATGCAGAAATATTAATGTCTGAACAGAACATTCTGCTTCCTATGCAAATCAATCATGTACACATTTTATAGAACTACCTCCAATTACAAATTTTATTTTCATACAGAAAACATTTTCTGTGTGGAAATTCCTGTTTCTGCATCAAAATAAAGCTTTTAAGGAAAAAAATGCTAATTTGGTGGAGAGTAAGTACAAAACCTATGTAAGTAAGTGTCACGACCCAGGCGGCAGAGGCACCAATAACCATACACAGAGGCCAGAATCTAACTAATATCTTTATTGAAGGAATATATAAAGTTAATAAAAACAAGTATAGAAAATAGTCCAGAATTAGACCCTTCAGGAAAGGTCAGAATTAGTCCAAAAAAGCAATGTCCAATAAGAAATATTAAGGTCCAAAGTTGTAATCCAATAACCGAAACACTCACTTTGCCAAGCAAAGTGAGGGGAGATGACAAGGTCCTTAGTCCATAAAACTTGAGCGTGGCTAGGAAATAACTTGATACTTGAAACAAGGCTTGAACGTGGAACAAGGTAACTAAGAACAAGAACAAGGTCCGTGGAATAACTTGGTAAAATCCGTGAAACAAGGCAAGGATTAGTCCTGGGAAACAAGGCAAAGTCCGTAGGTAAACAAAGGCTGGGAAGCAAGGCGAAGGCTGGATAGCAAGGCAAGGCTTGAGCTGAAGCGAGGCTTGAATCGGAGCGCGCTGTCCAGACACAACTCGCTCCGTAAGCTGACGAATTGACTCCGCGAAATTGCTACGCGGGCAAAACACCTATATAGAGTCCAACTTTCTCACCAAAGCGGTTCTCTGGGAATCAGAAACGAAAGCTAAACTCTGAGACCAGATGTTAAACTCCTTAAAGATTCTCACGAGAATCAATGTTAATTGGCAACATTCTTAGCTGCTATCCTCGCACTCCTGCGCGAAGCTGAATCCAAACTTCTCTGTTGTTTACAAAACTCCCGGCGCAAGAACACGGGAGAAGTAGGCTCTGGGGTTGTTTGACATACTTCTGGGGCACAACTTTCTTGCAGGTGCAAGGTTTCCAGATCTGCCTGGGAAGGATCTGGCTGAGAGGAATCCAGTTCAGACTGGGAAGGTAAAAAACCCAAGTTTTCATCTTCATCAGGGATTACAATGTCCTGAGCAGGACTACAATGCCCATGGTTCATCACACTATCCCCCTCCTCAGGGCCCCTCCCAAACTGGGGTCCTCTCCCCGAGGCGCGAGGTCGCGGTTTGGTGGGATAGGTCAGATGGAAGCGACGGGTTAGATCAGGAGCATGGACTGTGGAGGCGTCTTCCCAAGAGCGTTCCTCAGGCCCAAAACCCACCCAGTCAATGAGATATTGTAGGCGGCGGCGATGAAAGCGAGAATCCAAAATGTCCTCAACCTCGAACTCCTCCTCCCCATTCATCAAAACAGGAGGGGGGGCCGGTTGGTCTGTATCAGGACGCACACCATCCGCCGGAAGGAGCAGGGAACGGTGAAACACTGGGTGAATGCGCATTGAACGCGGAAGTTGGAGTTTGAAAGTCACGGGGTTTAATTGCGCCACCACTGGATAGGGGC
This sequence comes from Anolis carolinensis, assembly GCF_035594765.1. Classification (NCBI taxonomy): domain Eukaryota; kingdom Metazoa; phylum Chordata; class Lepidosauria; order Squamata; family Anolidae; genus Anolis; species Anolis carolinensis. The sequence goes on along the minus strand of NC_085843.1, from coordinate 246,157,653 downwards.
CAATGAAGCGGGCATCTAACTTCCGGCATGGGCGGTGGGAGGGCAGGAAGCGAGTGGACAGAAAAACCCGATCTCCTACCTTGATTTCGGGGCCCGGCTGGCGGTGTTTGTCAGCGTGGCGTTTATAGTCCTCCTTGGCTTGGTCCAGTTGCTGGAGCAAAAGTTGTTGCACCGCTGTGAGTTCCTGCAGCCAATCCTCTGCTGCGGGAACTTCTGAAGTTTCAATGACAGGGGGAAAGAAACGTGGATGGAAACCGTAGTTTGCAAAGAACGGCGTTTCTTTTGTAGAAGCTTGAACTCCATTATTGTAGGCAAACTCAGACAGTGGTAACAGAGAAGCCCAATTGTCCTGTTGGTAGTTTACATAACAGCGAAGATACTGCTCCAAAGTGGCATTGGTGCGCTCCGTTTGCCCATCTGTTTGGGGATGATGAGCTGAAGATAAGCGAGAGTCTATGCCCAGTAGTTTTTGTAGTGCCTTCCAAAAACGAGAGGTGAATTGAGATCCACGGTCTGTGACTAAACTCTTGGGCAATCCATGTAGTCTGAAAACATGCTGAAGAAATAGATCCGCAGTTTCTTTGGCCGTGGGGAGGCCTTCGCAGGGAATGAAATGGGCCAACTTGGTGAATAGGTCCACCACCACTAAGATCGTGGTGAATCCACAGGAAGGTGGTAGGTCAGTGATGAAATCCGCGGAAATTATTTCCCATGGGCGAGATGGGGTAGGAAGGGGGTGCAAAAGCCCTGAGGGCTTCTCCCTTCGTATCTTGGAGCGCTGGCATACTGGGCAGGTGTTGACATATTTTTCCACATCCTTGCGGATCTTGGGCCACCAAAAATCTCTTAGGATCAAATGCATGGTTTTAAATAGTCCGAAGTGTCCTGCTGGTTTGCAGTCATGACACAGACGAAGCGCTTTTTCCCTGCCCGGTCCGGGTGGGATATAAACATGATTTCTATAGCAGAGCAGCCCATCTTTAAGCGAAAAGGGAAAATGCAGACCTTGGCGAAGTTGGTCCTGCGCCCAGGCATCTGCTTGCTGACTAGCCCTGATTTCTTGAGCACAGATGGGTCCTGGAGTAGGGGAAGTTGAACCAATGGGACTGGATTTGGTGTTCCCCACTGTGAGCGTGGCAAAGTTCTCAGGTTGTAGCAGTTGGGATTCAAAGGTCTCCTTGCGTCCTGCAGCGTATTCCGGTTTACGTGACAGGGCGTCTGCTTGCTTGGTTTGAGCTGGGGTCACATAATGGATCTGGAAGTTGAAACGTTCAAAGAATAAAGCCCAACGTTGCTGCCTCTGATTTAGTTTGCGGGCAGTTCTTAGATGTTCTAGATTACGATGATCAGTGTGGACTTCAATGGGGAATTTGGCCCCTTCTAGCCAATGTCTCCAAGTTTCAAAGGCTGCCTTTATGGCCAGTAGTTCTTTTTCCCAAATGGTGTAATTCCTCTCTGGTGTGGTTAGTTGACGAGAATAAAAGGCACAGGGGTGGAGGTGATCTCCCACCGGTTGTAAGAGTACAGCCCCAATTGCCACATCAGAGGCGTCCGCTTGCACCACAAAAGGGGTTCCAGGATTTGGGTGCTGTAGAATTGGCTGGGAGGTGAATAGTTTCTTCAGTTGCTGGAACCCTTTCTCTGCTTGATCAGTCCAGCGGAAAGGCTGCTTTCCACGGATGCAGCTAGTGATGGGGTCGGACCAGCGGGCAAAATCTGGAATGAACTTGCGGTAGTAGTTCGCGAACCCCAAGAAACGCTGCACCTCTTTCTTGTTAGTTGGCGCCCGCCATTCCAATACTGCTGAAACTTTGGCTGGATCCATGGAAAGCCCTAGAGGCGAGATGCGGTAGCCAAGGAAATCTACCTCTTGTAGATCAAAAGCGCATTTTTCTAGCTTGGCATAAAGTCCATGATCCCGCAGTCGTTGCAACACCATTTTGACGTGGTTCTCATGTTCTGATTGTGATCTGGAAAACACCAAAAAATCGTCCAGGTAGATTATCAAGAATCTGTCTAGATAGTCCTGAAAAATATCGTTGACAAAATGCTGGAACGTTGCGGGAGCTCCGCATAAACCGAAATTCATAACTCGGGACTCGAATAATCCGAATTTAGTCTGGAAGGCGGTCTTCCACTCGTCCCCTTCTCTGATGCGAACTAGATTATAAGCCCCCCGAAGATCCAGCTTGGTGTAGACCTTGGCTCCTCGAAGTCGGTCCAGTAGATCCGAGATTAAGGGCAGGGGATAGCTGTTCCGCTTGGTGATATTGTTCAATGCTCTGTAGTCCACCACCAAGCGTAATTCCCCTGACTTCTTCTTCACAAACATCACTGGGGAGGCGGCTGGGGATTGAGAGGGTCTGATGAACCCCTTGCGAAGGTTTGTCTCTAAGAATTCCCTGAGAGCTTCTTGCTCTGGTTCAGTCAGGGAGTAGAGATGCCCTCGCGGGATCGGGGCCCCCTCCACCAAGTCAATGGCACAGTCATAAGGTCTATGTGGGGGTAATTTTTCGGCTTCTTTCTCATTGAATACATCCCAATACTCGGAGTACTTCTTTGGCAAGGTGATGATGGGCTCGGAGTCTGTGGCATGGCATACCTTGGCTACGAGGCAATGGTTTTGGCAGTACGGTGAAGCAAACTGCAGTTCTCTGTTGGACCAGGAGATGTTAGGGTCGTGGAGTGTCAGCCATGGAATTCCCAAAATCACAGGGAAATGGGGAACCTCGGTAACAAAGAAGGAAATCTCTTCCATATGTTCCCTTATCCACATCCTGGTGGGTTCCGACCACTGGCTTACGGGGCCCGTCTTGAGGGGACGGCCGTCTATGGCTTGCACCACACGGGCATTCTTGAAATCATGATATTGTAATCCCAGAGAGTCGGCATACTCTCTATCGATGAAATTGTTGGTAGCTCCAGAGTCTATCATGGCGTGGATCATGACGGGTCCCCTTTTTGCTGACCATAATGTGACCACGAGAAGGAACAGGACCCCGGTTGGCGGCTCTTGGATGGATTTTTTGACCGGGTTGGCGAGCCTCTCTACACCCGGTCGTTGGCTTCCCCCGCCGGCTGTGTGCCAGTCGGCTCAGACGCCTTCGACTCCGTGGAGGACGCCGCCGCAAGACGGGCGGCAGGCTTCCCTTTGGCTGGGCACTCTCTGGCGAAGTGGCCCCCGTTCCCGCAGTACCAGCAGAGGTTCAAGCGTTGACGACGGGCCTTCTCGGCGGCATCTAGTCTGGGACGCACATTGCCCAACTGCATCGGCACCTCCTCGCCTCCTCTGGGGTATGGGGTTGGCGGCGGGGGTCTCCACACCGGACGTGGCTGAACACTGGCGGGAGCGGGGGGTTTTGCCCCGGCTCTACCGCCCTGGCCTCGAACCCATTGTTTCCTGTTGGCAATCATGACTTCAGCCCGTAAACATTGATCAATGAGTGCCTCGAGGGTCTGGGGAGGATCCACCTTGGAGATTTCTTCCAGCATTTCAATGTTGAGACCCTCCCGAAATTGTCCTCTGAGGGCTACATCGTTCCAGCCGGTGTTGTGGGCCAGCACGCGGAACTCGGCTATGTACTGAGACATGGGTCTGTCTCCTTGAAGGAGGCGCCGGAGTTTGTGACCGGCTGCCTCCAAATTGTCCTCGATTCCCCAGGTCTCCTTAAGGTGATCCAAGAAGCGTTGTGCTGAACTTAGGTGGGGGGAGGCTTGATCAAACAGGGCCGTCGCCCAGCTAGCCGCTGGTCCGTCTAGAAGACTGTAGACCCACGCCACCTTGATGTCTTCTTGGGGAAACTCGGCATCACGGGCCTCTAGATAAGCTTGACATTGGCGGCGAAAAACATGAACCTTAGCAGCTTCTCCAGAAAACTTGGTAGGCAACGCCATGGCCGGGAGGCGAACTCCGCGCTCCCTCAACCCTTTTATTTCTCCATCCTGCGCGTTGAGTCTGTCACGGATGCGGTCCACTTCGTCCTTGCTGATGGTGTAGCTGAGCGGCTGTCCAGCCGGCGCGGCTCCGGTAGACATCCTGGCCTCGGTTAGTTGGTGCTTATGGGTGGCGGAGTCAAACTGTCACGACCCAGGCGGCAGAGGCACCAATAACCATACACAGAGGCCAGAATCTAACTAATATCTTTATTGAAGGAATATATAAAGTTAATAAAAACAAGTATAGAAAATAGTCCAGAATTAGACCCTTCAGGAAAGGTCAGAATTAGTCCAAAAAAGCAATGTCCAATAAGAAATATTAAGGTCCAAAGTTGTAATCCAATAACCGAAACACTCACTTTGCCAAGCAAAGTGAGGGGAGATGACAAGGTCCTTAGTCCATAAAACTTGAGCGTGGCTAGGAAATAACTTGATACTTGAAACAAGGCTTGAACGTGGAACAAGGTAACTAAGAACAAGAACAAGGTCCGTGGAATAACTTGGTAAAATCCGTGAAACAAGGCAAGGATTAGTCCTGGGAAACAAGGCAAAGTCCGTAGGTAAACAAAGGCTGGGAAGCAAGGCGAAGGCTGGATAGCAAGGCAAGGCTTGAGCTGAAGCGAGGCTTGAATCGGAGCGCGCTGTCCAGACACAACTCGCTCCGTAAGCTGACGAATTGACTCCGCGAAATTGCTACGCGGGCAAAACACCTATATAGAGTCCAACTTTCTCACCAAAGCGGTTCTCTGGGAATCAGAAACGAAAGCTAAACTCTGAGACCAGATGTTAAACTCCTTAAAGATTCTCACGAGAATCAATGTTAATTGGCAACATTCTTAGCTGCTATCCTCGCACTCCTGCGCGAAGCTGAATCCAAACTTCTCTGTTGTTTACAAAACTCCCGGCGCAAGAACACGGGAGAAGTAGGCTCTGGGGTTGTTTGACATACTTCTGGGGCACAACTTTCTTGCAGGTGCAAGGTTTCCAGATCTGCCTGGGAAGGATCTGGCTGAGAGGAATCCAGTTCAGACTGGGAAGGTAAAAAACCCAAGTTTTCATCTTCATCAGGGATTACAATGTCCTGAGCAGGACTACAATGCCCATGGTTCATCACAGTAAGTAACCTATGGATGCAAGAGCTGGACCATAAGGAAGGCTGAGCGAAGGTAGACGCTTTTGAACTGTGGTGTTGGAGGAAAATCCTGAGAGTGCCTTGGAACCAGGGCCGGCCCAAGAAAATTTTAAATATTAAGCGGGGGGGGGGGAATTGCGCCCCCCCGCACTGCGGGAGGCATGGCCTCACCTCCCACGCCCTGGCCCCGCCTCCCGCACTGCTCGCCCTGACCCCGCCTCTTGTGCAGCATGGGAGGCGGGGCCAGGGCACATGGGGTGGGAAATGGGGCTCCACCCAGACGGGGCCCCGCCTCCCACCCCACACGCCCTGGCCCAGGCCAGCCAGCAAGGAAGCGGCGGGAAAATCTCTCCAGGCCGCGGCACCCGCAGCCTGGAGGGACTCCTGCAGCAGCATGGCAGGCTGGGCAAGGCCAGCCGGGTGAGGGCGAGTGGTGCGGGAGGCGGGGCAACCCTGGCCCCGCCTCCCGCGTTGCTCGCCCTGATCCTGCCATTTATTCAGAATTAAAGCAATATAAGGATCTGAAATACAAGGCATATGGAAATACAGTTAACAGCTCACAATAAAAACTACCATAAAACTAGAAGAAGAAAAAGCTCTTTGGGCAGGGTTTTTGTTTATTTGAGCAAAAGTTTTAAAAATCTTATGTTACTCCACATTTTTCAAGATTAGTGAAACTTATATGTAGAAACATTGCTCATGAGCCACATTTGAGGCTGATCCTGGGAGGACTATTACAATCTTTCTACTTCTGTGAAATGGACATAGGTTGGATGCAGTGTTGCCTGGATACCAGATATAGCTTTGCTAATTTGTAATGTTTTTATTTTGTAGCACTTTCCTTTACACATTGTGATTGGTAATATCAATTATGTGTTTGGAAACATATGGCCTAAGATGTTCCTGTGTAAAAAGCCATTACTTGCCCTTAAGAAAAACAAGAAATGTTGTTTCTTTTCAAAGTATCAAAAGAGCATTAGCACGTCTGACTAATAATGTACTTTCTGTATTAATCTATTGTTTGTTTGCAGAGGTTATGTGTGTGTTGACAAGGCAACAATAAATTTGTTTATGGGTGTGATAAGTGAGAGATATAAATATATAGGCATTTAACATTTCTAACTTTAATGTTTTGAATGCAAATCTATTTATTACAATTCCAGTGATATATGGTCCTATTCATCTTAAAGTAAGGAAAGTATAAGAAGTCTAAAAGTCAAGGATAAATGACAGAAAGGAAATTTGTTTTAACAACAATCAGTGTTCTACATCAGCTCCTTAGGTAAGTACACTGAATTATATTATACTTAACAAAGTAATTTCTCCTAGCTGGACTGACTGCTTTAAACCTAATGGAAACATCATTCACTCATGCTTTGATCACTAGCAGTATGGACCTTCTTCTTAATCAGTCAATAGTTTTGTTTGTCTGTACATAATGTCCATTAAAAACATCCTAATAATCAGTGTATCTGGTACATCAAATTATATTTCACAGAGATACTTACATTATGCAAAGAAGTTACAAAGATGATTAGAAATGCAAGAACAAAACAAAAAGTTACTGGATAAAATGTTAAACCAACAATAATAATGGCAGTTACAACAACTGATCCCATTTGCAATCCTCATCTGATACCTTCAGGAATTTGGAGTAGACCTTTTGGGCAGCTCTTACAAAGGTGGTAACCTTGAGTGTGCTGGATTTAGAATGACCTGGTAATAAGTCACGAATAATGTTGGGCAACTTCCAACCTGCCCTTGTTGTCAAAGGTAAAAAGGTAAAGGTTTCCCCTGACGTTAAGTCCAGTCGTGACCGACTCTGGGGGTTGGTGCTCATCTCCATTTCTAAGCCAAAGAGCCAACGTTGTCCGTAGACACCTCCAAGGTCATGTGGCCGGCATGACTGCATGGAGCGCCGTTACCTTCCTGCCGGAGCAGTACCTATTGATCTACTCACATTGGCATGTTTTTGAACTGCTAGGTTGGCAGGAGCTGGGGCTAACAGCGGGCGCTCATTCCACTCCTGGGAATTGAACCTGGGACCTTTTGGTCCGCAAGTTCAGCAGCTCAGTGCTTTAACATACTGTGCCACCAGTGGCCCCAAAAGAGTTCTCAAAAGTCTCCCAAAAATGCATCCTGGAGTCTTTATAATTGGCAGTATAATAAATAGTGAACTAGGTCTTCCACTTCCCCAGAGGTGGATATATATATATATATATATATATATATATATATATATATATATACATACACACACACACACACACACACACACACACACACACACATATATATATATATATATATATATATATATATATATATATATATACAAGTTTTTTCTGCCCTTCTTTCTAATCCTGAAGGGGACTCAGGGCAGAGCACATCATATATCCAATATAATTTAATATATAATATTATAATATACTAGCTGTGCCCTGCCACTCGTTGCTGTGGCCCATTGAACTTGCACTGAATAGCTCCGGTTTTTGGGTTTTTTTAGGCCCTGTGGGGGTTTGTGACGTGATATTTTGTGGTTTCAACCTCGAGGCGTGGATGATGGATTCTGTTGTGAAATTTCGAGGTTGGGGGGTGTTTAGTTTTGTTGTTTTGCTCGGTGCCAGGATTCCATCACTCTCATATATATATATATATATATATATATATATATATATATATATATATATATATATACACACACACACACACACACACACACACACATATATATATATATATATATATATATACACACACACACACACACACACACACACACATACATACATACACACGCACACACACACACACACACACACTAAATATGAGCTTGTGGCATTGTCTGAAAAGAGAGGATGGTAAAGGCTTTTCTAAGAGCAACATGGGTTAAGTCATGGAAATAATTATCTTTTTAATTTTTTTTAGAAGGCTGCACCATGGGGAAAAAGCTTGCTATAGACTAGTAAGCACATTTTCATAAGACTCAAACTCTAATGTTCTATCTTGAATAAGCTATTGGTTCTTATAGGTTGTAGAAATTTGGATGTCATCAAAATAAGATTGAGACTATTAAGACCAGGAATGGGTTCATCCATCCTGAATGTGTTACTCGGTGAAACATAGTTTTGCTAAATTACAGTCCTCCAAGATCATCAATCTTTTTACATAAAGTATAGCTGTTTTATGGAGTCTAACCTTAATAAAAAGGAGGTCAACATTCAACTTTAACAATGAGGAAGATAGCCCTGGAAGGACTGGCAACAGTTCTTCAAATCTTTCTTCTGAATTGTCTCAGACATTACAGCATGCCCTGTTCACATATCTTTACTCATATTGTAGTTGTAGTAAGGAAGCCTCCGGTGGCGCAGCATGTTAAAGCGCTGAGCTGCTGAACTTGTGGACCGAAAGGTCGCAGGTATGAATCCGGGGAACGGAGTGAGCACCTGCTGTTAGCCCCAGCTTCTGCCAACCTAGTAGTTTGAAAATATGCAAATGTGAGTAGATCAATAGGTACCACTTCGGCAGGAAGGTAATGACGCTCCATGCAGTCTTGCTGCCCACATGACCTTTGAGGTGTCTATAGACAATGCCAGCTCTTTGGCTTAGAAATTGAGATGAACACCAACCCCCAGAGTCAAACACGACTGGACTTAATGTCAGGGGAAAACCTTTACCTAACCTTTATCTAGTTGTAGTAAAGATTGGGCTATAAAGATGATGCTTACTAGGGAACCTCCACTGAGCCTTCCAAGGACTAGTATTACTTTTCCTGTCCTCCAGTCTGTCTCTAAATGACATTTCCAGTTTCCACTATAAAAAAAATCTACACTCAGATATTTAAAACTGTGACATTGTTGAGACAAATGACCATTTAAGTTCAATTTATAAAATGCTTCCTCTTAGAAAAGAAAATTACCTTTCTTTTGAAAAAGTTATTGACTAAATTCTCCTAACTGCAAGCCCTGCCTGGTTTTCTTAGAAGCCTCCTCAAACCTATCTGACTGATGGATAAGAGTGCGATATCATCAGTACAAAAACAGCTTTTTAATCTTTCTGCCTCCAACAAAAGATAAAAAGCAATATGCAGAGACTAGATTGTTGACATAAAAAGTAACAGAAAGGAAATTAATAGCAATCCTGTATGATACCTCTTCTGATGTTAACTTTGCCAAGAGAATACCTGCTAGGCTTATCCACACTCTTACATCAGTGTGGGAATAGAGTTGCCACTACAAAAAATAACATTTATTGTTGTTCATGTGTGATAATTTCACCCCAACCCCATGCCCCAAAAAGCTCTGCCCATGTAATAGGTCAAATGCTGAAGTAAAATACACAAAGAATTATTTTTGGCTTTATCAGGCTTTTTAAAATCAGATGTGTGAAGACAAAACACTGGGAAATTGTGTTTCTACCATGCCAAAATCCAACCTGTTCTTTTGTTATAAAGTCATTTTCCTCTGCTCACATCTGGTGCTTAATCAATAGAAACATGCTATATACGTTTAAAACTATGTCCAGAAGACTTGTTGGTCTATAATGTTTAGGATCAGATCTCTCACCTTTTTTATACCAAGGAAAGACCAAGGAATTATGGGTGGGAGTTACAGGTAGGCTTGTGAAATTCGGCTGAAGAACAGGGTTAAGGAAGCATCCTTCCTGGGACCCTTTTCTTTCTTCCTTTCAAGGGAGCCTGAGTTTTAAGTATGGGCTTAAGGAAGCACCCCTCCTGGACCCTTTCCTATCTCCCTTTCAAGGGAGTCTGAGTTTGAAGAATGGGGTTAAGGAAGCAATGCGTAAGACACATTATGGCGTTCTTCTATTCTGATTGGCCCAACATGCAGGGCTCACAGAGAAACCCTGTGCGAGCAGCACATAGCATCCTCTCCGCACTGCGTGGTACTGAAAATGGAAAGAGGAGCCATGATGGTCCCATTACGGATGAAAAATGTAACAGCTGAGCCCTTACCATTACAGCTATCCAGTCAATTCAAACAAGCCAGATTGGCTGAAGGGAACCAACCACTTTGAATCTGTGTACAAGCCTAGTTACAAGTGAGCCTTTTTTTCAGCTGCCGTTTCTCATGTACTGTTTCACACAAAAAAGATACTGACTTTTTAAAACCAATAGAGGATTTTCAGCCACCTCTAGTTTCTGTTTCACAGGAGTCCAGAAGTAGAATATGCCAGGGGAAGTATAGGAAAGACTATGAAAACACAGGCTCATTCCTGTACTGCCACACCATGGTTCAATGGAATTGTTGAAATCCAATCTATGGTGGTCACTTGAAAGCATTCAATCAATAGGTGACTTTTGCATGCTAGTTAACAGTATGCATGGGTCCTGTCTATCAGTGAGGGCACACTGTGGCCAAGCAGCATGGCAGAAGGTTGAAATATTAATTTATCATTTGAGACATGGGAAACTTCTGAAAGGCCACGTAGTAACTTGGCCTTTGCTCCATTGAGTAGGAGGAGAGTGTGATAAAATTCGAAAGAAGATAGTGGTTTAAAGCTACAAAGGAACTTAGCACTTTTTGATCAGTTTGGAGAAATAAAAGGAAGTGTCCTTTACACAGTCTGCACTTTGACACGATGAACACTGATTACAGAGTTTATGGTCATCATCACAGTTAAGTGAGTGCCAACTTCCATTGTAGTTTTCACCTTCTTTTCAATCAAGTAATTGTGCTAGATTAATTTCTAATCTGCTACATGGTGTGTATTTTGGTGCTACAATACATGTAGCACCAACCCCCCCCCCCCCCCCAATTGCATACCATTTATACTGTGGTAGCTAGTGATTTCCTTGCCAGTAATTTTAGTCTGAACTTTAAAAAAAACTTTCTAAGTTGCTATACCATGTCTGCAAAATAAATTCAGCATCTTGGATAACTCCTTCAAAGTTAATCACTGACATGGAAGCCACAAACCACCAATGATTTTATTCATATTTGCTCAAATACAAATAGGCTTGATGTGTTGTCGAAGGCTTTCATGGCCAGGATCACAGGGTTGTTGTGTGTCTTTCGGGCTGTGTGGCCATGTTCCAGAAGCATTCTCTCCTGACGTTTCGCCCGCATCTATGGCAGGCATCCTCAGAGGTTGTGAGGTATGGAGAAAACTAAGCAAAGAGGTAAATATATATCTGTGGAAAGTCTAGGGTGAGAGAGGTCAGTGTGAATGTTGTGTAGCAGCAGATAAGCTTTTCAATGCTAATTAAAGTGATTAACTACACAACATTCACCATAGATGTGGGCGAAACATCAGGAGAGAATGCTTCTGGAACATGGCCACACAGCCCGAAAGACACACAACAACAAATAGGCTTGTGGCAGGGAATATTTGGTAGTATAGCCGCAATGGCAGCTCTTGCCCTTGATGCATTTCCAGTTAGAGTTTTGCATGCTACAAAGGTGTGGCCTCATATAGATAGGTTCTTACATGCACCATCCCTTATTAAGAACACCTATAAAGAAGGGTGGACATTTGTGTGCATAGGTTTCTTTGAAACATAAGGTGAGAAGAGGAGCTACATTATTTCTATACTATAGATGCACCCTTAGACTACTATGTCCAGAAAAATCAATGCTGGCAAAAGAAACCTCTTAAACTAGAACTAGAACTTTTCACTTGTCGTAGCCATTAACCATAGGATCATTTATACTACACAATTCTAGAACATTATATACCATGGTTTCGCTTCAGTGCCTCACAAACAGGGGCAGTGCAACCGTTAAGCGAACTACGCAGTTGCTGAAGGCGTCATGAGTCGGAAGGGCGCAGCCTGCCTCCCTCCCCCTCCCTGGCTCTCCCACCCTCTTTGCGCCTCCAACCTCCTTCCCCTCCCTGGAAGTCACTGCTGCCGAGAGGAGGAGGAGGCGGAATAGGCGGAGGCGGCTTGAAAAACACAGTGGAAGGAGAGGAAGACCATGCCTGGGCCTCCCTCCTGGTCCTCCACCCAGGCGTGGCCTTCCTCTCCTTCTGCTGCTTTGTCCCCACCGCCTCCACAGCCTGTCCCACCTTAGACCCATGCCCACCTTCGTGCCTTCAGCCTGGGCCCGCCTTCGTGCCTTTGTCCTGGGCTCGCATTCATCCTGTGCCCGCCTTCGTCCTGGGCCCACCTTTGGCCTGGGCCTGCCTTCGCGCCTTTGGCCTGGGCCCACCTTAGCGCCTTTGGCCTGGGCCCACCTTAGCACCTTTGGCCTGGGCCCACCTTCAGCCTAGGCCCGCCTTTGGCCTGGGTTGCCTTCAGGGCCTGGGCCAGGCCCAGGCCCGCCTTAACCCACACCTATGGCAGGCATCCTCAGAGGTTGTGAGGTCTGCTGGAAGCTAGGTAAGTGGGGTTTATATATCTGTGGAAAGTCCAGGGTGGGAGAAAGAGCTCTTGTCTGTTTGAGGCTAGTGTGAATGTTGCAATTGGCCAGCTTGATTAGCATTTAATGGCCTTGCAGATTCAAAGCCTGGCTGCTTCCTCCCTGGGGGCATCCTTGGTTGGGAGGTGTTAGCTGGCCCTGATTGTTTCCTGTCTGGATTTCCCCTGTTTTCAGAGTGTTGTTCTTTATTTACTGTCCTGATTTTAGAGTTTTTGAAATATCGGGGGCCAGATTCCCTTTCGGTGGCCTTTTAATTATCTGCCTTGATATTTTGGGTTATATGGCTGTGTGGAAGGACCCTCAGTGCTCTTCCATACAGCCATATAACACAGAGTATCAAAACAGAATAACCCACAATATCTGCCTTGATCTGGTTTATCTGAGTCCTCACTGCCATATAATCCAGTTCAAAGCAGATAATGTGGATTATCTGCCTTGATATTCTGGGTTATATGGCTGTGTGGAAAAACCCTCAGTGCTCTTCCACACAGCCATATAACCCAGAATATCAAAGCAGAATAACCCATAATATCTGCTTTGAACTGGGTTATCTGAGTCCACACTGCCCTATATCCCAGTTCAATGTTTGGTGCTAAATTCGCAAATATAGAAATTCCTACATAACATTACAATGTATTGAACTGCTTTTTCTGTTGATTTGTTGTAAGACATTAAGTTTTGGTGCTTAATTTGTAAAATCATAATTTAATTTGATGTTTAATAGGCTTTTCCTTAATCCCTCCTTATTATCCAACATTTTTGCTTATCCAACGCTTTTATTTTTCAATTATTGGTTTGGGGGGGGGCACCAAAATTCTGTTTGCTTACACTTGAAAATTACCTAGGGCTAGGCCTGCTCACAAACCTAAGATTCTGAGGATTCTGTAGGATGGAACCATGGCAGAAAAAACAGAATTATAGTCCTATATGGTACTGTATTTGCGTTGTGTGAATGAACTTCGTATCTTCAGTTAATACACAGTATCATAATAGAAACAGGACCAGGGAGGAATTCAAGAAAGAGCAGCAAGCTACCGGGCTATGAATACTTTTGGGAAACAGAACAAAAAAATAAAAACAGGATAGAAAGGAAAGATTCCAGATATTTGCCTTGGCCCAAAGTGTTCACCAGTACACTGCCAATAACCTTCCCTTAATTCTTCCTGCAGGTGCTCTTGAAAGACAGTGAAATTAGTTCCAACTCTTCTGCATCCGAAGGCAAGAAGCCAGCATTGAGGAACAATTCCTGATCAATAGGGCTGTGCCAATTATGCATTCACCGCTGTCCATTTTGCATCTTCAAATCACAGCTGCAGAACTTGGAAGCTGTTGTGATGGCTCTATTCAGAGCTGATTAAGTAGCATATAAAAAGCATTGTCCCTTCTATGCTTTGCTTGATTGTCCCTAACTGTACATCCTTTATTGGCTTGTTTGCATATTGAGTCTTAGGAATCAACGTGCATTGATTTTACATTTCCCACTCATCACCAACATTTCCAGCTTATTTACTTCCTTCGTATGTAGCTCCAACCTTCTGAATAAACAATATCCAGACTTAACTGTAATACTTAAGATGCTGCATCCTCATTAGTCAAAAGCCCAATTACGTATGGAATATCTGGAACAGCTGTCCTTTTCACACAAACTATCTTCACTCCCAACCATGCACATGGGCCAATATGGCACCAAAGTGGTAAACCCTACCCAACATTTACATAATGTTCATAGGATAAATATTAAAATCTTAAGCAGTCTTGCTTAAGTAGAACTGTATGGACACAGTTTCTCTTAGTGTTTTCAGGAAGCTCATACATTCTGATTCCATGTTCATGTGTCAAGTCATGCCCTAGAACAGTGTTCGTCAAACTGTGCTCCTTCAGGTGTTTTGGACTTTAGCTCCTAGAAATCCTAGCCAGCTTACCAGCTGTCAGAAATTGTGGCAGTTGAAATCCAAAACATCTGGAGGAACACAGTTTGAGAAACTCTGCCCTAGATAATCTTTTCAATTTATACTAGTAGTAAAATATGTATACCATTCCTGTGGTCACAACACAAATATGAATACAGGGATCTATGCATGAAAAAAAATGGAGGATGATTCTCAGCTAATTGTATCTTAAAGTTCAGAAATGTTACATCTTGCTACCATGGCCATGTCAAATTGTAGTTCCCATATTGAGGAACTAGGATATAAACGAACTGTTCCCAGACCTATGTGATTCAACCATGTGAGAGAGTCTAAATGTCTGAGGTGATCCACTGGTCTTGTGCCTCACAGCTAAGGCCTGGAAAAGTTACTTTTTTTAGTACAAATCCACAAACTCTCCAGCCATTATTCCCATGACCATCCGATGTTTCGAAATAATAAGGTTTGTAGAATATTGCTGTGAAGGATGCTAGCAGAGGCTTTGCTAATCAGGCAGAAAATGTCTACTGAAGCCCAGAATATCAGACAATACACTTTCCCTATGATTTCACAATGCAATTTTTAGTTTTAAGACACCTTTCTGTTAAATGTTTGAAAAATCATTCTCTAAAATGTTCTTGTAATGGATGGGAACTGGTAATAAATTACATTGTGGCATTCTCATTGGTTAGGCATGAGAAAGTTTAATGGCGTATATATCCTTTTAGTCAAATTATGCTTGTCATAGGAGGACCACAAGGGTGAAACAACCCATATTGCCTTCTATGAAACCTTTCCATTCATGCACAATCCATCAGCCATGCAGTTCAATGTCTGAATAATGTAACCTTTATCTGATGAAGATAGAAACTGGCAGTAGCAATTAGAAAACTTTGCCACAGAATAATACAATTATAAAGATAGATTATAGATATTATGGCCTGATTTATGTAAAGTATTCAGACAGTACATGAAGGTGTGATGCATTTATTTGGATTTATAAGCAATAACAGCAGACAGAAAACTTAGAAGCAGCTAGGTCAAGGAACAGAACAAATAGAAGTCATCCTAAAAGTCTCTGACCATCTCACTAAATGGCATACAGGTTTAAGTCAGTATACACATCTTTGAAAACTGAGACATGTGTGACCAAATAATATCAGAAAGTGGTCAATATGAGAAAGCTGTTAATGAGGAATAAAACACAAGGTGTGAGAAACTAGAAAAGTTTGCTTTTCTCTGAGTATGTTGGAAACCACAATTCTCCACCTGCTTTTCTCCTCTCCTCTCACTATGTTAGCTGATTACAAACTATTTTGCACTTTGAACTCCATTTATAGCAAATGAGGTATACTGAGGACAAAGAGAGAAATAGGAAAGGTGGGATATTTCAAAGGCAGCTGAGAAAGTGGGATTTTTTTTCATGTCAGTAACGACTTGAGAAACTGCAAGTAGCTTCTGGTGTGAGAGAATTGACCATCTGCAAGGACATTGCCCAGGGGATATCCAGATGTTTTGATGTTTTTACCATCCTTGTGGGAGGCTTCTCTCATGTCCCCACATGGAGATGGAGCTGATAGAGGGAGCTCATCCGCGCTCTCCCCAGGTTGGATTCAAACCAGTAAGCTTCAGGTCAGCAACCCAACCTTCAAGTCATTGGTCCTACCGGTACAAGGGTTTAACTCACTGAGTCACCGGGGGCTCCAGAAAGTGGGATGACAGGGGATTGAGACTGTCCTTACCAATGTTTGAGATATGCACCAGCATTCTCATTTCAAACCAAATCAGCCAAAACTTCAATTTCCTTAAAGTACCAGGGAATGACCAGTGAAGAAAACAAGCCATATATATGTATATTTTTGCCAGATATCAGGGTCTGCCTCTGAGTCACCAATCTGAAGACAAGGGGAAGAAATGTCAGGGCAAGAGACTTGCCCTGAAAAATATGTGTATGTATCTTCCATTGGTTACACATAGAGGCTTGATTGGCATATTTTTGAGCATTGTCTAGTGTATCGTGCTTAGTGACCCCACCTTCTAACATCACCATCTTGACTACACAAAGCTTAGTCCTGACATTTTTACACTCTTCTCTCCTCTCCCTGCCATGTCCTGTGTTAATTGAGTGCAAACTACTTTTGCACTTTGAACTTAGTTTGCAGCAATTGAAACACATTGAGGAAGAAGAAGGAAAGTGGAAAGAAGATGAAGAAACTGACATATTTTTAGGCAGCTGAGAAAGTCTGATATCAGAGGATTAACGGAGACTGTCCCTGCTAAATTGGGATAGTTGGAGTGTATGCTATCCACAAGAATGCTGAAAGACAATTCTTACCAAATCCTTAAATGCTTATCAAATCTGACTGACTAAAGCTTATAGTCCTGCTTCCCCTCATTCTCATAAAATCCAAAAGGTATATTTTAGTTATTTATTTCATTTATATCCTGCCTTTCTGCCTAAATCTGACATACAAAACAAAATGTAGCTAAAACAATATATAGTACAAATGGGTTTTTTTCAAAAAAATATACATTTATTATAAGCATTTAAAAGACACTTAAAACATAGTCAAAAGGCAAAACCGCAACACTTTCCATTAAGAAGCAACTTACTAGGCATA
Source organism: Anolis carolinensis (assembly GCF_035594765.1). Classification (NCBI taxonomy): domain Eukaryota; kingdom Metazoa; phylum Chordata; class Lepidosauria; order Squamata; family Anolidae; genus Anolis; species Anolis carolinensis. The sequence continues at coordinate 246,140,678 of NC_085843.1, read as the reverse complement.
AGACTTTACCTACCATCAGCAAAAGATAGAGAAGGGCATCTCCTAGGAGTTTCTTCCAAAGCTTAGAGGAAGCCACCAAGAAGGCTCCCTTCCCATGTCTTCATGAGACAAGCTTGTGAATGTGGTGGAATTGAGAGAAAGGCTTCTCCCAGCCATTGGGATTTAGGCTAGTTGATATGGGAAGACACAAGCTTTCTAGTCTATGTAATCATGTTAGCCAATTGCAGAAAAATCAACAAAAACCTTGCAATACCTTTATGACCAACAAATATTGACCACAAAAATTCACAGGCTGCATCTGCATCTGATGAAGTAGATGGTAAGCTAAGTTACATTAAATAATACTTCAAAATTGTAAAGATCAGAGAAGTGTTTTAGTTGTTTTGTTTTTAAAATGGTGATTTCCTTTTCTCAAATAATGCTTCATTTGAGCTTTTACTTCTTTCCTCCCAAGTGATACAATGGCAATTAAGTATGAAGTCAGCAAGAGGGGGATTGATGGCAATGGGGCAAAGATGACACGTAATTGACTCCAGACACAGAAGCATTGATCAGATGAATTACCAGTCGCTGATGGCTTAAAGCCAGCCATTTTATTTTTAAAAGATTGATTTCAAAATGGATTTTTATGCTTTTTTTCTCTTAAAGGGAAGATCAAGTGCTCAGGAAAATATGCCAAACCAGCAGAACCTAAAGATGAAGTTTGACTCTGATATCCGGTGACAAAGCACCTTTTCTGGAAGCTTGCCATTAGCCAATTGCCAAGATGACTTTGCTTGTACAGCTCATTTAGTTCATGAAGGCATTACATGCAACCAGATGGAGGTAAAAAAGAGACTGTGGCATGGAACATCTACCAGGTTCCCCTAAAACAACTGGAATTTTTCTGTGATGCAGAGATAGAGCCTAGTACCCTGTTGGTTACTAGGCTTGAGCGATCCATGAAAAAATTGATTCTAAACTCGTTTCAAAAGTAGGGGGCTCTCGCGTTTCGTTTCTGATTTCATTTCCGAATTTTGCCCTCAAAAATTTTCAAAATTTAACGAAAATTCGTTAGTTTCAAAAGTAATTCGTTAATGGCGGACACGCATGCGCACTAGCAAAAAAAAATAGCACGAGGGGAGACTTTACAGGACTCTCCCGCCCTCATTTTTTGAGCGATCTTCTTCAAACTTGGTACAGTGGTAGAACACATTTAACACTGATAGCTCCCCTTATCCTCTGATTTTTGGCGAATTTTCATAGCTTTTATAATAAACCATTTTTTAATAATTGCAGAAATCTGTTCCTGGTTTGAAAGTCTTATTTCCTGTTTCATTGGGTTGTCTTTACTGTGAAAGTCATTGTTCTACTTGAGAAACTTTGTTTTTGTGGCTGAAACTTTGTTAAATTGGTGGACCAAACCATAATATGTTCCATCCATGTCACTTGCACAAAGTTCAGGCAGTGTCATAGATTTTGCCATGTTTCTATGACAGAACCAATTAGGAAATGACATTTATCACCCAGGAACAGAAATCATAGTACACCATCAAATCATTCCTGACAGATGGCTATCAGCCTCTGAATAAGGAAATCAGTTCCTGGTTTGAAAGTGCTATTTCCTGAGAGTCATCTCTGGTTGTTTGAGAGTTTGTATTAATGCTATGACAGTCGACTCTCATTTAACCGGCACCCATGGAGAGCGGTCAATGTCGGATAACCGAGAGTCGTCTCTGGTTGCTTGAGAGTATGTATTAATGCTATGACAGTTGACTCTCATTTAACCGGCACCCGTGGAGAGCAGTCAATGTCGGATAACCGAGAGTCGTCTCTGGTTGCTTGAGAGTTTGTATTAATGCTATGACAGTTGACTCTCATTTAACCGGCACCCGAGGGGAGTGGTTGATGCTATGACAGTTGACTCTCATTTAACCGGCACCCGAGGGGAGTGGTTGATGCTGAATAACGCAGAGTCATCTCTGGTTGCTTGAGAGTATGTATTAATGCTATGACAGTCGACTCTCATTTAACCGGCACCCGAGGGGAGTGGTCGATGTTGGATAACTGAGAGTCATCTCTGGTTGTTTGAGAGTTTGTATTAATGCTATGACAGTCGACTCTCATTTAACTGGCACCTGTGGAGAGCGGTCAATGTCGGATAACCGAGAGTCGTGTCTGGTTGCTTGAGAGTTTGTATTAATGCTATGACAGTTGACTCTCATTTAACCGGCACCCGAGGGGAGTGGTTGATGCTATGACAGTTGACTCTCATTTAACCGGCACCCGAGGGGAGTGGTTGATGCTGAATAACGCAGAGTCATCTCTGGTTGCTTGAGAGTATGTATTAATGCTATGACAGTCGACTCTCATTTAACCAGCACCTGAGGGGAGTGGTTGATGCTATGACAGTTGACTCTCATTTAACCGGCACCCGAGGGGAGTGGTTGATGCTGAATAACGCAGAGTCATCTCTGGTTGCTTGAGAGTTTGTATTAATGCTATGAGAGTTAATGCTATGACAATGTTTGACCCATCCACTGATTTTTGGGGATTTTTGAAGCAACTGTTAGCAGATCGATGGCCACGCCTCCCTGTCCTTCTTCCTTCCACTTTGATTGGCTTGCTAAGGCTTCTGGGAAATGGAGTTTTTGGCTCATAATGGCGACTTGCTTCATTTCCACTGAAAAGAATGGTCAAAATTCAGAGGCTTGTTCTCCTGCATTTTGAAAGCTATTATGAACGTTTTTTAAAAATGCTAGCAGATCGATGGCCATGCCTCTCCCTCCCTCTCTCTTCCACTCTGATTGGCTGAGAGGCATGCCAACATGGCTTCTCCTCTCAGAGGGACTACAGCTACATCCGAAGACATCAGAAACAAACGAAAAAAGGTACTTTTTTGATTCAAATTCGTAATATTTGTAAGGCAGTGAGCAGATGTTTCAAATGTCAATTCAAAAGTACTTGCGAAACGAATTTTTAATGAATTTAACGAACTAACGAAAAATTTGCTCAAGCCTGTTGGTTACTTCCACCTATAATACACCTTGAACGGAAAGAATATTTGAAACTATAAAAAAATGGTCAAAAATATGCTTTTTTGAGTGTTGAAAAACCCTGGTGAAAAGAATCTCTGACTGATTAAAATCTTCATAGTACAAAACATATTCTGTGCAAAATTTGCATATGATTATTTAGCACAGAAAACACAATTTCTGCAAAGAAAACAGCCTGTTCCTATGAGGAAAAAGCTTTTTCCTGCACAGAAAATACTATAAGTAGAGATTTATTTTACATAAAATACGCATATAGTTAATTTGGACAAAAAACAGAATTTCCATGCATTTTCTACACAGAAAGTGGTTTTTATGCGGAAATATTGTGGGGAATTGTTGAATGGTGAGTCAATATGTAGGTAAATCCCATTGATTGAATGTCTTTACTCCCGACAGGACTAACATTATGAGTTAGGCCCTTGGATGAGATAAAGTTCATATTATCCCCCCTCTCCAATCACACTGCACTGAAAATATGCACTTAGTTCTGTTGTGGAGAAACATTTCTGTAAAGCTCAGGTAGTATGTCCATTGGATTAATTTGACTATATTTTCACTATTTTTCCATTTCTCCCCTATATGATTCAAATTGTTAATGAGATTTCTCCTTTCCTGAACGACCCACACCAATGAATATGTGCCTTTATCACACACAAAAGTGTTCTTCTTTGAAAAGCACTTTGGGACATAGCATTGTGGGGGACCAATTGATCTGTTCTTCAGGAGTGAAATGTGCATGTTCCTATAACTTCATATAACAGCATTTTAGTTGCTGGTCAGAAAACACAAGAAAATTGGAGTAATTTAGCCTGTGAACAAAATATGGGAGTGTCTGTCAAGTTACTGCAGTGCTCAATTACAATCCAATTGCAATAAAACAAAGTCCACTTAATGTTAGGCTTGACTTTTGCTGCTGTGAGATAAAGCCTTTTTTTTCCTGAGTGTAGGGTTTTTCTTTTGTTCAGCTCTTAGAATCTTGGTTGGTGTTATAGTTCAAAATATTAACTTTTATAAGCTGTTGCTTGATTGTGTTTTCTGCAGATTTTGATTGATATCAGTTCTTTTTTATTGTAGCCACTATTATAGCTATATCATTTCAATTACAAAGATATATTGGAAAGTTTTAGCTGAAGGCTAGTCTCCATGCATGAGTGCATATCTGGCAAAGTGTGTTCCTCCAGGTGTTGCTGGACTGCTACTCCCATCAGTTCCCAATGAGCATAGTGAGGAATGCTGTGAATTTCAATGGAGCAATATTTGGTGATTCTTGTCCCTCATATATGTGCCTAAATAAAATGTTAGACAGACATTTTATTTGGGCAAGCTGACAAGTGCCCCCCTTAAATATTAGACCACATGTTAAAAAATTTCATGATCTTTTAGTAGCTTGAAAATATAATAGAAGTTCCAATATTCTTACTGCATGCAACTAAATTTTACATTTTATTACATTGTATTTTTAAAAAATAATTTTTAAGGATCCTTTATATTTAGGAATATAATAAGTTACTCTGAAAAATAATTCTGATATGTGAGACCAGTGCTTACAATACATAGGCTTGGGTCTTTTAGGGGTGTCCCCCTTTGTCTCTTGGCAGCTAGATAGTAAATATTTTAGACCCAGTCGACCACTGCTGGATAGTTCTTGCAATACCTTTCACTAGAAACAGTCTAAATACATATTTTCTCTGGCTTTGCAAACATACACAATTTGAGGTTTGTTGAGAACATTGGTGATCTACTAGTTTTACTGGAGGATTACCTTGAGAACAAACTTCCGAGAGGAGCAGCAAGTCAAGATCTTCCCCCTGAATTGCATCTTGTTATATCCTGTTTTCCATGGCTCCAATTATGGTTTTTTTAATGTTAAATGTTTGGTAAAGTTCATTCACTAGTGTAAAACATTCCTGTAATGGATGGTACCTGGGAAGAAATGACACAATCATGTAATTATTGGTGAGGTATGAGAAATGTTTATGGCATATATATCCTTTTAATTAATTTTTGGCCAAATCCTATGAATAGCTCCAACTGGAGTAGATCTGTTGAATGATGTTCACTCACCATATAAGAACTGCTTCTATAACTTTAATTTAGTTGAGACTAAACAATAGGATTCCAACTATGGGTACTCTTATATCTCATTTTCTGCTGCAAATATCAATTGACCAATCCCACTTAAAGCTGTCCACTTTGATGCTCCTTGCTACATCTTTTGTAGTTTAACAAAGTACTTTGCTACTGAAGTTTCACTGACCTCAGCTGAGGTTTACTAAAGGGAAGGGGGAAAATAATGAAAAGATCATGACATTTGTTATCATGTCAGAAGTGACCTGAGAACATACTGCAAGTTGCTTTTAGTGTGAAAGAACTGGCCGTCTACAGATACATTTCCCAGGGGATGCCCGGATGTGTTATCATCTTGCTGGGAGGCTTCTCTTATGTCCCCGCAAGCTAGAGCTCATTCCATCTCATGGATTCGAACTGGCAACCTTCAGGTGAGCAACCCAACCTGTAGGTCAGCAGCCCAGCTGACACAAGGGTTTAACTCATTACGCCACAACAGCTCCTTAGGATCATGGCTAATAAAATAAAAGAAGCCCTAGCATAAACATTTTTAGACAGGTTAAAGATTATTCATGAGATCTTTAGAGCACAGCTTATACAAATTCAATGAAATCATTGGAATTTATTCTTTAGAATAGTGGGCCTCAACCTGTGGGTCCCCAGATGTTTTTGGCCTTCAACTCCCAAGAATCCTAACAGCAGGTAAACTGGCTGGGATTTCTAGGAGTTGTAGGCCAAACATTTGGGGACCAACAGGTTGAAAACCACCGCTTTAGAACATCACTGTACAGAGAGTTAGATATATAGCCAAAAAACCCTTCTCTTTGTAAATGGGTCATCATGTTTCCAGAAAAATCAAGAAAGGATTTTAGTATGTGAACTTCCAGTAGCTGTTCCCCAGAAGATTATTTTGGTTGTCAGTTCATTGACCCACCACTATGAGTTGGTTGGATCATTGACCTACAAAAAGTATTTTTCTGGTTGAAGACTGAAATAATATTGTTTTAAACAGCAACTATATTGACAAAACCTTCAGAGTCAGTGGGAGGTCTGTGAAATTTAGTCCACCTTTTGAATATCATATAAACATTATTTCCTATTGTGTTATTGACCACTGTATCTCAGCATCTCCTTCTCGTGGGCCTTTGAAACCCTTTGCAGTAAAATAATCAAAATAAGACCTGGGAAATGCCAAATCACTCTATAAAACTTAACAGACCTGTATTCTTAGTTAATCTGTTTGTGTATTATTTTCTTGGGTTGTGGAATACAATATAATTGTAATGCTTCTAATTGTATGCATGCTTCAGAAGGCACAAAAGAGCCAATTTTAGTTGTTGAGTAAATACATGTGTTGGGAATTTCAGAAACTGAAGTCATTTGCAAGCATATACACCTCCCATGAAAGTAACTACAAATTAGCAATTAAGCACAATTACATATTTAGTGTGAATGAAGGAAATCCTGATATGAAAGTATGTGAGACACCTGTGAGGAAAATAACCACAAAAACAAAGCAGGGAATGAACTCAAGGGGCGTTTCAGAGTTTCTTTTAAACAAAATCAGGTGGCACCATCTCAAACGCAGACTTGCCAGATACTCTTCAATTCAATCCGATGTAAATTTCAATAGACATTATCTCATTTTCTGGCTAATCTTAATTGTTGGGTTTCTCCCTGCTACCCAACTAATTAATATGATTGGCAGTGATGCTGTGTATTTTCACATTCACTTGTGTATCTATTTCATAACTGCACAAATGAAATCCCCTTGAAATCCTGAAGAGTTTATTTGTGAACTCTTAATTTTTCCAGCATAGAGGACAAGTTTGCCACTTTCTCAGGAGAAGGGTTCATAATCATCTGTGGTTGCAAGATAGCTTCCTTATATTTTCTCTAGTAATGTTAGTTTTTTACACTGGTATACAAAGTAGGAAGAGCAGCAACTGTGGTGGTAGCTTAACCCTCATTTTGCATCCTCCACAATACCTTCCACAATACATTCTAGGGCATTGTGGTCTTTGTGGATAAGTCACAGAAATATTGGAGTCCCTGGTGGTGCAGCAGGTTAAACTGCTGAACATCTGAACTTGCTGACTGAAAGGTCAGCGGTTCGAATCTGGTGAGTGGGGTGAGCTCTTGCTGTTAGCTCCAGCTTCTGCCAACATAGCCGTTCGAAAACATGCAAATGTGAGTAGATCAACAGGTATGGCTCTGGGGGAAGGTAACTGTGTTCTATGCAGTCATGCCGGCCACATGATCTTGGAGGTGTCTATGGACAACACCAGCTCTTCAGCTTAGAAATGGCGATGAGCACCAACCCCCAGGGTCGGTCATGACTAGGCTTAATATCATGAGGAAACATTTACCTTTACCACAGAAATATGGTGAAGTAAATCTGGAAAAAAATTAGAAAATTTTGCAAAGCACTCCTTATCCCAGCTCAGCATATCTTTGGAAAATCACACTGAAAGATAAAACAAACATAGGTTGGAATAGTAAGTCTAGGGAAATCCATGGGTTAATTTGTAGCAGTTAACCATCATAGAGCCAATCTACACAGGCCTGAAAACCCAGAAGAATATGGGATAAAAGGAGGGCTACAAAATGTGCACCTATAATGCACGCTTGATCATGGAATGGCATAGAAAGCATGTGATTAAAAAATTGAATAAAATCTGATATCAGACAAAAATGTGCTGCTACAGAGCATTTTATATCCCAGCACTCCCAAAAAATGAGAATTCATTGTGGTACACTAGTATAGACTGCTCCGGTGCTTATCTTTATTTTAAAATCCAAAACAGTTGGCAGAGGGATGTAAACAGATGGAGCCATGGATACACCAGTGGCTAAATGGAAGCATGAGAGGAACGCAATTCCCATGAAAATTCTCACCAACCATTCCTTTGTTCTCATTTCCTATGTATTACTGAAAGGAAACGAAGTTTGACATTACACAGTGGGCACCAGAATGTTGCAGGCAAGTGAACCCAAAAGGAACCAGGGTTCAAGAAGGCAAACCTGGAGGCAATAGGAGTGAAGGTTAGGAGAGACAATGACAGAAAATCTGCTTGTACACACTTTGTTATATCTGCATCAATGCTGCAACAATGGTGAAATGCTTATGTGGTGCAGCGCATCTTGGAGAGTCATTAGGAAAAAAACTGAAATAAAAATTCTGACAGATAGCCCGCCATAGCTTTTGCGGTTTTGTCAAATTTGCACTAAGAAAACCTTTGCAGATGCTGTGGGGCCATTTAGAGGAACTAATGGGTCCATGTATGGACTCTCCTTCAGGATTTTTAAACCCACTTCACTACTCCAGATTAATGGGCTGTGCCCATAATGAAAGTGTAACTTGTGTCAAAAACATGATCGATGACTTTTGATAGGTGTCAAGATGATTTGTATCTGTCAAATTAATTGATATGCTTTATTCCCATAGAAATACTAGGGTGGGATGTCTTGATTTGGTCAATCGACCTTTCTAGGAGCTGACAAATAGAAACCAGCTTCTGAAACCTCAAATTCATGTGGCCATGATTGTCCAAATGGAGTAGACTAAATTTCCAAAGTGTTTTCCAACTGACCCCAACACTATCATGTAGACATTTTTGCATAGCCCGATACATTCTGCAGAAACAATGTGGAGACACTGGGCACCTCTCTGAAACTTACAGAGATCATTATCCCCACAATACACCTAAAAACAGATTTCCAAAAAAGCTGCATGGACAATACATTCTGATAAAGTTGTGTACCAGACTTTCTATAAGGGAAAAAGTTCAGCATGTGAACTTACAGTAGCAACATTGTCGGAAATTAAATCCATAAAACGTTCAATCCTTGCTATCTAGAGAAACAGCTGTGGATAGGGGTGGGAGGCAAATTGCGTTGGATAATCCAAAATGTTGGATAAGTGAATGTTGGATAAGTGAGACTCTACTATATCAGAATGCAAAGGATCTTGAGTCCGAAAGCAGCACCAGTTTCATCAAAGAAAAGATATAGGACAGTGAAACCTTTAATCAGAGCCACAATTTCTGTGATTATAAGGAAACGTCTACAATTGTATACATGAATTTATTTTAAGCCCACGTTGAAGCAATATGAGAGATCCCATGTGTGGGAATGCATTAAACATGGTGACTGGCATACAGTAACCACCAGTTGAGCACTGAAAAAAGGTAGAAAAATAATAGGGGAAGAACTTTGCCTCTTCTTGAGAACTTTAATGGCAGCTTAATCAGCAGAAATCTGGAAATTACTGTTTTTATGGCTGAAAGATAAGCATTATAATATCTTATTCTAATGTCTACTAATAAAAATAGTGATGGAGGTAGCAGAAAAAAATAAATACTGCAACCTGAATGCTCAAAGCATTTGGTCAGTCCGTTTAAATGACTGAAACATGTCCATGAAAAACTGACTAAAACTAAGTTTGTTTTATCTGTATGTTTTATCTCCAGACAATTTTTATCTCTAATAGTGGGAAGCTGGGAGAAATGAAATTGTTTTACCCTCATGCTTAATAAAACCTCTTGCTGTGTATTAATGTAATACTATAACTTTTTAGCTTTCCCATTTTTTCCACCACAAGCTAGAGTGAATGTATTTGTCATTAATTTTAATATCCCTATCAAATCAATTTTTACTGTTACAATATATTAATTATGTGCACATTACACTTGTTCAGCATGAGGAAAAACAAAAACATAAATTCTCTTCCTTGAGGGTAGTACCATGTTTTTTAAGGATGCAGTGCAAATATGCAATATTTCGGCATTAACATGTTTTGTGGTACTCTTGTTCTCATGCCATACAAGATCTCCAAGTCTTCATTAAATTTACCTAAGTTGTGAAAAACTAGCTGGTGTGAAAATTTAGAGTACAGATTGAGATGTGGAAAAAAGACTTAAAGGCACACTTAAATCTCGAGGCACTGAAAAACCTATTTCTCTCCCAAAATTAAGTTTACCTAGACACCAATTGAAAAATAAAACATTGCATCTTCACAAAGCAGACTGCATTTTAAAAACATTCCCACCCAACCACCACTTAGAATCATAAACGCCTAGAGTTGGAAGAAACCTTGTGGGCCATCCAGTCCAACCCCCTGCCAAAACGCAGGAAAACCACATTCAAAGCACCCCCAACAGATGGCCATCCTATCCTATCTCTATCACTGTCTGACTGTCTGACTATCTGCCCACCCACCCCCCTCTCTCACACACACACAGGCTCAGCAGACAAATTTATTTAGCTTAGAAAGAGGATTAAGAGAGAGAAAGATCAACACGAACATCTTCTTAATAGTTCAACTTGAGCAACTATAGGATCTTATAATCATCTATTTTTTCAAATCCATATGGTATGATTCTATTCCCATGCTAGGAATGCATAACTAGAATCTATCTGTACATATTTTGGGTTCTTTTCCCCAAACAAATGTTTTGACAAGAAGGAATTATCTGTTACTGGACTTGATGCTTCCTTTCCCATGCCTTAGAAAAATTAGCTACCATATGTATAAACATAAATTGTTGTGTTGTCGCCCCCCCCCCCAAACAATGTTGTGTTCTGAAAAAAAGGAATCTGCATATCAGCCAGGTACTTCTGAGCACTGGACTTGCCATTTTCTTTCCCAGGCCTAGAAAAACTTAGGTAGTAGCTATCTAACTATAAAATGGGTCCTAAGTATCCACTGGGCATTGGTTTCAGGACACTTGTGGATACCAAAATTTGGGGATGTTCAAGACCCATTATACATAGTGACATAGGAAAAGGGTGTCCCTTATTCAAACTGGCAAAATCAAGGCTTGCTTTTGGAGCTTTTTCTCTTTTTGGCTGTGGCTATTTTCTAGCCATGGGTATGTGTATATGAATTTATTACATGTTTTGTAAAGAAATGCTGACATTCTTTAAATGTTATTTTATTATGTTGAGTTTTATTAAGTTACTAGTTTGGGTACCCGGTGATGTTTGGGTTATTTGAAAAGGCCCTTGTTTGTTTTTGGATGTCAGGTAATATCAGATTGGTCATAAGTTACGCTACTTCTTAGGAAAAAAACTCAGTATTTGCTTCTGTTTTTTATGAATGCTCCCATTAGAAAATGCATAAGGATATGGGTGAACTGCATTTTCTAAAAATCATGGATCAACCCTCCCAAAACTCCTCCAGTATTCACAGTTGGCCATGTTGGGTCTGTGTGCCAAATTTGGTCCAGATCCATCATCTGCTGGGTTCAGTGTTCTCTGGAAAAGGGTGAACAACTCCCAAATTCCTCATTGATCACTTCATTACAATTTACAAGTAACATTAAAAAAAATATTTCTAAGGATTCTGTATGGTCTAGTACAGGAAGCAATCGATCCAGAGTGTGACACTATGTGTGTACTTGTTGACAACAAGCTTGCAGAGGCTTGGTAGATTTTCATGACTCTTACTTTAGTTCAAAATGTCACAAATGAAGCTCTCCTTCTAGTTTTTGGTATTTTACAATTTGTCTCCAGAGACTCTCTAACAAGTGAGTACATCTTACAATAAAACTGGATTATTTTTCTCCAGTGTGTTTGCAGCTGCAGGCAAGAGGGAAAAATAACATTACATCTGGAGACCTGTGATAGCAAGAAATCACTTCTATAATGAAATTTGAAGCTGACCTCAGCACTATCACCATCTGAAAGGAAGCTACGGAACCATCCTGATAACTGACAAAGCAAATACATCCCATATTGTGTTGGATAGAGTTATTACAGTCACAAGAAAGCTATGTGGCTGAAAAAGCATCTGACCATGAGATACGAAGCAATTTAGCCTGCTCCCTTTACTACCAACCTGTCCATTGCACTACCAGTTACACTATACATTAAACTATTTAAGAACTGATTTAGAGATCATATCTTATGCTTTTCTGTGTCTCTCCAAGTGCTCATATCCAAGCTGCCTCGAGTCTCCCTTAAATTACCTATATTCACATGGACTCATATGTGAAGACATAGTCTTTTTGATAGTCTGCATCCAAACCATATAGGGTTTTATAGGTCATAAATAGCCATTTGAAGTGTGCCCAGGTATTAACTGATAGCCACTTAAGCTGGTTCAACAAGGGAATTATATTTTTCAGTATCCCCACTGGAATTTTTGAGCAGGTACTATGTGTATCCCCCCATAGAGTGCTTTGCAGTAATCTAAACAAAATGTAATCAAGGTATATATCACCGTAGCAGACCTGACGTTTCCAAGAATAGGAACAGCTGGTAGATTTGTTTTATGTGCGCAAATGCATTTCTGGCTACTAAAGGCATCCATGTTCAGGGCTGAATGCATCCAAGCTACACATTTGAAATGTCAGGGGAGGTGTAACCCTCCCCAGCACAGGATAATCCTTATTCTTTAATCTTCTTTTAGACTGGATGGAAGATTCTCTCTCTTGTTTGTATTAAACTTCAAATTTTTTCACCTCCATCCAATCCATTACTGAGGGTGCTACACAGACATTATAATGCAGTTCGAAGCTGGCTCAAGGGAAGGCCATCCATAAAATGCACACACCCAATGTATACTGTAGTGCAGATCAAGAGAGAAACAGTACATAAAACACTTATTAGCACCAGATAATGCATTGCAGATGATCATATCCCACACAGGGCCCGAATCTGAGACTGAAGAACATGAGCACTTGTCAGGACACCCCAGCACTGAAGGACTTTAAAAAAATGTGGAAACACAGCTGGCCAGAAGGTAAACAATTATTTTCCAGGAGAGAAAACCACATCATTCTCATTGAAATGCTCACTTTCCAACCCTTTTATTTTGAATTCCTGTGGACTGTCACCATCTAGCACTGATCTCAAATGAACATGGATATGCACATCAGCATATCTCAGCAGACTGAGTAAGAAAAAAAACCCCACATTTTCTGGAGGTTGTCTAGCCACAGATACTGTGGTTCCTGGACTCAGTTCCAATCCTCATCTAGCAGCTATATTATGGCACTGGCCACTATCCCATCCTTGAAGCATAGCTAATTGGTTCATTTTCATCCAACTCCAAACTGCATTATAGTGTCTGTGTAGAATCACCCTGAAAGTCAAAACCAGTTTAGCATCAAAACAGTCACATTGGCAGTAGAAGGAAAGGTGAAACAGCATTGCTTGTCATTAGAACAATAGTGATATTTATTTATCGTGTCAGAAGCGAACCGAGGGTACAAATTGTAATGTATTTGAAAACACATAGTTAAAAAAAATACTGATACTGAGCTATTTACATTCCATAATTAGTTCTGAAACCTGATTGAAATAGAGTAAGACAATCTATCTCATCTGAGAACCTCTGGAGTTGAAAAGCCACCATGTGGCCTAGAACCTTCCCTAAGAAAGGCATATGGGAACCTAGCCAGGAATTTTCTGGCATGGTGGACTTTAGAGAGTTCTCCAAGAGCCTTCAGGAAACCATTCAGATCTCTTTGCCTCCTGGGTTGGACCATCTTATTTATTTATTTATTTACAGTATTTATATTCCGCCCTTCTCACCCTGAAGGGGACTTAGGCCGGATCGCATTATGTACATATAGGGCAAACATTCAATGCCCATAAACTGAGACAGAGACAACAGACAGACAGACACAGAGGTAATTTAACCACCTCCTGAGGGGATGTTAGATTCTGGCCACGGGGGGAGCAGCTGCTTCAACATCCACTCTGATGGCACTTCCTCACTTCCTCATTCCAACGTTGTAAATTAGTTAAACTTGCCTCCCCACTTTTTATAAGTGGTACCTTATTTCCTACTTGATAGATGCAACTATCTTTCGGGTTGCTAGGTCAGCAACGAGCAGGGGCTATATTTTATTTTTATTTGACGGGTGCTCACTCCGCCACGGGCTGGCCTCGAACTCATGACCTCATGGTCAGAGTGCTTTATTGCAGCAGCTGTTTACAGCCTGCACCACAACCTGCCTTATAGACAGACCACCTTACAGACTGTGATGACTCATGGGCCATGTAGTCCCGTTCCTGGTACTATTGAGGCAGATGAAGAGGAAAACTTGGGTTTCCCACCGTTTCAGCCAGAATTGGAGCCCTTGCACCTGCAAGATGCAAGAAGTCAGCCAAACAAGCCTTGAGCAGAAATCTCCCCCATTTTCTCGCCGGGATTATTATAATCAAGATAGGGGCGCTCGAGAGGCGACTCGCCGGAGCGCCAGGATAGCTGCCAGACAATTAGCTGATTAAGTCTGCTTCCCTTGGGAAACTTTAAGGAGTCATGCATCTGGACACAGTATAGGTTTCGTTTCTTGTTCCCCAGAGAAAGTGTTCCTTGGCGGGAAAACAAGATCCTATATAGGTGTTTGCCCGCAAAGGAATCCTTGCGGAGTCAATTCGTCGGCTTGAGGAGTGAGATCGTGTGTAGACTTCGTACTCCAGTTCCCAGATCCCGGATCAAGTTTCCAGCCCAGCCTTGTATCATGGACTTCTATGGACCCAGTTTTTGATTCATGTTTGCCTTGTTTCAAGTTTGATCTTCCCAAGTTTCAAGTCTTGCCTTGCCTTGTGTTTTAAACCACGGACCTTGCTTCTCTGATTCAAGCCTTGTTTTCCAGTTTCCTTCAGATTTACTTTAAGCCTCAAAGACTATGGACAGTTCCCCACACTATTACTTGCCAAATAGTGTGTGTTTCGGTGAAGTGGATTATAACTTTGGACTTTAATATCACATATTGGACCTTGTTTTCCTGGACTATATTTGACCTTTCCTGAAAGGTCTACTTCTGAACTATATTCTTCACTTGTTTTTATTGACTTTATATATTCCTTTAATAAAGATATTAGATAGATTCTGGTCTCTGCGCATGGTTATTGGTGCTCTGCAGCCTGGGTCCTGACACAGACAGTACATGACAATGGCTAGGAAACTAGGTGTAGAGTATGGCTTGCTGTGACAAACAAAGCAATCTTAGCATGCATGTTGATTTCCCAGTTCAGCAAGTTGGAAGGATTTCATTGCCACCTCAAAGGCCAGTTCAGCCAGATCAAGAAGGGAGACTGCTAAGCAGTGGTGTAGGTGCTGTATCCACAGAATAGCTATTTTGTTCCAGACCTATGGTTTGAAAGATCTCATGAAAATATATTAATTTAATATTTGAATTCTCCCTGCACCCAAAATGTCAATAAAACTGAACAGAAGATAGAGGTTCCTATCTGAACACACAAACAAAAAAAAACCCCAAGTTTTTTTTAAAGTTCTATGCCATTCTGGCATATTTCAAAGTTATGTTCTCATAAACTTATTCTGTTGTCTTCCTGGCTTTTATCTTTTACAAAGGTTATTGCAAAATCATTTTCTTCTGACTTCTAGTCTCAGCAATCAATTTATTGTATGTGTTCTGTCCTCTTGAACTTTGGTAATGAAAAGTAAAGTTGTGCTTATGTTATCTTGCTTGACCCTTAGACTTTATTATCTTGGAAACCATAACCTTCACACGAAGAAATATAAAAGGGATAGAATCACAGGATGTTCTTTTTCCTGGTCCCCTTCAAAGTTCTGTATCTGTGTCATTCTTGAATTCAAAATCCTAGCTGCAATGCCTGCTGATTACAATGGAACATGGGAAATGGAATCCAATGAAAACTTTGAAGGTTACATGATTGCTTTAGGTAAGTATTAAAACAAATTTAAACCAGTTTTAAATGTTGCCTTAAAATATAACAGTCTAATTCTAAACAAATATACTTGGAAGTTAATATAGGCAGGACAATGGATATACCTTCTAAAAATCAGATTATTAGAAAGTAGCTCCAGTTTTTATTTTTGGAGATTTTTTTAAGTATCTGCAAAAAAAAAAAAACCTTTGACAATTCTTGTTTTGTTGTTCCTTTTGTCTCTGGAAAGGTTGAGAAGCCATTAAATAAGAAAGCAAATAGTTAACAGCGAAAAAGTAAAGCTGATCAAAACATAGGGGCAGCTGGTGGCTTCTATATCAGTGGGACAAATAATCTGTTCCAGATCTTAGTCTAGATTTATTGGTCCAGTTGATGAACTTATTGGGGAGATAGATTTCACTCTTTGGATAGCTTTAAATTCAGTGGTTTCACTCCTCTGATGATGTAGAAGCCACCAGTGCTATTTCCAAAATAGTTTTCCAGTGAATTGGAAAATCCACTATGAATCTTGTATGATAGAGTCTATTTCAACTAAATTTGCAAAAGCACATAACAATAAATGCAGGTAGTACACGTGGAAAATTATTACAATTTCCCCAGACTGTAACCGGAAACTGGCCCTAAAGACTATAGAGAATGAGATACCACAATCAATTTCATGAGCACACCTTTATTTCATTCCAATGCCTGTGTGCCATCCTATACCACAGTATCCCAAGATGGGAAAGAGCTAAAATCAGTTTAAAACAGTTTTGAACAATTTAACATTTAGAATAGTAGATCATTCAGCAATAAAAGCAAACCTTGTCACTCAACATATCAGGAGCAAAGGAGTATCAGCTGCGGGAAGATGTTTTCAAAAGCATGGCCACACACAGTGAACAGTGAGATGAGGTGAATATGGAATAAACAGCCTGGTTTAACCTGGATCTTAAATGTTTGCATTGCCTCTGAAATTCTATCACATTGTCCTTGCAATGTCCCAGCAGCCAGGACACCTTGTCCTCAGCTGGTGTTTGCTCATAAAAGCCGGTCTGGCTGTAAATCACTAATCCAATGGCTATGGTTGGCAGTCAGATTAAAAATAAAAACAGAAACAAAACAAAAAGAACTGCCAAACTGCAACATTGACAATGTTGTATAGGTGTAGCAGGTTTTACCTCACTTATTTTCTTATTTATTTGATGGAATTGTACATTTATATACCACCTTTCTGCCAAAGCATGGCAGTTTACATAATTGCTTGCAATGTAAGAGCCACACACAAACTGGAAAAGCGGAAACAAAAACATTCTGCAGTATTTGTTGTCTGCTGTTGTTAGCACCGAACAGATGCTTGGTATAGTTGGCTCTGTTAGCACCAATCAAAATTGGGAGATGCAAGGCTGAATTTGGGCTTGTTTTCCCCCTTTTCCTCATTAAGAGAAACCTGTATTCATATTTTCTGCACCTGCAAAGAACTGAATAGGATCTATCAAAAGCAAGAGTAAACAATAATGAGTTGTGGAAGCTTTGTTTATAGATAGACCTTGTATACACACAGCTGTCTGTTATACATACCCATTTCTAAACAAGGGCCAGGATCTATACCAGGCATGCACAAACTTTGGCCCTCCAAGTGTTTCGGATTTCAACTCCCACAATTCCTAACTGCCGGAAGGCTGTTAGCAATTGTGGGAGTTAAAGTTCAAAACACCTGGAGGGCCGAAGTTTGCCCATGCCTGATGTATTCACACTCGGATATCCATATTTATTTAACTCTTGCATTTGGGAACAAATAATTTCAAATGTTTTCCCCCTTCTTGGGTCAGATTAGGAGAGATTTGTGCAATTTCAACGATTTTTCATATTTTTTGTGAAAACAATTGTTTGTACAGAGAGCGTGACTCTTGTGCAAGTTACTATTTTTACACAGAACACACTTAGCAAAATGTATTGCAAAGTAATTTTTGTGCAAAAAAAAATCTATCACACAGAAAATACAAAAATATCACTTGACATTTCACCATTTTCTTGACAGTGTGTTGGGATACCCTTTTCTCACCGAGAATTAAAAAAAACTGGCAAAGTATTCTTTGCATATCTTGTGCACACAACGATCAAAATAATATGTGATGAAATAGGAAAAAGGCGCAATCAAAACAGTATGTGTTATGTTATGGTTTACATGCTTGCTCATGAACATTCTGTGGTGTTACTTGCATATATGTGTGCAGGCAACAAGTGTGACTTTCATTGGTTTACAATTCTAAGGGCCCTTCCACACTGCCTTATACCCCAGGATCTAATCCCAGATTATCTGCTTTAAACTGGAATATATGATTTCCCACTGCCATATAACCTGGGATAAACAGATAATCTGGGATCAGATCCTGGGATATTAGAGCAGTGTGGAAGGGCCTTAAGAATCATGTGCGTGCTTTGTGTGACATCTTTATCGACTGAACTTCAGAGAGATAAAACTGCAGGAAATTATTCATCACATTAAATAAAAAAAACTCATTTAGGAGGGTAAAATTGGTCTGCTTTTCAGTTTGACTGGAAGATCAGGATCACTATAATAAATTTCATCAAAGAAAAATCAGCGCCCAAACAAGAGTCAAAGAACATGAAAGGCACTGCAGACTAATTCAACCAGAGAAATCAGCCATAGCAGAGCATTTGATGAACCAGCCTGGACACAGAATACTATTTGAGAACACAAAAATGCTGGACCATTCTAACAACTATCATGTCAGACTACACAGAGAAGCCATTGAAATCCACAAGCATGTGGACAACTTCAACAGAAAGGAAGAAACCATGAAAATGAACAAAATCTGGCTACCAGTATTAAAAAACTCAAGAATCAGAACAGTAAATAAAAAGCAATACTCTGAAAACAGAGGATTTCCAGACATGAATCAACCTAGGGCAGTTAACGACTCTAAACAAAGGATGCCCCAGAGGCAGGAAGAAGACAGCAGATAAGCTTTTCAATGCTAATTAAAGTGATTAACTACATAACATTCACACTGACCTCTCTCACCCTAGACTTTCCACAGATATATATTTACCTCTTTGCTTAGTTTTCTCCATACCTCACAACCTCTGAGGATGCCTGCCATAGATGTGGGCGAAACGTCAGGAGAGAATGCTTCTGGAACATGGCCACACAGCCCGAAAGACACACAACAACCCAAAGAAAAATCAGTTTTATTCAATCATGACAGTGCCAAAACTAGAATATTGTGTTCTGTTCATGAATAAGAAATGACATTTCTTAGTTGTACCTTTAAAAATGATTAGACAATCAAAAAAAATTTAAGTCACACTTATTTTTTCAATCCCATATTCTAAGTAGCCCCAGTTATATGTAATCACTAGTGGCTTGGGAACCATTTTCTCACAGCAAGATCAGGAGGAGGAAGACTGTGGCTGTAGGAGGAAGGCTGCCATTCCCTAACCACTTGATTTTGGGCCTTTCCTCAAGTTCAAGTGGTTCTAGTATTCAGCTATGTATCATCACTGTGTTCCTGGGCAAAATGTGTCATCCTACCTATTAAAAACAGAGAAAACTGTTTTCTCTGGGTAAAACTGCTGACCTGACCTGTATTCCTACTGCAACACTGCCCTCAATGAGGAAAGAAATATAGCTAGCACTGAAACTATTTTGTAAAAAAAACTGAGCAGGACTCACACTTCTTGATCTCACAGTTGTTGTCAGGAAACTGTAAACTTGAGAAATGTGTAAAGAGAGAGACTTGGGGTGCATATAGACTGTAGAATTAATGCAGTTTGGCAGTACTTTAACTGCCATGGTTCAATGCTGTAGAATCCTGGGATTTGTAGTTTGGTGAGTCACAATTGTTCTTTGGCAGAGAAGTCCTTGTAAAACTACAACTCCTATAATTCCATAGCATTAGGCCATGGCAGTTATATTGTTATCAAACTACATTAATTCTGCAGTGTAGATACACCTCCCATTAAAAATAGGTAGGTGGGAAGTGAAAGACAAGGGAGCTTACTGAGTCTTTGGAAAGCAACAAAAGCGTTCATCAATAAAGGGTTCTCCAGCAAATAGTCAATTTTTTTATTTCTGTGGAAAAAGCAAAAGCCAAACGTGCCAATATAAGAGGTTTTGGGGCACCATTGACTTTGTTTGGCCTCAAATGAATGGAGTTTTCTTCTGTCACTTGAAAATAAATGCTTGACCTTGCTTTCTTCATTCTCTTGACAACATAGGTAAAGGTAAAGGTTTTCCCCTGACATTAAATCTAGTCGTGTCCGACTCTGGGGGTTGGTGCTCACCTCCATTTCTAAGCCAAAGAGCTGGCATTGTCCATAGACACCTCCAAGTTCATGTGGCTGGCATGTCTACATGGAGCGCCATTACCTTCCTGCAGAAGCGGTACCTATTGATCTACTCACATTTGCATATTTTCAATCTGCTAAGTTGACAGCAGCTGGGGCTAACAGCAGGAGCTCACCCTGCTCCCTGGATTCAAACCGCCGACCTTTCGGTCAGCAAGTTTAGCAGCTCAACGGTTTAACCCGCTGTGCCACCGGGAGCTCCCTTGACAACATACTACCCATAATTTTCTTCTGTATATAAATAGCTTGAGATTATATTTGGCTACTAGAGTTTCTTTTTATGTATCTCTCTTTAGAATGATTTCTTACAGCCAAATGTGTGTATTTTCTGAGAAATAAGCCTCAATGTGTTTCTAATTACTTCCAAATATATATAGATATAATTACAGTACATCCCTGTCTATTTATTATATCTAATTCCTGCCTTTCCTCAAAGGAACCAGGGGCTATGTACATGATCCTCCCTTCCCATTTTCATTCCCAAAACAACTCTTGAGAGTCTGATAGACATTGACTACTGACCCAAGTTCACCCAGTGAACTTCAAAGCCTTCCCATTGCTAATGCAATGTATTAATTGCTAAACTAATCTGATTCTTGCACTATATTCCTGCTAAAAACTGAAATGTGTGTGACATTTGAACAAAGTGGTCTTTCCACTACACAGAAAGTCCTTTCTGAAGCAAACACGGGTAGCAGGATCCACTAAGCCTCAAAAATGCCATGTCTCTGCTTTATTTCTTTCAATGCAGATTATTATAAGTTTGAGTTACATTCATATATTATATATTTATTTATTACAGTCAATGACCAGCAACAAAAAATGTATAAGCATCAGAATAGAATAGAAATATATACATTTAGGTATTAAGAAACACTGTCAAAAGAAAGGTTAAAACCCAGTATTGAATATGGTAGTTAAAACGGTATTAAAATTTTATATGCTAAGATGACAAAGGTAATAAATACTTTAGTACGATGCTTGTATTTTAATTGTTTATTTTATGATGTAAATGTAATCTGATTGGGCTTGTCCCCATGTAAGCCGCTCTGAGTCCCTTCAGGAAGATGGTGGCGGCATACAAAAATAAAGTTGTTGTTGTTGTTGTTGCTGTTGTTGTTATTATTATTATTATTATAAGTAAATTTTAAAACCTTCTAATGCTGTGAGAACATCTTGCGCCGACAAGCTATTGCTGCTGCACAAAAGCTAGCAACTTTGGCAGTAATTTTGGGGTCTAGGTCTGCCAAAAGATAATCAGCATAAAACCTTACAGATCTCCCTGGTAAACTTTCTAAAACTGGATTTATAAAATGTGTATGAAGGTCTCAGTAAAAAGAGCAGTACAACAAAACGTGCTCCACACCCATTAATATATTATCTTTTGGTCCATTCTACAGATATTGACTTTGCTACCCGTAAGATTGCAAAGCACCTGACACAAACAAAAGAAATTGTTCAAGAAGGAAACAATTTCAAGACAAAGACACTGAGTACCTTCAGGAACTATGAATTGAATTACACAGTAGGAGAGGAATTTGAAGAGCATACAAAGGGGCTTGACAACCGCACGGTGAAGGTAGAAACCTATGATTTCTTTTCCATTTACACAGCAGTCAATATCAGCATCTGATATTCAGAAAGCAGGTTGAAAGCAAATTAAAAATGTTAAAAGAAGTGTTTACTTATAAAGAAGCAGTGATCTGCATTTCAAATTTTACATGTAGTTTGTGGTTGGTTGGCTTTCGCAACTATTTATTTTAGATGTAAATCATGATGATTTTTCAGAGCTGTGACAGCAAGAGAATGACTTTTTTATTAGCTTCAAACTTTTCATGGTTCCATATGATGCTTACATATCATCACTTCACCCCACAAAAGAAAGATTCAAGCAATTGTTGAACTATCAAACTTCTTGGCAATACAATCTTTTCACCTGCAGTGACAAACTTTTTTATTAATAACTATGGGCGGTTCCACACATGGCTTCAACTCGGGCCCAATCAGATATCTTAAACCTGATTGGGCCCGGGTTAAAATCCACACACCTTTCCCCAACATCTGCACTTTCCTGGTGGGAGGGGGTGTCCAGATGTCCTGCTGGACCTTCTGGCAGGGCACCTGTACCCAAAACAACCCCCCCCCCAAAGGCTTAAAACTGAAAAATATCTTACCCAACTGCCATTCCCCCTTCCCCAGAGCTTTCCTGGTGCATAGAAATGACATGCCAGGATAGCTCCGGAGAAGACGAAATGGCAGCCGAGTAAGTTATTTTCTTTTTTAAAGGCTTTTTAAAGGGGTTTTGGGAGAGGGTGGGGGCTGTCTTGGAGTTTTCGAGCCCAAAAATCCCAGGACACCTGTGTGAATTGGGACCAGAAGTCATGCAACACAATCCCCGTAGAACAGCATTTTTATTGTACTAGTTTCTACCCTGGAACATAACGAGTGCAAGGAAAAGTCTTCATGCCAGTCTCAAGATTTTATTTCCCATGTATCGGTTTTACAATATATGCATTTCTACATTAGCCCGAATGTTATTCCTGATTTTAATCAGTGGGAAACCAAGTGAAAAGAGATCAAATGTAAGCTGTGGCCATATGGCTCTAAATCACATCTGTAGAACAAAATGGCAAACATTGCACTTGCCTAAGTATATTTTTCTCAAGGAGGATGGAGAGAAATCCACTACTCATTGTCAACATCGTGACCTTTCTATACCCTGACATCACAGTACAATCCTCATATCTCTGTCAAAGCCATCCTTTACCAGTCCTATCTAGGAACAAAACTGTCTCTTCCCTGAACTTTCTGCAACCTCAATTTTCTCCTTCTATCTCACTGCTGTTATCTCGCAGAGAGAAGAAAAAGCATCTTATTTCTCTTATAATTCAATCTGATTCCTTATCAGCATGATTTCTATCCAGCATTCCCACACCAGCACACTGCTAGTTTTGCAGGAATAGCAGGAATTAATTATATTTAAGAGAGCCATTCTGCACTTCTGCACTTTTCAGGGCAGACATGTGGGAAGTTGCCAGACAGCCATCGGGTATACAGAGGTTATGTTTTCTCCCACTCACAGTTATAGCCAAGAGTGCTAACAAAAAGAAAAAGAAACATTTAAAACATCTACCATTCAAAGAAGCTCTAGGGTGCATACTGCCACTATTGTATTATACCACTAGACAAAGAATTTCCAGCTTTCCCCCCACTCTGAACTGTACTGTTGACTACAACTGATATCAGGGTGGTATTCATGTAGTCAGATGTTCTTGAACTCCAAGTCCTAACACTCCTAGGCTGGATCTGATCCTAGATTATATTCTTATCCTAGATTATATGGTGTAGAGTCATATAATCCAGTTTAAAGCAGATAATCTGTATCAGATCCTGGGAACACTAATCAGATCCAGCCTTAGGCTCCTTCCACACAGCTGCATAAAATCCCACATTATCTGCTTTGAACAGGACTATACAGCAGTGTGGACTCAGATAGCCCAGTTCAAAGCAGATATTGTGGGTTAGCTGCCTTGATATTCTGGGTTATATGGCTGTGTGGAAGGGCCCTAAATCAGCCCAGCAAGAGTGAGGAATGGGAGAACTTGCAGCCCAAGAACATCTGGAATGATACGTGATCCCCATCAGGAATATATCCCATGAAAAGGAATTTAAATATCGATTGATTTACCAAATACCCATTGATTCAACTGTGTCCTTTAGTCAGGATTACTATATGATTTAGATCATTATGTCTATTAGAAAATGTGACTAAGAAAGGCCATCCAACAAATGCATTCAATTTAAATGACTATCCAAAGAGAGACCTTGGCCCCTTCCACATTATCTGCTTTGAAATGGAATATATAGCAGTGTGGACTCAGATAACCCAATTCAAAGCAGATATTGTGGGATTTTCTACCTTGATATTCTGGGATATAGGGCTGTGTGGAAGGTCTTCTTGAAACTTAGTTGTCAAGGTTTCCTCTTCAAGAATTCTGAGAAAAGTAATTTGTCATGAGTGCTGAAAATGATCAGTTCTCAGGATTAGGTAATGTTACTATGATTAGTGTTCAAGCAACTAAAAGATAAAATGAGGGAGCACAAGTATGTGAAATAATAAGAGAAAAATGTTCTTATGGGAGAATGCAATTCCACATTACCAAAAAAAGAAGAAATATTTTGTGTAATAATAAAAGAACAATATCTGATATTATTTACATAAAATATGTTTTCATCTATAAATATACCAAAATTTTGAAATAACTACTACAGATAGAATTTACTTAGTTGTAAGTGTAACCATGATAGTTACTTCACTATGTAGTGCCTCCCAGTTGGACCCCCACAATCACCATAGCAATTGACTAGGGTCTGTTAACCTCATTGAGAAGATTTCTGCAAGCTCCCAAGAGCAATCATCATTACAACAGCAAAAGTAAATTCCCTGTTACAATTCCCCCTCACACCAGAAATCACTTGCACAAGAAGAACTGGTACCACCAGCCAACTGCTTCGCGATCCTCAGACCACCATTGACCATAACTACTGCTGCCCAGTCAGTAAGGACTGGAAGATGTTCACTAATGAAAGAGGTGGTCCTATATAAAATATAGGCATCTAGGCATCTACTAGCATTTGGTTTCAGGCTTCCCCCCTCTCCAATTGATGCTCATCCCATTATATGCATGAAAAAAGTAATATGATGGCCCTTGTATACATTGGAAAAATCAATGTTTGTTTTGTTTTTGTTTTTTTGAGCATTTGAGTAATTATAGAATGTTGTTGAATTTTATAATTTGATCCTTACAGACACTAGTAAGCTGGGATGGTGATAAACTAGTCTGTGTACAGAAAGGTGAAAAGAATAACAGAGGATGGAAACACTGGATTGAAGGAGGCAAATTGCATCTGGTAAGAGCTGAAATCATTGAAGTTATGTGACACTCCCAGGAGTTTTTAAAATACCCTTTCCTCCTCATTCTGCTTTCATAATGCTATGAAAAGTTATTTTGAAACTGCTTTGGTATCTCCTTTCTGTTCCATTATTCTCTGTTTTTTCATCAGCCACTTGTCAACTATGATATGAATTCATAGTCACATCAAAACATGTTCACTAGGTGACTTTAGACTAGTTGCTGTTTTTTAAATAGTTGAAAGAATTAAATGAGACAACCCCATACCTGATCCCCTGAATTACTTGGAAGAAGACGGGTTGCAAATATTTATTCTGCCAGACTAGAAGGAGCAAGAGTCTTTCTTGGTTCTAGGCATATTACTGAGATCCAGGAGGAATTAAGATATTAAAAATGTATCACCAGAATTTTTTTTTTAAAAATCAAAAATAAATTCATTTTACTGCCTCTGAAGAGAGGGAAAATCTGATTTCCATTGGGATACAACTGCATAACTGGAATGCTGCCATAGGCCAGTCCTTGTTTCATGTTTTTGGTTTCAGTTGCAGGCAATAAGCTGAGGCCTCACATAATCTTTATAACTAATGGTGAATGCATGTGGGAAAAAGTGGTCTTTCTCATATTCCAAAGCCAGGAGATTTAAAAGCAATTGGAACTTGTCCTGAAAATAAATTAAGAGTTTGAAAGATAGTCTAAAACACACTCACAATAGAAATATCTATCTATCTATCTCCTGGTTGCTGCAATATATATCAAATAAACAAATTATCCAATTATGGGAAAAGAAGATGCTTATTATTATACTCTATTTCTGCAATAAAATATAAGGATAAATCTCCTTAGACAACAAGAAGCTTCAATATTACCAAAGTGACATGACTGAGACTAATGTGACCCTTATGTGGGAAGAGTCCTGGCCCTTAGGCATAATGAGTCATGTGTCTCAGGCTGTTGTGCAGCAGTGGCAGTCTTCCATTTGTTCTTGGTAAGGCTCTTCTCTTGCTTCCCAGCCTGTCCCCATTAAAATGCCCTATTGTCACCTGGAGGCACAGTGGAGGAGACTTTGCTATTACACTGGTCAACACACATTTTGGTGGCTCAGATGTTAGCCCTGTTTATGGGTATATTTGACTTGCCAACCAAAAATGGTACAAGTTTCCCTATATCAGCTCTAGTTTTTGAGATACAGAATATATGCCATATATCAGTCTTCATCTGCTCGTCCATAGAAAATAATGATAACCATAGCTAAGAAACTATAGCTGATGGGAATCCATCCAATGCAATTTTCTGCATTAGCACCCCAAATAACCCCAGGAAAAAGCCTGAAAACCAAGACACCAAGATTTTTTTCCTGTTGGGCTGTGTTATCAATGTAGAAGAAAGGTTGAGCTCCAATTGAGCTCCAATCTAGTTTGCTTCTGCACATGACTTTGTTTCAGGTAGCCACGCCAGCTCTCATCTGCTCATCCTCACAGACCTCTGGGCTCTAGATCCTCTTGAAAGTCATGGCATTTCAGAAATTAATCAGTTTCCATTCAGCCACCCACATTGGCAACTACAGTTTGAAATTAAAAAGTGTAACAACTGCAGGAGTTATTATTTTCCTTTTGTATTAAATTCTGGGAATGCCACCCACCCAATAAAATCTAGATAACCCATTTGAATGGGTGAGTCACAGTCTCCCAACTGCTGCTGCTTTTCATTTGTCTATATTGCATTTCTCTTGCTTGGTCTTTGTGAACCAGAATAAATATCATTCTTTAGTGTGTGTTTGTGACAGCAGTTGGGAGACTGTAACTCAAACATTCAAATGGGTATCTGAAGTGCAAGGTTTTTTAAATTCCTGTAAAAAAATCAGATGTATTAATACATTTGGAAACAAGCATCACATTTGTTTCTTATATAGATAGCTTGACCTGATTATTTTTAATAATTTTGTGCGTGAAAATTTGTGAAGTTTTGACTTCTGTCCAAGTCATGAACTGTGACCTGGATCATTGGCTCCTTTATACAGATGGAGAAACACTATGCAATAGTTTCCTCCCTCATCTTTAGTTAATTACAAATGAAAGAATGAAAGAGAATTCCAATATGATATATCTCTGTGCAAAAATCTTCTTAGAATATATCACTATCTCTGTTTTTATTGTTGCAAATGCTATGGCTCCAGTACAAAAAGGATTATTTGCAAATGCTGTGGCTCCAGTAGAAAGGAGTAAGGAATTCATTTCACATGTTTACAATAATAAGGGTAAAGATGCCCTTTTATATGTTCATCCTAAAGGTTTTCATGATCATAAAATTCTACCTTCATTCATATTATGTGCACGAACCTATTTACACTAAAGTCAATAAGTTGTATTAAAAATCACATTTGCATTGATGGAAAAACTATCCTATCCTGCTCTGTGGCAGATTTAATTTATTTCATTACAAAACACATTCAAAATGGACCAGTAATTTCATTGGATAGATTTGTAATAAACAGCATAACCTTCTAGGTTACAATCCACATTCTGCAAACAGTGGGTCGAGAAACCAAAATGACACACTTACCTCCTGTTATCTCTAAAGCTTTTCCTTCTCTCCTTTTACAATTTCCTCACTGCTTCACTGAGTTTAATAAATTACAGTATGTTGGTTAATAATAAAATATGCAATGTCCCACTGTTACAGAGCAATTTCCATACATTTTTCATTTTAATCCTTTTTAAAACTCGATTCAAGTGTCAAAATCTAATTACTGCAACCTGTAGTGCTTGCTGGCTGATTGGTTACGTAAAATACCCTGCTCTTTTCCTTTTAATATCCCAGTCTCACTGTTAATGCAGTAGCTCGGCTGTTTTATCTTTGAGTTTTTGGAGAGAGATGATGAATACAGGAAATACAAATAGAAACTGTCTGGGCTCACCAAAGGCTTTAATGTTGCAGGAGCTGACATGTGAAGACCAGGTGTGTCATCAGATCTTCAAGAAGAAATAATAAATGGATTGGGATTTGATACAGCTGTGCAGTGTGTACTTTTTACATCATATATTATCTAAAATGAAATGAAATAAACCTAACCTTGTTCAAAATCTTTGCTTTGTAAAATTTAAAAAGTTCTTAAAATAATACCAAGCATGGGCTTTTTTAAAGTTGTTTTCTGAGTATGCTTTAAATAATGTAAATCTTTGTCTGATAATTATTATTATTTCTTTCTTAAATACTGGTGTTTTTTTTCAGCCACCAAAGAATGGTCCTCCAGCAACAATGCAAAAAATAAACACAATTAATTTTGACAATGGCACATCACTCCATGATATTCTAATACATGAAAACACTTTTATCATGTCTGAAGGCAAAGCCTGTGTGCACTGTAGCCCCCTCCCCACAGCCTACAAATGTAGCTCTGGGTTACCAAGCTCCTAGTTGTATTCAAAAGAATGGCTCAACCCAACAGGATGGTAATAAGATGCAGTGCTACTAGGATCTAAATCACTAACATAAATCTGGAATGGGTGCCTGCAGACATCATTATTATTCTCTGATCAATCTCCTTATGTTTCCAGCTCAGGTTTAGCAGGAAGATCTCAAAGTAAACTAACTTCACAGAAATGCTGCAAGATGTATATATATATATACAACCCAATAGAAACTTTGCTAACTCAATGAAAATACTCACTGATAGATAGCCACAAAGAACAACATGAATTCAACCAGATTGCACTGCCCATTCAAATGACACAATTAGAGTTCTATGATCAGCTTTCACTATGTGCAATACAATCTTGAGTTCTGAGGTTTTGATATTACAGATAATTCTAGGTACAATATGAAAATTCATACCACTTTGCATCTCTCCCATGATTTTTCTATCCTACTATGTTCCCACTATCTACTGCAGTTCAATTGGTCACGTCTCCTTCTGAGCCATCATGCCAATGGTAAAGTGACATCAATAGCCAGGAATGTCCTCTTCATTCTCCCCCCCTTCCTCCCCCTTGCTATTCCCAAGGTGGTTGCTTTGATCATATATACAGTAGAGTCTCACTTATCCAACACTCGCTTATCCAACTTTCTGGATTATCCAATGCATTTTTGTAGTCAATGTTTTCAATACATTGTGATATTTTGGTGCTAAATTTGTAAATATAGTAATTACTATATAGCATTACTACGTATTGAACTACCTTTTTTGTCAAATTTGTTGTATAACATGATGTTTTGGTGCTTAATTTGTAAAATCATAACCTAATTTGATGTTTAATAGGCTTTTCCTTAATGCCTCCTTATTATCCAACATATTTGCTTATCCAACATTCTGCCGGCCCGTTTATGTTGGATAAGTGAGACTCTACTGTATGTATATATATTTGCACTAAAAATAAAATAATTTTAAAATTTTGAATGAATTGCAAAGCATGCTGGTAATAGTGAAGAAAGTGGAGTTACAAGGATGTACAAAGGACGGATTGTGTGACCATGGATTGGCAGATCAGTGTAACATTGCACTACTGAATACAGGTGCAATTTCAAAAGAGCTCAACCTGTTATGTATCCATTATTTATACCAGAGTTTCTCAAACTGTTCTCCAGATGTTTTGGACTTCAGCTCCCACAATTCCTAACAGCTGGGGGTTTTGGAACTAAAGTCCTAAACACCTGGAGGAGCACGGTTTGAAGAACATTGATTTATACTACTACAACTGTTGTGGCATAATGGGTTGGCATGGTAATGTCCTTTGGGGTGGGCAAATTTTGAGGATCCAAAGCACAGGTGTGCCTTCCCTTGTGCTTTTTATCTACCTTTATGGGCTGCAGCTAGAATCATTTTTTCTGGGTCTCATGAAGCAAGCACTATAAGTTACTTTCCCCTGAATACTTTATACTATTGAACTTAATGGTACTTCTGAGTAGATCTATATGAAATTGTACCATATACTTTCAGTTCTATACTCATTTTCCTAGTAGTAAGCCCCGTTGTTAAACTGCAATTCTACACATGGTTTTAGGGTATGATGCCAATGGGGAAGGGATAGTGCCACTGTTGATTGGAAAACAATGCTGCCAAATGGGTGAGCAGTGCACACATACACATCTGTGAATATGTGTGTGTCTTGTTTTGGAAAACAAAACAAGACATGCCATGTTATTTTTTATTTCCAGTACATTTTGGGCAAACAAAAACAACACAAACAGCAGCTGTGATTTCAACTACCACGTGGGCTAAAATGTTTTGAAACAACCCACACATGGTCACAGTGGTTACACTCCCTTGGCTTGGTTTTGCAATGGGATGGGGGAGAAACCTTGTGTTGCTTGTCTTCCCAATTCCAAATTGGATTAGATAGGTGTTTGAGAAATGACATATGATATGTACCTCAAGAGGACACAAACAGGAACAATAATGACTCACACTGAGACAGAAATCTGGCATACATTCACCTCTAGACTAACAAGAAAGCCTTGCCAAAGAGCTTTCATGGGTTCACAGAATATTCTTGAACCCTTTTATGACCAATTTTATATGACAGTAGGTTTCAGAGTTGGAAATAATGTTTCAAATAGAGCTACATGCAGGAGTGGAGCTTCGTTTCAAAGCAGCTGTTTGCAGATTCTATGTTCAAATCTATCTCTGTAGTCATAAAAAGAGAAAGTCTATATGGAAGCCCCAATCCTTACAAAAACATATATGTAAAGGCTCTCTGATGTGTTGTCAGACAACAGATTTCAGACAAATGAAAATCTTGAGAAAACCTGAACAGGCCTCTTATAAAATATCCAGATATCATATCTGATGTTAGAAGGAATAACTCCTTTCATGCAACCATATAATTCTATCATCAATCCATCATATACTCAATGGAGAATTTCCATTTAAAAATGTATCCAACCTGCTCTGTGAAACTTTGTCCTTTAAAATACCTGAATACATTTGAAAAGAAAATAGGATGTGTTCCTAGCTATAATGAAATATAATGCCTAGCATCTGCTGTACAATAATATCTGAATTACAGATTAATTCAGAACCAGAATAGCACTAAGCAGAGTCATATTGTCTGCAAATGGACAAGATTCTCAAAACATCACAGCCTCATGTTTGGGGTGAACAACTAATATATATGAACTGGAACTCTAATGTAGAAGATGGGGTGTCCACACTCAAAACTCCTTTTTTATATTCATCTTGTAATTTTGAAGATAGTTGTTGGATTTGGGAGCTTAATTTTCCTCTACAATATGTATAGGGAATGTTTACACTTTTAAATAATGTTGAACTTCAGTTGCCATCAATTGTAGGTAGGAGGGAGTGCCACTTAATATAATAACAACTACACGTGGACAACCACACGTTGTCCATGTTATTCAAGGACAAACTTGCGGACCCTTTCATGGTTTCATTGCTATGAGTCCCTATGGGTCATAATCTTGCCATTCAGGAGAACAGTTAAAGTAGAATCATAATAATTGTGTAGTGTTAAAAGGCACATATTTAGACAGCTATAAATTCCACCGAGGTCAGTGGGACATACCCCCAACTCCTATACATAAGATTATAGGGGTAAAGCTAACATTGGCAATGTGATATAAGGAAGTTGAATTTGGGGCTTCCAAAATGTTTTCAAACTTTTGACTTTTGCAAAATATGGGGTACTGTGTGACAGAAAAGACTAAAATAGTGTGCTGGTTTCATCAACAGTAACAAGCCACATGTAAAGGTTGGAGATACAAAAGGGGGAGTGGGCTCCATCCAGTGTTAATTTTTCATACTTTTAGAATGGAAGTAAGGGCTGCCGTAGTTATGGATGAGAAGTATAGCACGGAAGCACGCTGAATTACTAGTTCATGTACCAAAGTCACACAGCAGCTTTTTACTTTTTCAGGAAAAGAAATGACCAATAATATGCTCTAACTTTAACACTGTGGCAAAGCAAAACTAACCAATCAAACACACCAGCACATAATAACACTTTGTCTTGAACTTTGTGTCCTTTTGGATGTGAGCATGCTGAAAATTAAAACACATTGAAGACTGTGCTGCAATCTGCAGAGTGCTGGATAGTTTCTACAATGTTTCTATTTCAATTTGCTATTAAACTAACACAAGTCCCTTATCATCTTCTCAGCAGGTGAAACATTAGCATTCAAGAGGGGGAAATGTTAGACCAAATAATCTTAGAATATGTGTTCAAAATTTCTTAGCATTTAGGAAATGCAGTATCATGTTCAACAGTGTCTGATCCATTCTTCCTACAGAAACTGTAATGTAGGTCTACACAAGGCTCAAATGGAGCATTTCTCCTGCATCCCCAGGCCAGCAGTATCCCATTTCTTGAGTTTTAGGGCCAAAAATTAAGACCAACAATTGGGCTATATGTCCATAATGTCAAAGAAGCAGGGAAGTCAAGGGTCTGAAAAGGGAAAAAAGTTCTCTGCACCAGCTGATTGTGGGAATCGGTACAATAATAATCTGAATAAATGGATCCAGAAGTGAGGGAAATTAGATAACAAAGTAATATGACATATGATTGGTATTTGGAGGTGGCATTTTTGGCAGACAAGCGAATGGAAAAATGTGTCAGCATGGTCTATAGTTTGAACATTGGACTCAGGGCCGGTTTAACCTATACGGCCGCTGAAGCGCCCGCCTCGGGCGCACGCCGCTAGGGGCGCTGTCGAGGCGTCGACAGCGCCCCCGTAGCGCCGCCGATGCTGCCGCTGCGCCGCCGCCGTTTGGCTCAACGGCCTTGCAGCCTGGGCTCAACACAGGCGCAGATCGCCAGCCGATCTGTGCCTGCGTTGAGCAGGCAGGGAGGAAATGGGCGATCTGTCCCGTGCGCACACGCGCGGGGCAGATCGCCCATTTCCATGCTGCCTGCTCAACGCAGGCGCAGATCGTCAGCCGATCTGTGCCTGCGTTGAGCAGGCAGGGAGGAAATGGGCGATCTGTCCCGTGCGCACGCGCGCGGGGCAGATCGCCCATTTCCATGGTGCCTGCTCAACGCAGGCGCAGATCGTCAGCCGATCTGTGCCTGCGTTGAGCAGGCAGGGAGGAAATGGGCGATCTGTCCCGTGCGCACGCGCGCGGGGCAGATCGCCCGTTTCCATGGTGCCTGCTCAACGCAGGCACAGATCGGCTGGCGATCTGTGCCTGCGTTGAGCAGGCAGGGAGGAAATGGGCGATCTGTCCCGTGCGCACGCGCGCGGGGCAGATCGCCCGTTTCCATGGTGCCTGCTCAACGCAGGCACAGATCGGCTGGCGATCTGTGCCTGCGTTGAGCAGGCAGGGAGGAAATGGGCGATCTGTCCCGTGCGCACGCGCGCGGGGCAGATCGCCCGTTTCCATGGTGCCTGCTCAACGCAGGCACAGATCGGCTGGCGATCTGTGCCTGCGTTGAGCAGGCAGGGAGGAAATGGGCGATCTGTCCCGTGCGCACGCGCGCGGGGCAGATCGCCCGTTTCCATGGTGCCTGCTCAACGCAGGCACAGATCGGCTGGCGATCTGTGCCTGCGTTGAGCAGGCAGGGAGGAAATGGGCGATCTGTCCCGTGCGCACGCGCGCGGGGCAGATCGCCCGTTTCCATGGTGCCTGCTCAACGCAGGCACAGATCGGCTGGCGATCTGTGCCTGCGTTGAGCAGGCAGGGAGGAAATGGGCGATCTGTCCCGTGCGCACGCGCGCGGGGCAGATCGCCCGTTTCCATGGTGCCTGCTCAACGCAGGCACAGATCGGCTGGCGATCTGTGCCTGCGTTGAGCAGGCAGGGAGGAAATGGGCGATCTGTCCCGTGCGCACGCGCGCGGGGCAGATCGCCCATTTCCATGGTGCCTGCTCAACGCAGGCGCAGATCGCCAGCCGATCTGTGCCTGCGTTGAGCAGGCAGGGAGGAAATGGGCGATCTGTCCCGTGCGCACGCGCGCGGGGCAGATCGCCCGTTTCCATGGTGCCTGCTCAACGCAGGCACAGATCGGCTGGCGATCTGTGCCTGCGTTGAGCAGGCAGGGAGGAAATGGGCGATCTGTCCCGTGCGCACGCGCGCGGGGCAGATCGCCCGTTTCCATGGTGCCTGCTCAACGCAGGCACAGATCGGCTGGCGATCTGTGCCTGCGTTGAGCAGGCAGGGAGGAAATGGGCGATCTGTCCCGTGCGCACGCGCGCGGGGCAGATCGCCCATTTCCATGGTGCCTGCTCAACGCAGGCGCAGATCGCCAGCCGATCTGTGCCTGCGTTGAGCAGGCAGGGAGGAAATGGGCGATCTGTCCCGTGCGCACGCGCGCGGGGCAGATCGCCCGTTTCCATGGTGCCTGCTCAACGCAGGCACAGATCGCCAGCCGATCTGTGCCTGCGTTGAGCAGGCAGGGAGGAAATGGGCGATCTGTCCCGTGCGCACGCGCGCGGGGCAGATCGCCCGTTTCCATGGTGCCTGCTCAACGCAGGCGCAGATCGCCAGCCGATCTGTGCCTGCGTTGAGCAGGCAGGGAGGAAATGGGCGATCTGTCCCGTGCGCACGCGCGCGGGGCAGATCGCCCATTTCCATGGTGCCTGCTCAACGCAGGCACAGATCGGCTGGCGATCTGTGCCTGCGTTGAGCAGGCAGGGAGGAAATGGGCGATCTGTCCCGTGCGCACGCGCGCGGGGCAGATCGCCCATTTCCATGGTGCCTGCTCAACGCAGGCACAGATCGCCAGCTGATCTGTGCCTGCGTTGAGCAGGTAGGGCGGAAATGGGCGATCTGTCCTGTGCGCATGCGTGCAGGGCAGATCGCCCATTTCCACGGAGCCTGCTTTCTCGGTGATTGAGGTTTTTTGGGGGGGGGGCACCAAAATCCTTTTTCGCTTACACTTGAAAATTTCCTTGGGCCGGCTCTGATTGGACTACAACTCTAGAATCAGACTTCAAATCCCTGTTCAGCCATGGAAACCCTCTGGTGGAGCACTGGTTTTGGCATTTTCTCAGAGGAAGACAATGCCAAACCCAGTCTGAACAAAATATTGCTAAGGAAATCCTGTGCTATGAGTCAAAATGATATGATGGAACACAGCACAGTAGAACACCACCCTCCCTCGAGTTCACAATCTTATGGACAGTACACATGTTTATCCAGGCCAAAAAGTAAGTTAAATTTAAACTACATCCTTTGTTTGGCATTTCAGTTTCATATGCTGTCGAAGGCTTTAATGGCTAGAATCACAGTGTTGTGAGTTTTCCAGGCTGTATGGCCATGTTCCAGAAGCATTCTCTCCTGATGTTTTTCCCACATTTGTGGCAGGCATCCTCAGACCTCCCAGATCTATTAAAGCTAGAATCAAGGCCTCTTTTCATGGAACGTTTGCTCAAAACCCTTTCTCATTAGCAACCATCTGCTCCTTCTCAAAACCTCCCTTTCTTGTCTCTGTTGACATACTGCTTTCTTTCTGCCAATCTCATTACTCTTATCACGACTGGAATGCCTATCTGCCAAGAAATAACTTGACCTTGGCTCTCCCAAAGAATGCAGTACAAGCTGCCTGCATGAAACCATTGTATGCTTACTCCCAGAATCCTCAGGAACAGCAACCTCATCTAACTCTGGCTGTCCAGGAACAGCAGCCTCATCTGGCTGCATGGGAATCCTAGGCCCCAATCCAGATTCATCTGACAGGTCAGGTGCAGGTACAATCACAGGTCCAACCCAAGGCTCACCTGACAGCTCAAGTGCAGGCTGGGCTACAACAGTATGACTCCCAAAGATTTACTTCAAGTGAGAGGAAAATCATTGAAATTATTTCTTGCCATCTTTGAGAAAAAAAATAGTGAATAAATACATCCTCACCAGTTTCACATCACTAACGACCATCACCACCACCACAGGTGGAAAGAGTTGGAGAGCCAGGTCAAAGAAAAATAATGGCAGTGACCTTCCACCTCAGTCCTCCATGCAGAAAGTGCAGACATAATGGGCTGTATGAAGTCCCTTACAAAATTATATCAGGAATAAAATGACTGGCATTTTTGTTGTTGTTGCTCCTGCTTCTTAAGGGGGGTATATTTACAATGCAACAAACAAAGAGATAGCAAAAAGTTTAAATAATCAAACAAAGTAGGAATTTAACAATGCCAATAGACCTTTTTTTTTTTTGGGAGGGGGGTCTGTAATTTTTAATGTATCTGCACACCAATAGAAAAAAAAAGAATGCTTTGATGCAGAATAATGGCACACTTTAATGCAACCGTAGTCGTGGATTCCAGCAGAGCAATGCTGAAAACAATTCACATAACTTCAGTGTTGAAGTCAATGATGCTGAGTACCGTACTTTGTAAAATACTAATTGCATAAAATACCTCTTTTTGTACACTTGTTTTAAGAAAACAAAAATGCTTAGTTAATGGTAGATTTATATTATGGCTTTGCATTTTTTCCCAGAAGAGACTTCATATTCAATACCTTAAAATAATTATTTAGAATTCTTGCACCTTTTCAAACTTCATACTTTGGGGAAAGCGCATATTAAGCCTGAGTTACAACACTGATTGCCAGACAACTGGATGAGTATAGTGTTCTCTGGGGTGTTTCTAGTCCATTGGGGCCTTTTCCATATTTGCTATTGAGTAATCGGGGGGGGGGGGGGGATCTATTGCAAGAACTGCTTCTGAGAGAGATTTTTCAGAGGGGGTAACTTTGTTCATTGAGATAGTTGTTCCTGTTTCATGGACTCCTGTTTCATGCTTCAAGAATCTTGTTTCATGTTACCTGTGGACTTTCACATCAACTTCCTGTAGCCTTGTATCTTGAGTTTTGTTCCAGTTCTTTTTCTTACTCCCAGGGATTTTGGATTATCAAGTCATTGTTCCTGAAAGATTTGTAGTTTGGATCTCTTGTTCCAGTTAAATATCTTCTTCATTGTTCCAGTTTTGATCCTGTTCCTTGGACTAATGTTGATACCTTGTTGAAGTTTATGCTTGTGTTTGATTTTCATGGACCCTTGCTTCAGGTTTCTCCAGTATCTTGTACCTTATGGACCAAAACCTTGTTTCATTGACTTTGAACTTTGATTTGCTATTGCTTACATATATTCTTCAATAAACAACTTGCATTGCTTATAGTCTGGGGATCCAGAGTGGTTTTGAGGTCTCTCTGCAGCCTAGGGCTGCAACACATACAGTTTTCAAAGACAATTTTGCATTTGGGGAGGTATTCTGTGCGAAATTTGGAACGAGATTTTCATACATCTGTAGAGCTTTCTGCATGGTTTTCAGACACAACCCCCATACTATTGAGCCAACATTTGTAGTAATTATAATGCTTTATTTATAGCCTGCCCTATCTCCCCGAAGGGATTCGGCATCTTACAACAAAATAAAACACAGGGGCAAACATTCAATGCCAAGAATAACATATAACAAATAAAAAACAAACTCAATAAAAATTATAAAAAGCAACTTAAATAAACAAGACATAATACATTCCACACATTTACAGCATTTACAGCCTGTGATCCTGGTGAAAGAAAGTCCTCCTTGAGGATATTATAACTCCAGAAATTCTTATGATCCTTCATGTAGTCAATATATCTTGCTATAGGTTAGAAGTTCTCAAAGCCACACACAAATAAAATCTATTTAAAACTATTTAAACATGCAAAGAGCCAGTGTAATGTAATGATTTGAACATTGGAATATGATCCTGGAGAATAGGGTTTTGAATCATTGTTTAGCCATGAAAATCCAATGGATGACTTGAGGCAAGTCACTCACAAAAAAAGCAAAGGCAACACATAGACCCTGAATAAATTTTGCCAAGTAAGTTTCATGAGTAAGCTTTTCTCCTTAGGGTAGTTAGTTATACTTCAAAAATGGCTTGAACAATTGGCTTAATGTTTGGAGCCACATCTTCCTCCTGAATCTTGAATTAAAATATGCATTCAAAATGACTCCCAAAATACCCATTTGGACCGTCAGGAGGAGTGCAACTCTATCTTGAAATATTATTTGCCCAATTCCATGATTCAATTTCAGTGTATCAGTACTCATCCAGACATTTATGGCATTCAGACAGTA
This sequence comes from Anolis carolinensis, assembly GCF_035594765.1. Classification (NCBI taxonomy): domain Eukaryota; kingdom Metazoa; phylum Chordata; class Lepidosauria; order Squamata; family Anolidae; genus Anolis; species Anolis carolinensis. The sequence goes on along the minus strand of NC_085843.1, from coordinate 246,102,617 downwards.
TTCCAGCATCTGTGCAGGCTCAGTTGGATCTGACAACAAGAGGTAAAGCTGAGCATCATAGCATATTCATGGCATCCTGTCCCCAAACTCCTACCATTGCCACCTAGTTGCTTCATATTGGTATTAAACTGCATGATGTTCAGGAAGGAAGCATGTTACCCCACAGCTTAATATCCATGGGCTGAACTGGAGTTTCTCATTGCTACTCTCCAGAAGCAGACCCATAAACAGATAATTTAGATTTAGCAGTTAGGGTAACAACAAATTTTGGACAAGGGATAAGTTTGAAAAACACTGTTGTATGGCACACAAATCCAGAAATCTGTTTAATTGCAATATTTGTTTCTGCTCTAATTGGCAAGTTCACATTTAGCTGTAATATAGAGATATTAATAGTTAGGACAAAGGCACTTACGATTTTAATGCAGAGTATTGTCTGCTTTCTCCCATCTCCCCCCTTCCAAGCGCATTAGAAGAGGTTCCTTTCCATTTTAATTTGTGATTGATTGAAAGGATAGCAGTAGGGATGTTTTAATTTTGGTCCTCTTGTTATGCAGATTCAAAGATTAGAAGATAAGGTGGAATCATTTTGTGAAAATGAGATTAAAGGAAAAATTAACCAAACATGCATTTTGAGAGCTGCAAAGATTTTATCAATTATTTTCCCCAACGTTCTTCCTTGCCATAATTAGTTCTTGTGTGGCAGGGTGACTGATTACTCTATGAAACCCACACACAAGAGTGAAAATATAAGAAAAATTATAAATGCAAAAGAGTCATTCGAGACCAGTAAAGGCATATTTATTCTGCAAGAACACTTTGCTTGCACCAGATCTTTTTTAAAAATATATTTTTATTAAGTTTCCAATATACAAATAATAATAGCCACTTTTAGTGGACTGTGGGAAAGAGGGGAAGGTAAAACGGGGGAAGAGAAGGGGGCGAAGGGGGAAGGCAAGGGTGTGAGGACAGGATAGGTAGGGTTTGGGGGGGGGGCAGATTAAGGGAAAAAAGGACGGGAGAGTTGGGGTCGTTTCTTGACTTCCATTCTTCTCTATGATGGTGTGTTATCTGTTTGTATAGCTTCCATTGTTAGCATTCCTTACTTCTCACATCTCCTACAATAAATTCGTCACTTTCTGTTTGTAGGTGTTTTATCAGTATTCTATTTTTTTTCTTTTTTCATCCAGTCTTTTACTGGTGTCCAGTCCATCTTTCTTTTCAATTTATTCTGTGTTGTTGATAGTAAAAAAAAAAGTTAAATGATCCATGTCCATTATATACTTTCTTTATCCAATCTTCCTCTCTTGGTGTTATTTTCTGTTTCCATAGTCTAGCAAGTACTAATCTAGCAGCTGTTGTCAGATACATAAATATTTTATCTTCATTCTTGCACCAGATCTTTAAGATCCTGCGTTTTCCACTATCACCAGCACAGATGAAAGGGGAACAGAAGTGAGCTATAATGATGACTCAAGGCCCTCTACACTTATCTAAAACCTGGGAGGATGCAGGTTAAAATAACCCACTTCCTCCAAAGTTTCAGTCCCCACACCTTCCCACAACCCCATGCTTTCTCTCAGGGGTGGCTGGATGCCATCCTGGGTCAATCAAAGGAAATCAAAGCCCCTCCTCTCCCACTTCCTGATGTGTCATTTTCAATCATCAGGAGTAGTCTATGGAGGGTCTGCACTGCCGACAGGTCCCTCTGCTACTTTTTTGGGAGGACAACCAGGGAGCTGGAGAAGCCTGAAGAACTGGGATGGTTTTGCGGGGCTGCGTTAATTCACTTTTACCTGAGGCGGCATTTGGTAAAAAGCAAGACAGGTCCTGCATTTTGGGTCTGTCTGGAAGGGCCTTTAGCATTGTCCAGCACCAACTATGACAATCCCTGTGTACTATTAGTGAGATAGTAATAGTAAGTTATAGCTCTGCAAGGGAAAGGATGGGAAAATAAGACGGAGCAGTGGAGGAACATGTTGCCAAGGTGTGCAAAAAATGATGGAATATATGATCTTTATATTAATTAAATAAATAACCAGTTTCTTCTAATTATTACTTAAATATTAATAATAAATATTGTATATTAATTAAAAATATAGTTTCTTCCACAAGCATCCATTGTAATGTGTGGACATAGAGGAATTGAGTTCAAATTACATGCATGACGACAACAACAGCATATTCATGTGACGTCTTCCTTGCGGTTGAGAGAAAATATAGTCATTTAAAAGTCCCATAATATACTGAGCGCATGGACAACAGCCATATGGCGTGTGTGATTCTGGTAGTAGTGCAAAAGTGGGTAATTTTTTCCAAGCGCTGAAAATGACCCCTGGCTTTCTTTGAATTCCGAATGAGAGAATAGGTGGGAAATTAAATACTAGCTAGACCAGGTATAAAGTATAGTCATGATTAGGGGTGGGAGGAAGTATAAGCATTAAATACAGAAAGGAAAAGATGTATCCTGGAGACACTGGATTCGGGCTGAGCTATATGTGATTATAGGGTTGTGTGCTTGAGAGACCAGGAAAAATAATGGCACCACTGACTGTAACAGGAGCGGAAGCAGGAAGAAAGGATAGGGAAGATGAAAAGTTCTGTCCTTACCACATTGGATTCGAGACAGAAGTAATTCATCTGAGAAGAAATATTGCCAAGCATGGAACTGGTGAGAAGTCATAAAACTGAGGTGAGAAGGCAGAACTGTGATTCCCAATCAATCAAGGCAACCAGCCAAGTTGCTTTCATTCAGATAACACATTTTGAAGATGTACATTAGGACTGTTGAACCAATGCAGCCAAATCTAAAATAATGAAGCAGAATGGTCTAGATCAAATCATATTAACCCCATTTGGACCCAAATAGCATAGTCCAAAACATTTCTGACAGTCTGGAGACTGGGACATTAAAAATAAGTAGTAAAACTGAACGGTGTGTTGCTAAGCAATTATATAAGGAAAATCCCAAAATGGGATGACATAGAACATGAGGTAAGGCACAATGATTTCTCATTCACAGCTCCATCATGAAACCTGGAGCAAACTTTGTCCAGCTTTTTCCAGTCGCAGTGCCTGTTGGAGGGATTACATGATGACATAGAAGAGATTATGTAAAGCCATAATCAATTTTCTCCTCTGGCATCTGTTTGCCTGTTTGTTAGTTTTAGCTTTGTTATTGGCAGATGAAAAAGCTGCAGTGAGAGTGCGTAGCTGTAGTCATCTAGACTGATTTCTCTGAGTCTTCTTTTAATTTCCTATTGTTTTCAGCAATAGCCTCACTTAATCTTTTGTTTGACTTCCTTGTTAATAGTTTTGTTGTTAGTTTGTTAATGTTTACACATTATGAAGATTTGTATATTTTGAGTAGCAAAACATACTCTTCCTCCTGCCTCAGTTGTCTCTAGACGCTGTGGTTAGGTGTTAGATGAAAAACAAGCCATCTAAATTGCCATGAAGAGGCAGAACAGAGGTTGACTTTGACTTGGGATTGGAACCCATAATTGCTATTTACCTTCATTTGTATTATGGCACCAGCAGCCAGCTCAACAAACTTGAGGAAGCACTAAATGGTTTTGCTCAGATAGAACATCCCAAAAATCCAGGCTGTGGGGATGGCAGCAGCACTAAGTCTCCCTTCACCCTAAGAAATATAGGCAGGCAGAGATGAGAGATGAGATATGGGAGGGAGGTTTATCTATGCAGCTTCTGATCACCAAAGATCATAAATCAGTTCTGGAGAATTTGTCAGGGTTCTTGCACCAGTTGAACTGCTAATAAATCACTTCTTGTGATTCCATAATCACACATTGTGACCAAGAGCCAAATGGATGAATGGTATCCTTGAAGTGACTGGCTTGACCTTGAAGGAACTGGGGGCAGCCACGGCCCACAGTGGGCTAGTCCATGAGGTCACAAAGAGTCAGAAGTGACTAAATGAATAAACAACAAAGATAAACTGTAACACTGGGCTACACATGCAGCTGCCATAGCACTGGTTTAGCACAACCAGTACAGAACCTTTCCAAATTTCCTGGACTGTGTTTTTCTGGCCAAAACCCAGGGAAATGCCCAGGAGTGTCTAGTGACCTTTTAAATGGGCTGAAACCATGCCTCCCTCCACAGCACTGAAAAAATCTATATGACAAATTTTCCCATTTGTGTTCTCTTTTCAATCCCATCCCTTGGGTTCCTATCACTCACCTTTCCTTTTACTCTTTTAAGATTCCTCCCTGGTTCTAGTATCTGGGCTACAAATTGACCATTGCTCTGGACAAATGAGTGTATTGATTGCTGGATTCAGTGTGAGATCAGTTTTCCTTGTTATTTATTAAATTAAAATATCAAAATAGAGAGGCAGAACATAAAAGAGTAAAGATTTATTGTGTAACAAATAAAGCTGCATGCTGTTTGCACTTCTCAGTTGCAAGCAAAGTAGCACTCTTTCCACACTCTCAGCTACACAAAAATCCTATTCCTGTCTTCTTAACAGATTCTACCCAACTCTATTTCCAATTGGTCTTATCTTTTTAACAGACAGGTCTGTGGTGTGTATATTTGTCCCACATAGGCCACCCCTCCCCAAAGTACACAGCTTCTTGCTTCGTGACTTTTTTTTTTTTTTTTTTTTGCAATCTGTGGCCCCTCGAGGGTCTCAGGGCAGAAAATTGGCCTGTGGATCCATTGTACTTATCTTGCACACTCTAAGAATACAATAATGGGACAAGGGGGCCATGAAGTGTTGAGATTAAACAGTGAACAGCTTTTTTAAAATGAAAAAAAGGTTTTGGGATGAAAAAATGTGTTGATTGTCTCGGATTTGGTTAGGTTAATCCCCTCTTTACTGTGCTTCCAAATTTAATGTGGATATGTGAAAAAATAAAAAGGTATAGCTACTTTTGGTTTCCCAAGGTGAGTAAAAGAGGGTGTACTGGCCATGTGGATTTCCAAATCTCAATGAGAATTTAATAAAATGCATGTCTGCAGTGGTTAGCTACTACTATTAAAGAGTCTTGACACCAAAGGTGTGTGTGTGTGTGTGTGTGTGTGTATTTCGTGTCAAAAGCATTGCATAACAAACAAGTCCAAAAGTGATAAAATAAAGGAATCACAAACAGCTAAATAGTTTTAGACCAAAAGCGGGCAACAGCGACCGCATTGTCTGTAGCTTTAAACAACTCCTCCTCCATGCATGAGGCAGGGCATTGTGGGCAAGCATACATATGCAAAGTTGTTTGTTCAGCTCCACAGTCACACAGGGTGGAAGATTCCTCTAGGTAGTGCCATTTTGCCCGGTTGTCTTTTGATCTGCCCACTCCGCTTCTGAGTCTGTTCAGGGACTTCCAAGTTGCCCATTCTTGGTTTGACACCAAAAGTTATAAAAAACAACTAAACTTTTATCATAGGAACTTCATCAGAGATAAGGATGGTAGGCTAAACGAGACTTTTATTTTGTTCTTTTGCTGTTGGAAGAGTGAAAGAGCAAAAAGTGTGTGTAAAGAAGAGCTTGAGTAATACTTAAGAATATCTGTCTAAGAGGTTAGGATAGATGGGGAAAACAAGGAGATTTTAGTTTATTAACTGATTAACCCGGGAGAAAAAGTCTTCAGGATAGCCATACTCGCCATGCAACAAAGTACAGCAAAAAGTAGCAATACTAGTTTTTGAGTCCAACTCCAAAGCATAAAATTATGCAAGCTTTCAAAACTTCACCAGCTTCGTCATCACAAAGAGATGTTAAATATCATATAAAAGAAAAATTGTAAGACTGGGAAAGAGAAATTTCTGGTACTTTTGTACTTCAATATCTATTTTTATATCCCCAACTATATTCCTCTTTCAGTCATAAATAAAGACACTGTAGGGAAGGGGCAAAGGTGAGGAAAGCTCCCAAGGGAGTACATAAGGCTTACTGACACTTATTTAGCCATTTCCATTTTGTTATATTTTATAGTCCTCCTATAGTCCATCCTAAAATTGGCCATTAAAGGCTTTATGAACAACTCGCATAAACCCCATCAAGCATGCTGTTCTCAGAAGCACTGTTTTTTACTTGAGGAAATAAAAATGAGGCATGAAGGTTAAATAGGATCTTTACCAGTTAATCCCATAATATTACCTTAAGGCTACTAGTTTCATCGGAGGGCAGCAATTTGGAGTAAAACTGCTTTGGCTGCATTCAATTTCTGGAGTCAACAGCTGGCATTTATATTCTCTCATCACTTTAACCCATTCCCATTGTTTTGTTCTTCAGTTTTTGCAAGTTTCACAATTTCAGCCCTTAATCCATCTTTGCCCACCTTAATTCAGCCTTAATATTGTTGTCAATTGACAATTTGAGTACTGAGAACTAATATTAACTATCAATAGTTAATATTATTGACTATTAATACAGACTACTGTTTTTATTCAGTACACTTTTATCTCATTTTAAAAGGCTGTGTAAAACTCAGAGAATGGAACTCTAGTAACAAAAAAGTTATTTTCCCAAGTATCTATTATTTTCGCTGGAGAAGCAGTGGTGATGAAATGCCTCTCTAACACAGGATTCCCTCTCTAGAGCTTTCAGTTTAATTTTTATTTCTGTCTATGTGGATCATACACTGAACATGTCTCTGCAGTACATTGTCGCAGGAGGAAAGGGTCTTGGCAACTTGAGATCCTTCACCCCTGTCACAAAATACACTTTCTGTAACCTGACATGAGAAAGGCTGTTGTGCCTGAAAGCATGAACAACCTTTATATTGACTTAGTTGGTCAACATGACAACAACAAAACTGAAAGTCACTTTACACAATTATGACTTTTCATGCTTTCCTTTCTTTAGTGCAACTCCGTGTAAGCAACATAAAAGAAAAACTGAGTGCCAGGCTGTCTCAAAAAGGTTTTATTAACCCAATGTATTTTGCCCAAGAAGTATTTGCATGGAGAGGAGAGGAGAGGGAACATATCTGCAGTAAGAACTACATACAAAGCATTGACTATAAAATCTGAATATTGCAAAAACAATCATAATTCAAGACTCAATATTTTTAGCAACGAATTAAGTGTTAAATTTAACACATAACAACTATTGAAAACTTTCCATGTATCCCATGAGGGCTTAGCTACAGGTCTCTTCTGACTTTGCTGCTGAATATTATTACAATATGAATCTGAGGAAATAGATTTGGGGTGAGTCTATACAGACATGAAAATCCAAATTCACCTTGAACTGACTACTGGCTTTCTTCATGATGTCCAGGTTTTGTGTGTGTGTGAGAGAGAGAGTATTGCAAGTTATCCTGAGCTAAATCAACTTTGTCCTGCTCCAGGCAAAGTCAGGGAATGCTTTGGGGTCTTCTGGAAACTCCAGAGTATCTTCTGACTTTAGGGCCATGTGGACAGCTGGGTTTGATCCAATTAAGATGAGATACCACCACCTTCACCCTTTCCTTGTGGTCATTAGCACAGGGAAAATGAGATGGATCATATCTGTGTCACCACCACTGATGATCACAGAGCTCTCTGCAGTCATCTAGTTGTCATATGGGCCCTGTTTTGACAAAAACATGACTAGAAAGAAGTTTGGGAGATCAACCTTCTCCTTCTTCTTGTTTGTGATGTACCTGGGCTGATGTCAGAATGAGGCATCCATGATGATCAGGAAGGACCTTTTCATCATTTGCCCCTAAACTTTGGAATGAACTACTGGAAGAGATTCAACAGCTAAAAAGGCTGTCAGAATTTAGAACAAAATTGAAGACCTATCTCTTCCTCAGGTATACCAGTTAATTTTAAATTATGAATTTTAAAATGATATTTTATTAATACGAATCATTTTAATGTGCCTTATTCTTATATCTAAGTTTTATTACACTATTCAAGTGAAAATGCCCTACTTTGCACTGGCAACTATACCTTCTTCCAGCTCCCACTCTCCTTCCCTTTTGAGCTCAACATATAAATGCAATCCTTTCCTTGGGTTATCTCTATCCATGGTGAAACAAATGATTTATAGGAGGGTTATACCACACGGCTGGGAGACAGCTCCCTTCTTCCCATCCCTTCCTCTGTCTTTTCATATTAATTTCTGGAGGCCATTGAACTTGATCTTCTCTGTCGTTAGACAAATGACTGTGTTCAGTAACAATAACTCTTTGCCCCCAAACTCCTTTCAGTGTTCTAACTCTAATTCTTTGTGTTTCTTCTCCCTACCAGCAAAGAGAAAATAGATTTTATCTGCTTTATGACATCCTTTGCTTAACTACATGAAGCTACATGTTCTTCAGATTAACTATACAAGGGCTACATGCGCCCTCAATGCATAGCTTGCCATGAGACAGGTAGGGCGATTTTGCTCTTTCACCATGCTAGCATATCACCTTGCTAAATAACTCTATATTTCCAAATCCTTCTTAGATTTCACCCCAATGGTTTGCCATGCCAGCACTGCTTCCAGTTTTTACTTAAATTATTTGCCATACTAGCACAGCACTTTGTCACTTTTCTCCTAGATGACTCTTGAGGATAGTTAACTGCTGTTATGTGATTTCGGTTTTTGCAAGGCCAGTGGATTTGGAGCCTGGCATGTCTCATTTGACCCAAAGGGTTGAAAGGCACAGACAAGGTGAAGACAATGATCAGAGGTTTTATTCTCCTTGGCCAAAGGGGATGTCAGCAGAGACAGCACTCAAAAAGACTAACATCCTGCAATTGTGAACATACAGGTTTATTTATAGCTCTTTCACAGTTCTTTAAACAAAGGCATGTTGCCGCACTAGCTCCTGATTGGTCCATGATGATGCCATATAGAATCCACTCATTGGTTGGTCTGTGGTTCCGTCTGCCATCATTGCTGGTGGGCCCCAGCCATGGGGAAAAATTTCATAAATCATCATTGGATATTTTGCTTATTCATCTATCCAAGAAAGGAGTGCAAATGAAAAGGATCGCAGTGTGACAAGTATAATGGGCTGAAATGAATTTTGATGTCCCTGCTCCAGTTAACACAATGAGTGTCAGTCAGATAAACAAAGGGGTGTTCAAGATGTTGGTGATTTTAATGGAGACACAGGGAGGGGGGTCTGATTTGGTAACAGGGATGAGGAAACATTTCCAGGAATAAAAGCAGATCATATCAGAAAAAATAACAGGAAAAGACCCAATGGCTTTTTCGTAAGCCCATTGTATGTTCTGTTTGTCTTCCTAGGGTATGTGAAAGGATTATGCTAACTAGTGTACGGCCACTAGTCTGAAACTAGGGGTAAAGTCACCATGGACTCCCTAATTCGTTCCTATGGAGCTGCAGATTATGGGGTTTATCTTTTTGGGGTCCGATTCTTTGATAACACTGCTGCCATTTTTGGGTTGTACGTTAGCATCTTCTATTCTGTGGGGAGTCCATGCTTTTTATGAATTTTAAAATGATGTTTTTTACATTGGCCATTGTATTTTTCATTTTGTTTTCACTCCCTTCAATCCTCCCCCAGGTTTTCCCATTGAGAGAAAAACAGATAATAATCCATAAATCGTTAGGGCACATTGAATGAGCTTTATTGGGAGGAAATAATGTTTTTTTATCAAGAGTAAATAGGGACAAATGCATTTATGGAAACATCACTGATTCCTTCTTTTGCATGCCAGAATTTACCTGGAACATCATAGACCATGTGGAAAGAAACTTATATTTTGAACACTGATGGAATAGATGGTGAAAAAATGACACCTATCCTCTAAAACCAATATATTGAATGACAGGCAATTAAAATGGCTTAAGCTATTTTTAAAAATAAAAAATAGCTAATCATTTGACTTCTGTAATATCTCTGCTCTTCTTGAGCTGCAATGTCAATAATATATTCAGGAATCACACCTGTAAAATAAGTTTCAGTGATTACAGGTTAAAAATGGTCTGTACACACAGACATTCTGGTCTCTGAAATAACAGCCTTTACACTTGAAAAATATAAATTGCTATATACTCCTAATGGATGTTCTGAAAGCATTAGCAAGCCGCTTTAACTTGGGAGCTGAACTGAAAATATGATAAATAATTAGTTTAAATATTAGTAAATCGAAAATCACCAAATGAAGTAACACATTTTCAGAGAATTTTTCAGAAGTTATTTTCTCTTTTTGCAGTTTAGGCTCCTCCTGTACTTTGTACACAGAGAGTGGACATAGTACTGTATCAACTCAAACATTTTTCTGAGGAAGCTTTTTCTTGTGCCTGGGAAATAGCACATGCCTCTTGGGACTACTATACAACTACAGGCTTATAGAATATGAAATCGGGATACTGAAGCTCACAATAGGTGATATTTGATTTGCTAACACTAACTATTTCTCATATTTTCAGTTCAGCTGCCTAAGATTACTCAGAAACCCACTTTATCTGCCTCATCTAAATACACAAAGTAACAGTAACCAAACAATGCAGAGACATGTATACAAAGAGATGTCTCTCCACTATTGAACAAGAACTGCTCCCATATGTTTGGGATACAGGAGAAACGAGTTTGTTTCAGTGTGACAGACTTCTATCTTGGTAGTTGTGTTTTTTAAGAGACCTAACAGAGCACTTGATGAACCAACCTAGACACAGTATATTATTTGAAAACACAGAAATGCTGGATCACTCTAACTATCATGCCAGACTACACAGAGAAGCCATTGAAATCCACAAGTATGTGGATAATTTTAACAAAAAAAAGAAAACAATGAAAATGATCAAAATCTGGTTACCAGTATTTTAAAAAAACCCTCTAAAATCAGAATAGTAAATAAAGGACAACACTCTGAAAACAGAGGAATTCCAGACATGAATAAATCATGGACAGCTAACACATTCGAACAAACTATTCCCCCAGGCAGGAAGAAGCCAGGCCTTTAAGCTGGCAAGTATATTAATGCTAATCAAGGTGATTAATCACAACATTCACACTGGCCTCCAACAGACAAGAGTTCTTTCTCCCATCCTGGACCTTCCAGATATGTAAACCTCCCTTGCTTAATTTCCAATATATCTCACAACCTCTGAGGATGCCTGCCATAGATGTGGGCAAAATATCAGGAGATAATGCTTTCATACAGCCCAGAAAACTCACAACAACCCAGATTATAACGAACTCATGAAGCAGCTGCATCATTCAAAGTCAGTTCTCCTACTTGCTTCAGTTTGCCACTATGGTGAATAGAAACAACTATGAAAGTTGAGAAGGACCTGGGAAAAGAAATTGACCCAGGGAGCTGGAGGTAATACAAACCTTCTGACTTCTTGCAGCATAAAGCATTGATAACTGGTAGAAGCAGCAAAGGGCAAGCCTCATAACATTAATCTTCTGCTCTGAAATTTTGGTTGCCAGTTGGATATTTTTGGAAAGATAGTTTCATAGTTGGGTGATGAATAGACCCTATCAGTTGAATTGAATATATGCAGTTATTCCAGGGAACAGAGAAATCTCAGACCTACCACTCTCTAGTACTAATTATCCAAGGTGATAATGAAAGTTGCTAACCATAATGTAGAATGGAAATGCCATATTGACAGTATGTCTGATAATTGAGTTACTATTTTGAAGCTTATGTGAACACGGAAACCCCTCAACGCGACATATTGAACAGAAAGTGGCTTTTGTTGTTGCTTTTGTTAATTAATAATTGCAAATTAGATGTCAGCTTCATTCCGTGGCACAAGAGCATATTTTTCACTCTCTGCATTGCCCCTGTAATACATTATCCACATGGCCATTCAAATAACAACATGGTATTCACAATTAACCAAAACATATATATATGTCCCATGTTTTTCATTTAGTCAGGTGTCCTTTTAATTGTTTAGCAGCCCCAGTTATTTCTACTGGCTTCTGTTGTAGCGCAGGCTTGAAGTTACTGTGCTGGCTACCACAGGCAAAAATAGATCCAGGCAGTATTTCCTTGGTTCAGAGGTTTTTATATTGTACTAAATTTGATTCTGCATTTTACATAAGGCCTCGTAATTACACTGTTATTTGGGAGGGCCACAATTAACATAATAAAATACAATTTTAAAAGACAATATAATAAAATAACAGTTTGCAGGCAGCATAATTTTTTTCTGCAAGAGGGAAGTATAAAAGCAGATAACTAGAAATATAGAGCACATAAACATAATGGCCTTGCAAATATCATTCCTTAAAATTCTGCAAAGTTGAAATGTCAGATAATTAACAAGGGAAGCAAACTCTGTGATTAAGCAATTTTATGTGACAATGGACGATAATGAAAGCACCACACATTCTGCATTTCATCCTGTTGTTAGTGGAAACGTTGTTCTTATCCTTTCATTCTCTTATGCCTCCTTCACTATAATACTCTTGTTTTCTCCTCTAATGCAACCTCACTCAGGACAACTAGCCTTTCCTAGATGACTGTCAAAAAGTTGTTAAAAAGTGTGTATAGCCCATATCTTAGCACCATAAAGTTGTCAGAGTTGATGTTCCAGCTTTCCGTATAGTGGCTGGAAAAGTAGTTTCCATCTGGAATAAACAGTCCTATCACATTACATCATATAGCCCTTCTGATGACAATCATACTCCACAGAAAGGATTAGCCTTTCCTGACCCATTTCTCACCTTCTCAATGTAAAGGTTGACACATTTTGCTCTTATTCTTGTCCATCTCTTGCTCACATGACTAGCCAATTTTATTGTTGATATCTATCAAAAGGTCAATAAAATAATAATAATAATAATAATAATAATAATAATAATAATAATAATAATAAGCTTTTATTTTTAACTCACCCTCTCTCCCCAGAGTGACTCAGGGCGGCTTCCAAAAGCAAAATAATGGCAAACATTCAATACCATGTACAGTAACACAATAAAACATTCAAAAATTCACACTACTTATTCATCAGCAGTTCCTATAGAATCTTGGAGTTTGCAGTTGGAATTAAACCAGGGCAGACAAAATGAAAATATAGTGATATAAGTGTGTGATGTGTAAGGACTCAAAGTCACGTTGCTCCCAACTCCAGCTTGGGAACAATTAGTTAAATTAGCAATTATTGATCATTAATTGCTTTCTCCAACAGTGAAGTATTTTATAGTTGTCATATACTTTGAACTTTACTCAGATTTATGGAGACCATTCCCCATGGTTTTGTTGGCAAAGTTTATTCAGAAGAGGTTTACCTTCCTTTGAGTCTGTGAGAGAGTGACGTGCACAAGGTCACCCAGTGAGTTTCCATGGCTCATTTGGGCATCCATATTTTAAATCTAATTTCCCTCATGGTCTGGCCAGTAGATGAACGTGGTTTAGGTGTATAATCCAGTCTGGCTTCCGTGCGGGGCATGGGACAGAGACTGTATTGGTTTCCATCACAGATCATCTCCAATGCCAGCTTGACCAGGGCGGGTCGGTGCTGCTTGTGTTATTGGATCTCACAGCAGCATTTGACACAGTCGAACACAATTTTCTGACCCACCGCCTTGCCGTTGCTGGAGTTAGAGGGACAGCTTTAAATTGGCTGGCCTCCTTTCTTCACAACCGTGGACAGCGAGTAGAGAGGGGAGGCCTGGTCTCCGAGAGGTCCCCTCTACATTGTGGGGTTCCTCAGGGGGCCATTCTCTCCCCTCTGTTGGGAAAGCTTTATTTGCCAGTGTGGGTTTCTGCCAGAGCCTGATCCCAGAAGGTCAGTTGGTTCTTGCAGAAGCAGAGGCAGCAGGAGGACATTTTTGCTCCCTGGCTTCAGGTAGGATTTGGCTAAGATTTTAAACTGAGTGTGGGCTTGGCTCCTGTGGTCAAAGTCTAACTGTTGTGTGACTGTTGTGTTGAAAGAGAGCCAGGTACTTAAGTTGATTGACAGCAGGCATTGTCCCCTGTTAATTGAGTTTCTGGGAAAGCTTTATTTGCCAGTGTCGCGCGCGCCTGACGGCGCGCACGAAAAAGGCACCTTTACTAACTATCCTTCGCAGTACATACAGGAAACAAAGCAACATAAACAAATACACAAAGAGGTGGTTTGTTGCAGTTTGCACATAAAGTGCGTGCATATTACTTAACTCTACAAAGATCCCACTTGGCCACCACGCTCACCAAGAGATGCAACAAAAGCAAAACATTCCCATCACATGCACCAGCTGTGGCATGTTCCGCTTTTTCACACAAAAACTAGACAACTACATCTGCTCCAAATGCAAACAGATGACTCTGATGGAGCAGAGGATCCAACAGCTCGAGCACCGTATTAAGACCCTTAAGGACATTCAGGCACTTGAGCTCTTCTTGGACACTGCACAACACGCTGCTGTAGATCAGCAGCCTGCATCACACCAACACCACCAAGACCATGATCAGGAACCTTATGGGGAGATCAACTCAAAGGTAGACAACCCTCAGGCTTGGAAGGAGGTCACCCATAGAAGGAGACGCAGGACCAGGCAGCCTCCGCAGAACTCCTCTGCTCAGCTGCATTTACACAACAGATTTGAAATTCTTACATCATTAACATACAATCAGGAAACACATCTTTTGGAGGACCACAGTTTCTTAGATACCACTCAGTGGACCACCCTGGATCAATGCGCAGGGGATAGCCCTGATGGGGACAGTGCATCACCACAGTCACACTTATGTAATCATGCAAATGCTCCATCCCCAATCATAGACCAGGAGCAACAGGAACATCCTTGGGAGAGTAATGGGCTCTCGGATGTATCTCAATGGATTGTCATTGATGAATGCACTGGGGATGTTGAGGAGGAGGACAACACTTTACACCTACATGATTCACTTCAACAGGAACACTCTTCAGGGGACATACACACTGTCTTGCACAAAAGGGACCCTGTCAATCCTCAAAGGAAACAGGTCTTGGTAGTAGGTGACTCCCTCCTTAGAGGAACGGAAGCCATCATTTCCAGACCGGATGGGATGGCTCGAGAAACATGCTGCCTCCCGGGGGCAAAAATACACCATATCACTCAGAGGCTCAGCAGGCTCCTAAAGCCCCATCACCCTCCCCACCTTATGTTGATTCATGTAGGTACCAATGACACCGCTAGGCATACTTTTCAAAAGATCACAAATGATTTTCGAGCTCTGGGAACAAAGCTAAAACTGTATAATGTACATGTGATCTTTTCATCCCTCCTCCCTGTTGTAGGACACGGCTCTACAAGGGCCGGAAAAATAGTACAGGTCAATAACTGGCTCAGAAAATGGTGTCAAGAGGAGCATTTTGGCTTCCTTGACCATGGTCTACTCTTCCAAGAGGATGGACTACTGGCAAGCGATGGGGTGCATCTCACACAAGTAGGAAAACATCTTTTTGCACACAGACTCACAAACCTCATCAGGCGCACTTTAAACTAGATCCACTGGGGGAGGGGAACAACAGCCTGGCGAACACTATATTACCCACGACCACAGGGAACCGCCGAAAGGCTAAACGGAGGGCTGCACAAACACAGCAAGGACCAAGTACAGAGAGCACAATAATCCCAAATAAACAGTTCGAGGGGAGGTCACAGGGGCTTACATGTCTTTACACTAATGCTCAGAGCATGGGAAATAAGCAAGACGAACTCCAACTCCTAGCACAGCACCACACATACGATGTCATAGGCATCACTGAAACCTGGTGGGATGACTCCCATCACTGGAATTTAACCATTGAGGGCTATAACCTCTTCCACAGAAATAGAACAAAGGGGAGAGGAGGGGGAGTAGCTTTATATGTCAAAAACAGTTACGTTGCAGAAGAAATGCAAGACTGTAATCCGGGAAACCAGCTTGAAAGCATCTGGATAAGAATCAAGGGAACCGGGACTCAAAAAGATCTTGTCGTGGGTGTCTACTACAGACCTCCGAGTCAGGATGAAGGACTTGATGAAGCCTTCTGTCAACAGCTGACCAAACAGGCACAAAGAAGAGATATAGTAGTCATGGGCGATTCCAATTATCCCGATATCTGCTGGAAAACAAACTCAGCCAAGAGTACAAAGTCCAACAAATTCCTCACTTGCCTTGCAGATAATTTTATGGTCCAGAAGGTAGAAGAGGCAACAAGGGGATCAGCAACTCTTGATCTAATCTTAACAAATGTGGAAGACCTGATCAATACAGTTGAAGTGGTTGGATCCTTAGGGGCAAGTGACCATGTGCTCCTGCAGTTTGCAATACAAAGGAATGCTGAAACTAAGACAAGTCAAACACGCATTCTGGACTTTAAGAGAGCTGATTTCCAAAAAATGAAGGAATTACTGAGCGGCATTCCATGGACGCCGATATTAAAAAACAAGGGAGTTAAGGATGGATGGGAGTTTTTCAAAAGTGAAATACTCAAGGCGCAAATGCAAACAGTGCCAACAAAGAAGAAAAATAAGCCAAGTGCAAAGAAGCCAGAATGGATGTCCAAAGAACTTCTAACTGACCTAAAGCTCAAAAGTGACATGCACAAGAAGTGGAAAAGGGGAGAAATCACCAAAGAAGAATTCAAACGTATAGCCAACACCTGTAGGGAAAAGGTTCGCAAGGCTAAAGCGCAAAATGAGCTCAGGCTTGCCAGGGACATAAAAAACAACAAAAAAGGCTTTTTTGCTTACGTTGGTAGAAAAAGGAAGAAAAAGGAGGCGATAGGGCCATTGCAAGGAGAAGATGGGGTGATGGCGACAGGGGACAGGGAAAAGGCAGAACTACTTAATGCCTTCTTTGCCTCGGTCTTCTCACAAAAAGAAAGCCATCTTCAACCTCAGCAACACGGAATGGACGAAGGATTGGGGGAAATCCAACCCCAAATAGGGAAACAAGTTGTCCAGGAACACTTGGCCTCTCTAAACGAATTCAAGTCCCCAGGGCCAGATCAGCTACACCCAAGAGTACTGAAGGAACTAGCGGAAGTTATTTCAGAACCACTGGCAATTATCTTCGAGAGTTCTTGGAGAACGGGAGAAGTCCCAGCAGATTGGAGGAGGGCGAATGTGGTCCCTATCTTCAAGAAGGGAAAAAAGAACGACCCAAACAATTACCGTCCGGTCAGCCTCACATCAATACCAGGCAAAATTCTGGAAAAGATCATTAAGGAAGTGGTCTGCGAACACTTAGAAACAAATGCGGTCATTGCTAATAGTCAACACGGATTTACCAAAAACAAGTCATGCCAGACTAATCTGATCTCTTTTTTCGATAGAGTTACGAGTTGGGTCGATACAGGGAATGCTGTGGATGTAGCCTACCTGGATTTCAGTAAGGCCTTCGACAAAGTCCCCCACGACCTTCTGGCAAACAAACTAGTAAAATGTGGGCTAGACAAAACTACGGTTAGGTGGATCTGTAATTGGCTAAGTGAACGAACCCAAAGGGTGCTCACCAATGCGTCGTCTTCATCATGGAAAGAAGTGACAAGTGGAGTGCCGCAGGGCTCCGTCCTGGGCCCGGTTCTGTTCAACATCTTTATTAACGACTTAGACGAAGGGTTAGAAGGCACGATCATCAAGTTTGCAGACGACACAAAACTGGGAGGGATAGCTAACACTCCAGAAGACAGGAGCAGAATTCAAAACGATCTTGACAGACTAGAGAGATGGGCCGAAACTAACAAAATGAAGTTCAACAGGGACAAATGCAAGATACTTCACTTCGGCAGAAAAAATGGAAATCAAAGATACAGAATGGGGGACGCCTGGCTTGACAGCAGTGTGTGCGAAAAAGACCTTGGAGTCCTCGTGGACAACAAGTTAAACATGAGCCAACAATGTGATGCGGCTGCTTAAAAAGCCAATGGGATTCTGGCCTGCATCAATAGGGGAATAGCGTCTAGATCCAGGGAAGTTATGCTCCCCCTCTATTCTGCCTTGGTCAGACCACACCTGGAATACTGTGTCCAATTTTGGGCACCACAGTTGAAGGGAGATGTTGACAAGCTGGAAAGCATCCAGAGGAGGGCGACTAAAATGATTAAGGGTCTGGAGAACAAGCCCTATGAGGAGCGGCTTAAAGAGCTGGGCATGTTTAGCCTGCAGAAGAGAAGGCTGAGAGGAGACATGATAGCCATGTACAAATATGTGAAGGGAAGTCATAGGGAAGAGGGAGCAAGCTTGTTTTCTGCTGCCCTGCAGACTAGGACACGGAACAATGGCTTCAAACTACAGGAAAGGAGATTCCACCTGAACATCAGGAAGAACTTCCTCACTGTGAGAGCTGTTCGACAGTGGAACTCTCTCCCCGGGGCCGTGGTGGAGGCTCCTTCCTTGGAGGCTTTTAAGCAGAGGCTGGATGGCCATCTGTCGGGGGTGCTTTGAATGCGATTTCCTGCTTCTTAGCAGGGGGTTGGACTAGATGGCCCATGTGGTCTCTTCCAACTATTCTATGATTCTATGATTCTATGATTCTATGATCTATATGCGACCACTTGCTCAGCTGGTCCGAGATTTCGGGCTCGAGTGTTATCAATATGCTGACGACACTCAGCTTGTGTTAAAGATGGAGGGCCGACCGGAGTCTGTACCCGACAGTTTTCATCAGTGCCTCGAGGCCATTATTGGATGGTTGCGTTCCAGTAGGTTGAGGGTGAATCCAGCAAAGATGGAGATCCTATGGCTGGGCCGACCGGGCAGTGGGGATATCCAGTTGCCAACCCTGGATGGCGAAGTGCTACGCCCGTCTCTACTGGTAAAGAGTCTGGGAGTCCTCTTGGACCCTTCATTGACGATGGAGGCCCAGGTCTCCGCCGTTACCAAAACTGCCTTTTTTCATCTTCGGCAGGCTAGACGGCTAGCCCCCCTATCTGTCTAGGGACAACCTGGCTACGGTGATCCAGGCTACAGTCATCTCAAGACTGGATTACTGTAACGCCCTTTACATTGGCCTTCCTGTGTCGGTGATCCGGAAGCTCAAATTGGTGCAAAATGCAGCTGCCCGGCTCCTTGCCGGAGTCCCGATAAGATGCCACATAACACCAATCTTACGGCAGCTGCACTGGTTACCAATTGAGTACCGGATCACTTTCAAAGTGATGGTGCTTACCTTCAAGGCCTTACATGGTCTAGGGCCGATGTACCTGAGGGACTGCCTCACTCCCTACAAACCCCAGAGATCCCTCCGTTCTGAGGACCAAGACCTACTGGAAGTCCCCAGTTTTAAGACTTTTCATCTAACTGCAACTAGACACAGAGCCTTTTCAGTAGTGGCGCCATCTCTCTGGAACACATTCCCACCTGAAGTTCGTGCCTTGCGGGACTTGTTGGCCTTCCGCAGGGCATGTAAGACACATCTGTTTCGACAGGCTTTTGAGTTCTGTTGTTGATGTTTTAAAAGGTGCTTTTAGGATGTTTTTAAGATGTTTTTAAAGATGTTTTAAAGATGTTTTTTAAACTGTTGATTTTAGCCAGTTCTTGTAAGCCGGTCCGAGCCCTAGGGGAGTGGCGGCATATAAGTTTGAAAAATAAATAAATAAATAAATAAATAATACAGATGGATTAACCTATGGTTTGGTTTACATTTCCTTACTATATTGTGCTTTCAATTTTCTTTTCCACTACTTCTTTTAAAAACCTACATAGTTGGACTATTGGGTTATACTGGCTTCCAATTTATAACTTCGTATTTGTTCCCTCATATAGCTAATACTGGAATCAAAGGGAAGGATGGATTAAGTGCTGCTCAATTGAGAGTATTTAATCTTGGACAATACACTCATAATAAACTAAACAAACCTAATTCTTTCATGGTGAAAACTGGATAGAAAAGGATGGGCATGTGCCACATTCTCAGACACCAATACTGGACTATTAGTATTAGGCATGATCACATACAATCATGAACACCTTATTAATGATTAAGACACATTGATCATAACCCAGATGAGAGATTGACATTCTTAAATTCTTTGAGTTCAATAATAATAAGCACACCTGACAACCAAATGGTAAAAATTAATTACTACCATGGAGTAATTAAAAAATAATGCCATGAAGTCAAATGTGGCTTATCACCACACAAATGGTTATATCTTTGCAACCTTATTCTTTATCATTCTTTGTTATACTATAGATATCTGAGGAAGTTCATTCACTTCTAGTGTAGCATGCAGGACTGCTGATACAACAAATGATTTCTCCTCTACAAAGATATCCATTGGAGTTGAGTTGCCAGACTAAAAACCAGGTAGTTGTATACAAGAAGAGATTTCAGAGGTTACTTGCACAAGGCCATTTTCACATGAGGGCATTTTAATTATGTTTTGGGGTGCCTAGACCAGTGGTTCTCAACCTGGGATCCCCAGATGGTTTTGGCTTTCAACTCCCAGAAATCCTAACAGCTGGTAAAATGACTGTGATTTCTGGGAGCTGTAGGACAAAAACATCTGGGGACCCCAAGTTGAGAACCACTGGCCTAGACCATTTTAGGAAAATCCTTTTTAGTGACAAGAAGTGACCAAAATTCAGGAAAGGATTCTCCTGGACCAAAATAGCGCATGGTGGCCCAAAACATGCAAAAAAATGCCCCTAAAGGACATCTGGGAGTATTTGGTTAGGAAATTACCTCAGAGGCTACATGAAGTCCAATAGCTGCACATTGCCTAATTCTTGCCATGAATCAGTTGCTTCTTCTAGTCCTCATTCAAGCCTTTCAAATCTGATTATTATTATTTTAATTATATTTTATTAAGGGTCTATAAAGGGGAAAGGGGGGAAGGGTATTTTTTCCTTGTACAGGTAAAGTGGAAATATGATTATTTATGAACAAAATTGTTGGTCCTAAGATCTCTTCGGGATCTACATTCACCTGCTTTCTTCCAATATGTTGATACTTTTGCTTATTCATCCAAGGGCACATCTAAACTGTAGAATTAATTTAGTTTGATACAACTTAAATGTGATGCCTCATGGGCCTTGTAGTCCTGTTCCTAGTGCTATCGTGGCAGATGAAGATGAAAACATGGGGTTTTCGCCGGTTCAACAAGAGCCGGAGTCCTTTCACCTGCCGGATGTTGATGTTTGTCCCCAAGAATTCAGTAAAACAGACCTTGGGCATTCCTCGCCTCCCTTTCCCAGGAGGGAATCTTACTCTAGAGACAGAGGAGTCAGAAAAGCAAATCGCAGGAGTTTACGGATCGCTGCCAAACAACAGGCTGATTAGGCCTGCTTCCCTTGGGAAATTCTAAGGAGTCTTGCATCTGGTCAGAGTTGGGTTTCGCTTCTCGTTCTCTAGGGAAAGAGATTGTTGGCGGGAAAACGAGACCCAATATAGGTGTTTGAGGAGGGAGATTCTGTGCGGAGTCAACAGAGCTGCTTCAGGAGTAAGATCGTGTGTGGACTTCGTAACCCCAGTTCCTTGCTTCCCGGATCAAGAATTCAAGTACTGCCTTGCTTTGCTGTTATCCACGGACCTTGTTCCAAGATTCACTGTTTGCCTTGTTTCTAGTCACGGACCTTGTCAAAGAACCAAGTCTATTTCCAGCCTTGTTGTCAAGCTTCATTGGACTTCTAAGACTCAGACATTTCCCCACACTATTGCTTGGCAATAGTGTGTGTTTCGGTATTGGATTAAGAACTTTGAACTCTAATATCATTTATTGGACAATACATTTTTGGACTATATTTGACCTCATTTGAAAGGTCTGCTTCTGGACTATATCCTCCACTTGTTTTTATTGCTTTTATATATTTCCTTAATAAAGATATTAGATAGAGATTGGCCTCCGTGTATGGTTCTTGGTGCCCAGCTGCCAGGGGTCTGACATTAAACTAGAGCCTAGTCTCCAATCAGGGCATTACCTGACATTGTGAAGTATGTGTCTGTTTAGCACATTTCCCCGGTTTTGAATATTCTGTAAACTCCTGTATGTTATCCGCTTAACAGCTGCGGGTCCATGGACCGTAATAAAGTTTAATTTTTAAAAACTGCCATGGTTCGATGCTATTTTTTTCGTATCAGGAGCAACTTGAGAAACTGCAAGTCACTTCTGGTGTGAGAGAATTGCCCGTCTTTAAGGACTTTACCCAGAGGACACCCAGATGTTTGATGTTTTACCATCCTGTGGGAGGCTTCTCTCATGTCCCCGCATTGGGAGCTAGAGCTGACAGACAGGAGCTCACCTCACTCTGGGATTTGAACTGCCAGCTTTTTGGTCAGCAATTCAGCCGGCACAAGGATTTAACCCATTGCGCCACCGGGTGCACCCCTCAGTGCTATGAAATCATAGGAGTTGTAGTTTTAAAAAGGCTTTAGGTTTCTCTGCCAAATAGTGCTGGTACCTCATCAAACTCCCATAGTTACATAGCATCAAGCCACTGTAGCTAAAGCCATGTCAAACTGCATTCATTTGACAGTGTAGTTCCTTACCTAGTTGACAGTTTTGTTTTTCTTTATTCCCTTCCCTGATTCAATTCTGCAATAATGGTTCTCTCCTCCCATTTTTCCTCTTTCTCAGAAATCTGTCACTGTTCATTGTCTCTTAAGTAAAGCCAAAATGCAGGGCTGCATCCATGGACACAGAGTTCTGTTCATTCTCTCTGCTAATGAAATTGACCTATAAAGGATTGAAATTATTGTCATTCAAAACAGTAGAAACATGATTTAATGGACTCCTTTCATTTCTGATTACAGCATAGTTTGTATTTAACCTCCAAGCACTGATTGAAGGTACTGTACATCGCATGTACAGAGTGGAAGTCTCTTTAATTATATGAATTCATCTTGATATTAATCATCTTCTATTTAGAACAATTGAAGGCAGGATAATTGAACATATACTTGCACTACCCAGAAATGCAGAGCCCAAGTGAACTTATTTTTTTAAAAAATTAACAAGCTCCTGAACTTTTATTATACATTGTTAAAGAAATATTAAAATCTAAAAGATGTGCTAAATATTCACTGTCTAATTTTTTTCTTTTTACCAATGTGAGCACACAGTGAACTTGTGATCTACATGATAAAAGCTTATAAATGCAAAGGCCAGCAAATTCAAGGTTGCTATTTAAAAAAGGTTCTAGAAGATTATAAGAAAATGTAGTGAATTATGCTTAATGCTTAATAACTCCAAATATTTGGAATTGAATAACTTTAATTTAGAGGAATATCATATATCAAATATAGTATTTTATTTATTGTATCAGAAGTGAAACTGGGGGTACAGTTGTAATGTGTTTAGAAACACAAAGTTAAAAACTCTGCATAATACTAAATGTCCTTTGACCAGAACCTGGCCATTTGGAGTGCCCCTGGTGTCTCTGTAAAAGGTCCTCCATTGTGCATGTGGCAGGGTTCAGACCACATTGTAGTAAGTGTTCTGTGGTTTGCTCTTCCCCACACTCGCATGTTGTGGACTTCACTTAGTAACCCCATTTCTGAAGATTCTGCACCTTGTGGTGCCAGAGCACAATCTGTTCAGCGCCTTCTGTGTACCCAGGGGGAGTCTGTCATCCAGTCTCAGCCATGGATTGCGAGTATCTCTGTAGATCTTAGAAATTTATTTCTTGATTTAAGGCATTGACGTGCTGGCTGATATCCGAACAGGGGATGGGCTGAAGATGCCATGCCTTGGTCCTTTCATTTTTGGATGCTCTTTCCCAACTGATGTAGCATCTAACATCCGTATGTAGACAATTATTAAGTTGGTTTCTTGAAAACAAACCGCAGTCTAACACGTTCAGATAAATTGCAAGTTAATCAAAACAACGGAAGCAAAAACTTCTGAACCTATCCTAATAGAGGAGAATGAATATGCAAGTAAGATCAATCTATCTATCTATTACGGTCCAAAGATCCAATTCGTTCAGTGGAGAAAGTGCACAGTAAATTCATAAACTAGTAAGGTTCATCTAAGATTACTCCTGACAAGATAAACCAAATTAAGCACTGGTAATGATATGGAAATAACTAGTGCTATTGTTCATATGGGTGCAATATTCATATTCTAGTTTTACAGTATTAAAGTTGTGGATTATACTGATTTAAACTGAAAACAAGGAGTTAAATCCAGAATCAACGCATGGTGAGTACATGACATCGGACTTTCTCTGTTGGAGCACTATCACTTATAGAGCTCTCTCCTCACAGATGTCCAGCTGGATCTGTTCCTTTATAATTTCCGGCAAGTCACCAAAATCATACTTTGGTCCTTAAAGCCAGTATAAGCCTTTTGTATTGATTTAAATGTATGCATATATGTGATTTAATACAGAATGTATAGAAACATATAGCACCTCTAGGTGAGAAAAAACACTGGAAATTTCAAATTTTGTTCATGTGCAGACTGATTTCATTTTTGCGATCCAAATTACATTTATTTCACCCTGAGATATATCTTGGGAGCGCCCAACATTATCAAGAATTTGTTATTCTCTTCTCCAGGCCAGTTTAAATTAATCCAATACTTTCTGAAATCAAATGTATCTACACTTTCCAAAGGACTTTATGGCACAAACCCACTATTCTACGACAGTCACACTATCATTGATATGTGAATACATACTGGGTTGAACACCTTCAATATCGCACATTTCTTCAATTACGTAATTGTGGGGTTTTTTGTGTCAGGAGCGACCTGAGAAACTTCAAGTTGCTTCTGGTGTGAGGGAATTGTCCGTCTGCAAGGATGTTGCCCAGGGGATGCCCGGATGTTTTGATGTTTTACCATACTTGTGGGAGGCTTCTCTCATGTCCCCACATGGGGAGCTGAAGCTGACAGAGGGAGCTCATCCGTGCTCTCATCGGATTCAAACTGGAAACCTTCAGATCAGCAGTCCTGCTGGCACAAGGGTTTAACCCATTGCGCCACTGGGACGTAATTGTGTGTGTGTGTGTGTGCATACACACACACACACACACACGAAAAATGGGCAGTTTTCCCATTGCACCAAAGTAGATGATGAGAATGCTGTGTAATTGAGAGTCATTGTTAGCCATCAATAGCTAGGGGCAGAATCATAATGGGGAGGACACAGACCAACAGTGAAACGCACATGTTGTGTGATAACTGCAATGGCAGTTTCCCTTCCTTGTGCCATAAAATCTTAATGTATCTACCGCTGAAAGAGTAAAGAAGGAAACACATTCAGGAACAATCAAAGGAAAGAGGAATTAAAACAAAAATTGTCCAGTGCAATACTGCTAAAGCACTTTAGCATTCTGACTATAACTTGTGAATAATGATTTTAAATGGCTCACAGGGAACTGATGAAAACTCGTTTCTGAACTGTTGCATGAGGCTGGATGTGACATATGATCATTGGGAAGGAGAACAGAAAGAACACAAGAGAGATAGTGAGAGGGAAACCAGGAGTATTCAATAAAGAGATTGGATGCCATTGGGGAGTAGGCAACTCGAATCAAAATGAAAGGAATTGTAAACTCTCAAAACTTTAGACTTTTTTCTCATTGAAATATACCCATTTTTTATTTTTTAAAAATAACATTTTAACTCTAATACATCATTTTGGAGGCCCTAAAAGGCTGATATACAACAAACAAATACTTTTTCAATGGCACATATACATACGCAATTGAAAATTAAAAGTTTAGAGGAGTAAAAGGTATACTTGCATAACATGATTTCTAAAAAGCTAAGAAAATACCTAATGTAAAACAACATCCTCTAATGTAATTTAATGTAATTACAGTAAATGTAATCAGAGTTGATGTTTCTTTTAAAAAGAAGCAAATAAGTTGCATCAGTCTACTCAATTTTGCCTAAATGTTATTAAAATTACCTTTTCAATTTTTGTTTTAAAAAGTTGCAGCAGAGAGAAAGTATAATAACAACATTAGGGACTGTTGAAGTAATTAGGAGAAAGAATTAAAAGTGCATCCAAATAAAATTACAGAATGTGAGGTATTTGGGGCTTTCTTGCCACAATTTTTTAATGGTGCACAGCCTTTATATGCCACCTAGTGTCAAAATAATGTATTTCTGAGTGTGATGAAAAATGAATAAAGAGATAGGCTATCTCTAAAATGTTATCAGGAGAAGACGGCAAGCTTATTTTCTGCTGCTCCAGAAATGAGGATAAAGAGTAATGGAGTCAAACTACAGGAAAAGCAATTCCATTAGAAAGAACTTCCTAATGATAAAAGCTGCTCAACAGGGGAATATGCTGCATTGAACTGTTGTGGAATCTTTCTTTTGAAGTTTTAAAAAAGAGGCTGGATGGTCCTCTGTCAGGAGTGCTTTGATTGTGTATTCCTGCATGATAGAATGGGGTTGGACTGTATGGCCCTTTTGGTATCTTCCAATTTTATGATTCTATGTAATACAATAGCCACAAACGGCAGGGAAAAAATCAAGAATTGTGTATTCTCCAGAACCCTGGACAACTGGTTATGCCATACCTTTCAGAATTTCAGAGATATTAAATGGGACGTCTATGACCAAACAATAGCAAAAAAATGTGTTGTTGAAGGCTTTCATGGCCAGAATCACTGGGTTGTTGTGAGTTTTCCGGGCTCTATGGCCATGTTCCAGAAGCATTCTCTCCTGATGTTTTCCCCACATCTATGGCAGGCATCCTCAGAGGTTGTGAGGATGAGAGCCACCGTGTGTGTTAGACTCTTGCCTTTCCTGGCTTATTATTAATGGCATAGCATTAGGGGTCCACAAACTTTTAAAGCAGAGGGCCGGTGCATGGTCCCTCAGTGTTGGGGGCCAGACTATAGTTTTTTTTTTAAAAAAATATACAAATTTCTATGCACACTGCACATGTCTCATTTGTAGTGCAAAAAAGAACAAAAGAACAATACAATATTTAAAAAATAAGAACAATTTTAACCAACATAAACCTATCAGGATTTCAATTAGAAATGTGGGCCTGCTTCTGGCCAATGAGATAGTCAAGTTAATTGGGATTGTTGTTGTTGTGTGCTTCAAGTCATTTCAGACTTTGGGTGAGCTTAAGTCTAAAACTGAGAGCAAGGGCAAGATAAATGACCTTGGAGGGCTGTATCCGGCCTATGGGCCTTAGTTTGGGAACCCCCATAGCTCCTATACCCCTAGGGTTTGGCAGGTTTTTTGCCTTCTGCTTCTCACTCTGTGCATCTTGGGAATGTTTATTTGAGGGGTGGACCATTGTGATATTGGAGGGTGCAGCCCTCCAAAATCTATGGGAGAGGGCTCATGTGGCTCCCTAGAGTTTCGTAATTGTAGATTCGATGTAGGGAATGTGAAAGTCTGAACAGAACAGATAAGTAGAATCTGAACAGGCAAGCACCAAAATCCAAGATGTTGACAAGCAAAAACATGTTCTAGAGAAGGGTGACTGAAATGATCAAAGGTTTGAATGACAAATCCTATGAGGAACAGTTTCAGGAGCTGCAGGGTATGTTTAGCTTAGAGAAAAGGAGGCTGAGAGGAGAAGTTATAGCCATATTTAAACATCTGAAAGCTTGCTTTCTGCTGTTCTAGAGAATGGGACACAGAGCAATGGATTCAAATGGAAGAAAAAGAGATTCCACCTACACTGATGGTAAGAAAAGTTTGGTAATGGAATATGTTGCTTTGGAGCTTGGTGGAGTCTCCTTCTCCGAAGGTTTTCAAGCAGAGGTTGGATGGCCATCTGTCAGGAGTGCTTTGATTGTAATTTCTTCATAGCAGGGGGTTGGACTGGATGGCCCTTGTGGTCTCTTCCAGTTATATGATCTGAAGATTCCCCACAAGATTTGGAACCTTGATAGAAAAAAAATGGCTTGGCAACTACAAAGAGGGTGGGATCATTTTTCTTCCTTGTGCCCCCTGGCAAACCATACTCTCATATTTCTGCATGTTGGAAGTGATGTCACATTTTGGCTATTGCTTGTGAAGCAACTGGGAATTTTTTAAAAAATGAGTAAGATAACTCTGAGGATTGCCTGGGGTGGGGTGGGGTGGGGGGCTTTGGGAGCTGCAAAAACTGCTTAAAACTTTTTTTTTTAAACTATTGTAAGAGTGGACCCCACTCAATTCAGAAACTTTCGGCCTATTTCCAATCTTTCCTATTTGAGCAAGGTCTTGGAACATGTGGTTGCCTCGCAACTCCAGGGATTCTTGGTTGACACTGATTTTATTGATCTGGCACAATCTGGCTTTAGACCGGGGCATGGTACCGAGACAGCCTTGGTCGCCTTAGTCGATGATCTTTGCCAGGAACTGGACAGGGGGAATGTGTCCCTGCTGGTTCTGCTGGACCTCTCAGCGGCCTTTGATACCGTTGACCATGGTATCCTTCTGGGACGCCTCACGGTGATGGGTCTTGGAGGTACTGTTTTGTAGTGGCTCCACTCATTCCTGGAGGGTCGGTCCCAGATGGTGTCACTAGGGGATGCCTGCTCGGCCCCACAACCATTGACTTGTGGGGTCCCGCAGGGCTCTGTACTGTCCCCCATGCTATTTAACATATACATGAAGCCGCTGGGAGAGATCATCCGGAGTTTTGGGGTTCGGTGTCATCTCTATGCAGATGATGTCCAGCTCTGTCACTCCTTCCCACCTGTCACTAAGGAGGCTGTCCAGGTCCTGAACCAGTGCTTGGCCTCTGTGTCGGTCTGGATGAGGGCCAACAAATTGAAATTGAATCCAGACAAGACAGAGGTACTCCTGGTCAGTTGGAAGGCCGAACAGGGTATAGGGTTACAGCCTGTGCTGGATGGGGTCACACTCCCCCTGAAGGCGCAGGTTCACAGTCTGGGGGTGATCCTAGACTCATCATTGAGCCTGGAGCCCCCAGGCTCAGCGGTGGCTAGGGGAGCCTTTGCACAGTTAAAACTTGTGTGCCAGCTGCACCCGTACCTTGAGAAGCCAGACTTGGCCACGGTGGTCCATGCTCTTGTTACATCCCGATTAGACTACTGCAATGCACTCTACGTGGGACTGCCTTTGAAGACTGTTTGGAAGCTCCAATTAGTCCAACGGGAGGCAGCCAGGTTGATAACCGGAGGGGCGTACAGGGAGCATACTACTCCTCTGTTACGCCAGCTCCACTGCCTGCTGATTAGCTACTGAGCACAATTCAAGGTGCTGGCGTTAGCCTATAAAGCTCTAAACAGTTCCGGCCCAGCTTACTTGTCCGAACGTGTCTCCTGCTATGACCCACTTCGGAATTTAAGATCTTTGGGTGAGGCCCTGCTGGCGGTCCTGCCAGTCTCACAGGAGCACCTGGCGGGGACGAGAGACAGGGCCTTTTCAGTCGTGGCTCCCCACCTATGGAATGCCCTCCCAAATGAGGTCAGGCAGGCTCCCTCCCTTCTATCTTTCCACAGGAAAGTTAAGACCTGGTTGTGGGACCAGGCCTTCGACCAATAACAGCAGCAACAATTATTACCATCCTAGAACTCAATGACAGACCAGCTATCAGACTCGAAATGCGTCAATTGTATATTTATATGTATAGTTTTATCAATGTTTAATGTATTTAATTTTAATTGATTGAATTGTTGTAATATTTTTATATTGTGTTTTATTGTAAGCCACCCTGAGTCCCCTATGGGTGATAAGGGCGGGATTTAAGTAATGTAATAAATAATAAATAAATAAGAGATGCGGGACATAGGGGAGTTAGAAAAGTAGTGTTTGGGGATCAAATATGGCCTTAACTTTGCTCAATCCTATTACAGAGAATTCCACGCATATTGCAAGTTTACCTTTCAAATGTAGAAGTAATTTCATACTATCACTTCACCACACATTCATTTTAACCATTTTGTGAACTCCAAAATAGTACTAATAAGCATGAGACTTCATGATCTCACTCCATTAATCAGGGCTAAACAAACTGCAGTTTTGGGTCTACATGCAAGTTCCTGATTCCAGTTTGGTGTTCCTTGACCCCTCCAGACTTCTTAGGTTGCCATTCTTCTGCTAAATATTTGGACCC
Organism: Anolis carolinensis; assembly: GCF_035594765.1. Lineage (NCBI taxonomy): Eukaryota > Metazoa > Chordata > Lepidosauria > Squamata > Anolidae > Anolis > Anolis carolinensis. Next base: position 246,072,804 of record NC_085843.1, on the reverse strand, counting down.
TCCTGGAGATACAATGTACCTTTTATATGGCTAGCAGAACCTCCTGTAGTTTTTGAAAGCCAAACATTAACTTCTCACTTTCCAGTCAGCCACTAGAGGGTTCCAGAGCAGTCAACAGGCTTCCAGAACTTCCTCGGTTGTTCATCTCCAAATTAAAGGATCAACCAAACACTTGTATAATTATTCCCCAAATGAAGCCACTTACATGGAGTATTGGGCTCTCTTCCCACGATACTTTCCTTCAATCTCCAATTTTCTAGTATTGCATAGTGACATACTAAAAATATTTGCACCATCTCTTTCTCTGAATACCTAAACTGTGCTTCTAAATGTTCAGCTGAAGTTTTAAGTAGATACAGTGTTAGAAATTTGAGAACTGAAGCAAAACTTTACTTGGGAGGCTGAATTATTTGGAACAATGTCTTTATTCCCCACCACCCATAGCTACATCTGTTTATAGATGTCATTCAGCAATCCAAATCCATGTGGCATTTAAATGTACTGTTTATAAAGGTTTTTAAAATCTAGCGGAGATAAAATATTGTACAAATATTTTATTTGCATGTGAATCTGAATATAACCCATATGGCAGCGCATAAGAATGCAGTAACAAAAGCCTCAGTCTAGTTTATGCTGTTGTTCATTGCAGCGAGTAAATTATTTGTTAACCTGCTCTTGGCAAAAAGACTCACACTGTTATACAAACATCCGCATGGTGCAATGAAAATTTTCATGATTGCCGGGTGATTGCTAATTGTTTGACCCACAATACGCAATTCAAATGCCAGCAGGAATTGGGGGAATGCAACAATAACTGTTTTTAACCTTTCCAACAGGATCATTGAATAGGCATTACAACTTCTGGAGAAAGAAATTATTTTTAAAGCACCCACTTCTAACCCACTGTGCTGACAGAGCTACTTTCTACCTGAAGGAACTGAGCCAAAATCAATGCTTAATATAAGGCATGCCTAATGAGAAATCTTGTGGATTATAGTCACACACTAGGTTTTCTAAAAGCTTCTCTTGACAGGCTATTTAAATTACCTTGACCTTAAAGAAAAAATTAACATTAGGATTTTTCATGAACACAGTGCATCAAGAGCCCATCTGTGAGTTGGTGAAACAAAAATCATTAGATGCAGTTGAATGCAATTTAGCTACACAGATTAGACTGGCTGTGTAACAGTCATAACATACATTGGTAAGTGTTCAAATTCGGCTCATTTAATTGATGGAACCAATTGTTAAAAGCTGGGTCAGATCTGCAGCTGCTACAAATTGTGGTCCATCAAGCTGGCTTTAACCTTCCAGAGGCAATTTTCCCAGTAGGAATAAATGGAGATTCCCTGGGTCTCTATTTTCATGCTTTTTTTGATGTGAATTTACAGATTATGAAGCTGCAGCCAAGTTGAACATTTTAAAGAAACCATGACAGGGCCTGGCCTTCTTCTCTGTTGCCTTTACTTGTTGTCCAGATGGCAGGAAAAGGAGCCATATCTATGCTGAAACCATGTATTTTTCTTATCTATCTGAACTATGTCTTTTTTTTCTGGAACAAATCCTGTTTCTTTAAAGGTTGAAAGATTAGCAGACACTCAACAGTCTGCCAATAAAAATATGAATTTATATAGCACACATATTAAGTGTTTAAATATTTCACACACTGTATCACAACAATTCTTAGTATAGCCTTGTAAGGCATTAAAAGCAGTGCTATTATTATTCCCATAATGCATTTGAGTTAGGAGACAACTTCAGATCACTTAGCTACTCAACCAAACAATCTCCTGATAAATTATTTTAATTAGACTGTTTGTTGGGGACAAGTTCCCCTTACTCATTCATTCATATACCAACGTTAATAAAAACTAAACAAACATGTGAAATAATGTTTTCTAAATAAGGTTGGGCAATTGAGTAGAAGATTATTGCACTCTATAACAAATATCAATATTCCATGATGGTATCCATCATTTGTCTGCATCACACATGATGATCCTTAACATATTATCTGACAGTAAAGCCAACTGAAGCTAAGCTAGGATGTTCCCCATCCATTTTTCATCCATGCAATGTATACACTATATTGCTTTAGTCAAACTACTGTCCCTTAACTCCACTGCATCTTCTGTAGCAGAGGAGAAAATATTATTTATTACTGCGTAGATTAAATCTGAATTCAGAAAAGATATATTTAAACACAAAAGCTGCAGCCACTGCCATCACCATGGGCAGAAGATGCTCTGCTTGTGACTTTTCTGGGGATAGCTAGATGGCCACACCTAAATACACGGTACTCGATTTTATGTTGTTTCAAGTCTCATCCAGAAATCACTATTTGATTTTTTACTCTTTCAAAAGAGAAACAAATGGTAGGTCATAGACACTTTCTCCACATCTACATCTCACTCAGGCTTTCCCCTCATCTATTAAAAAAAAGCCAGAAAACAGCCTTTCTACATTTTATTTATGAAACATCTCATATCATGTCAAAGGAAATCTAGCTTACCATGACATCTTATGAGTAAAAAAACCAGTATTAACAAGCCAGTGTGGAAAGCAAGGACCACTAATAATGGATCGATATCAACAGACAAGTTGAATCAATCTACTTCTGAGTTAAGGAGTACCATGAAGTTCCCCTATAGTTCTCCTCAGCTGCCTTATGAATAAAATTGGTTCTACCTTGGGGATGCCAAGGAAGGTTATGTTCTGCCTTGAGGATTCTGCCTTAAGACTCAAAACATCTTCCTTTGATGTTCCTGGGGAAAACACAGCTCTTCAAAATTGCAAAAGCAAAGAATATAAAGACTCAGACAATCATAGTCTTTACATGTATTATTTATAGAGTGTCTAAGGAGTTAGGCATTACACAGTGATTGGCATAAAAAAGAGCAAAGCAAGAGCAAACTTTCTAGACCTTACTTCTGTAGTACAAAACTTAAGGTTAATACATATGACTAGCTATCTATTTCTGCAACTGTATCTTGAAAGCTAAGCAGGGTCAGTCCTGGATGGGAGATCGCTGAAGAAAATCAGGTGCTGTAGGCTGCATTTCAGAGGAAGTAACTGGCAAACCCTCTCCTGAATATTTCTGCCAATGATTTTTAATGAAATTCATGTAATCGTCATGAATTCAAGGCAGCTTGAAGGCACAATGTGCATTTATTGCCCATATTCTTCACTGAATATGTTTTCATTAAAGAACAGAATGGAAATAAAAGGCAGAGATCCAGGTCAGGAACATGATCCATCAATCTGCAACCAATTCACATTTTTGACTGAGAATCTAAAATCAGATCAGCAGAATATGTTCACACTTTGTTTGCTCTTCGTGTCAATGCAGCTAGAAGTTCAGTGGGAGCAAAGACACCCAATTCAGTGACAATGCCACCTGTTATCAAATCATGGGGTGTGACATCAAAAGCTGGGTTCCAAACGCCAATACCTGGAAAGAAAGAAGAAGACTTTCCTGTACAATAATGCTATACATAAATGTAATGTGGAATATACCTAGGTCACCTCCCCAAACCTGGTGCCCTCCGATATATAATGAACTACAGCTACAACTTCTACTATATCCAGCTAAAACGGTGGTTCTCAACCTGTGCATCCCCAGATGTTTTGGCCTTCAACTTCCAGAAATCCTAACAGCTGGGATTTCTGGGAGTTGTAAGCCAAAACACCTGGGGACCCACAGGTTGAGAAAGACTGAGCTAGAATGACTAGTGGCCCTTGACTCAGCTAGTTCAATTCCCTACTTTCATGCCCCTGAATGGGAGACAGATAACTCTCAAAAAGGATACATGATCTGTCCAGGTAGACTACGTCTTCCAGTGGTTGAAGAACAAACAAAAACAAAGCATTCTGTGAGAAGTCTCCAATGGCCTCCATATCATTCCACAGTGCTGGGTTCTCATGTATCTGAATTTACAAAATTAACTATATTTAAGCTTTACTTACAAAGCCTCATAGTACAAATCTGAAATAACTAGACAGTGAAAGCTAGTGTCTCCGCCTGTTAAATGGCTTTTAATGGTTATTATTTAATATAATTGCTTATTTTAATTTAATTTAAAATGTTTAGTATTGTTCTTTGATTAAATTTTTATGGTTTTTGTTTTATATCAGCACTGAATGTTTGCCTGTTGTGTTGGAAACCACCTTGAGTCCCCACAGGGAGATATGGCAGGATACAAATAAAGTTCATTTTATTATTATTATTATTATTATTATTATTATTATTATTATTATTATTATTATTATTATATTACTAGATAGTAATAGAAATGAAAATGCAAGTTTGTTCACCCTCATCCACCCCATGCTTTGGTACCTGGTGCTGCAACTCGCACACCATTGATGTCCGTCAGCTCCTGGCTTGGCCGCTCCTCAATGATAATTTGACCACCATGTTCTAAGCTTAGGTCGCAAGAAGTGCTAGGTGCTGCCACATAGAAAGGGATCCCATGGTGTTTTGCAGCAATAGCTAGCTGGTAAGTACCCACTTTGTTGGCAGTGTCTCCATTGGCAACAACCCTGTCTGCTCCCACGATGACAGCTGAGTTTTTTTTTATAAAAAAAAGGAAAAAAAGGTTAAGGATAAAGCATGGCTTATCAGATATTAAAAATTAAAATATTGGCTGTGGACCTTATCCTTTATCCCTTCTCTCCAAATACAGTCTATTACCAAGGCAATCAAGATGAAAACAGTAGACTCCTGTCTATTTGTTTTCCCCCTTACCCTGCTTTGATTGTATGGAACATCAAGTGATATATATGTTTGTCTACCTGCCATCTACACTTTATCTTTACAACAACATTATAAAATGGGTTATGAGATAGGCTGGAGTCCACCCAATGAGCTTCAAAGTCTAAGTGAAGCTACAAACTTGACTATCCTCAGTTCTAATCATTAATAGATGTTCAGTCTGTGAACAATCATTTTGATTTTCACTTCACATTCAGGAGGTGATATTCTATATGAAAGTCATCCACAATTGTTTAGATCAGTGGTTCTCAGCCTGTGGGTCCCCAGATGTTTTGGCCTTCAACTCCCAGAAATCCCAACAGCTGGTGAACTGGCTGGGATATCTGGGAGTTATAGGCCAAAACACCTGGGGATCCACAGGTTGAAAAACTGTGGTTTAGATGGAAACACTACCTCTAGCAAATGGATCAGTGATAATTATTAGTACAGTATAGGCATAACTCAGTTAACAAAGCATCTGATAAAGTAGCTTCTTTCTACAAAGTTTTATTTTGACTTCACCAGCTACCCATTTTCCTCTTGTCATCTGCACAGCTGTGTTTAGTGTTTAGCAGCACTGGCAATGGGAAGATGGTGAAATGGCCTGCTGAAACAGAGATTTTCAGTATCAGATTTCAACAGCATGTCTGCAGAAAAAAGAATGGAAGTGTGACTAGCCAGGCCTAATGTATCTGTGCGGCTGCCTTGAATGGGTAAGATAAATAGCAGCTGCCTCTAGAACCCCTTAATGAGCATATATGGGCAACAAAACAAAAAGGGGAGGACCAATCAGCTTGACACCCCCCCCCCCCCCAAGGAAGTTAAAGGTGCATAGACCTGTAAGTTGGTCACACACATGGAAATCATAAGTGGAGGCTTGTGAAAGAAAACATTGGATACATTTTAGATGAAAGTTTGGAATAGTCTATGGAAATGTCAAAATGTGTCTGTTTACTTGAGCTTATTGTTTTATTTCACTTGCACATATGGCTAGGTTTAGATAAAAAGTGTCCTAAAACATATTGGACTATATTTTTATAGTGCAGAAACACATAACTATTTCTCAATGTTATTTCTGCCTCTGAAACCAAATGTTCTGTTTAAAAATTGCCCTGAAACACATCTACTTCATCAAAAGAAGTGTGTCTGTACAAGGCTGCTTGATAAACAAGTGAGAATACTAAATTGCTTGCACAAAAGAGACAGGTGTTAGATCAATATGGAAATGAGTAAGCAGCGAAGCAGAAGAAGTAACATGCAAGATATTCACCTGATATCTTCTTCTCCTTCATAGCCATAGATACCATGCTGTCAGCAATGAGTGTGGCAGGAATTTCTTCATATACAAGCTCATAGGCTGTCAGCCGGGCTCCCTGATTGTACGGCCGTGTCTCTGTACAGTAGACATGTTCAAGACAACCCATGGTGTGCAAGGAGCGAATAACACCTATAAAGCAACACTGTAAGTACTGGCAATATATGGGAATGGGTTAAAACAAAGAGTAGATCCTTCAAACACATTAGGAAATACCCTGTTTCTGAGGCTGATAGAGGACAATTTCTAACAGGCCCCATCACATGATGTTTGCCCCATTCCATTGGTAATCCATCAAAATCATTCTGCAAAACCTGGCAGAAACAGAAAATTTCTAGATGATATTCTAATCATAGTACAGTATTTGAAATATTACAGAGTTTTCCTTCGCTAAAGCACTGTTTTTGTGTGTGATCAGGAAATCAGTATGCATCCAATCAGCAACAATACGACTTGTCATCAGGGGATGTAGTCTTGTGACCCCAAACTGTTCATGATGGAAGCGGCTGCCATTTGTTTGGAACACGGAAGGAGAAAGATCTCCAGGATTAAGGAAATCAGGAATTGCCACTTTGCCTCATTGTGTGTATGTGTGTGTATATATATATGTATATATATTGTAATTTTTTTAACCAGAATCTGCACAATGTCTTCCTCTGTTGTATCTGTATTGAAGCAACAGACATTTAATTTAATTATTATGTCTCCTCAGAAGAAGCAGTGTTGTCCAAAGCTACTGTGGCCTCTGCATTGCCTCAACTTCAACCTCATAAAACTGAAGTAGTAATGGTAGCAGCACCATCAGTAAATGCATATCTAATGAATCAATAATCTATCATTCTGAAATACAATAAGATTAGACTCCTCAGAACTCCATATTATAGATCTCTGTATTTCACACCAAAAGGTAGTGATCAGGCAAATGAATTTGCTGTACATTTTTACATCTCAAGAGGCTACGTCACTGCACAGATTTAGATATTTTTAAAGGTCATAAAGTGACATAGGGGGTCTTCTGAATGGATTGGGAGGAGCCATCCTTCTGAGGTGTGATGGGACAAAGAGCAGCATTTTCTGAAGCTAAGAATAGTAGTATTTGGGTGTGATGGGTCGGTATGCATCCCATCTGCATTCAGTATGCATTCAGTCAGAAAAACTATGGAATGCTTCACCCTATGAAGTTGAGTTAATAAGACTGTAGCTCTCCAGATGTTGCTGACTGCAACTTTGGTCACCAGATTCATTGACAAGGGAATGTAACTGCTGCAGTCCAACATCGGAAAGGCTACCTCGTTTTCCATCTCTCAGAAATAATGGTTAAACCCATTTTTTTCAAATCAGCTAGGACTTCTAGCTTTTCTTTCTCTTAAAGATAAAAGAAATAAGGGGTAAGAAAAATAGGGTGGAAAAGAGGGCAAAAAGTTAAGCTGGGTTGGAAATATTTTGTCTGTGATGGTGATGCTTCTTGAATACACCAAGATGTCTCTTACCAAGTGCAGTTCCATAGCCAGCAGTGGCCAGTGAGCCTGTATTGCAGTGTGTGAGGACTATCACCTTGTCCTGCCCAACCTGCTGCAGGAGATGGAGTGCTCCATGGTCCCCAATGCTTCTGTTGTCTTTGAGGTCTTGATCCAACATGGCTTCTGCCCAACAGATGACCCTATAATGAGAGGTGACACTGATCGGTATGTTCTTAACCTATAAAGTTTGAGAGGACTGGGAGGGAACAGGAAGGGAAGGTTTGGAGTCCTCACTTTTCTCGCAAACTCTCAACAGTAGACCCTTCACGCTTGGCTTCCTGGCGGACAATGCGGCCCAGCTCCTGAGCAGCTTGGGCCATGTTGACAGCAGTTGGCCGGGCACTCACTAAGTAGCTCAAAGAATCTAACACAAATGTTTCCAGGTTGTCCACACTCTCTTCTGTAGTTGTTTTATTATGGAGTTCCACTGCCAAACTTAGGCAACCTATGATGGCGATGGCCGGAGCACCCCGGACCTACAAGAAAGGAAACTCTTTTAGGGATGTGAAAGATTCAATCTCTCCTCCCAACTTTATTGCAAAAATTATTCTTAAAATACAGAGAAAACAAAATTTCCCATGGGCGAATCTAATGTTAAACAGATTGCAGGCAGTCCCTGAGTTACAAACAAGATAGATTCTGTAATTTCTTTTCTTAAGTTGATTTGTTTATAAGTTGGAAAAGATGCACTCCAGCCAAAAATATATCTTTTTGAACTTTGGACAGCATAGGAAAAGGTTAACACCCCTGAGGTGTTTGTTTTGCTGTTTGTGCCCCTGTTCAGAAGATTTCATCTCACTTTCTGTCCCTGTGACAATTGGATTTTGAAAAATTTGGTTTGTTGTGGAAAGCTAAAGCTTTTTGTTTATTTTTAATGCATATGGCCTTGCTGCCTATGTAGTGTAGCCTCACTAGCTACATAGAATTGATTTTAAAGAAATTAAAAGCAGATATGTGCAAACATGATAAGCCCTGTTAGGATCTGCTGCATGCTGCATAGGCCTCCATCCGCAATACAATTCTGATTTAGTAAAGATTGAAGAGGGTGCTGAGGAGCAGACCAACAGGGGCTTGTTGTTTGAAAGCAGAATTGCTACTCTGGGACAGTTCTAGAAATGACAAATTTAGGGTATCTATATAGCTCAGATGCTGTATGATTTTCACTCTTTAGTTAAATCGAAATCCAGAAAGGAATCTAAATTGCTTTTCTGTCATATCCAGGGTGTCAGTTATTAGAAATGAAAGTTGTGGCAGCCAGTTTTGGAAGTTTAAAAACAAAAAGTGGCAGGAAATCTCTTCTACCTTCCAAAGTTGAATATGCAAATTGCTCTGATTGTTCTCCAACATTAAGTCCCACACACACAGTGAGCCACCGTGGTGCAATGAGGTAAATCCTTGTGCCGACTGGACTGCTGACCTGAAGGTTGCCGGTTTGAATCTGCAAGACAGGGTGAGCTGCCATCTGTCAGCTCTAGCTTGCAGGGACATGAGAGAAACCTCCCAGCAGGATGGTAACACACATCCAGGCGTCCTCTGGGCAATGTCTCTGTAGACAGCCAATTCTCTCACACCAGAAACGACTTGCATTATTTTCTCAAGTCGCTTTTAACACAATAAAAAAGGGCCCCACACATAAAAACAACAATCTTTACAGGATACCTAACACAAATACAGTTAAGTGATAAAGACACCTGGAACCAAGGACTCTCTAAAGCAGTACTCTAAAGTAAGAGCTGATGCATGAGTTTGATGGCATTCCATGAACCACTGGCTGGCAGTAACCAAGGGACACAAACATGATGCCAAACCCTAACCTATTAGGAAGAATACCACTTCCCCACATCTGAGAGCATGAAAAGAACAGCACACTGGCTACAATTGTTTCTTTCTTTCCAGGAACAAGCAGCAAACAGCTCATGCACTGACACTGCATCACCATTTGGAATAGCACAGTGGTCCTAACCTGTGGATCTCCCAGAAATCCAGCAGCTGGTAAACTGGCTGGAATTCTGGGAGCTGTAGGCCAAAAGACCTGGAGACCCACAGGCTGAGAACCACTGCAAATAGCACCACTATACACGACAGGTGAAACAACCATAGTCACCAGGTCTGCTATGCTGAGATGGAATTCAGCATCGTTTTTTTAAAAGGCCATTGATGTAGATGGTAAGATAGGGGCTGGTGCAGTGATGCTGGGAGTTGCAGTTTTAGCTCCAAAGTCGCTCCACTACTGCACAGAGAATCATTGGTTGCTCACTCCCCTCTTTGGAAGAACTTTATAGGACCCGCAGCCTTAAAAAAGCTCAGAGCGTTCTTAGGGATCTTCTCATCCAGCATATTCTTTTTTTGAATTATTGTCATCTGGCAAACAGTACAGGGTGACAAAGACAAGGACAAACAGACTGAGAGATAGCTACAGCTCTAGGATAAAAGCTATGTTGAATGCCATAGTTTGGCACTGATGTGGCATTGGGGGCTGTGCGGTGTTGGTCGGGGTGTGGGGGGATGTCTTGTTTTGTGGTATGTGCTGGGGAAGGCATTTAACTTAGTTACAAAGTCATTTTCTGGAAAATAGTGCTGGTGTCATATCAAACTTCAACTCTCAAAATTCCACAGCACCCAGTCATGGCAGTTAAAGTAGTGTCGGTAAATGTAAAGGTAAAAGTTTCCCCTGACGTTAAGTCCAGTCATGTCTGACTCTGGGGGTTGGTGCTCATCTCAATTTCTAAGCCGAAGAGCTGGCGTCCGTAGACACCTCCAAGGTCATGTGGCCGGCATGACTGCATGGAGCGCCGTAGTGTCAAGACTGCATTAATTAGATGCACCCATAAACTACCACAACTCAATGCTATGGAACCCTGGGAGTTGTAGTTTTAGAAGGGCTTTGGCCCCACGAAACTACAATTCCCAGGATCCCGTTGCACTGAGCTATAGCAGTTAAAGTGGCATCTGAATGAAACGATGCACCTTAAATCAGGAAAGCAGCAATTTCTGAGCACCTCGCCAAACTAAAAATCCCAGATCCCCCATGCCTCACAGCATGGCAGTTAAGGCAGCAACAAAATGCTTTCCCCACAGGGCACAGAAATGCTCATAGTTGAAAGATGAAACTTCCATGTCCGCATTGTTGAAGGCTTTCATGACCGGAACCACTGGGTTGCTGTGAGTTTTCCGGGCTGTATGGTTATGTTCCAGAAGCATTCTTTCCTGATGTTTTGCCTGCATCTATGGTAGGCATCCTCTGAGGTTGTGAAGTCCGTTGGTATTTTAAAAAACTCTAAAATCAAGACAATAAATAAAAAACAATACTCAGAAAACAGGGGAATTCCAGACATGGATCAATCAGGGCCAGCTAACACCTCCCAACACCATTCCCCCTGGCAGGAAGCAGCCAGGCTTTGAAGCTGAAAGGCCATTTAGTGCTAACCAAGGTGGCCCATTGCAACACTGACACCTGACTCAAACAGACAAGAGTTATTTCTCCCAACCAGGATATATAAACCTCACTTGCCTAGTTTCCAACAAACCTCACAACCTCTGAGGAAGCCTGCCATAGATGCAGACGAAACGTCAGGAAAGAATGCTTCTGGAACGTGGCCATACAGTCCAGAAAACTCACAGCAACCCACTCTTCCGAGTTTGGCTATGCCCTAAATCCTTGGCTGGAGGCTCCTTTGCTCCACCCCAGGAGCCCCTTCTCCCCTTTGCAGCACCTTCATGCTCCGGATGGCTTCCCATCCCTGCCGGACGCTGCCGACCGCCTCGTAGAGGCTCTGCTGGGGCAGGAGGAGCTGGTTGAGGATCTCCAAGGATCCCCTGCGGTAGCGGATCGCTTCCAAGCTCATGGCTGCAGGAAGGAGGCGGGACCCAGCGAGGGAGGGGCGGGGGAGAAGGATCCACGTGGGGAGATCCACTGCTCTCCACGCCAGCTCCGCCGGGTCCTAGCCAGAGCTGCTTCAGAAATTATCTCAGGGAAGTCCATCCCATTGAGATCTCTCCGCACTGAAATAAATGCACCCGTGGGGTGTTATTTCATCATATCTCATCCAGTACATGCGAAAACCAGATGTAGAGTCTACATCTACACTGTAGAATGGATGCAGTTTTGCACCACTTTAATGACTGTGGTTCATGGAATCTTGGAAGATAACCTTCTCTGACAGAGAGTGCTGGTGTCTCACCAAACTACAACTCCCAGGATTCCATTGCCTTGAGCCATGGTAAAGTGGTGCTAAACTGCGTTCATTTTATAATTGGGCTGCTGTGAGTTTTTCGGGCTGTATGGCCATGTTCCAGAAGCATTCTCTTCTGACATGTATGGCAAGCATCCTCAGATATTGTGAGGTCTGTTAGAAACTAGACAAGTGAGGTTTATATATCTGTGGAGTGTCCAGGGTGGGAGAAAGAACTCTTGTCTGTTTGAGGCAAGTGTGAATGTTGCAGCTGGCCACCTTGATTAGCACTGAAAGGCTTGTAGTTTCAAAGCCTTGCTGGTTGCTGCCCGGGGGAATTCTTTGTTAGGAGGTGTTAGCTGGCTCTGATTGTTTCATGTCTGGAATTCACCTTTTTTAGTGTTGCTATTTATTTACTGCTCTGATTTTAGAGGGTTTTTTTAAATACTGGTAGCCAGATTTTGTTCATTTTCATGGTTTCCTCCTTTCTATTGGAATTGTCCACATGTTTGTGGATTTCAATGGCTGCTCTGTGGAATTTGACATGAGACCAGCATTTCTGTGGTCTCAAATAATATGCTGTGCTCTGCTATGGCTGACTTCTCTGGTTGAGTTAGTCTAAAGAGCCTTTCATGTTTCTTGATTCGTGTCTGTGCAATGCTGCATTTGGTAGTCCCTATGTAGACTTGTCCACAGCTGCATGGTGTATGGTAGACTCCTGCAGAGGTGAGAGGATCCCTCTTGTCTTTTGCTGAATGTAGCATTTGCTGGATTTTCTTAGATTGGAAACCAGGTCCTAGGATATAGGGCCTGTCTGGAAGAGCCCTTAGATGATCCAGTTCAAAGCAGATATTATGGATTATCTGCCGTGATATTCTGGGTTATATGGCTGTGTGGAAGCGTCCTGGGTTACCATTTTACGATGCGTCTAGTGTAGATCCAGCCTAAGAAGTTATTTTAAAGAATAAAATTAAGGAGTGAAATATACCATGCTTCAGAACTATTTAACAATTTCCGACTAGAAAAAGTGGAAAGGAGAGGATTTATCTTGCTGGGGATTCTTGTTTAACCCCATGCAATGGAGAGGAAGAGAGTGGCCCTGAAAGTTGACATATGTAGTCATGCTGATTCAGGCTGGATCTACACTGCCCCATATCCCAAGATCTGATCGCAGATTATCTGCTTTAAATTGAATCGTATGAGATGCCTTCTACACTGCCATATAAAATCCAGATTGTCTGCTCTGAACTGGATTATATGGCAAGATATATAATCTTGGGGATGGATGGATGGCTGGGAGGTCTGGCGTGGGCTGGTCCATGAGGTCACAAAGAGTCGGAAACAACTGAAAATAATAATAATAATAATAATACTGTGGGACTTCCGAATCCAGACTGACAAAGTTCTGGAACACAACACACCAGACATCACAGTTGTGGAAAAGAAAAAGGTTTGGATCATTGATGTCGCCATCCCAGGTGACAGTCGCATTGACGAAAAACAACAGGAAAAACTCAGCCGCTATCAGGACCTCAAGATCGAACTGTAAAGGTTCTGGCAGAAACCAATGTAGGTGGTCCCGGTGGTGATCGGCACATTGGGTGCCGTGCCAAAAGATCTCAGCCGGCATTTGGAAACAATAGACATTGACAAAATTACAATCTGCCAACTGCAAAAGGCCACCCTACTGGTGATGACCGTCACCCCAGCTTTCAAATTGATTTGGACCCGCAGCGGAGAGTTCCGCAGATCCATCACCAAAAGGAATGGAGCGGGACCGCAGCAGACTATTATTAAAAGATCTTTTTTTCTTCACTTTCCCCTTCCCTGAACTATGTAACAAATCCCCCAATAAAAAGTAGCCTTCATTTTTAACAGTAACACTCTCTATCTGGTTATTTTGTGTCTTTCTCTGACTCCTTCCTTTGCATGCAATTTCTCTCTCTCTCTCTCTCACTAACCCGTCCGATCTTTAAACCCTGGCGGAGGCTTCGCCCGCCATAGATTAATACGGTGGGCGATACAAATTGGCTCATATCTTTATCAAAATTACCCCTAGCACACTCTTCTTTTATTCCTAACCCTTTCTAAGGCTCCTGACTCAAGGACCACCAGCAGAACCAAAATCGGTCCAGTTCTCGGCACCTCATCAGCTGACTGTCAAACGGGACCGACTGCTCTTTTCAAGCCAGACTGCTCTCTTCCAGCCTTATCCCGGACTTTCCTCTCCCCGCGACCCGCGGGATGGTTTTAGGAGATCCCTGGTCCCTTTCTGTGAACTGGGGATGGGGGATCGCTCTCCCGCTGGGGAGACATAGTTCTCCAAGGACCCTCACCCTCTCTACAGCTGCCAGGAGGGTGCCTGGACGGGCGCCCTCCACGTTTCATTCATACCTTCATAATTTTATGAAGGAGAAGAACACACTTCCCCAGACCTATCCCTGAACTTATGAAATCTTATACTTCCAAAGACTGCAACCCACATGTGCCTCTTCCCCATGCCATCTCTATGAATTCCTTCCACCACAGATGAACTCTTTTCCCAATGTATCCGTGAATTTTCATATTCTATGTACCTGGACACCCTCATGAATCACTGTTGTATGAATTTCTAATCGTTGGGCTAACTTCATGAATTGTGAAATCATGCTGCTAAAACTCCACTTTTATGAATTTCCATATTGGGTTCCCCAGATGTTGTGAACTTCGTTCTTATCCAATGTTTTCAAATTGTTTATATCATTCATGATTCCCCTTTGTGCAATGTAACCCACCTCTATGGATTCTCCCTTACTTCCTTGAAATCTATCTATCTGCCTATATGTATTTGTACTCTTTGGGATCCCCGGAAAATATGTATTTTTCCCAGCTGGGTTTATATTCCAACTTTATTTTATTTTTCATTTTATTTCATATAATTGCCAAGTCATGAAATCAGATAGGGAATATTTCGAAACTCCACTTGAACCCCAGGACCTGCCCCATTTCCTATGACCCAGGTTTACCTTCCCAAAAAAAACAAAAGGTTAATCCGCTGCCGCTTAACCTAATCAGATTCAGATTGCATGGACAATATAGGGCTTGAGTCGCCGAATTCGGAGTATTTTGACCTAAAGGTGATTCGCCCTCAAGGCAAACATTGTCATATCTCCTCCAAAAGGAAATCCGGGACACCTCAGGAAGGCGCCCTGCTGGGCCCATTGCCACCCATCCTTACTTACACCTCTGACACCCCAAGGCATATCTGAAATCAGTGTATGTGACAGGGACCCCTGATTGCTGTCATTAATCACTTTAGAATCCGGCCGGGCAGGAATTAATCTGATCCTTCCTGCTCAGTCACTTCATTGTTTCAATAACTCCCACCTTCTCCTCTCTGATTGGCCCGAGTGGGGACAAAAAGCAGCTCCCTATTGGGCCAGCAGAGCAAGGCGGGAAACGAAAGCCCGCCTCGTTCAACACTCTAGCCTATCCGCGATCAGATGGGCGGGGGGAGCGGGGTGGGAAATTCAAGGGGCTGTCAGACTGAAACATTGTATAAATATGGCTTTATTTTGGATATATGGTACCCTAGTAGACTGAATGATCACTACTAGAGTCCTTTTCAGCTGAATCGCTCAATAAAGACTCCTTGGCGGATTTTCCTTCAACTTTGGCGGACCTTCTTCATTTCGGCTCCAGGTTGTATTGCGGCTCATATTCTCCTATTGGCTCCGCCAAGGTCTGTTCTCTCAGGACCGGATCGGCTCTCTCCTTAAGGGGCCCGATCCCCTAAAAACGCGGTCGACAACACTGGGATCTGCGCACATCATCCGAAAATACATCACACAGTCCTAAACTGTGGGGAGTGTTCGACTTGTGATTTTGTGATACGAAATCCAGGGCGGTTTCCAACATGATAAAAACAATACAATACAACACACACAATAAAAACAGGACCATATAACAATTTAAAATAATACAAGTCTGAACATATAAACAACAACATATTGCAATGTAGACTCATATAATCCAGTTCAAAGAAGATAATGTGGATTCTCTGCCTTGATCATCTGGATTATATGGCAGTGTAGAAGGGGCCTCAGCTAGCCCTTTGAGGTTTCTGTAGAGCTTATCAATATGTATAGCAAAGGTTATTTGTCAAACTGCTACGCTCAGAATCTGCCAGTCAGCATTACTAGAAATTGTAATTTTTTTAGATTTAAAAAATCCCCCACTTTCTCCAGCTCTTCACTACAGCGTGGTTGCATTTGCCATGTAGCTTTTTAAAGGCTGCTTTTCCAAGCCGTTTTTAATTTGTTTGTTGCTCCAGTGCCTCTAGTAAATCACACTAAGTTGGTTAATAATAGAATATGCAAAGTCTCTTTACATTACAGAGCATTTTTAAAGCATTTTTCATTTTTATACTTTCTAAAACTCAATTCAAGTGTCAAAATCTAATTACTGCAACTTGAAGCGTATACTGCTTGATTACAGATAAAATAAAGTGCTCTTTTATTTTTAATAACTAAATGTTCTATTGATGCAGCAGCTGAGTGGCTTTGGCAGTGATTTTGATGGAAATGTAAGTTACAGCCCCCAAGCAACTCGTTGCAATATTTCTAAAATGGCAACTCCTTCTTCAGAGGGATTTCATTGAGTCTATTAATTCTGTAATGCTAGACATCAGGTATGTCTGTCTTGGGAATGATTTTAGACTGAAGCCATAATGTCAAATGAGTCTAAAAAAACAAATTGTTTTCATAATAGCCCTTTTAATGACCAAAGAGGGAATCCTAAATGCAGTATAGCTTCTGGAGTGGAATGGTGAGATTCCTGGTCACACAGAGAGCGAATAAGGCCATGCAGTACATCCAATATTATTATGTAGCTTCTGTAGAAGAGACAAAGGCTGACTGAGAGTGCATCTACACTGTTGGATTAATACAGTTTTATCCCAGTTTAACACCCAAAGCTAAATGCTCTGTAATCTTGGGAGTTGTAGTTTCACAAGGCCTTCAGCCTTCTCTGCCAAAGAGTGATGGTGCCTCACCAAACTACAACTCCCAGGATTTCATAGCATTGAACAATGGCAGCTAAAGTGGTGTAAAACTGCATTCATTTTGCAGTGTAGATCAGGGATCCCCAAACTAAGGCCTGTGGGCCGGGTGCGGCCCTCCAATGTCATTTACCTAGCCCACACCCTCAGTTTTAGACTTAGGGTCACCCTAAGCCTGAAATGACTTGAAGGCATACAACAACAACAACAACAACAATGCTAATTAACTTGACTATCTCATCAGACAGAAGCAGGAACACACTTCCCATTGAAATCCTGGTAGGTAATGTTGGTTAAAATTGTTCTTATTTTTGAATATTGTATTGTTCTTTTGTGGGGGGTTTATGCACTATAAATAAGACTTGTGCAGTGTGCATAGGAATTTGTATTTTTTTCAAACAATAATCCAACCCCTCAACAGTCTGAGGGATTGTGGACCGGCCCTCGACTTAAAAAGTTCGAGGACCCCTGGTGTAGATTATCATTTTACTTGTGTTCTGTAATGAATTGTATCTCTTTTTTACAAGCAGATGGCTTTTAAATGATGGCTTTTTGATGGCTTTTAAAACTCATGTCCCCAATGTTTCTTTATGCCATTTGCTTTTTTAAATTCTCCGTTGACCTACTGCCTGTCATTATGCCCTTTAGCACATGAGAAAGTCAGTGTTAATGCAACACAGTGTTCATGCTATATGTGCCTCCCATGTATAAAGTCCAACTCTTAATTGTTAGATGAAATAAGGGCAAAGAGCAGGAACTAACTAACCTTTCACAGCTGTATAAAATCCACATTGAACTGGATTATATGGCAGTGTGGACTCAAATAACCCAGTTCAAAGCAGATATTGTGGATTATCTGCCTTGATATTGTGGGTTATATGGCTGTGTGGAAGGGCCTTTAGACTATCAGTGATTATAACAGTGTAATCCAATGTATTCAGCAGTAAATTCCATTGAACTCAGGGCCCTTCCATACAGCTATATAATCCAGAATATCAAGGCAGAAAATCCCCCAATATCTGCTTTGAACTGGGTTATCTGAGTCCACACACTGCCATATATTCCAGTTCAAAGCAGAAAATGTGAGATTTTATTCAGCTGTGTGGAAGTGGGTGTTACTCAAATATAAAAATGTACATGATTGCAGCCTAATTATTATTTCATGCTGGACACAGAACACAATACATCGAAGGAACCTCATAATTTGTAGACTTGATTATTTTCTCAGTGCTTGGCTCATAGGCTCAAGACTGTGGGCAGATGGCTAATGGGATACATAGGATGTCACAACTAGACCACTAACTTAAATTTATCACAGATCTCTAAGATTTGAGAGCAGTTCCCATCTGTTCAATACAGGTCAATAAAGTCCTTTCAATCATGGCTTCTTGAAGGATATATGCCACAAAACCCACTATTCTAATATATCTGCTTAGTTGAAAATCATGACACGGAAACAAATAACCACACAGCTCTTTCAAATGAGGGAGAGCATCTTGTTCAGAGATTTCCAACTAGTAGAATTGTGGTCAGGCAGTATCTGAAGGTAATGTATTCCTGTGGCAGAAGAGACACTTGACAGGCCATTATTTATCTTGCATTCATCTGTGACAGTGTAAGACCTAGGGCCCTTTCAGACAGCCATATAACCCTGAATATTAAGGCAGGAAATCCCACACTATCCGCTTTGAACTGGGTTATCTGAGTCCACACTGCCATATATTTCAGTTCAAAGCAGATAATGTGGGACTTTATTCCGCTGTGTGTAAGGGGCCCTAGATTTTAGGGGACGTGATATTTTACAAAACAGTTCCAACTTTCAACATGCATCAGCTCAAAATCTGTGAAATCTTTTGACTGGCCTGGCTAGGTATGATGAAAGTTTTTAGTACACTTCAGCAGCAATAAGAGAAGCCTTGGATATGTTACCCTAGGGTGCATCTGCACTAGAATTAATGCAGTTTGACACCACTTCCAGTGCTATGGAATCCAAGGAGTTGTAGTTTGGCAAAGCCGTCTGCTAGAGTGTTGATGATGCCTCACCCAACTACAAATACCAGGCTTCAATAGCAATGGGTCATCATGACAGTTAAAATGGGCTAAAACTGTATTAATTCTACAGTGTTAATAACAGACCTACTAGTGCTACCACTGTAGCAGCAATTAAGATACAATTACCTTATGATGATAATGCAAGGAAGGCTTCCTTGAATCTTCATCCCAAGGAAAGCCATGGGGTTAGGCTACATTTTATTTATGATTAGTTGAATATTTGCTATTTCATTTTGTGGATAGTCTGTACTCAAACCTTTAGAGCAAGTTTGGTGATACAAAGTTTGTGGGTTTGTTTGTTTTAATTGTGGCATATCCTGGAAGCTAGATACAAGTAGCATCCTAATCCTAAATATGCTGGCCACAGTCTAGTGGCCCTGCATTTATTAGTAATGGTCTATTGAGTCATAGCAATCCTCTCAAGTCTGAACATGCTATTACTTTCTGCTCTCTCTCCAAAATGATACAAGGCACGTCTGATGAAATTTTTTGGGGTGTGGGGGATCTTGATCACTATTCTGAACATATGTTAGGATTGATTAACCATCCTTTCTTGTCTTACTATGGTAAATATAATTGTTTGAACCATAGTTTTGTTGTTAATTTGTTTGCATTCATTTCACCTCATTAAGAGGCTATAAAAACTGTATGCACTGTTGCTGGTATTTGTTGTCATAGATTAATTCACTGAAGCTGTAATTCTGTATTTCCATGCCTGAGAATTGTAAATAAGAATTAATTGCAAGTAATAATTAATTGTGATAAAAGTGTGCAACCCAACTAGAGGTGCATCAATACTGTAGAATTAATGCAATTTGATATCACTTTAACTGCCATGTCTCAATGCTGTGGAACTATGGAAGTTGTAGTTTTATAAGGTCTTTACTCTTTTCTATCAAAGAATCTGGTGCCTCACCAAACTACAGATCTCAGATTTCCTACTATGGAGTCATATACTATATATGTATACTCCCGGTGGCACAGAGGTTTAAACCGCTGAGCTGCTGAACTTGCTGACTGAAAAGTCGGCAGTTAAAATCTGGGGAGCGGGGTGAGTTCCAGCTGTTAGCCCCAGCTAAACATGCAAATGTGAGTAGATCAATAGGTACCGCTGCAGCGGGCAGGTAACGGTGCTCCATGTAGTCATGCCGGCCACACAACCTTGGAGGTGTCTACAGACAACGCCAACTCTTCAGCTTAGAAATGGAGATGAGCACCACCCGCAGAGTCGGACACAACTAGACTTATTGTCAAGGGGAAACCTTTACCTTTTACTGTATATGTATTTCTATGGAATCCTGAAAGTTGCAATTTGTTGATGCACCAGCACTCTTTCAAAGGCTAAAGACCTTGTAAAACTACAACTCCCATTAATAGTTCAGTGTAGATGCACTCTCGGAGTGAACTGTTAGATTAGTAGTACTAAGCTGTCAGTTCTATAATGTTGAATTTTGGATCTTGGGATCCTTGATTGTTGGTTTTGATAGTTGTGGAAGCCAATCTTAAGACTGATATAACCTCCACGTTATCTTTCTAAAAATCTTGTTACATTTTTAAAAAGGAGCAGATAACACTTGGATACATGTTCTGCTCCTGCTGAATTCAATGAATGTGTCTACAAAATGACACAATTGCAATGACTCTTCCTAATGAAGATTTTCAACCATTAAAAAAAGAAGGGGAACTCTTGAAAAAATAAGGAAAAAAAATAAAATCTTGCGCACAGCTACTCAGAAGAAAGTGTCACTGTTTTCAATAGATCATATTCAGGCTATATGTATGTAAAATAGTAGCTTTATTCCCAGTCCACTGGATTAAAGAGAATTTATTTAAACTACAAAGCATAATAGCTAAGATTAAGCCTTACAAGTATAGCCTAGGGCTCATCAAAGGCAAAGTTGAAATACATTATTTAACACAAACCGCAGGGTTTCTCCCAGTTGTGCAATGGTATGACACCATTGTGATCATTCTACAATTCAAACATAAAATGCAGTATATGCCATAAGCATGAATTAGAAATTTGTTTGTGTGTCTGTGTGCAACAACCACACTGAAAGGCAGAAGTTAAAAAAATAAAAAGCAGATAACAAAAAAACTAGTAATAGGACAACACCACTATACAAAAGCTTCTTGAAAAACAGCTGGATCAGTTAAGATGTTTTAGACCAGGCGTGGGCAAACTTGGGCCCTCCAGGTGTTTTGGACTTCAATTCCCACAATTCCTAACAGCCTACTGGCTGTTAGGAATTGTGGGAGTTGAATTCCAAAACACCTGGAGGGCCAAAGTTTGTCCATGCCTGCTCTAGAGGGATCTCAATACAAGCAGAAGCCTTTTGTCTGTTTTGCCATTTGAGGTCTAGGGACAAATAAACATAAACAGCAGGAAATACAATTTCAACTTTAATAGTTGCAGAAAAGTAACTTACCTTGAGATCCCTCTAGAGCAGGCAGGGGCAAAGTCTATCCTAATAGATAGCAAAGTACTAAATACTAGCAAAGATATTTTCCCCATTTTTTTCATCAGTTGCCTTGTATAATTTGAGAGAGAGGAAAGTAATAACATGTTCAGATTTGGAAGGACAGCTGTGAATCAATGGACCATTACTAGCAAATGCAGGCCCACTAGACTGTGGCCAATGCAATGAGGATTAGGGTGGTAGTCATGTATGACTTCCAGATTATGCTGCAATGTTTAAAAAATGAACTCACAAACTTTTAAGCACCAGCACCAGCAGAGAAGGCTATAGGGCCTTGTTAAACTGCAACTCCCACAATTCCATAGCATTGCACAATGGAAATAAAAGTTGTGTCAAATTGCATTATATGGTGTAGATATAACTCCAATCATTTGGTTCCAGTTCTACGTAAGATTACAGGACTCTCAGGCTGACTGTCTGCATTGCCATATGAAATCCTGACCATCTACTTTGATAATCTGGATTGTATGGCAGTGTAGAAGGGGCCTCGGAGCATCTATACTGTACATTTAATGCAGTTTGGCACCTCTTTACCTGGAGCCCTCAATGGCGCAGTGGGTTAAACCCTTGTGCCAGCAGGACTGATGACTTGAAGGTTGGGTTGCTGACCTGAAGGTTGCTGGTTTGAATCCAACCCAGGAAGAGTGCAGATGAGCTCCCTCTATCAGCTCCAGCTCCATGCGGAGACATGAGAGAAGCCTCCTACAAAGATGGAAAACACCCAGGTGTCCCCTGGGCAGTGTCCTTGCAGACAGCCAATTCTCTCACCCCAGAAGCGACTTGCAGTTTCTCAAGTCGCTCCTGACACGGAAAAAAAACCTTTAACTGCCATGGCTCAACAGTACGTCATTAAGGGAGTTATGATTCCACATAGTCTTCTGTTTCAAAGAGTGTCAATGTTTCACCACACTACAAATCCCAGAATTCAATAACAGTTAGCCATGACAGTTAAAGTGGTGTCAAACTGCTTTAATTTCACAGTGTGTAGATGCACCTGTTCTGGAGTAAAACATTGTTGAAGACAGTGGGGCTCACAATAAGAGTCATGCAAAGAACTCTCAATGCCCAGAATATGAAACTACAAATCTCAGAATTCCACACTATCAAACCCTGGCAGTTAGAGTAGAATCAAACTAGCACCAGCTATCTATCTATAGGGTTGCATTGTAAATCCACCGCCTTAAATCATTTGCCTTGCCATCAGTCCATAAAACAGTGAAAACAAAATCCACGAAATAAGAGGTGTCCTTATTGCCCAACTCAAAGTGCATCTACATTGTAGAATTAATGCAGTTTGATACTACTTGAACTGCAATGACTTAATGTATAGAATCTAGGGAGTGCAGTTTTGCAAGGTCTTTAGCCTTTTCTGTCAAATAACTGGTGCTTCAATAAACTACTAATCCATGATTCCACCGCATTGCACCATGTCAAAGTGCTTTCAAACTGCATTATTTCTACAGTGTAGATAAGGCATGGGCCAACTTGGGCCCTCTAGTTGTTTTGAGCTTCTCCCACAATTTAGAGTTGAAGTCCAAAACACCTGGAGGGCAACAAGTTTGCCCATGCCTGGTGTTGACGTACCCTGAGTGAAACTTGTTTCCAGCTAAGTATGGATGTCACAAACCTGTTAAACAGTTCCTTGGAATGTGTGAGTTTTCCGGGCTGTATGGCCATGTTCCGGAGGCATTCCCTCCTGACTTTTCGCCCACATCGATGGCAGGCATCCTCAGAGGTATGTTGGAAACTAGACAAGAGAGGTTTATATATCTGTGGAAGGTCCAGGGTGGGGAAAAAACTCTTGTCTGTTGGAGGCAAGTGTGAATGTAGCTTGATTAGTATTGACTAACCTTGCAGCTTCAAAGTCTGGTTGCTTCCTGCCTGAGGGAATCCTTTGTTGGGAGGTGTTAGCTGGTCCTGATTGTTTCCTGTCTGGAATTCCAGTTAGCCTCACTATTGTTGCATTGCTGTGACTTTTCTGGGCTGTATGGCCATATTCCAGAAGCATTCACTCCTGACTTTTCACCCACACCTACGGCAAGCATCCTCAGAGGTTATGAAGTCTGTTGGAAACTAGGCAAGTGTGGTTTATATATCTGTCCAGGGTTGGAGAAAGAACTCTTTGTCTCTTTGAGGTAAGTGTAAATGTTTCAACTGACCACCTTGATTAGCATTGAATGGCCTTTCAACTTCAAAGTCTGGCTGTTTCCTGCCTGGAGGATCCTTTGTTGGGAGGTGTTAGGTGGCCCTGATTGTTTCTTGTCTGGAATTCCTTTGTTTTCAGAGTGTTGTTCTTTATTTACCGTCCTAATTTTAGAGTTTTTTAAAAAATACTGGTAGCCAGATTGCGTTCATTTTCATCGTTTCCTCCTTTCTGCTGAAATTGTCCACATGCTTGTGAATTTCAGTGCATTCTCTGTAGTCTGGCATGATGGTCGTGAGAATGGGCCAGCTTTTCTGTGCTCTCAAATAAAATGCTGTGTCCAGGTTGGTTCAATAAGTGCTCTGCTATAGCTCAATATTGTTTCTTGGAAGTCTATGAATATGTGGTTAGTCTATCCGTTTCTTAGATCTATGGGACCTCTTTCGCTCCCTCCCTCCCTCCTCCCCTGGCAAAAGCAGCAGACTAGGCGGAAGTGCTTGAGTTGGCGTTTTCGCGTTGGCTTGGAGGTCTCGCGAGAACAGCCAAAGCCGGAAGCTCCACGTCGGTGAATTGGGCAGTGAACGAATTTGGGAGCCTCGGGAGGCTGCAGCAACCCTGAGCGGGAGCCGAAGCCATGGTGAGCCGAGGCTCCTGAAGGCCTCCGCAAGACAAATCTTGCCTTGGCATTCGGCAGAGCCCTTCCTTTGCTTCGGGGTGGGATCTTTGGGGAGGGAAAGAGGGGGAGAGGGAAAGGCCTTACTAAGAGCATCTGTCTGCAGCATGACACCACTGGGATTGCTATGGCTCAATGCTGTGGAATCGTGGGGTTTCTAGTTTGATGTGGCACCAGGCCTCATTAACAGAGGAGGCTAAAAAGACCTCAGAAAACTACAACATCCAGGGTTCCATAGCATCTGGTGGTGACGAACTGCATTCATTCTACGCTGTCGATCAGGCATGGGCAAACTTGGGAGTTGAATGGACTTCAACTCCCACCATTCACAACAGCCTCAGGCCCCTTCCTTTCCCCCCTCAGCCGCTTCAGCGTAACACCCCCATCTCCGCTCTGCCTCAACAAACTGCACAGCAGGTAGAAACCCAGCAGGTACAGCACAGAGCTGCAGTGAAAGGGAAAGCTTCACCTGTTGGTTTTATTTTCTGCCTGCTTTAATTAGAAAATTAACTGCCTGCTTTAATAAAAAATAATAAAAAACTTTATTTCTGTTCTGCTCTCTCTCCCCAATGGGGACTTAAGATGGTTCACAGCAGGCAGCAGCAAACATTCAATGCCGTAAACAAATCATAAATCATGTCATAATATATTAGACATCAACATCAAATAATAATGAAAACGTTGCAACAAATTGGGCATCTTTGTTCTTTCAAGACACTCCATACTTTTCTTGCTCTTCAAAGATTGACTGAATTTTATTTACCGTACTCAGCCAGATTGTTCCTATGGTTTTTGCAGGAGAAAATGGATATAAAAAACTCTCCTCATTCACCACTTGAGGACTTGACAATCTGCAGTTAACTTGTCAGTCTTTTCTTTGAATGAGATGCCTTTTGGAGCTGCATGTATTTAGAGTTAGAACAGTGGTTCTCAACATGTGGGTCCCCAGATGTTTTGGCCTTTAACTCCTAGAAATCCTAATAGCTGGTAAACTGGCTGGGATTTCTGGGAGTTGTAGGCCAAAACACCTGGATGTGTTAATGTTTGTAGTATGAATTGGGTTGGACTGAATTCTTGAGTTACTCAAACCAATATCTGAAAGATGTTGATTGTGTTGAGGTCAAGGCAATGTGTCTCTTGTATAAACGGCACTGGTTATTTAGAATTGGTCATCCTTCTGACATAAATATCCTAAATAATTGTTTTATTTTTAGCCTCTCCGACTTGATATAAAGCGTAAGCTCACGGCTCGATCTGACCGTGTGAAGAGTGTAGACTTACATCCTACAGAGCCATGGATGTTGGCTAGTCTTTACAATGGCAGTGTCTGTGTTTGGAATCATGAAACGCAGGTAAAGTTTCATATAAAACCTGTTG
The DNA here is from genome assembly GCF_035594765.1 of Anolis carolinensis. Taxonomy (NCBI): domain Eukaryota; kingdom Metazoa; phylum Chordata; class Lepidosauria; order Squamata; family Anolidae; genus Anolis; species Anolis carolinensis. Next base: position 246,047,281 of record NC_085843.1, on the reverse strand, counting down.
ACTGATTTTTTTTGTAAAACCATAGTTTTATTGATATGCTACTACATGTGAGGCCATCATTAAATGTGGTGCAAGAATTCTATTATAGTCATCAGTGTATTTTTATCAAACTTAACAGCAATTACAGCATCTTCCTCAATCACATTGAGATATTTTCACTTGTTATGCCATTTTCCCAGTTAATTCCCTGCCCCAAAAATTTTCAATTGTGTAATTTCTTTTTCTGACAATACTGAATTTGAATGTGGCTTTTCATGTTTAGGTGGTTTTAAAAGACATTTCCATAAATTAGTAATGTAAGGTCTAATCTTTGTTTTCAGACACTAGTCAAGACCTTTGAAGTATGTGACCTGCCAGTCAGAGCAGCTAAATTTGTGGCAAGGAAGAACTGGGTTGTGACAGGAGCTGTAAGTTGGTTTTGCTTTCTCTCTGCTGTCCTGAAAAATTCAGTATTTCTGGCAGCAAATTTTGCTAAGAATCTGATTTTCATTTTGTTTTCTTTCTTTTGTAGGATGACATGCAAATAAGAGTTTTCAACTACAATACTTTGGAAAGAGTTCACATGTTTGAAGCACACTCAGATTATATTCGCTGCATTGCTGTGCATCCTACACAACCTTTCATTCTTACTAGCAGTGGTGAGAATTTAGATTTATTACTTACTGGAATCATAAAAAAAATTATAAAAGAAAGATGTTGCCTGAATGTGTGTCTTGTATGTTTCCGAAATGAATTTATTAGGATTTTCTTTCTTTTCTTTTCTTTTTTTTTTTTTTGGGGGGGGGGGGGGGGAGAGCTAAATTACATGGGACCAACAAACTTCTAAAAGACTTGAAAAGATTGTAAGGTAATTTATATAATGAGAGCTTTCTATAGAAATATTTGATTGAAAGAAACAATGAAATAAAACTTCCCTAGACTTTTAAACCTTAAAAGCCAGTAATTGGGACTTTATTTCCTGTGTCATTTGAAACTTAAGTTTTGCTTTTTAGGGTTTATTCCTGACTTGTTTGGAAGTACAACGTCAGGCAGCACAGTACATTTTAGTTTCTATAGATCAGGCACTGGCAAACTTTGGCCCTCCAGGTATTTTAGATTTCAACTCCCACAATTCCTAACAGCCTACCGCTGTTAGAAATTTTGGAAGTTGAAGTCCAAAATATCTGGAGGGGCAAAGTTTCCTCATTACTTGCTGTAGATCCAAGCAGAAACAAATGGGCTATATATCTTGGCATGAAGCTCATTCGTCATGGCTTTCAGGTGTAGTGATTGAGCATTCTAAGTTGAGCATAAGGAATCTTTTATCTTTAAACCATTGGACCAGAACTCGAATAATCCATGATCACTGATTTTAACTGGAGGAGCTGATATGACTTAGAGTCTTAACAGTAGATTGCCCACTCTATTATAGACCTTTGAGTAATGTGAGATACTAGAAGATAGGGATCTTTAATAAAATGAAAAGAAATAGTTTTTTTGTTGGTGCAGTCAGTAAACAGGCAGTTGTTAATCCAAGTTATTATTTATGAAGTTGGTAATATGGATTGAAAATCTTTCACCGAGTAACACATTTTCTTCTTGGTAGATGACATGCTGATTAAACTATGGGACTGGGACAAAAAATGGTCCTGTTCACAAGTGTTTGAAGGGCACACTCATTATGTGATGCAGATTGTCATAAATCCCAAGGACAATAACCAGTTTGCCAGTGCTTCTTTGGACAGAACAATCAAGGTACATCGATTGGTTACTTCAATGTCCAAATTATGAATTGAAAATGAAATACAGTACATTTTTTACATTGAAGATGGATATTAGCCACTTGCAACAATTGAACTGACAGCCGTTAGATTTGAAGGATTTTTAATCAGACTACTGTTTATGTTATTTAATATTCTAGAAGACAGACGCTGTGTACTAAAATATTGATTATAGTTTTTGATGCATATGTAGTGTGGATTCTGTGAAAAGAATTGTGATCCCTCAGTATTTTCATATAATTAATAGTGAAAGGTCATTACAGTTCGGTTTTTGCATTCTCACTAGTGACTGCCAGGAGAATTAGGTAGTAATGTGGAGGCTCAGCTTTATGAGGTACAGTCAATGGGTTCCAAATATTGTGGTGAGGAGAACAGTTACTTCCAAGAACAGAGATTGCCATTTTGAGTCTCATATTTACTATATGGGTGAGAGATTTGGGATGAGGACATGGAAGTGGAGAGGATGGAAAAATTGCTGTGGAGGCCATTGGATTTCAACCCCAAAGTAGATGGAGAGGACATAGATTTCTTGATTCAGCCCTTAGTGGCATCTCCACAATGAGCTAAATGTCTTCAGAGAGAACACACTGCAGAAAGTTTACTTTATGTATAAAAATATATACAAATTGAGCTGTGGTTGTTTGTTTGTTTCTTAGGACCTCTTTGAACAATTCTAAAGACATCAAAAAATCTGAAGGAATTACTATTTTAAAAGAAATTTAAAATGTGATTTTTTCTCCCATGACATTTGTATGTTTTCATCCTACCTAATTTTATTTAGAAAGATTTATGGATAAAATCCTGATAGGCCTAATATAGTTGAATCTAGTACTGAATCTAGCAGTGTAGAATCTAGTTCTTTATTTTCACTACTAAACCTGCAAAGCGAGCAGATGGTTATACATTTTACTCTCCTCTCTCTTGAAAGTTTGAAAAAGGTTCTGAAATGTTTATTTTATGTTGAAATTTTGAAGAACTAATATCTGTTGATAAATTCCATCTTCCTGCAAGGTATGGCAGCTTGGCTCTTCTTCACCCAACTTTACTTTGGAAGGCCATGAAAAAGGTGTAAATTGTATTGATTACTACAGTGGAGGTGATAAGCCATACTTGATTTCAGGAGCAGATGACCGCCTTGTTAA